>NC_044304.2:158746263-159403049 GCF_007474595.2 Lynx canadensis | reverse complement strand
AGTGCCGTAGGGCAGTTGAATACGAGCAGACATAGTTAAGAATTCTTTCTCTTCTGCTGTCCCTCAGCCTTATCACATGTCAAACCTATTGTATACCTGGGAGAGTGAGTCCATTGCATAATATTTTAGGATAGAATCCAAGTTATCCTCATTTAGCTGTTCTGAAATCAGGGGATAGAATGCCACATAATATTTAAGAAGTAATCAGTCTTCTCATTGGGGCGATTCTGTGAGTTGTGCTTTATTGTATCCTTGCTTTTAGAGCATAGATGCACAATCTTAATTTTTTTAATGTTGATTTATTTTTGAGTGAGAGAGAGAGAGAGAGAGAAAGCACACCAGCGAGCGGGGGAGAGGCAGAGAGAGAGGGAGACACAGAATCCGAAGCAGGCTCCAGGCTCCGAGCTGTCAGCACAGAGCCCGACGCGGGACTCGAACTCAGAAACCATTAACTCAGTTAGGCATCTGAGCCACCCAGGTGCCCCTAAATGCACAATTTTAAAGAGATGAAGACTTCGGGCAATTGATTCATCCTTGTCTTAAAATCAAAAATACAAGTGGTGGACCTAATGGGACAGAACTTAACAGGGGAGGTAATTGAAATAAGTAGAAAGATAGTCTTTTTTGAATGGAAAAAAAAAAATCTCTGAGAAACAGATACAATTAACACAGGCGGGTAAATACAAAGCTCCAGGGAGTCTCATCACCTTATAAAATTTTATAATTATAAGCTGAGTGACTACTGAGGGCTTTCTTCTTTTGGTGTTTTTGTTTGTTTGTTTGTTTTTAGATAATAAACTACATAGCCCTCTCTACAGTTAGATTAGAAATAAAATGTATACAGATGTTCCTAATACTTTAATGGTTAGATGCAATAATATTAGAGAATGTTAAACTTACACACTGCTGTGAGATCAAATTATCTCAATTCTCCTTTTACATGTAATGAAATAAATGCTAATTAAAATGTACATGAGGAGATATGAAATTACCAATTTTTCAAATAGTAATAAATGTAAAGAATAGAAGACTTTGAATAGAAGTCTTTTCATTTTACAGATTATCACAAAATGCCTATTCTCTAAGATAGAACTTGATAAAAGGAACCTTAAAATTGTGAAATTATTTATTGAGGTGAATGGGGTAGGCATTTATCATCAACTGAAAGACAATTTATATTGACTTCTTAATAAGAACAATTTAATTTTGCAAGTTTAGAGAATTTCCCTGAATTCCAGATATATATTTGTAGTTTTTCTTTTTATTGATAATACAAAAAAAAAAAACTAACTTAAGAAACAACACAAGACTTTGGTGGCAAAAATACTTTACATGGTCCTCTTAACTTACAAGAAAAATAAACTGTAGAGATTTTCCTGTGATTCTATAGCAGGGTGGAAGGGGAGGGGTCTCAATTACAGGGATGTTAAACTGCGTGGTTCAACAACAGGTACATTTAATGGAAACCAAATTAGTTGCATTAAGGTAAGAGTTACAATTTTAAAAGAGTTTACTGAACATTACATTTAATTTTTTTCTTTTGGCAATAAAAACCATTAGAGTTTCATTTTATTAGCTGCAATATTTTGTACATGCAAATAAAGAAATTTTACTTAAAGTGTACCTATCCAATTATTCTGAAGTAAAAACAATGAGCTTGAAACTGATTCCTATTATTGTTAAAACACACACACACACACACACACACACACACACACACGCAGCATAAGCTAAATGAGTACATTTATAGTTGGAAATACCTGAGAAACACAAATAACTAAATTAATTTGAAAATCCACCATCTTTTTTTTCTTTTAATGTTTATGTGTGTGTGTGTGTGTGTGTGAGAGAGAGAGAGAGAGAGAGAGAGAGAGAGAGAGAGAGAGAGAGCGCGAGCAGGGGAGGGGCAGAAAGAGAGGGAGACACAGAATCCGAAGCAGGCTCTAGGCTCTGAGCTGTCAGCACCGAGCCTGCCATGGGGCTCGAACCCACAACTGTGAGACGGTGACCTTAGTGGAAGTCAGACCAGACACTAGACGCTCAACCAACTGAGCCACCCCGGCACCCCAGAATATCCACCACCTTTTCCTTCGGTGAAGCACTTATGTTTTTCTGAGGCTGGGGGCTCACAGGGCAGTTAATTCCTTCGTGGATTCTGGTGCTTTGTTTCTTATGAACTGACACTGTCCTTTGCGATTTTTCCAGTCGAAGCTCTATTAAACAGACTCACATACTTCTAGTTCCACAGAACTTGCAATATAAACCGGGAGGCATTCTACCCTCTGCTGCCAACGGGGCTCCTAAGTTACCTTCGCAAGCATGAGTCACTACTGAATAATCTCCAAGAATTCCACATAAGTCTCCTCTCCTCCCACCTTACTCCCTCAAAAGGGATTTCATTTATTTTCTTTTATTGCAAATTGTTCGTGGAAAGCCCACATTCATCTGCTTTGGAAAAGCAGGCGAGGGTATTTTCTTCAGCATCTTGCTGGTATTCAGCAGAATAAAGCCTTTTAAAAGTGTCTCCCTCTACGAAATAGGACTGACCCTTCAGGCTGTCGCCCAGCTCCCAGTTCTGTGGCTGGGCCACAGAGCCCCCCTACTTCCACATTCAGCCCTTTAGCCACAGTCTCTGGAAATCTTCACCCCATCCCCGTTTCCATCCCTCTCGTCCATTCCTTACTGATCTATGCCTGCGGCAACTCAAATTAAACAGGGTGAGGCCAGGGCTCAGACAACATGCAGGTAGGTGCCAGGACGGTGAGACATGGAGAGTGGGTCCTGACTCCAGCTGGTGGCAGCCATTACCTCCCAAACAATGGCACCACGAGGGGAATGTGGGTCTGCCCCGCCAAAACTTCAGATTTCCCAAGAGGAACCACAGTCTCTGGGAAACTTCATGGGAAGTTTCTCAACTTTTAAAAGCAGACACGCAGCTAAGTCTATTTAAACACAATATTATGGGAACTAGACAAAACTTACCTGTCATCCGGGTGTGAACAGCGAGATAGCCAAGTCAACACCCCCTTCTTCTTCAAATTCTTTACTTAGAACACTGCTTCATATGTAGTTGATAACCACTAAGAATTTATATTATTGTGTGTGTGTGGATAGATGATAGATAGATAGATAGATAGATAGATAGATAGATAGATAGATAGATAAACTTATTTAGCGTTTCAGGACCCACAAAATGGAGGCTGCCCTACTGACCTGGCCCACGTGACCAATCTAAACTTAAGTCAGCCTGCACTTATCGAAAACAACTGTTGAGGAATCCTAACGTACACCAATCAGCAATCCTCCAACTCAGCTTTACCTAGCTTACCTTCCTCTAGAAAATAAGGAAATGGCCAACCTCTTAACCAGCCTCCTATCTCCCCCCTGCCTTTTCCATCGCTCTGTAAAATTTGCTCTTGACCCAAATCCCTCGGGAAGACTGCACTGCTTGCGAGGCACTGTACTCCCCTAATCCAGGGATCGTTTCTTATGAATAAAGGAAATCAAACTTGTTACTGAATTGTATTACTTTTAGCATTTGATGATGTACACATAGAGTCAGCCCTTGTGCCGCAAACACCTGCCACATTTACAGAAATGCGAAGGCAGGCAAGTTTGGCAGTTATTATAGTTAATATGTCCACCTTCTGTCTGAATAAACAACTCAGTTTTGTATCTTCACTTAAAACACTTCACCAACAGTACAGGCTGCAGATTATTTGGTCCTTGAGATCACTGATGCTGACACGGGTGAACACAGCTTCACCAGGAGCGATCTTATAAACTCCAAAAAGAAGGAAAGAAGGATCAGTAAACCTTGCTTTCCTTTTACAAGGCTTATGCTGAAAGTTTTACACCCCTTGGGGGAAGTAGGGCTGTATTTCATCTGAGTAGTTAAAATCTCTTCTGCAATGGATATGCAAAAAAAGGAAGAGAGGAACAACAACACAAACATTAAAATGTGACAAGAGGAGACCACCCAAAGGAGATGCTGTGAAATTCATACAAGGCTGAAGATATTTTCAACCCGCCGGGCTGATCCAGAGCTTTGTTTATGGTGTTCTTTCTCCATAAATAGAAAATAACCTGCGTATAAATAAAAAAAACATTGAAAAAAAAAAAAAAAGAAAATAACCTGCGTCCTACAATGTGGAATGAGACTTTTCTCAGCTTATTATTTTGCTCAGAAATACCGAAATTTCTTTCTTTATTTCTTTTTTGGGGATTTGGGGAAATGCACAAGAGTACCTCCACACCAAACTCCAAGTGGAAAGGACAACGCCGAAGAAGGGGAATGCGGTTCCAAAGAACATTAAGCAGTTGTCCCTCTCTTCATGATGCCCAGTCGCGACTTAGATCATTTTCTCTCCTGTGTGTTTCTCGTGTATCGGGTACAGACAATCACCAGCCCGAGGGCCTTTATCACCCTACATACTAAAGAAGTCCCTTTTCTTTACCATTACGTGCCCACATTTTGCTGTGTTTTTAGTACTTTCCAATGCAAACTGCTTTTGTTTACTTGTCTAAAACCCAGTCTGCGTCACCCTGACGACAACCTGACTCTACAACCAACAACTGTGTTGTGTGGCCTCTCCGGAGTGAAGGGGGTCTCCCTTTGCACATGGTTGGGATCTAAAAGCTAGCCTCTCTGACCGGAGATAGGAAAGTGAATCCATGACCATGAGGCACACATAAGAAGTAAGGCATTTATCCCAGGATTGTTGGGTTTACTGTAGGACTAAACTAAAATCCTTCACCCTCAGCTTTAAGGTGTCACCGTAACATTTGCGGAGCTACAGAAAATTCACCAGCTCTATAAACTGGCAAACTCTATTTTTATGTCAGTGGGCTGTAAGTAGTGAATTAATTCCTAGCAAGACATCGTGGGGACTGAGGGCTCCACCTCAAAGATAAGGCACCACCGCTTTAATATGCAACTAAAGGAAATCGCTGTAGTAACTTTAAACTTCTCCATCTTCTGCACTTTGGAGGGAAGAACGCTGCGCAAATCTCACACATGGTAGGATGAACACATGGCTGGAGTGGGCATTAGTCACCGTGGAAAGGCAGTCGCCTGTGTGCCCCGAAGAAATCTAATCTAGGTCTTGTCTGGAGTCTCTGTCCTGATTTGACTGAATTAAATCCAACAAGGAATTGCTCTTTCTGACATTCTTCCTCAGTCTTTAGCCCCAGATTGACAGAAGAATAACAGAGGACTTTCACAAACCCAATCGTTCCTCCAATGGAACCTGTTCCCAGGCATGGACCTGATTTAGAGGTGAGAAAAACCGCAGCTATGAGCCGCCAGTGGCTCAAGACCCACCCCCTCCTTGGCACCTGGTCAGCATGGGCTCCGGGGGAAGGAATCTGGCTGCTTCACGCTCCTCCTCACCCAAAAGCTTCAAAATAACGATTCTGGGGGTGTTGAAAGTATACAGTGACAGGTCAATCTTCGTAAAGCCGATTTTATAGAATACCACCTCGGTATGCGGTCATTTGTAACTTTTATGAATGGGAAAAGTTGTACATCTGGGCACCACGTAATTGGAACTACAACTATTTTTGCAAAAATCAATATCTTACAGATAATTTAAAGAGCTCATCAGAGTTCCAGTAAAACCACCCAACAGATTAACTGGATTTATACGCATGCCTTTAGAGCAGAGAAGTCCTCAAATCTGTAAGGAGCCAGACAGTAAATATTTGGGGCTTTGTGACCAAATTGCTGCCTTTGGAGCAAGAGAGCCACCAGAAGACAGGCAACGACCGGTGTGGCTGTGTCTCAACAGAAGTTATTTACAAACACAGGCAGCTCAAAGGACTGGCAGTAGCCTGCCCACCCCTGCCTCAGGGGATGGCATTGGTGAGGACATTGGGATCACTGAATACTGACGTGCCCAAATACGGAAAAGTCCATATACCAGACCAGGGAGAAAAGCAAGGGCGGGTGATGAACACTTTTCTGAAAACATAAAACTGCCTTGACTCTTAGGTCCTTTCCAGCTCCAATTTTCTCAGTTATGGGATTACTAGTTAGTCACTACAGAGCCTTTGGGAGTAACACCAGCCTTTGGGAGTAACACCAGCTTTACTCACAGAAAGACAGAGTCAGAAGGACATTGCAACTCATCTCATCCGTTCTTTGTCCCCTTTTGATATTACTGAGACCTTGAAATGTCAAGTGTGTACAGAAACTAGAACCACAGTTCCTGGTCCATTATTACACATCTCTGCTCTTTCTCCTTATCCGGGTCACTGCCTAAGAGTAGTTCTTGAGGAAGAAGGTTCTGGTTTTGAATGAGGAACAAGAAGCCTCAGCGGGAGGTTAAAAAGCCTTTGGGGATGAATATGCACTGATGAATCTTGAGTATTTCCTATCTTCTTGAGTAATTTGAACAAATTCTAAAATTTGTTTACTACTAAAATTCAGTGAGAAAGTTGTGTTTTCTTTTCAAGTGATTTCAAGTGACTTTTTTTAAACAATGGTTTTTTAATCATAAACAGCATATAACTACATTTGCCTTACAAAACACTTAAATTCTTCAGATTTTTTTAAATTTTAGGGAAGAAAATCACCAGTTGGCTCAAAAATTCAAATCCCCTTTTAAACTACTTCCTGAAATCTACTCAACGTCCCAAGATAAAGTGGTGATGTAGATATAATTTACTCACCGGGAGTGATAAAAGACAATGTAAAATATAACAAAAATTTGCTAAACACTTACAACAGCCTAGCTTTCAGAATTATGGCAAAGATGAAATGAGAGGACCATCGCTTAATCATTTTTGGCATTCTACCAACGAGCAAGCTGGGTTCCAAAGCTAAGTGGCCAATGGCAGCATGTTCGCTTGGGTGTGGATTTGAATCCAGGCTGACTTGGTTGAAGGGACTCCCTCTTTCCTTAACTCTGTTGGTTGTTCACCACCAAGGAGATTTCCAAATTATTTTATGTATCTAGTTTATTTTTTTTATTTTTATTTTTTAATGTTTATTTTTGAGAGAGAGAGAGAGCGCGCGCACGCGCACGCACGCATTCAAGCAGGGCTGGGACAGAGAGAAGGGGACAGAGGATCCGAAGCAGGCTCTGTGCTGACAGAAAACAGCCTGGTGTAGGGCTCAAACTCAGGAACCACGTGATCATGACCCGGGCCAAAGTGAGATGCTTAACCAACTGAGCCGCCTAGGCACCCCTGTACCTCCTTTAAAGAGGGCTCTGAGACAGTACTGGTTGTTTTGAAGAATTCAGATGCTGCTTTTCTGTGCTCAATTTTTTGCAACTAATTTCTTATGGCAAATAACCCTTGACTACAGGGGGACAAAGTCCTATATTTAGAATGTATGCGGTCAATGGATATTCTCTACAGACAGAAATTGACAACTCATTTTTAATGGTTAATTTTGCTCAAATTAATCAATACTACTCAATGTTTTTCATCCTGTTTAGATTTATAAGGCTTTGTCTGCATATATTATTTAATGTTCAGTGACCAGGTTATCCTGGGTGAGCACTTTTTCAGCTTTGGATTATTTACATAACATATCCCAAAATAGATGACCAATGACAGCCTACAGAACTCTCAACATTTTTCATGTCCGTAAACACAAATCACAAGAAAAGTGCCAGAGTGGTCTATGTGAACACTTATTCAAGAAAACCACGTGTTTTATTCAAGAAAATCACGTGTTTCTGAACTTCTTGGAAGAGCTGGTTACAAGTGATTATGAGGTAAATGGTGTGCCCGAGTCCATGACTATCACAGAAGCTTTCCGGAAGAGGTCGCCTTTATCGATCTGCTTTACCAGTTGAGCTCATTTCCTGCAACTAGCTTCCTCAAACTTTGCACCAGAGCCATAGCACTTCCAAACAATTTCACAAAAGTATAATTCACAACACAGACAGCCAGGGACTAAGATGCAGTGGACTAAATATGTCAAGTCTTGACACACTTAGGCTTTATTTTGGGTTAGTACAGTGAGACCTCACTTCCTGGACGAATCTTGTTCAATATGGAGAACTTGTTACAACAGCCACAACAGAACGCCATGGATGGAATTAATGATGGTTATCACTATACTAATCTCTACACCTTTTATTAGTTCACTATTTTAACTGATTACGCTTTTTATGCCTGGCACCAAAAGACGTGAAATCAGGTATTAAAATAAACTTTTTTTTTGGTATTTCCGGTAAGAGCAAAATTTCTTTTTTTTCCTGATGTTTTACGATGAAAACCATAACAATTATTATCAAAGCACAAATTTTAACGTGGGTCCGTTGTTTCTTCTTTCCATATCCTCTCCCACTACTGACATCCTCTGCCATGAGGTACTCAAGGACCTCCTTTGTCACCCAACACGGGCCTGCAAGGGGTCAAAACTACCATCCCACCATCTAACAGTGTAAGGTAATCTACGAAAATAAACCTTTGTGAGAACTTTTGTCCAAACGCTTGTGACCCAGATGATGAAGTGAAAACACACACCAGAATTTTAAGAACCTTTACAAGATCCCTGCCCTTGAAAATTATAAGCGACCCTACCTTCTGTAACTCTCCATATCCCATGCATATGTGGCCACCGTCCTTCAGACCTTAGGATGCTGCCGCTGAACAATCACGACATTGCTCTGGCTGTCCAAGCACCTTATTCTAATATGAAAGGTTCTGCAACTTTGACTCCTGATGGTCTTATGAGGATGATTCACATTCCCACCTGCTCTGACATGGTGTTTCAGCCGAACCCTGACACTCCCTTGTGCTCCGGGATGCTTTTTTAGCATAATATCCTCAAGGTTCCCCTGTGCTGTCAGTTATGATAGGATTTTCTTCTTTTTTAAGACTGAAGAATAGTCATTGTATATACACATACCACATTTTCTTTATCTGTTCATCTGCTGATGGGTATTTAAAAGGTCGTTTTCGGGGCACCTTGGCAGCTCAGTCAGTTAGCGTCCAACTTCGGCTCAGGTCACGATCTCACGGTTCTCACAGTTTGTGGGTTCGGCCCCTGATCGGACTCAGATCATGGAGCCTGCTTCGGATTCTGTGTCTCCTTTTTTCTCTCTGCCTCTCCCCTGCTTGCTGGCTCGCTCTCTCTCTCTCTCTCTCTCTCTCTCTCTCTCAAAAACAAATATTAAAATAAATGTTAAGGTTGTTTTCACTTGTTTTTGTGTTTGATAAAGAAGGGAATACATTTTCACAGTGTTAAAAAAGACGGAAATATACTTCTTTTGGAAGCGATGCAAGTCAGACAGGCCAATAACTCTCTACCCGGAAAGAACACTGCTTCGTCGTTAATAAGCATCTAATTACAAAATGCGGTGATGTGCAGGACACTGCAAGGGCTGAGCCGGAGAACGAATGTGGAGCATCAGGGCAGACATCCCGGGACAACGGAGGTGTGAGGAGTGGAGGAGGAAAGGAAGTTGGCCAGGCAGAGAGGGCAGGGAGCCTTCCCAGCACAGACTCCAGCTGCAGGCCAGTAAGGAAGCGACACGGTGGGTGAGGGGCTATGAGAGAAGTCGCTGCCCGTAACAATGGCGATGGCAAGTGGCGGGCAAAGCAGCACAAGAGGCTGGGGGGACTTGCAGGGGCCGATCCCGACCCACGTGCCCGGCCACGTGATCCGCTGCTCGAAGTCACATGGTGTCACGTGGGCCCACCCTTCTGCCACTGGCTTCCAACTCAATCGACCAAAGCTTGCGGCCCACGGCCTCTGCGTGAAGTAGCAACCTTCGGCAGAAACGCAGAGCTCTGCACGTTTATCCTGCTCGACTCCCTGTTACGAAAACCAGGAGGATATGCTCTTGATTCTTGAATTCAGCTGGAAGTTCAAAGAACTGTGGATTGAGCACAAGCATCTCCAGAAATCCACGACCGTCTCAGCAGCGACAGTGAGAGTCCTCATTCTACTGCTACGTTTGGGGAAGCAGTTTTTGAAGGTTTCATTCTGTCCAAAGTGTTATTCAATACCGGAGAATATTAAGGAGAGCTTAGAGAAACTCGACTTAAACTGTTCTTGTTTAGATTCTTGCTAACGTGAGTAATGTTACGTGAGCCTTACGTGAAGGCTTTTGTGGCTGGTGGCGGGGATCTTTGTCATTTTGACATCTGTTTTCAAAAATATATGTAATTCGGGCTAAAAGTTAACTAGACAGTAATTAAGTGTTCATTAGACACTGATCAAAATTTAAAATAGTGGATTATTTGGTCTGAAATAATGTCTTTCAACGTTTTATTACAGACTGACAAAACAGCTTTAGGATTAAAACTTTAACAACAGACTACGTAAGTTGTATATATTGTTGACAATTCTCATAGAATTGTAATAAAATGAAAGGAAGTCAGTCATTTGTCAAGTGACTAAATTTGTTTGACATATAATTAGTTCATGTGAGTATGATAGTAAATGCCCACCGGTAATTACTGAATTATATCACTCACATTATTTTGTGAAATTTCATAGTTGATAATGCTGAAAAGTTATGATTAATTTTCAAAAATTCTACGTGTACCATGGATAAAATCTTCACGCAAATTGCCTAAACTCTCTAGCCAGCCCTTAACAAAAAGCTATGACATACATGTGAAGTAAAAATGACAATTATATGTGTCAACTGAAATCCATTAAAAGCTAGAAATTGTTCAAGAATGGACAACTGTCATAAGACAACTATACCAAAATGAACTACCAAGTTATTAATCATATTTACAGAGGAATACTTAATAAATTACTTTGATCATTCAAATAAAGCAAAAGTAGAAAATAAAATTAGATAAATATAAACTATAATTCTAAAATTCAGAGCAGCATTTGGTTATGTTCCTTGAAGTCAAGGATGTGAATTCGTGAAGTATTCAAAAATTTCTATTTCTTAAAACAGAAACAAAGCAAAATTAAAAAGCAAAAAAGTTATTTGAATTCATTGGTAAACTCTCCAAGGTTTAAAATTTTTCACACACAGAGGGGCGCCTGGGTGGCTTGGTCGGTTAAGCATCCTACTCTTGATTTCCACTCAGGTCACGATCTCATCACGGGTGCCTGAGTTTGAGCCCCATGTGGGCTCTACACCGACAGGGCAGAGCCTGCTTGGGATTCTCTCTCTCTCCCTCCCCCTCTGCCCCTTCCCTGCTTGTGCGCACTCTCTCTCTCTCTCTCTCTCTCTCTCTCTCTCTCTCTCAAAATAAACTGAAAACCAAATTTTCACACGTAGTCAGCAAGTTCAATTATTTAATATCCTAAAAGTCTTTTCCTCATTTTCAAGTTTCTCTATATTAATACACAGATACCCAGTTGTATGTAAGAAGCCTTTCCGACTCCTGTAGGAACAAATCTAAAAGTTCACAGTACGTTACATCTGAACTGCACATAGACTTACCACATTGTATTATAATTACTTGCTTATTTGCTCTTCTTAGAGGTAGATACAGGTATTACAGGTATGATGTTAAAGTACATAACATCTTGTGAGGATAAGTTTATCTGTAATATGATTAGCCCATCCTTGTGATTTTACATCTTATTTTAGAACAAGAAAAAGCAGAATGGCTGCCTCTGCTTCTGGACAGACCCTACTGACCATCTGGTTCCTGGACTCAAGCCCAAGCCCGGAACCTTCTCTCTGACCCCTTTGGTATTGAGAAAAAATGTGAATTTAACAATTCACGTGCAAAACGTAGACGGTAACTTTAGGTCAAATACACAGGAAACAGCTGAAGCACAGGTTTAAAATTCTTATGTTGATGGCGCTCTGAAGGTTTATTGCAGATATTAACAATATGAGATGAACACATACTCCTCTATTAAGAATATGTGTTACAGAAGCCCAAGGTAGATGATAGAAGAGATAACTATGTAGGAACATATTTTATGTGACAAATCTTCAACTTCTGAGGAAAACCCATCTGTAGATATAATATTTATAATAGTAATACACATATATCATGTCTTTAGTTGCAAATAAAACACATTTTCATCTTTTAGATTTTCTGCTTTTAATATTATGGCTATAAATATGAGAAATATATTTTCTAAATACCAACTTTACACTGTGGCCAATTACAGCATACAATATTTTTTTGCATGAAAGAGTATTGGGGATATATATATCCCCAATATATATATATCCCCAATATATATATATCCCCAATATATATATATATCCCCAAACATACATATATTTATATGTATATATGGCAGTGATGCAATAAACTTTTGTTGGGGAAATTTTTAAGAAAAAAATAGCTAGTAAATTATACTACCTTGCCTAAATAGCTTCTTGCCGAATAGAAATTTAAATAAGCCTAAAGGAGAGAAAATATCACACAATTTCATGGAAGTGAAGTCAAGAGAAAAATGCGAAAGACGTAGGGTAGATGTCAGCCATTCATCAAGATAAGTAAAATATCGGAATCTATTCATCAGACTGTAAACTGCAAAGACACTGTTACAACACACTATGTGTATGTGAGAGAGAAGCATATGCCGTCCTACAAAATCAACCGCACCACAAGTGTGCCAAGGCACAGATTTACGAGCGACCTAATAAATGTCTAATCACAGGATACGGTGCCAGGAAAAAGTGAGGGGAAAATATCAGCCTCTTGCCTGTCAACTTCATGGACTCTCTCTGCTTCACTTTCCTTTCTACTTCTTAGCTCACTGACTTTCATTTTTCTCGGTTATTTTTCTCTGCCATCACCTCGGTTACTTGCCTCCACTCTGGCCATTTCAGCTGATACATGGGATGTGGATTTTCAGCCCCGATGTGCCCTCCTGTCTATGAAACAACTACAGCCCTCTCTTCTTTGCCATTTTCAGCTTTATTGAGGTATAACTGAGAAATAGGACTGCATGATACACAGCACGTACCCCGTGATGATTTGATCTATGCACCGATTGTTGAAAGGATGGCCTCCATCAGATTTATCAGCCACATCCCTCACCTCACATAGGTACCTTCTCGTGTGGGTGAGAGAACATTTAAGTCCTACTCTCTTAGCAAACTTCAAGTATATAATACAATCAACTCCAGTTGCCAAGCGGTGCATGAGATCCTTCCTCAGACCTTATTCATCTTCTAGCTGAAAGTCTGTACCAGCCTGTCCCGGTTTTCGCCCACCAGGCCGGTCACTGGCAACCACTTTTACACTGCATGTATCACCTCCCTCCCCTTTTATGTTATAAAGTGACTTCTAGCTTCTATCCCAGCAGCAGGTAGAATGTATTGGTGACGTTAGGACAGACACATTGACTCAAGAAACTGCCAGATGTATTATTCAACGTCATCCCAGGGGTGCGATGAAATCGAAATGGCCCTGTGTGTTCTTCTCCTGTATCTTTCTTCCTCACTTCTTCTCCCGAACGTCTCTTGGGAAGACTCACTGGTCTGTAAGTTTGTTACTAATTACCCTCAAATGACACCAAGGCACTGAAGCTGGCGCACAGATTTGGTTAGGGTAGGTTCACTGGGTCAAACAGGATTCTCGGTTTTGTTGGAATGTGTTGGTCATCTTTTGCGAAGACAGAATTTCCTTACCAATCCGACAGTTTTCAGTCTATTCCTGAAACTGTGCTCAGATTCTGGCACCAAAAAGCTCCCAAGTCTTCAGCCCTTCAAATTATTTTTGAGAGAGAGAGAGACAGACACAGAGTACGAGTGGGGAAAGGGAGCAGAGAGAGAAAGACAGAATCTGAAGGCGGAATCTGAGGCAGGCTCCAGGCTCTGAGCTGTCAGCACAGAGCCCTACACAGGGCTAGAACCCAGGAACCATGAGATCCTGACCTGAGACGAAATTCGACACTTCACCAACTGAGCCACCCAGACACCCCCTTCAACCCTTCAAACTCTTTCTGTATCTTAAGCTCATTTTGCTATGTCCTAGGAGGGTTTCTGAGGGGGCAAATCAAGAAGTACTTACTAGTTAAAGCTGGTTCTACCCACATATGAGATTCACACTGTTTCCTGAAGATTCAAAGCTTGTTAAGGTCACAGATCTTGAAAGAAACAATCCCAGACTCCCACTCTGTATGTTTCATTTGAACCTTTACGGACAGTCCTCGGCTGCTTTGCAGAACTGCAACATTCCTTTGCACAAATTATACCTCCGTTATCAATGTCACTTTACGGTGATGTGACATCCTTAGTTCTCACGCACTGATACAAGTCACATTGAAGGCAACGTAAATATATGAATATCCCAGCCCTCTTTTGCACCAAGGTTTCCTGCCTGTCTACTCCAGCGGAACGTGCTTTGCGACAGCGTTAACGATGGGCAAGAAGAATGCCTACCATTGGAAAAAAAGGCAATTCAGGATAAAATATTACGAGTGCACCTATCGATTCCAAGCATCCTCTTCATTCATGTTTTTTTTTTTTTTTACTACAATAGTTTTTCTCTAATTACCTCGCTAGGCACATGCAGGAAACTCTGCCTCCAGTTCCCTTCTGAAGGTTCTAGTGAACAGCTGAGAGAGAGTCCTCGTGCCAACAGGCCAGTACAGACTGCAGAAGTGACTGGTTTACTGTGGTATGGGGAGGCGGGTCTGCCTGGGGAACCAGAACTGGCCCAGGGAAGAGATAAAGACACAGAGCCCCCTTGCTAGCATTAGAATGTTCCCTTCCGATCTCTCCAGCGAGGGCAGCTGACTGGCCAGCAGTGGTTTTCTCAGAAAGCCAGCATTAGTGTTATGACTCGTGCTATTCACACAGCAGTAACATAATCAAGAAATAACGTTATTTCTCTCCTTAGTTAAGTGAGTCTGAAATAGAAATAACGTCGGAAGGAAAATGCGCTCTGTCACACAGAAATAACTACGGGTGAACAAGTGACTACCAACATGTCTAGTTAGAGGGAAAAAAAGGTCGAAGGAATTCTATCTATGTATGTAATTGTGATAGCACAGAAAATAGTATTCTTATATATTTTAAATATAATGATAATGCAAATACTTTGAGAAGAAATGTTTTCTGAGGTTTTGAATTCATAAGGAAAAAAAAAAAAAAACTATCTTCAGCCTCTCTCTGTCCTGGTTGGCTCCAAAGTTTAAAACACCAAATTTTTTTGTTTGTTTGTTTTTTGTGTTTCCCCAAAGTAACCAGCATTGACTTTTTATAGACAGTCCCAACTAACTGATTCTCTAGAGAAACAGATATAAATGTTCAAAGAATACAAAATGCGTTGAGACCTAGCTTCCCCTCACTCCAGAGGTAAGAGATATTCCTCCCCTGTGGACCCTTTCTCAAAGGCTGTTTAAGCTTCAGATGTTGCATTTAGAGAAAAATGAAGAAGAAGATTCTGGTGTGTTCACAACAAGCATGGGACATTATTCTTGGCATTCTGGCGTATAAAATGTTGAAGTTATTCCAATCTGCCCCCAAATTGTATTGTCTTGCACTTTTGTGACTTGTTTTGTGCAACAGTGGATTCCTTCTGTTTATACACTGACATGGCTAGTGTGATACTGCTTTCTCCGGATACTGGATGTTAACGAGGGAGGGGAGTCTGTTTCCAGATATTTTGAAAATACTAGGCCCATAGTTACTCAAGAAATTGGGAACATGGGGAGTGGGGATACTCACCACAACAAATAATCCCAAGTGCACAGCTCAGTCATTAGCAGCAAGCTCTTTCCTCATTCTTCATGGCAGCTCTCGCAAGTAGCATCTGAAACTTTCACTTGAACATGACTCACACTGTGGCCCTGTTGGGTTAATTGACCTTAATGTTTCAAATTCTGGCACATTAAAATAACAAATAGCCCTCTGAATGACACCCAGGCGGTAGGAATGACAGGCAATCAACAATATCCTCAGAATGACAAGTAACTACAGTATGTGAAATGCCCAAGGATCATTGCTGTCATGAGTAAATGTTGTAAATGTTGCCTCCAGGAAATACATTTATGTAAATTTGCAAAGGAATCTATTGACAAGTAGCAGAAAAGTCAAGGCCTGACGCTGACATGGGGAAGTGTGTGTACCAATCAAGAGAAAATGGATCCAAAATCAGTGTCAGATGTTATTAAAGCCATCGGGTCTAAAATTTTCAGAGAATGAAGCCACTTTGCAGTAAATTTCAAGTAATATTCCATCTATGTATTATAATTGGAAAGTGAAATCATAAAGGTCAAATAAAGGTGCAAAGGACAATATTATTTAAAGTCCATTATAAATTGTGAGAAATAATACACTGCATGAATCAAAACAGCTGCAACAAATATATAAACTTCTAAAAAGTAGACAGCTACGTTTCTTTGATAAGAATTAGAAAGTTTATTTTCATGTTTGTTAACGTGTCCAAGGAATAATGTGCTAATTGAAATGTTATCACTTTCAAACAAATACCTTTACTTCCTGTTTAACACCCATGAATTCTAGTGGTCTATCAAATGTTTAAAAGTATATATTCTTTTTCTGCCAGTAATGATATAAGAGAAAATACACTTATTTTATAGAACATATGCATCCGATATTCTCTAAAAGAGCCCCAATAAAGAAAGGAATACTTTCCAGAATTGATGATAACAATATTTTTGCAATGATTATGCTACCTATATTTCTACAACATGGCTGTTACCACATTAATTCCACAAAATATTTTAACTGACTTCATTGTTCACACAGAAAAAAAGTTCATTTTCTTATAATTGCCTAATCAAGTAAACTCTAATTGCAATATTCTGTGAGTACCTTTGATAATGCTTTATAATTCTAACCTAGAATTAATGATTTGGTAGTACTAATTAAACTTAGAAAATAAAACTACATGATTCACTAAAAGAAATAAACAACAGATGCTGTTTTCTTGCTTACTGTCTTATTTTAAAATATACAATTATACTTAAAATGTTGACTTATATGAACACTGGAAAATGAAGTATGCAATTTAGGAAAATTTTTGACATGCTGTAATTAAAATATTAAATAAAAATATATATACAGAGAAAGGAAAAACATGGCATTTTATGAAATATGTTTTTAAAAGTCAAGAAGATAGGGACACTGACTAAATAACTATTATCTTCTCAGAAGTCTGCAGAGTAGAAATATCACTGAACATATGCTATAGGTTATAGTATGATTAAAGAAACGGTCTATCCAATGCCAGGCAAGTATGGAAGGAGGGAAGTGTACTAATTGAAGAATATTAAGCATTGCAATTATGCAAAGAATATTCAGGAATATTAACTCATCTAAATTTGCAACAATACTATAAATGAAAATATTCTCCATTTACAGACTAACACCTTAAAATCTCCTACAAAGATTTCCTCGACTAAAGCTCTTTAAATCTTTCTTTCTCAGATAATCATTTTTGGCCCATGGTTATATGTAAAGTTATCTATCCATCCATCCATCCATCCATCCATCCATCCATGCATCCATCCATCTATGTATCTTTCTATCTAACTAGCTAGCTATCAGGTCAAGATCTCATGGTTCATGAGTTCAAGCCCTGTGTCAGGCTCTGTGCTGTTGGTTCAGAGCCTGGAGCCTGCTTTGGATCCGTGTCTCCCTCTCTCTCTGCCTCTCCCCCACTCATGCTCTGTCTCTCTGGCTCTGGCTCTGTGTCCGTCTAATGTTTTAATAAACATGAAAAAAATATTAAGCTGTAAGAAAAAACTATTTAGCATTAACATGTGTTGAGCATATACTGGGTACAAAGCAATGCCTGCAAATTATGATGTATGTGACATGAAGCATAACAAAAAGCTGGCCCGTTGCTCTACATGTGATGAGGTAGTCAAGACTCTGGTGTTGGGACTCCTTGGATTTAAATGTCACCTTTCCCACTTATTAGCCCTGTGCCTCAGATCCTTCAGCCATAAAATAGAGGTAATCCAAGTACCTACCTCCAGAGGTCACTGTGTGGAATAACCACACCATTTGGGGGGGGGGGATGTGAAAATACTAGAACAGTCCATATGGCACCTTTATTGTTGATGGGGCGATGATACATAAATATAAACTACAAGTACCAGAAATAATCTCTAACTTTAAATACTCTTAGTTTAAAGGCTCCTTCGGCCATGCATTCACTAAACCTTTCATGAAAGCATGTATTAAGCATCCTTGTGTTCAGGCCCAAGTCACGCATGGGGCTTGCAAATAGCAACAAACAACGATACATTCTACCGCAGATTTCGGAATCCAGAAAAGACTCTATAGCTTTGTATTTATAAAATGTGGGAATTAGTCTTGTGCTCTGGATTGAGTTAATAAAGGACGGCTTGCAAGTCTTCTCCACAATCCAATCCAATTACCACTATTGCTAACAAGCTCTGAGGATGTGTATTCTCGTCCATGTATCTTTTAGTCTGCTATGAAGTCATTTAAAAACTAGCATTTAGTTACCCGCTCCTTCAGTCTTCCTTTACTCCATGGCTATTTTCATAGCAGGTCCCTGTTTTTCTTTCCTTTACTTAGGTAATGAAGATGCAATTTCAGATACATTTATCTGCACCTGACTAATCTAGGAAATGCCAGCCAAATGCCCATGGCAATCCGCACGCCGCACTCACCCTGGTGGCAAGTCTTGTTCCTCCACTCACAGATTACCATCGGTCAGCAGACTGACTCAGGCATATCTATCTACTCTTTTGACTAGAGCCACAATAACCAGGCTTTGAGAAGACCTGAAAGAAAAGTCACTTCTGGACAACTGTGTCACAGAGTACTCGTTAACAGTAACATTGGCTCCTTTGTAAGCAGATGTCCTATTCCAATGAGACAGCCCCTGAACGTACGAACACATTTGTACAAAACTATAGACTTAACGCACGTGTACTTAGGTTTATGGCTCTTCTTAATTGTTCTATCTTTAAATGCTTCTATTTTATTTGGTAAATGTTCATGCATTAGTCATCCAAAAAATACTTTTATAAGAAGCTTAGCCAGAAAAAAAAAAACAAAAAACAAAAAAAACATCAAATGGCATTGTCAGCCAGCCACACATCTACGCAGAAATATTCTAGAGAATTAGGCAACGATCAAGAGATAAACTGAACTCATGGGACCCCTGTGTGTATCTCTCAGCCCCTGGGGGGGACCTCACCACCACAGGGTGAATTGTGGCAGGGTGGCTCCAATAGGGAATCTCATGGTAGGTAGACATTTTTCCAGGTCTATACCAGCAAATTAGGCATGAAGTAGCTAGCGTAAAGGACAACCCTGACTCCTTCCCATTGACTGGCCCTATTACCTAGTTCAAAAACCTAACAAAAGAAGACACCTTCGCGGCTGTATTGAAGCTTGGTTTATTAAGGTCTCTAACACCAAAGAAAAATCTCCCAAATCAGTACAAATGTCTCTCCTAGGTGGATTTATTTTTTTTTTCATTTATTTTGCTACTCCAAGTTGGAATAAAGCATCCACTAGGTATTATCTCATACCTAACACTTGCCAGGGAGCAAAGACTGTAAGTCATTACGTTTCCAAATGTGAAGATCTTAAAGAACTTCCCCCCTGGAAAAGCACTTCAGTAGCAAATTTACAGAAGCACATGAATATCATCTGCGTAGTGTAAGTACGGTGATCCTACATACTTGCCGTAAGCCACGGTGTGGAAAAAATCCAACAGCATATACATGTTATCAGTTAGACAGTACTCGCAAAAAAGCAACGTTTTCCTCTGTATTTAATTTAAGCCCTGTCCTTTGGATGTTTTGAACGGGAGCCAAACAGCTCGCTTTCTGGTCCTTTCTCTGGGTACCATGCTTGCCAGCAGCACTGGACCTCTTCTCTCCCCTTTCCCTCAACTAAACCTCACATATTTTTGCAAAACCCTGCCCGAGTGCAAGTGATTACTCAGCAGTTGCTTTCTTTCAAAAAGAAGATTTGAAGATGATTGGAAATTCTAGCCCAAGGGAGTTTTTAAAGAGCCTTTGAATAGAGGCACAATTAGTCTATCCCCCCCCCCCCCCCCCCGCCAAATGCTTCCCAAAGTCACTCTCTCTTCGGTGGATAATGCCAGCACTGAATACCGTACTTCTAGTGACTATTAAGAAACTGCTCTAAAATCAGAGAGACAAGTGAGAAGGAAAGAAAACTCTATCATTACGTGATATTTTGAGCTTTACTAGGAAAAAGAAATATTAAACATACAAGAAGGTTCAACTGTTCAGAATGAACACTCAGAGCAATCCAAGCTGACACAAATCTCTACCATTTTCTCAAATACCTGAAATTCCCAATTTCCACCTCTGTGCTTTCAACTAAAAAATGGAGCAGCTTTTATCAGAGGAGCAAACTTGGATTTAGTTTTGAGCCCAGATTTCGAGGATATTTGTAACTTATTTTGATCACCTTTTTTATATTTGATATCATGGTACCGTATATTCCAGCCTTCCTCATTTTGTTTGATTTTTGTTTGTGAACCATCTCTCCTTTCTTATACTTCTCATGATGTGATAATGATGATAACGTTAACCAAAAATAATGGGCAGAGGAGCTGGACAGACATTTTTCCAAAGAAGACATCCAGACGGCCGACAGACACATGGAAAGGTGTTCAACATGACTCATCATCGGGCAATGCAAATCAAAACTATAATCAGATATGACCTCACACCTGTCAGAATGGCTAAAATCAAAGAGACAAGAAACCAGGGTGGTCAAGGATATGGAAGAAAATGGAACCTTCACGTACTGTCATGGGAATGCAAACTGGTACAACCACCGTGGAGCGCGGTATGAAGGTTCCCCACCCCCACGATTTACCATACAATCTGGTAATTCCATTATAGAGTACTTACCCAAAGAAAACGAAAACACTAACTCAAAAAGATACATGCACACCTATGTTTGTTGCAGCATTATTTACAATAGCCAAGATACGGAAGCAAGCTGGTGTCCATCCATAAGTGAATGGATAAAGAACTGGTGTATACAGATAATGGAATATCACTCAGTCATAAAAAAGAATGACGCCTTTCCACCTGCAACAACTGGATGAACCTGGAAAGCGAATCAAGTCAGTCAGAGAAAGACAGCTACAATGATCTCACTCGTAGGTGGAATTCAATAAAGAAAACATACACAACCTGAAAAAAAGAAACAAACCAAAAGACAGACCTTAAAATACAGAGAACGAACCGCTGGTTGCCAGAAGGGAGGTGGGTGGGGGGATAGGGGAAAGAAGAGATGGGGAGAATAAGAGTATGCTTATCTTGAGGAGCACTAAGAAACGGATAGGGTTGTTGAAGCATTACAGTGCACATATGGAACTGATATAACACTGTATGGGAATTATACTCCAATAAAAAATAATAACAAAATACTAATACCCGTGGTAAACATTAAAATGCCGTTAAGTGATTTACATATATTCTTTGATTCTCACTAGAATGCCACAAAACCCACCCCATAATGATTAATATCATTTAAAAGTTGAGAGATTGAAACTTAGGGGTAGACACTAATCTCCAAAAGTAGATTTGAACCCTGGTATTCAATTTTAGGTTTTTCTAACGTACCTGTGCCCAAGTATTCACCCACTCCGCATCACAATGCGTATGATTTCTCGGGACCACAGACGGTCTTATTTTCTGCCTATTTGAGATTTACAGACTATAAAATGTACATAAAATATAAAATATTCCTCTTCTGGTTATTTTATCCCTTTGCTTTTACATTAATTAAAAGCAATTAAATGGTCAGGCACCTTAAAAATGAGTTGACAGTCATGTGAACCTTTGACTGGAAAGTAGAATTATTTTAAATGTATGGCTAACATATATGACACATGATCAAATTTGGGCATATAGAAAACAAGTTAAATCCTTTAAAAAGCCTTGGACTTCCACTTAATAAGTCTTATTGAACACATAAGTATCTATCTTGTCTCCTTCCTGAAATCCATAAACGTATACTGAGAACACAACATTATACAGGAGACTATAGGAGATGAGACATGACAAGGAATTTTCTGCAAGATGAAAAGCAAACAGATGGGCGGCAAAAAGAAGAAAGAAAAAAAAATCAAAGTATCCAGGTGTTAATGACGTTTGTCAATGTTGCAGGGGGCAGGCATCACAAAGACCAAGTCTTTCTCCCTGAGGAGCCACAGTGGACTCTAAGACACAAGAAACGTGGTGTGAACATTAGGTTACACATCTCAGAAATCATTCCTCACCCCACAGTTTTCTAGGATCAATTAAAAAGTGTGTATTACCTGAACTTGTCATGTCTTCTTAATTCTGGCCCAGTCTAACGTGTATTTTTTTTTTTAATTTCATAACTGACATGTTTGAAGAGTCTGGCCACTTGTTTGTACACTTGGCTGAAATCTGCATGTGTCTGATGACTGTTTCTTCACTGTAAGATAGGTCACACAGTGATGCTTTGTAATCTCCATTGGGTCTCACAGAGGGTGCGTCCTATCAGCACGTTCCATTATTGGCGATGCTGTTTGATCACTCAGTCAACGTGGCAGCCTAATTTTTTATGCATTATACTTACAAGTAACCTAAACTAAAAATCAATAGGAAATGGAGGTTTATAATATGAAAGACAGAGACCAAAACAGAAGGGGAAAAAAGGCACCGAAAAAAATGCAAAGATCATAAAATATTAAGGCCTTTAATAATGTCAAAGAGATTGAAAGACATTACATCTATGCAAATCAAACAGATGCTCTGGAGAGAAAGAACAAATAAGAAAATGTTCTCATGCTAAACTTAAAATTATAACATTTAAAATTAAAAATAAAAAGTTGAGGGGTGCCTGAGTGGCTCGGTCAGTTAAGTATCCGACTTCAGCTCAGGTCATGATCTCGCAATTTGTGGGTTTGAGCCCCATGTCGGTCTCTGTGCTGACAGCTCAGACCCTAGAACCTGCTTCGGGTTCTGTGTCTCCCTCTCTCTGCCCCTCCCCTGCTCGCGCTCTGTCGCTCAACAATAAAATAAAACTTAAAATAATTTAAAAAATAAAAATAAAAAGTTGGGATGAACCAGATAAGAAATCCGAGGAATATTTCCAGAAAGGAGAGGAGAAAGACATAGAAAATAGGACAGAAAAGATAATAGTTGAGGGTTGATTCAGGAATTCTAGAACAGAGAATTAAAGGATGATGTTATATAGAAAAAGTGAAAAAAAAAGGATAATGAGCATGATATTGGGATAAAAAATAATTCATAAACATTTCCTAGAACTGAAAAACATCAATTGTTTTTGAATCAAAGCAAAAACAGACACTTTGCCTCGCTTCCAATAATCAACTATTTCATATTCCATAGTCAGAAAAACACACACACATACCATTTTATACACTGAGATAAGCCTAAAATAATAGGCTTATCCTAATTGGTTCTTGCATATTTCCCATACCTGATCCCTAATAAAAATAACGTTATGCTTGATTTTTGCTATACCGATGTCTGAAATCAATGCCCTCTCTGAATACAATAATCATGCGAGGAAGCTGCTGTTGTTTCACCATGGATAGATGAATGTAACCTAGTAATTTGGATATTTAACCATTTTTATTGTTGTTGTTTTGTCTTTTAAAACATGGTTTTTTTTTCTATTTGGCAAGACAGTTCCTCTGAAGTCTGACTCTGTAACTTCTTTCCTTACCGAAACACCTGTCTCTGTGTCTCCTTCCAAAAACAGACTGAAGGAAGCCGTATCAATCTACACAATCACATAATTTTAAAAACCAGCGATCAAAGAGAAGATACTGGAAGCTTTCAGATAACTCAGAAGCGCACGCACGGAAACATAACAGATCGGAAAATAAAGTGGAATAGGACATCTCAAAAATAAGACGGTAGGAGACCACAGAATACCTTTAGTATTCCGAGGGAAAAGTCTATTTCCCCCTAGACACCTAATTGGTCAAAGTAACTGAGAGTATAGGTAAACTGAAGGCATTATTGACAGACAAGTCTGAAAACTGGTCCCCCATACATTCTTCCTCAGGAAGCTTGCGGACGTGCTCCACCAAAATGAGAAATTAAAAGAACAGGCAACAGCTGCCAAGACACAGGCGCTCTCATATAAGTACAAGGAAAAGAGAGCTCACCGCCTGATGGAGAAATTGTGCGGTACGCCTGCGACCAGCCAGTCTATTTGTTAACACGCCGCAGAAGCCTTCAGGAGTCTTGTCTTCGAGAAGTAAGGAAGACAGCAAGAAGAACACCAATTGCTTCAACAATCTGATCATTTGTCCTACCAAAACGATACGTTATTAGGCATACTGGCATCCTCTTCCAAGGTCTGCCTGCCCAGAGGAGCCAGAGAAGAAACAAAAGGTTAAAACCAGACGCAAACAAGTGGTGAAAACCATCTGTGGACAGGGGCTGTTCTAAGCTTGTTTCGCGAGTCACCTGGGGCAGGAGACAGCTGCCCAGGCGGTGGGAGAATGAGAATCTTGTCCACTTGTGTCCTCCTAATTGGTTTGGGGAGAAAAGATCTGCTGTAACTATGACCTTTGGTGCAGGTGTCCTGGGAATAAGATCAGGGAAACCCCGAAGTCCCAGAAACCTCACTGCAAGAAAGTGAGAGAAACGTATGGAGGTTACTCTCTCCTCCTCTTTCTCAAAGATCAAGGGCTGGTGATTTAGAACGTAAGGAATGCTCCCTTCGATTTCTGCTTTCCTAAAGAGCAAAGGGTGAATGAAGTCTTAGAAATACTTCGGAGGGTGGAGACAGGTTTTCCCGGGGTCTCTGTGTTCACCTTAAGGGCATTCATCCTCCACATGGTGAGTTCTTGGAAGATAAACAAGGACCTGGGTCTGGCCTTCCTGCTCTCCCAAACCCAACCCAGCAGCCCCTCACTGCAGGGGACAAGCACACGACATTTGAAGGGCATGCTATTTCAAGAAGAAACTAATCGATACGGTTACAGACGTCATGCATTTGACAACTCTCGAAAGGATTTTACGGTTCTGTTGGACATTTTGGAAAAGAACGAACGATACCGAGAAAATAAAGCAAACGTGAAAAAGAGGCAATCATTAACACCAAAGAAAGCAACAAGTTATGAAAGACAAAACATAAAATTATAGTATGCTATGTGGCTCAACACGAAACTGTATAGCTATGTAATTAAAATAATGTGAGCACTAAAAACTGATTTAACCAAAGATTTACCATATTCTATGATGGGATAAAGGGGGCACAGGATAGATGGATGTGTGTGGGAGCAGACTTTGGGACGGGGGGTAAATAAATATATAAATTGTATATACTGAGAAATACTAGTACAGCTATTCCATTTATTAATATGAGTATTACCTGAGTTTTAAACTACCTCTATGTGATACGTTGATAAAAATAAAAATTCAATAAAGATACAATAGTTCATTTACTCCTTGGAAAGTGGTTTGTTGTTTTGGTCTCTCTTAAGTAGCTAAAATACAGTGACAGCTTACTACAGAGATTTCATCCGAAGAAACAGAGTTGCCAAAACAAAAACAAAAACAAAAACAAAAACAAGAAAGAAAGAAAAAGAAAAAGAAAAGAAAGCCCATTGTTGCAAGTATTTTAGCAAAGAATTTTTTTTGCAACAGAGAGAAAACTATTTTAACTCCTATATGACAAAACAAACAAACAGAAAACAAACCCAGGCTGTTCTGAAACCCCCAGGATTCAGTAACTACTGCACCTTCTACCCTTCTGGTTCTTAGCTGACTAGAAATCAGAAAATGAAGAGAATCCCCAATTTTAAGTGAAGCACATATGAGCAGTCCAAATAAATCTCACCCATCTAGAGCTAGAAAACAGAATACTAGGCTTACCCTTAAACTGTCTTTTAATTTTATTTCATACTTTGAAATGGCTGTACTCATGAGACATGTGATGAATGAATTCTCTGTTCGTATCTGTAACTTTGGTGGCCTATTTGTTGCAGTGTTTGTTTGTTGTTTTCTTAGCTACTAGCCTTCAAACCAAGTTAAGAGTAACATCATTTCCTGGGGTAGCACTATCCACCTACCTAACTCTCTACAGGCAGAACTAACGTAGGGAAAGAAGTCTGATCCCCAGGCAAGGCCCTCAGGACTTTCGCTTGCTCTGGAAGAACATCAAGATTCGAAGCAACAGAAATTATGAATACTTGAAATTGACAGAATTAAGGATTTTCAGAGCTGGGAGGAAGCTGAGAGATGGGAGAATGGCATGGAAATGGAAAAAGGGAGTTGAGGGAACGTAAGGGTATCATACTGATGGTCTCAAGGAAACTGGAGTAGAGTTCAGTTTAACAAGTGTATACTGAACAACTTCCACTCTCAGGCTTTGTTCTAGAGACTACAGAAACAAATCTTACTCACCAGGTGTACTGAAGGCCAGCTATGTTCCCGGCTTGCTCCACACTGTAGAGATAAAGCAGTGAACCAAATAAACACATTTCCTGCCTCCAGTGATTATTATTATGGCCAATCAGGCAGGTAAACAAACTATGAAAGTATGATGTGATTACAGTAGGGGAAGGAAAATTTTCTCTGCGAGTACACTGAAAAGAGCCTGTCGCGATGGAGGCATCTGGAAACTTTCAGAGGAAGCACTTTACCTAAAGGTTGGAAGGCACTGACCTTGCTTTCGAGCAATCCCTGGGTTAATCTAATCACCCAGGCCAACTATGCTGTTTGCCTGAGGAATGAATGAATGCATGTGTCATTTTTTACCCTTCCAGTTGGCTGTCTCCAGCAGCAGTCTGTTTAATAATAAAGAAACTGAAAGGAAACAAATTTAGGTACATAGGACTGTCCAAGGACGGCTGATTCCAAAGAACACAGGGAATGAGACCTCTAGTTTCATGCAAAAAGTTTCAACGACTGAGTGCATTTAACACCTACGGGGGGAAAAGTAGCTCAAACTGAAATGTGACAAAATTATTTAATACACCAAAACTTCCAACTCCATTTCTAAGTATTTATTGTCTTTGATGTCTAGAAAAGGGGAAAAGCACCACATCCCTTCAGCTTGGTTTATGCTTCTGGTTTCATGACATGCTGGACGTCTCCACTGCTTGATTAAATGTTTCAAGCTGGGAGTCTTATGCTCCATTGAGCTTTATATTTCAATAAGCAGAAATAATTTTTGTACAGTGATAGTTCTAACAGTAAGAGTGGATATAGAACGGCCTTAACTTTGCTAATTATTCTGAGAAAAAGAGCACGCAATTAACTTCAGACAGCATACTGCATTGTTTCTTTATTTCTCCCCTGCCCCGATGTATTTCCTCGGATATTTTTGTTAGAGAAGTTCAATGAATTTCAGAGATTCCTGCTTGTTCCTTTTTCAGCAGGAGACTTTGAATGCTCAGAGTCTGCTTTGGCCCATCTGTGCAAGCTATTTGAGAGCGAGCCAGAGCTTTCTATGAAATCAATGATGCTCCTTTCCATTACAACTAACAAACGGGCTGGAGGTGGGTCTGTCCATTCTTTCAGAAAGAAAAACACCGAATCCATTGATACCTTCGATGCAACCAAAAATCTTGTTGAGGCTAACCGATAACAGTAGCCATGGATAATGACTCTAGATATAGCTCTTTCCAGAAGCTTCACAAAACATGAAATTTAACATAAAGAAAACAAAGCTATTTTCCAAACGCTCTATGAGATTTAATCCAGAATGTCTAAGGTCAGAATTTATCAAAGGCAATGGGATTTGTAAAAAAAAAAAAAAAAAAAAAAAAAAAAAAAAGAGAGAGAGAGAAGCAATAAATAGCATGCCAATTTAATTTCTTACCACTAAACAATGGGAAATGTATAATAACGTGGAGTTTAAAACTAAGAACTTGATGGATCAGGTCCAACTGGTCATTTATGACCAGTTTATGTCATATTCAAAAATGAATACCCATCAAAAAATATCCTACACTTCAGAAAGTATGGGTACGTAGAGAGCATGGAATCCAAAATTTTTAACAACTTTATTGCAGTATAATGGATACACAAAACTTGTCATATTTTTAATATATACAATTTGATGGGTGTCATATACAGGCATCCATGCTACCATTGCCACAATCAAGGTAATAAACATATCCATCACCCCCAAAAGTGTGTGTGTGTGTGTGTGTGTGTGTGTTAAGAATGCTTAACATGAATCTACTATCTTAAAAAAGCCACCCACGTGATTCCTACTTTAATGATCTTTTCAATGTGCCACCCTCTTCTTTTTTTTTTTTTTTAATTTTTTTTTCAACGTTTTTTATTTATTTTTGGGACAGAGAGAGACAGAGCATGAACGGGGGAGGGGCAGAGAGAGAGGGAGACACAGAATCGGAAACAGGCTCCAGGCTCCGAGCCATCAGCCCAGAGCCCGACGCGGGGCTCGAACTCCCGGACCGCGAGATCGTGACCTGGCTGATGTCGGACGCTTAACCGACTGAGCCACCCAGGCGCCCCTGTGCCACCCTCTTCTTATGGAATATGTGAACCTTCAGTGAAACACTGGCGATCAAGAGCTACACAAATCTAGTTTATAGTTTTTGATGAATGGAACTAACATTTATTAAATGAACACATTTTAGCAACTCAAAGCTACCCCAAATTAATCAACCTATGTCAGCTACTGATGCCATCCTCAAAACGGACAGGCTCGTGTGGTATGATTTTTAAATTCCACAATACAGTGCATCAGCTTCTCCTACAACTTGAACTATTTCACACCAATCTCATTGTTTCCATGATAATAAATAATTGATGAGCTCATGGGAAACGCTAGCTAAACCAGATGGCATTTGAGCTATAGTGGGATTTTAAGAGAATCAAAAAGATTTGGGGGGAAAATTAACAGTGAAGGGGCAAATGATATTTGTGAACCAAAAAGAAAATCCTATGTTACTCTGAGAGATAAATTCCAGAGATTTTATATAGTGGTTTCAAATTCTTCATCTATGCCTTGGCACAAATACTTTTAAATGTTTTCTCTGACTCTGTCTATAGAATACTTATTTCTAGGTTCATCATAACTCACAGTACGATAATTCTGAAAGCATCTAACTATAGTTTGCTGTACTAATGAGAACCGCTAGCTTTATGTATTTAAGCAGAACTTGATATGAAAATTGGGATTGCCACCCCAGGTTTATTAGATGAATTATTCTGTTTACAGAGCACTATGCAATTCCACAGCCAAGTTGGTTTCAAAATC
Organism: Lynx canadensis; assembly: GCF_007474595.2. Lineage (NCBI taxonomy): Eukaryota > Metazoa > Chordata > Mammalia > Carnivora > Felidae > Lynx > Lynx canadensis. The sequence goes on along the minus strand of NC_044304.2, from coordinate 159,373,947 downwards.
TTTAAATGTTATTTATCTATTATATTTGTTAAATTGCTAGATGGAGCTACCTGGAAAGTAATTATATGTACTCTGGAGAGTAATTAGACAATTTTCTTGATAATAGGATTGGTGTACCCTAATGAACACTAATGTAATTTTCAAAAAAAAAAATCAGAAATTTCTAATTTGTCTTTAAGCAAACTTGCCAGTCAAAAAAAAAAAATAGGTATAAAGGAAATGGCACGAGAAAGCACTCAGAAGGTGGGTGATGTCCCCACAAAACTATTCCCTTACCTTGTTCCTTCTCCTGCCGTATCTCTGTAAATTATTTCATACCTTTCATCTCTCCAAGGGAGGTCAGTACCTCCTCTTTCTAGGCACCACTCTTCCTTATTTTTCTCATTGATTGAACCTCACTCTGGGCCACAGACCGCTGGAAGTCTGTCACACCCACCTGTCCCCACCTGCCTCCTCTTGGCCTCTGCTTACAATTTCCTCAGTCTATCTTTTATCCCATGCCCTGATTTGTCAATCAGCTTCCAACAAGCGGACCCTGACCACACTTTCCTTTAGTTTCTAGAGAATCTCTTGATTTGTGATGGGCCTTCCCTGGCAAAGGCCACCTACAGGAACCCAGCCACACTCCTTTATGAACACATGGGAGTCACAAGGAGGTTATCACCCTGGGGTCAAACTGTGATCAATGAGGAATGACAGCCAGTGGATAAATGCTCCTCTGCCATTTTCTGTGCGGCAGAAAGTCCTGAGGTATAGTCTGTATCGCCCGAGTCAGAATCAAGCTCTGAGGACCAGCAGGAGAAGCCAGTCTTGCATGTGGGTTCCCTCCAACTTTGTTTCATTTTTTTCTGGTCCTCTACTTCTGACCCTGAGATTTCTTCCCCTCTCCTGAAAAAAAAAAAAAAAAAAAAAAGTTCCTGCAAACCTTTATCTTTAGCTTTGTTTTTGTTTTCTGGGACCTGACTCCTTAACTAAGCTAGGCCCTCGAACTTTTGCAAGGAGTTTGACCTCACAAATCCCTCATGTCTAATCCTTGTTTATTTATTTGACAAATATATACACAACACTTACAAGCGCCAGGTGGTATTCTAAAGATTATAAAATATTAACTCATTCCTTGACTCAATAATAGGTACTATTTTCACCATTGGATTACAAATGAAGATTTAGACACAGAAAGTTGAAATGACTTTCCCAAGATCATATATCCAGAAGGGGAGGGCAGTCAGAGTTCTAAATCAGGCCGTTTTATCCTATTCAACAAAGAAGCTAACGCCTTTTTGACTATTATTGTAACTGCCACAGGGATACATCACTGAGGGCCTTCTTTATCGCAAGTGCGTTTGTCCTCAAACTTGTGAACAAAATCTGGTAAGATTTGATATTCTTTGCATGGCAATCTTAGGGCAATGATGTAAGAGCGCATCCCAATACACAAATGCTCATCAAGTCTCTGCTTGTAACATGTCTGCAGATGTTCCATTGGCCAAGGCATGTCACATGGCCAAGTGCAGCGCCACTGTGGAAAGGAACATATGTATAAGGGGATGGGAAGCAGGAAATAGAATGCATTTAAGTCTTTTTCTTTGAAACTCATAATTTCTCGTGCATACATTAAGAAATAATGTAAATAAAGAAGAATGTGGGTTCTGTTTGCCACCATGATAGACATAGGCAGAATAACGGAAAATGCAAAACAACTACCTGAAACATCCTCTAGGAAATATTTTGATATGTTTAATACACCAGCCATTTTTATTTTTGTAGCGGTTGGCTATAAGAACAGTTGCCAGGAGGGTCAAGATTTTAATTTTTTTTTTTTACATTTATTTATTTTTGAGAAACAGAGTAAGACAAAGCGTGAGTGGGGGAGGGGCAGAGAGAGAAGGAGACACAGAATCCGAAGCAGGCTCCAGGCTCTGAGCAAGCGGTCAGCACAGAGCCCGATGCGGGGCTCGAACCCACGAACTGCGAGATCATGACCCGAGCCGAAGTCGGACGCTCAACCAACTGAGACACCCAGGCATCCCAGGATGGTCAAGATTTTAAAAAATATTTGGTAACTGGGCTGAGAACGCAAAGGGACAAAACCAGAGACGCGCTTCCCTCTTCTAGAGAAGATGACAAAAATTACTTTGAGTGAAAAACCACTTCCCTTAGTTCCGACATTCTTGTTTAACAAATCTGCATTTACTTCACTTTCATTTAAGTCCTTCACAGAAATATGAGATATATAACACTTTTCCTAATACTTTGAAATGCTCAAATAAAAAGCACTACTAAACAGTAATTAAATGTACCGTATCATTACCTTTTATGGTCGCTATAGGCAATTTGAGTGCATTTTTTTGCAGTATACAGGGATATGCACAGTTAAAAAGCAAAATCATTATAAGACTGATTGGTCCCAACATTTTCTAAGCAGAAATTTAGTATTTTTTATTCTCATCCAAGAAGTCAGCATTCTCGGAAAACACATTAAGTTCAACAAATTCAGCTGTTTTTAAGTTACCTGAAAAGAGAAAATAATGCACTTTCTTGTTCTAGAACAAAGAATTGCAGAAAGCCTGTACATAATTTAAAACAGCTTACATTTATAACTTCAGGCTCTCTAAGTGTTGATTATTCAGTAGGAAACAAATGCTTAGCTAAATTTGAAAGCTACAAAAAAAAAAAAAGAAAAGAAAGGAAAAAGAAGAAGCCTATTATGAAAGTGTTTCCCCGTTACAAGGTTGACTCAAAATTTGTATTTTGAAATGTATGCAAAAATCTCAAGATGTGACCCAAATTATTGGCCCGAGCATCTACAAAAGGATCTCAAATGGTCCTCAGAAGATTTTTATCATTAATCTACATGCCAAGCTGAGTTAAAGGGGGCAGAGGAGGCTTCTTTGGTGAGGATATAATATCCACAAAGAGACCAACATCACTATTGCTTCTTTTTCAAATGCAGGAGGGAAAATGGAAGCCTTTTCTCATCTGCTTACAGCAAATCAAAACGATCTGCTTTGATTTTGCTGAAATCCACTGGAGGGACTGAGGATGGGAAAGAGAAGTCGCCATTAGCCAGACACCCTAAGATCACAAAGTAAAGCATTTTTTGGAGTCTCATCTCCCTACCTTCTCAAGATTAACCTCTCAACCTTATCTCTGGAATTAGAATGTGACCTCAAGGACATCCGGAGGGCACCGGTAAGGCAAGAATAAAAATTGGATGCCCAAGGTTTGTTCCCCGCTTCCCTCACTGAGAACCTCCCTCCCATACCTGCACCAAATTGGCTTCGCAAGCACCCACATCAAACACCCGGTTGATTGGCCCAAGTTATGATTAAGCCTTCCTCCCAAACAACCGTTTCCTAGTCATCACTGGAAGAACGTCCTCAGGGAAGAGCCACGCAAGCTCTGGAGGCTGGAGGGAGCTCGTTAGGCAGGAACTTCCAAGGTTCTGGGTGCTCAGAGCATAGTTTAAAAGATGGGTACGGACGCACAACCTCAGTGCTTTGTGCCATGCATGATGCAGGAAGAGGACAGCCAAAGTCAAGATAGACCCTATGAAGAAAGGGCCTCTGGTTGTTGGAGCTAAACACGATGAAGCTTGATCTGTCACAAACTCATTCTCCTTAAACTTCATCTCCACTTCTGTCCGCTTTCTTGATTTCCATAAAAGCATTACTTTTGGAACATTTACATGGTATGTGTTTCCTCTGAAAAAGTTTATCCGTTCATTTGCCATTTCATTTGAATAACATGAAACAAAACCATACCCTTATACAATTGTCTGTGCTATGTCTGTCATCATAAGTCCGTTGGTTGTTAAGAGTCCAGAATCACATTACCTTGGTTGAAAATACTGGCTTCATGATATACAGTTGGTTGAAAGTTATATACCATTCCTGTGTCTCAATTTCCTCCCCTGTACAATACAGACAGCATTATCTATTTCAAAGGATTCTTTTAAAGATGAAATAAGTTAAAAATGTAAAAACACTTGGAATATCACCATCATCACCATAAGGCAGTGGTCACTAACACTGCTTTTGCAAATTAGAATTAGTTTCAGGTGCTTTTAGAAAGGCAGCATCTCAAACGAAAGCTTGGAAGTAAGAACCAAACATCCATAATTTGTAGTTTCACGAGGAAGAGTACTTCTTTTGTGGGTTTTTTTTTGGGGGGGGGTTGGTGATAGCTTCGTGACACTGCCCTGTGAATCAGCCCAATATCTATTATGCATCTGTTATTGTCCAGATTACCTTCTGAACTATTCCATCATACACATTTACTAAGCACTTACTCTCTATGCACTGAGCTAGGTCTGGGATATAGGAATAGGCAGCAGAAGTAAGATACATGCCCTTACGGTGGGAAAAGTGAACAATTCACAAAGATAAAGGATAAGCAAATACAGGTATCATGAAACTCCCATTAAGAAAATCAATAGCATGATGACATAAATGATAACTGCAAATAAGGCAAGGGGTTCTTTAAGACACAATGGTCAACGAGGGCCTCCATATCTTTGCTTCTCATCACTTGGTAGCTTTTTAGAACTGCAGACTCCTGGACCTCATCCCAGGCCTAATCAGAATCTGCATTTTATGCTACCCATAGTCCAACTTGAACAATTACCAACTCACAGCAAATGTTTCTTTTATAGCCCTTGCTCTCATTATTTTGAAGCAAATCTTAGACATTATATAAATATATCTATAAATATTTTAGTAGATATCATTAAATATAAAGACTCTTCTCCTAGGCTTTTAATTTGAACAACAAGTAGATGAAGATAATATTTACCAGGCTTAGGAAACGGAGAGAGAGGATGACAGGGGTGCTGTGGAGAGTGGCAGGAAATGACTGGCGGAGGTGGGCAAGAGCTGTCTTTTGGACACAGTATGTCTTGGAGCCCTATTTGGCAATCCAGTGGAACTTATCAGGTAGGCAGCCAGACACTGGGGAGTCACTGGGGCCAGGGACATACAATCGGGAATCATCAACATGCAGGTGGTATTTAAAGTTACTTGACAGATTTGAAAGCAAAAGTAAATAGACAATAAAACAAGCCTAGTACTAGGCACCTGGCATGCAGATGACAGGAGAAAGACAGAAGAGAACCCTGATGGGGTCGAGCCAATGAGAGTGGAAGAAAATGAGGCGTGTGGAGTCATAGGCCTGTCTAGGAGAAAGCGCTCCACGGTATTGAATGACGCAAAGTAAGATAGATGGGTGCACATTACTATCTGTTGGACTGGGTAGCTGGTAACACTAACAAAAGAGCTTTATGTCAACAGCCCATAAACCGAAATGGAAAGGATGTTAGCTCAAGGAGAGAGCCGGGCCGTTTCCCCTCAGAGTTTCATTACTCTATAAAGGTGTCAGATTAGTCATGTGGTGTGAGGAAAAACCTAGAGTTTTAAAATTATTTCCTTTTTGAAACAAATTATTTCCTTTTTCATTATAAGCTAGACAAACAAAAGAACAATGAGTGTGGAAGAAATTAGGGGGAGATAAAAAATAGTCAATATAGACAACACTTATAAGACATTTCGTTACATCAAGAGCAAACGGAAAGTTTACGGTAGCAAGCAAGGAGTTGGGTTTTCAACAGTTTCTTCTTTGTTTGCTTGTCTTTGTTTTATGGATGAGAGATAATTATAACCATGTTGTTTCCTGAAGAGAATGGTTATGTAGAGGAGAGCTGAGCATTGCAGATACGGAAAAGGAGTAATGGGAAGATTAAACCCTTACAATGGTGAGAGGGTAAGGGACTGGCAGAACAAACAGAATGGGACTTGAAGTAGAAACCCTCCCCCTTTTATCTAACTGTATCCACAGGGAAGGGAAGAAGATTATGAATATGCGTAATGGCAAATTTGTAAATCAGGTTGTGGGCAGGTGAGGGCCGTTGGTTCTCTTAGTGTTGTTCTCACCCAAAAGGTCAGAGAGACCGTCAACCAAGAGAGTGCGAAGTCGGTTTCACTAGGAAGAGGCAGCAACATTGCCTGACGAGGTTGAGTGTCAACTTGGTAGGACATGCTCATGATTTGATTTGAGAGAGAGAGAGAGAGAGAGAGCAAGCAAATGGGGGATGGGCAGAGGGAGAGAGGGAGAGAAAGAATCCTAAGCAGGCTCCACGCTCAGTGTGGAGCCCAATACGGGGCTTGATCCCACGACCCTGGTGAGGTACAATCAAGAGACAGACGCTCCACTGACTGGGCCACCCAGGTGCCCCTGAAAGTTAAACCAGTCAACCATGTTGTATGACTTTCCTCAGCAAACGTCATCTGTTCAGGTGAAGCAAAATAAAGATGAAGAGTTGGGTACGTCTAGGGGAGTTTCTCCACGTGGGTCAGTGGCGGAGAGAGGGGGGATGAACGGAATGTGGGTGACAGTGAATTAGAGGAGCTTATAAGAACCACACCAGACGACCTTAATCCAAGGTCCTGCACTGGGTCCCAAATAAAATAAAAGTCCAGATCTGTACCCTCAAAGAAGTTTAAATGAACTGACTTACATGGGAAAAAAAACCCATTCATTTCATTGTCTGGTTTTCCTCATAAGAGCAATCGGTCCTCACTGAAGGCATGCCAAAAAACCTGAGAAAATCTGTCAGAACTGTAGGAATGACTGATTAAAATTTGGAGAAGGGGAACTGTCAGCTTTTTTATGCCTACAGCTTTTCTTTAGTCTCCCGTCTGCAAAGCGTAAGGCCGTGATCCGATGGAGACTCCCAAGGCATGAACACGATTCACGCCACATATAGCAAAAGGCACAGGCTAATCCCTCTCCGACCAGGCTGAGCCTGGCACCCAGCGAGCGCTCTGGCTTGCAAGATTATCCCTGATCCTGCTGTGGATGAGACTTGCTCTGGTCTCCCCGGGGTCTTTGCAGGTGTCACAGGGGTTTACTCTGGTTGGAGCCCACTGTTTTCCTTTGAACAGGGGAAGTCAACCAATGGTTGAGGGGATATTCACGAGACAGTCTGGTGACAGAGAAGCAATGAACGAACGAACACATTCTTTAAAAAGTAAAAGGAGGGAAACGAATTTGCCACAGGACGTGTTTTGGTTTTGTTAGCGTGTTTTTAAAAGGCGGGGTGAACACAGGCGATGTGTGTCTTTTGGTGGGGGGGAGCTGAAATAACATCTGAACAACTCTTTGGCCATACGTTCCCCGGAACCAGGCACTTTCAAGCTGCCAGATAAGCACGAATATCTGATAATAAGACTTTGTAAGATGTAAAATAAATTCTGGAGTTGAACAGTCACGCTCATTGTATATCCCATTTGCAGCGTCATAATATTGTCGAAAAGACCCTGAAAAGAAACCAAAACCACAAATATTGAAGTCTTGGCTGCTTTCATGCACATGAATGGTACGGCCCACAAACAGATTTCAAAGTATGCCTCTGTTTGATCATTTTGATATGCTTCAGGAAAAAGTAAAACACATTATTTAATTTCCCACATCTCTAATGAGGAGCCCGGCACATTTGCTTGTATTGTAAAGCATCCGTGAAAAAGGCTCGGGTCACATCAGGTACACATTTATTCAACTACATCAAAGGTCTCGTACTAAGGATATGTACTTCCCTTAAATCCTTCCTCTCAGCTAAAGTGAATTTTTAATGATAATGCAGCTTCTTGTGACTATCTTGTCATCCCATTTTCCTAACCATTTTAGTGTTTTTGTGTATGTATAGGGATAATCTGATCTTTTAGCAACAAGCAGATATAGCAGATTTAGTGAAAAGACAATATACACATCTACGTCTCTGGAGATTGCTACTATTTGTGAATTAAGTTCTAGTAAAATCTGTGCACTGCAGGAATATTTTAAATTTGGAGGCTATTTACCATTTGTGTTTTTAGATATTTCTATTTTAGACATTTCCAGCTAACTCCTTGTTTAGAGTGTAAACTTTTAAAGTAGAGTTTGGGGCGCTGAGGGGCTCAGTCCATCTCTTGGTTTTGGCTCAGGCCATGATCTCAAGGTTCATGGGTTTGAGACCCACGTCAGGCTCTGCACAGGGTGAAGCCTGCTTGGGATTCTCTTTCCCTGTCTCTCTGCCCCTCCCTCCCTTTCTCTCTCTCCAAGTAAATAAATAAACATTAAAAAAAAATAAAGTCGGGGCACCTGGGTGGCTCAGTGAGACATCCAACTTCAGCTCAGGTCTTGATCTCACAGTTCATGAGTTCTAGCCCTGCGTCAGCCTCTGTGCTGACAGCTCAGAGCCTGGAGCCAGCTTCGGATTCTGTGTCTCCCTCTCTCTGCCTCTCCCCTGCTCATGCTCTGTTTCTCTGTCTCAAAAATAAATAAACATTTTTTTTAAATAAAATCAATTTTCTTCATAGTCACGCACAAAGCTTTAAATGTTAAATTTGATTTAAAATGTAAACAAAACCTTAGTTCTTTACCTCTTCCCACTTTTTCCATTTTGCTCCCCAGGAGCAACCACTCCAGTTGTTTTGTTTTCTTCTTTATTGGTTTGCATCCCTTTTTTAAAAAAAGTACATCCTCTGGGCACCTGAGTGGCTCAGTCAGTTAAGCGTCCAACTTCGGCTCAGGTCATGATCTCACAGTTCATGCGTTCGAGCCCCGCATCGGGCTCTGTGCTGATGGCTCAGAACCTGGAACCTGTTTCAGATTCTGTGTCTCCCTCTCTCTCTTCCCCTCCCACTCACGCTGTCTCTCTCTCTCTCTGAAAAATAAATATTTAAAAACTAAAAAAAAGTACATCCTCAGACAAGAAAGAGTACATAATTAAAAAAAAAGAAAAAAACCCGCACAATTGAAAATATATTTAATATATTCTCATGCCTATTTGATGAGGTGACTGAAAACCACTTCCTTCAAAATTTTAAAAACTTTGCTCCACATGCATCTGATTTTCAGGATGGTGGTTCTGACGCAATCCCAGATAACTTATATGGGGCTTTTCTTTCTTTTTTTTTAATTCTGAAAGCGTTTTCAGGTCTTCGCTTTATTCTCAAGTCAAAGGAAATTTCTCAGTGACGTTTTAAATCTGGAGATGCATGTCTTTCAGTTCCTGGTACTTTCTTTATTATATATATATATTTTTGTATAATTTCTCACCACCATTTGGTTTCTTCTTCCTAAATAATTGCTTAGATTTTTGACTTTTAGGGTTAATACTCCAAGACTTGTCTTTTCCTCATACAGTCCATCTCTATCTTTTTGTTTTGTTCTGTTCTGTAATTTTGGAGAATGCGAGCGGGGGAGGGGGGCAGCGGGAGAGAGAGACAATCCTCAGGAGGCTCCCGCTCAGTGCAGAGCCCAACACAGGGCTCCATCCCATACCCTGGGATCACGACCTGAGCTGAAATCAAGAGTCGGATGCTCAACAGACTGAGCCACCCAGGTGCCCGTATCTCTATCTTTTTTATTTATTTTATGGGAGATGGCTTCAATTTTTCTAACATACCTCTGATGCTTGTATTCATGAATTTTGCATGTCACATCATCCATATCACCAGTCATCATACTAGAAGACCATATTACTCCCTGAAGGATAAACCTGGGTTTTTTAATGCTTGCTCCTCCTGCCTAAATTGTGCATGTGTGTATGTGTGTGAGTTTAAGATCCTTTTGTTTTAGTGTTTACAGTCTGTGTCTCCTTTATGTCCGAGGCTTTCTTCGAATGCCTAAGGATATTCTGGTTTAGAGTGAGGCACTGAATAGTGAAATAAAAATTCTGAGATACACAAGACGGTCCTGCTGACTTCACGGTTTCACTGTGGCGCTCAGTTTGCTATTTATATTCTTGTGGAAGATCCCCAAATGTCTTCAGTGGAATAGCTTTTCTCCAGCATGGATCTAATCGCCCTGTGAATGTAGTTCATGTTTCTGAAGTAGAATGGAGTGAGCCATCGTACCGTTCAACGTGACACTTCCCTTAATATTTTTCTTTTCCTCTGCATGTTTATCTTCGTCTTTATCTTACACTCCTGCCCTCCAGAGCCTCTCAGATGGTTTCCTCAGATCACAGGTGACCTGTCTCAGAGACAGGTGGAAAAAGGGGAGGCACCTGACTCAACCCGGTTTGTAATGAGAACCTGGGAAACTACCACCTTCATATACAAATGTGAAAAAAAACAAAACAAAACAAAAAACTACCAATAAATTACTTTCTGTTTGGTGTCTCCTATCCCTTAGCCTTTTTTCAAATGATCTCTTACACTTATCTTTATTGGGAAAATCCTAAAATTAGGCTTCCTCTTTCACCCATTCTGAGTCTTTAAGCTCAGAGTTACAACTTTCTTCTAAGTTTATGATACAGTTCATGTTTTGTTTTTTTATTCTCCTCTTAGTTTGGGGTGATCATTTGGGCAAAAAAAAGTGATCACTCTGCTGAAACTAAAAATTCAATTCAGAAGCCTCTTGGGGCGCCTGGGTGGCTTGGTCGGTTAAGCGTCCGACTTCGGCTCAGATCATGATCTCACGGTCCGTGAGTTCGAGCCCCGCGTCAGGCTCTGTGCTGACAGCTCAGAGCCTGTTTCAGATTCTGTGTCTCCCTCTCTCTCTGCTCCTCCCCTGTTCATGCTCTGTCTCTGTCTCAAAAATAAATAAACGTTAAAAAAAATTTTTTTTTTAAAAAGAAGCCTCTCAAATACGTGATGAATTTTTATTTGTTCCTGTAAAGAAATGGTAATGAAGGTAACCATATAAGTTAAAAAAAAAAAAATAGATCAATCCCTAGAGAATTTGTATCCAGAAGTTTCAAATGTTTCATTTGTTTTTCTCATTTTGACTTGTTTCCTTTTGGTTTTTGTTTCCCTATAAATGTTACACAGTCTGCTATTCTGTAGGCAAAAACTTATTTGAAAAAGTTATAAAAGAAATTAGGAATGGCAAAAACAATACCGCAAAATAACTGACATGATACAAGTAAAAAAAGGATACTTGGGTTTATCTCTGGATATAAAAAGTTACACGTTAACATTGTTTTCAAAGTTGCAAAAGCATTTCTATAAAAAGTCCACTACGACCCACTATCATTACCCATTTTGCTATAGGTAGTAAATGGGGCATACAAGCAAAAGGATAAAACAGTAGATGTAACAGAAAATGGGAGAAGCAGAATTATACAGTTATAATGGTAATTATAGTATGATCGCCTACTCAGGAAATTCAAGTGAAGTAGAGATCATCATTATATATAAGAGAATTCAGTGCAATGTTCAGTACAAAATTAAAATTTCAGAAATTGTTAGTTATCATATACATACTACACTCAGTGCTGCGATGTATTTAAGGAAAAATACTGTTTATAGGACAACTATTATATTTTAAAACTCGACAAGAAATGTGTAAGATCAGTGTAAAGACACTTTTAAACGTTTTACTGAAGTACATATAAAAAAGTGTTGAAAAATGGACTTTTGTCCATTTTAGGTTAAGATTCAATATGATAGAGTAACAATTACCACCAAGTTATTCTATGAACTGACACTTTCCCACACAAATATTGTAAAGTGTTTGTTGTTGTTGTCAGTTGTCTTATTTATTTAAATTTTGGATCCCAGCAAACTGACATTAAAATTCAAATGGATAGTTTAACATTAAAAAAAAAAGGAAAATAAAAAGACTAAAGAGTGATAACTATCTCTACTTAATATTTAAGTACATGTTAAAATTGTGTTAATTCAGTTTGGAGCTAGTGTCTAAATAGGCAAACAGTATAGAAGCACTATCAACAATAGCCAAAGTATGGAAAGAGCCCAAGTGTCCACTGATGGATGAATGGATAAAGCAGATGTGGTGTGTGTGTGTGTGTGTGTGTGTGTGTGTATGTATATACATACATATATATATACATATATATACACACATATATGTGTATACACATATATATACACACATATATGTGTATACACACATATACATACACATATATACACACACATATGTATACACATATATATATATATATACACATACATACATACATACATACATACATGGAGTGTTACTTGGCGATCAAAAAGAATAAAATCTTGCCATTAGCAACTACATGGATGGAACTGGAGGGTATTATGCTAAGTGAAATTAGAGAAAGACAAAAATCATATGACTTCACTCATATGAGGACGTTAAGATACAAAACAGATGAACATAAGAGAAGGGAAGCAAAAATAATATAAAAACAGGGAGGGGAACAAAACATAAGAGACTCTTAAGTATGGAGAACAAACAGAGGGTTACTGGAGGGGTTGTAAGAGGGGTGGATGGGCTCAAATGGGTAAGCGGCATTAAGGAATCTACTCCTGAAATCATTTTTGCACTATATGCTAACTAATTTGGATGTAAATTAAAAAATAAATAAATAAATAGGCAAATAGATGATACAAAATATAAAGTCCTAAAACATGGTAAAATGGATAAATATTTACTTTTTTTTAACATTTATTTATTTTTGAGACAGAGAGAGACAGAGCACGAGCAGGGGAGGGTCAGAGAGAGAGGGAGACACAGAATCCGAAACAGGCTCCAGGCTCTGAGCTGTCAGCCCAGAACCCGATGCAGGGCTCAAACTCACGGACCGTGAGGTCATGACCTGAGCCGAAGTCGGACGCCAACTGACTGAGCCACCCTGGTGCCCCGATAAATATTTACTTAATGAATAAATAATGATGTCACTTAAAATCATTAAGATGAGTTTTTCGTAAATGGTTTTATGCAACTGGAAGGCACCTAGATGAAAAATAACAACGAGACAAAATACAGGCCAAGTTGGAGCTATCACTTCTTACTCCAAAATAAATCCCAGATTTAGCAAGATTTAGACATGACAATGAATAAAAATACGCAAAAGTCGTCATTTAGGAAAAGCCTTTCTAAGCATGACCTCAAATCCAAAGACTAAAAATCCCAATGCTGATAAAAAGAATAAATATTAGCAATCTGTGGATATCAAAACATTATAAGCAAAAGTCAAAAATGAGCAGCAACTTGGGATACATATCATGTATTCAGAACCCCTATTTTCTTTACAAGAAAAGGGCTTCAAAATTAGTAAAACAACAAAAAATAACTGCCAATAAAGAGAAGGAGTGAAAGGGTAAAAATCAGAAAGTTCCTTTGGTTAGAATGTGTAGAAACACAATCTCGACTGATTTTGTGCATTCGTTAGCAAGATGTGTCTTAAGGTATCAGAGAATCCTGAGACAGGTTACTGTTTGGTCTAGGAACACGTAAAAAAATTTTCCCTATAAGTTAATGGCAATTGCTTCTCATGAAAGTTATTATAGGAATACTCTGATTTCAGATAGCAGGGGATCCCTGCGTTCCTCTTCCGGTTGTTTGATGTTTGACCAAGTGCATATATAATCCACTAAAATACACACACAAACGTGTACACACATTAAAAACAATGCTGGTAAAGGAAAATGATCCAAAGGGAAAGGACAGTATGGAACGTACGCTAAGATCAAGAATGAGACGGGCTCAGAAAAATGTATGAAAATTTATTCTACGAAGTCTGCGTATCTGCAAGAGGTGGGACACATATACACCTTTCACGTGATAAGGGCACGGCCACGTATACAAATGAGTGATGATTAGATTTAAACACGCAATTTCTGGACGAAGCCCAGCTATTTGTGATGCTGAGACCTTTCAGTAGAAGCAGATGGCATGTAACAGACTTAATAATACCCTTCCATTACAAAGTGAAACAATTCACAGGAAGCTCTCTTTTTTCTACAATCTAACTTTTTATATTATATAACTTTATCATTCCAAATGTTACTTAAAAAAATTAAACAAACATATTTCATAGGGCACTACCTTGATGGGTTCTCCAGGCTTCCTGACTGGATAGCTTAATCCAGTAATACGATTTAGGATGTCTACAAGTTTGAAAGAATGGCTTATCATTCAGATAAGCATCCGTGGGTTTTACTTTTCACTCCTGATGAACTGAGCAGCCGTGAATTGGATATTATACCCCCTGACAGTTACTTGGAATATAGCAATCCTGTGCTCTAGGTAAACGGGGGAGCTGCATAAATGAGCAAAACTGGGGATAAGAGAATGATTTGTTTCTGAATGCTGAGGAGTCACTAGGACATTTATCTCAATGAAAGGCAATGGCATCTCATATTTGTATCAGGCGAGGTCCACGTAGTTTGTAAAGCTTTCTAACAGAGATTGGCTTTTTGAAATTTTTTGTTTATTTTTTTTATTGAGGTTGCAACTTTGAGTAGCAGAGGAAGCTATTATTACGGATGAAGAAACGGATTTTGTGTGATTTGGTCAATCTCAAAGAGATAGGTAAATGGCACAGCCAGTTCTAAATGCTAGACTGAACACCACAGCTGAGCTCTTTGCTCATACCCTAGTTCACTGACCTTACAATATATATGTTCTCTGTTGCCCACATCCCAGGTATACATTAGTTTGCTGTGTATTTTGTCCTACTTTAAATCTGAGCCATTCATTTATGCTTTCTAGGAAAAATTTCCCCCTTGGATACAAAGAGAGCTATAGCAGGAGAGGGACAGGGGGTCAAGAGAGAATACACACACACACACACACACACACACACACACACACACACACACACAGGCATAGACACACATGAGCACAACCATATGTAAGGATACAGTCCATATGACGACACATTAGGGAAAGGGAGCGGTTGGAGTTTAAGAAGAGAAAGATGACATCTATAATATGGACATAACTGAGAACACAAAGCAAGAGAGAATTCAGAGAAGACTTGGAAGGCACAGCCTTGGAGGAAGAAGAGACCTTTCTTACTCATCATATGAGAGAAAAGAAGGTGGGAGGAAGGGGGGGGTAGGGGACTTTGGCCAAGAGGTCCCTACTCTGCTCTCTTTGATGACCAGTGCCAAGCCAATAAATGTTTCAATTATACTGAATCATACACTTACGACAAATATATTCCATTTCATCGCATAAGATGTTGAAATCATCATTTATATATATTCATATATATTTTACATAAATTTTTATGTACTAAGTACATAGTACATATAAGTACATATGTACTTAGTACTAATACATTTTTATTAATACTAAGAAGGAAGGTGTAATCAACATGTCTGTCTTGAAGTTTTAATGGATTTATGTGAAGGCTAAGAAAACAATCAAGCCATGTATAGAAGAGTCTGAGAGGTATAGAGAGCTTAGTGATGAAAACATTGGATACAAGGAAATGAAATTAAAATGCCTGAAAGAACTTTGTCAACTTCTAAGGCTACAAAGATAGGAACCATTTTATTACAAACATGTGGGTTTGCTTTATCCCCACTACTAAACTGCAGGCTTCCTAAGAGTGAAATCCTTCTTTTCCATCTCGTTATCATCCCCAATACACTGTTTCATCTATGAGCAGTGTCCTGTACAACTTTTTATGTTCTTACGTTAAAGAGCTTGTTTAGTATATAAGTATCCCAAAGGCGTACATGTTGGTTTGTTCTCTGAATCACACAGGCATGGAATGAAATGTTTAACACCACTGGCTCTGCCACTTACAAATTGAGTAGGTTACTTAACTAAAACAGGTTTATTTTTATTTATCTTTGAGAGAGAAAGAAAGAAAGAGAGGATGAGCAGGGGAGGGGCAGAGAGAGAGAAGGGGACAGAGGACCCGAAGTGGGCTCCACGCTGACAGCAGAGAGCCCAATGGAGGGCTCGAACTCACAGACCATAAGATGATCACCTGAGTTGAAGTCAGCCACTCAACCGACTGAGCCACCCAGGTGCCCCTAAAATAGATTGAATAGTAAGTATCTAGGGCATTTCACAGACTTCAGTTAGATGAGTCATATAAAGCATGTAGTACAATGGGTGACACATAGTAAATTTGCCATAAATGTGAGGAACCACTACCAGAAGTCATTGTCAATTGGTCTCCTTGGCTGAAGAAAGAAATCATGCACTTTCCTTCAAAAGACTGGTAGACAAGGGAATATCCTGGTTGTCATTTCTTGGGTCTCGTACAATGCTATATAGTTTAGATGACAGTTCTCAAAGCAACTCTTTTTAAATACTTTATTATTATTATTATTATTATTATTATTATTATTTTTAATCAACTACAGTTTTCCAAGGAAAGATAAAACTGAGAAACATTATATCAGGTTTAGTTTCATCAGGTGACTGGATGAAATGTCCACATTTGTCTAAAAATAGACCGGGGGGGGCGCGCGGGACAGGAGGAGGTTTCCTATGAACTGTATGTTATTCTCCAAGAGTAGATCTGAACTTCAAGACTCCAGATCCCCGTGAAGTACAGCTTCTTTCTTAGAAAAAGGATGTGTACTGGCTCCAAACTGCTCTTCACAATTCTTACATTCAGGACATGACTGAAATAAAGATCAATTCAGACTCTACTCTCTCTGCAGATAAATAAATAATGGGCGATATCGCCAAGACAGGTGGAGCTTTTGATGGATGGACAAGCTGAATACATAAACACACATGAAAGGCCAATTTTGAGCACACATCCCAAGTCCCTTTGGTCTTCTCGGGCCCATCATCTGATGTCAAAAATTCCTTTTGTGGAGGAATTTTCTTTGAGGTTTTAATGGTATCTGTAGGTTTGCTTCCCATTACTGTTGTCTAAATGGTAATGTGATTCAAGACTCCTTTCCGGTGGATTCGAAGCTGCTGGCTTATCTTGTCCAGATATATTGTTTTTCAGGTTGTTAATAACCTCATCAGAAAAAATCGTTATCAGAAATACATAACAAAAATCCAAATGAATTCATTATTCTGGTATTTATAACAACATATATTGATACTGTGGGTAAAAACTATTTTAAGAAAAATTCTCAGCTCCAACTCTTACTATGTCTCAGAAGTATGAGAAAACGATTAAATTTAGCAGGATATACATTGTCAGTATTGAAATCTCTCTCCATATATCCATATCTACACCTATGTTTCTCTACCCATCCTTTGGGTCAGATTCCATCAATGGTACGATGAAAAGGAAATCGAAGCAAAAATAAAAACATCTTCATTATTATAGACAACATAGGTGTTAATTCTCCTGTTAAGGCACAGCCCTGGTGAAGACCGTAAGAATTCTTTTTTTACTCCCTATAACCAGGAATGGACCTTCTGGGTATTCAGCACAGGAAGAAAGAAGCACATGCAGATGTTTAATAAGCGGTATAGTGTGATGACTAATTCGTCCTCAGGATTATGTTTATTCTTAGCCTGATGGAACAATTATTTTGCAAGCTTCCTATCATTTCTACTTCCGATGAGAGAAGCCCATTTGACTTACTGTTGGATTATTAAATTAATAAACATTTTTTCATGTCAACTGTCAGGTACCAAAAAGGGAATGGCTCATAGGGACTTAGTGGCTTAGTTGGCTAAGGGTCCAACTCTTGATTTCGGCTCAGGTCATGATCTCAGGGTTTGTGGGCTCAAGCCCAGCATTGGGCTCTGCACTGACAGTGCAGAACCTGCTTGGGATTCTCTTTCCCTCTTTCTTTTCCTCTCCCTCAACCTCACTCTCAAAAATAAAGACATAAACTTAAAAAAAAAAAAAGGGATGGGCTCATGAAAAGGGAACATGACTGGTCATATGAGTGATTGATTTTTATGTTTATCTTTTAAAATTTTAGTGGAAGTATAATTAACATACAATGCTATATTAGTTTCAGTACAATATTAGTTCAGTAGAGTATATTAGTTTTAGCACAATATAATGATTTGACAATTCTAAACAGTATTCAGTGCTCATCATGATAAGTGTACTCCCAATCCTCTAACATATTTCCCCCACTCACCTCCCCTCTGGTAAGTACCAGTTCATTCTCTGTATTTAAGAGTCTGCTTTTTTGTTGGTCTGTTTCTTTACTCGTTTGTTTTGTTGCTTAAATTCTACATATGAGTGAAATCGTATGGTATTTATCTTTCCCTGACTGACTTATTTCACGTAGCATTATACCCTCTAGAACCATCCATGTGTTGCAAATGGCAGGATTTCATTCCTTTGCAGGTCGTGTGATTGCTGTAAACAACAGAACATAACTGACCTGTGTTACCATATTATAGTTCATTTTAAAGAATGAGGTAAATTCCTAGATCTTCAACAACCTAAAATATTTATCTTATAAAAATCACACACCCAGACAAAAAGCTGAAAAACACTGAAATAAAATTGTGTGTGAACGTTTTAACAAAGTAAGATTTATTTTGGCACATGGATGTGCAACTTAAAAGATATGTGTACCTTCTCTTTATGCTTCTACGATAGAAATTTAATTCTTGCCGGTGTGTTAGCCTGGGCCACGCACTTAGCTTATTTGGGAAAGCCACCCTGGGGAGCCTGTGTGAGGAACGAGGGAATGAAAAGGAAGAAGGGAAACGAAGACAAGCTGTATGATCAAGTTGACCGCCATTTTGAGGGGCAGGTGCATGAGCCTATGGGACACTCGGAGTCTCCTTAGAGAGATGCACAGTCTGCAGGATCTGAATTGAGGTGCTGTTGGGTTCCACGTGTGAAGGTCTGTTTGATGTCTGTGTGGACACCATGGGCTGGAGTAAAAGATGTGCATATTAAATGGTGCATAGTAGAGTTGGGGAAAAATAAGCAAGCAAAAAATCTTCAGGATACTGCATTTCTATAAGCAGACTGAAACTATACAATGAATAGTAAGACTGAATGGAAAACAGATAGTTTCCTTAAAATATGAAATTTAAAATTCCTCTTAGCATTTTTACTCTAAGAGCTTCTAAGGGTGACAGCCGTTCTGTTAGAAAAAATGTCAAAGTTGGAAATCTTTCTCGTTATACAGGAAATATTAACAGACACACGTACAGCCTTTGGAAAACTGCCGCTGCTAATTTTGACCAGGACTGTTACACGAAAAATTATTGAACTTCCTCTTAAATTGCACATGTGTACCAAAAGCACAACACTGTCTTGCACTGCACCTTTTCTGACATAATCAGACTGTGTCTAATCATCTTAGCATTCTGATTAAAAGTTAATCAGCCACTTGGAAAATGCTTTTTTTAAACTAATTGTATATACATGGAGTCTGCATTAGGAAAATTTACACGAGTGATACGAAGAGTTCTCTTTGACTTTGTGTTTTCCTGTCTTGAGAAACAATTATATCGGATTCTTAAGATTTTAACCTTTACAGCCTCCCCTCCCCCAAATTCCACTAAATTTTCAGTGAATAAAGTTCATACTCTACACACTCACGTAATTTTACTTTAAAATGCCTCCTGCCTCTAAAGCAGGAGAATCGGGTGGAGTGGAGGAAGAACACTGAGGCCTGTCAGTGAACAGGTGCATACACTGGGAAAGGCTGGGATAGCTCTCTGAGCCTCACCTCTCACTACTAGGGACTAAGGAAGTCAGTTTCTAGCTCTGGAATCAGATGTTGGTGCCAGGCTGATCACCTCCAGACTCTGAGCTCTAGCAACGAGTGGATTTGTGATTTGGGGCGCGTCACTTCATTCCTGTGAGTCTCAGTTCCGTCAGCTGTTAATTAAAAATTAATTTTTTTTTCTGAGAATTTTCTGAGAAGCGTTCTCTGAAAATTAATTGAAATAACCTATGTGAAGCTTTTAGTATAGATGGAGGCCCATTATCAACAATATCAGATATTTCTAATTATTTGCCTTTTTCTTTGTTTAAACAATTTTAAATGTTTTTTTTTATTTGTTTTGAGAGAGACAGAGAGAGAGAGAGAATTAGAAAGGGGCAGAGAGAGAAAGAGAATCCCAAGCAGGCTCTGCAATGTCAGTTCAGAGCCCGATGCGGGGCTCAACCTCACAAATTGTGAGATCGTGACCTGAGCCGAAATCAAGAGTCAGATGCTGAACCGACTGAGCCACCCAGGCGCCCCTATTTGCCTTTTTCTCAATGCAGAGCAAGAACCCACTGGCCAAAGTTTTCCACTGGCCAAAGTACACACATTTTCTCACACACGCTCAATCAGGACAATCCCTTCTCCAGCAAATGCTGAACCTCCCATTTCTTCCCTGAATCTTCTCTTGCTTTGTCTCCTCAAAGAAACTTATACATTGATATTGTTTTCTCTCCTGCATGTTCAAAGGCTCCCTTTTCTCTTATCAGCGTGTGCATATGCTTGGTTGTTCTTTCCTTATGTGTGTGTGTGTGTGTGTGTGTGTGTGTGTGTGTGTTCTCCCTGAACCAAACGATCTTTCTCTCTAGCTATTTCTCTTCCACCAACAGAATTCTAAACATTCGTCCATATATTCCATCTTGACTTCATCTTTTTCACTCTTACTCCCATCCATCAGCCTTTTTTTTTAGGCCTCTCCGTGAAATTTCTCTTGGCCTGCTCGTGAAGGATTTTCGTGATCTAATCAGGCACAGATGTCTACTCACTTCTCCACAGCACGAAGCACGACTGACCTTCGTTTCATCTTAGGACACCCACCTTGGTTCCCTACCACCTCTCCATCGGCAGTGCCCCCCTCTTACTGGCTCACTGCTTTTCAGTGGCCTTTGCTACTTTATCATTCTATTCTGTGTATACTGCCAGGAGCACACAGGGCTCAGTCCTGGGTCTTCTTCCAAAACTCCGTCCCGGGCGCCTGATGGCTCAGCCAGTTAAGGGTCCTAACTCTTGATTTCAGCTCAGGTCAGGATTTCATGGTTTCGTGGGCTCGAGCCCCACGTCAGGCCCTGTGCAGTCCAGATCCTTCTGGAGATTCTGCCTCTCTGCATCTCTGTCCTTCCCCTGATCACCCCTTCTCTCTCTCTCTCTCTCTCTCTCTCTCTCTCTCTCTCTCAAAATAAATAAATAAACTTTAAACATAAACTCAGTCCTCAAAAAACCTTCATCTATTCTCATGCACTTAAGCACTGTTTAATGCTGCTTATGTAACTTTTAAAAGTAGATAGATGTCGCTAACTAGCTAGGAAAATAGGGGTGGTTACTAGTGAGGGTATACGCTGCTCAGGTTTAAACTCTAGTGATGGAATTTGCTAGCTGGACAACTCTGGACGCCACGGAACTGTTCTGGGCCTTACGTGAGTTCCATTTCATGGGGTTATTAGAGATATCAGTGTGTGCTGAGTCGTGAAAAATGTGTCTGGCACAGAGTAGGGGCTCTGTGAATATTCAATATCATTGCTATTTCATATACTAATTAGATGATGGCACTCATCTACTTAGTCATTCTTCCACTGAACTTGAAAGGACATTCGCCTTCCTCAGGTTGGCTTACAAGGCCCTGCCCGGGGTGACACCAGCCCTTCCTTCCATCTCAATTCCCGCCCCCATCCACCCCTCTCCTTGTTCACCTGTGTCTCATCACGGGGCCCACGGCATCTCTTTTGTCGCAGCACATTTCCCACGTACTCACCCCGCCCCCCTCTGCTTTTCAAAGGCAGCTCCTTCACAACCTTTAGGATTAAATGTAAGTATAACTTCTTATTCTCTTATACAACATTCCACGGTGCCTCACCTAGGGTTATCCAACCCCCCCCCCCACTTTCCCCACCCCAAGTATTTAAGACCCTGGACTCTCCTTTATTTTCTTCATTATCACCTATCGCAATTTAATGTTCATGGTTTTGTGTTTGTTCTTCTCACAGTTCAAGACGGCATGAATTCCGCCCTTCCCTTTACGGTCTCCCATGTACGAGGCACTCACGACTATTTGTGCAATGATGAACAAATGAAGATATTGGAAAGCAGTTTTTGCCTCCATATAAAGCAAAACTTTCTAATAGACTCATCGAAAAAGTATCTTCTAAAGCAGTGAGAGTATTCAAGCAACATTAAAAATCCATTTGCAAAGGAAGCTAGAGTGAAAAATATTCTGCATTTCTGCATCTTTTTTCTATATGTATATATTTCTTTTTTGAAAGAGAGAGAGAGAGAACACATGAGTGGGGGAGAGGGGCAGATAGAGAGAGAATCTTAAGCAGGCTTCATGCTCAGCACAGAGCCCAATGCAGGGCTTGATCCCACGACCATGAGATCATGACCTGAGCTGAAATCAAGAGTCAGACGCTCAACTGACTGAGCCACCCAGGCACCCCCATTTTTCTGTCCTTTTATTAGTGAATAAAAGGATGAACACCATTTTGTAACATGTTAGTGTGATACTACACTACAAAATGCTTCTAAACGATGATAGACGGCTCCACCTTAATAATAAAAATCAAATATCTGGTTCTCACTATGCTTACAAAACTTCAAACTTTTCAAATATTCTAAATATTCTGTTCCATGCCCTTACATTTACTGGTCGACTCGTCAAGCTTTCATTACAGGCATTTATAGATTCTGGTAATCTAATCATGACTATCCTATGACACATTTGGGAAGGTCTAGCCTGCCAATCATAGGGCATCTAATTTCCTATTTAAAAATGGACCCTGTCCTATAGAGAACCATTGGGAGTAATCTACTCTCTAACAGAGAGCAAGTGAACCATTTGAGGCAAATTCAGTCTTCTTAGAGCAGCGGGGTACCATTTAGTAATTTACCTCCTCTGGGGCATTAATTGGTACCCCAGAGCACTGGAAGAGTTAATTTACCTCATACAGTGAACTCTTGAATCCTAGAGAAGGATGCTTAGTTTAGCTCACAACGAAGCAGGATTAAGACAGGAATTAAAAGTAGTTCAAATCATATGGTAAAACACATATTCAGATGAAAGAAAAAAAAAAGTACTGTAGTTAAGATGTCATTTTTCTTCCACAGATATTTTTGGAGCTTATAGTTCTTAAGCTCAGTACCTTTTTCCTCTGCTTCAAAAAACCGAAACTCCCACTGCACCGTATCGACACATTTGCAATTAACATCGGACATTGACTCATTCTCAAAGATCACAGTGTTGTACAGTAATTTCCAACAAATATCTTTCCTGTGAAATTTTACTAAAAGAGAAGAAAGAATAATGAATGCACCTGGTAAGTGTGAGGTTTCCTGAGGTGCCTCAATATCACACATGGCCATGAACTGACGAATCACAATTTCGCTTCAGTGACTTGGGCTACAAGTTCTGCTACAGACACCGTGCATTTGATATCCAGCAATGTCCTTGAAAGTGAAAATCAACTTGAGAGTATCTGCTAATGTCATACTATAATAGTATTCAAGTAGAAAACACCTGTGGCTTTCAAACTTTTTTAAAGCCACGGAAAACCAGTAATTTGATGGGAATTTGGGGGTCTAGGATTCACTCACTTGATCCTTGCGGAATGACCCAAGCTTAGACTGAGGGGTATCTTTGAGAGCGGAAGGTCCTGTGGGCCAATGGAGTTTGGAAACTCTTAGAATAACGTCAGATTAAGTTGTTTTCCGAATTCAACAGAATGTGGTCACCCGCTTTTCTAAATCACCACGGCGCCTGCACTCCCGAGGTAGCGTTCTGCATTATGACTATTGTGTGTATATATTCCACAAATCGGGAATCTGGGGTCTGGATCTTGTTCCTGTTTATGTCACCTGTGGCATTTTTACACAGTAGTAGCAGGTGCTCAATAACTATGAATCAATTACTTACAGTCTTAGGTTCTTTCTCTGTTGTCAGATGCAGAACCGACATTATGAAATAATTATACTCTCCTTCATGGAAAGACAAATTTACCCAGCTGAAGCCTGAAGCAACAGAAGGGGTTGACTGTCAAGGAAGCAGGTGAAGCGTATTTCCGTCAAGGGAGACAGACCCTACGAGGGCTTAACACTGGAAAGAAAATGGAGAATTCGGGCATTTTAAAGTGGGTCGGCACGGCTAGCACTCAAACTGTGTGGGAGAGAAACGTGGACCCACGGCCTAGAGAAGTAAACGCAGCTTCAGCGTTGAGCTGCCTTTGTGTTTCGTGTCAAGAGTTTGGCATTTGGTCCTAAGATCATTTGGAATCCTGGAATCGGGAGGGATCTTTTCAGATTTGTAGATCGCACAGACCGGTCGGACCGCCGTCCTGTATTCTGGATCGGAAGGGAAGAGTACTGAGGTCTGGGAGTTCATTTCTGATGTCATCGCAATTGACACTACGGCTGTGCTACCCCAGGTGCTCACACACGTGCGTGGGGACGGGCACATACACACAAAAACGCATACAGGGTACCTCTGGCAACGTCGCTTGGAACACTTACATGATATCACTTTATGACCAAACTGATGTTGACAAGGTATTTATGAGACCCTGTGATAATTTCAAAATATGTGAACGAAAGAAATATGGAGGCGTGCACAGAGACATTATTTTTTTGTAATAACCCTACAGGAAATATACACAGGTCTACGGCTGCAGTAACATCCAATTGTATGGCAACTGTGATTGGTCATGGAAGTCCACCAGCGAACGAGAATCTGCTCTAAGGTGATAAAGGCTCGCGTGTTGTTGGTTCATAAGAATGCTCTGTGGTTACAAAATAACTCAAGA
Organism: Lynx canadensis; assembly: GCF_007474595.2. Taxonomy (NCBI): domain Eukaryota; kingdom Metazoa; phylum Chordata; class Mammalia; order Carnivora; family Felidae; genus Lynx; species Lynx canadensis. The sequence goes on along the minus strand of NC_044304.2, from coordinate 159,349,553 downwards.
GCTGGAGTGAGAGCGCGCTTGAGTTGGAAGGACCTTCGGGATCATAGAACTCATCTCACCTCCACAGCTGAGATGGCCGAGGTCCCAGAAATGAAAGCAACTTGTTCACGGTCTTCATATTTTTCCTTGAATACAGATAAGACAGCTTTCAAAGCCTTGAGACATCCCCCTCAACGGCCCATCATCACCACCCGAAACAATCCACCCACCACCCAGCGGTGTTTATGTGTCTTGCGCTGACTCACGATAGCCCTGCGCCCAGCCTCCACATTCACCTCTGCAAATTCCTCTTCGTTCGAAATCATGGGGTCCTTCCTCTGATCTTAGAATTCTGCGCGTAATATAATCAGAATAAATGGGACTGCAGTTTTCTTCTACCATCAAGTAGTCTTTTTAGTTGAGATCAACCACAACAAAAGGAAAAGAACAGCAGCTGCTTCCCAGACAGGACTTAGTGACTCAAAGCTCTGGCTGGCACCACCTTATTGAGAAGATGGATGAACCACCTGGTCTTGCACCCCTGAGGAAATCTCACCAAATACCGCACTGGCCCCATAGCCCGGGGAGAGAGGAGCATAAACCACTGTCTTCCTCTCACTCGTTCTTAAGAGTTTCTTCACCTAAAATCACTTCTGGTTCTGCGTTTAGAGTTCAACTGAAGCATCATTATTTTTAGGTTGCCTCTTTGTAGGGGTGTGGGGCAGGAATTAAGACCATTCTTTTAAGGTTGGTAACACTCTCTAGAATAATGAATTCTAATCAACAACCTTTAGCTTGCTGTCATTAAAACTCAGTACACATTCATACCATCCTTTCTCAACATCCATAATCCAGCCCTAATGATTTCTTTTGATCTTTCTTTCATTAGACTCCACAGGTCTGTAACCCGTCAATATTTCCCCTTCTCCCAGACTGAGCCTGAGCGTCGGATCTTTAGTCAGTGTTCAAAAGAACTCAGTTTCGCTTACGTTGAACAAGATGTTATAATGACCTCAATCATTGCAGTTGGATGTTGTTGTTTTTGCCAAACAGGAAGCTGTGCCTGATGAGCTGAGGGAAAACACAGCAAAACCTATTTTCTGGGCAGAAGCTGTAACCAGAAGCAGTGACCTGGAGAAATGTCACTTAACAGTGGGCTCCCAAGCTGTCATGCTTAGGAGCTTAAGGTAACACCGGAAGTAAAACGTTTAAAGAAAGTGTGTGTGTATGTGTATGCATGTGTGCGGGCTGGCGTGGGTGTGCGTGCATGTATGCGTTTGAAGGGAGGACAGGCTTGCCAAGATCTACTAAAGCTGAAAGACAATATGAATCAGTATTCTGTATGAAACACTGATTGGGGTGCCTGTGTGGCTCAGTTCGTTAAGCTTCTGACTTCGGTTCAGGGCATGATCTCACGGTTCCTGAGTTCGAGCCCCACGTCGGGCTCTGTGCCGACAGCTCGGAGCCTGGAGCCTGCTTCCGATTCTGTGTCTCCCTCTCTCTCTGCCCCTCTCCTGTTCATGCTCTGTCTCTCAAATATAAATAAATGTTAAAAAAAAAAAAAAGGAATTAAAAAAAAAGAAACACCGATGCCACTCCCACATACAAACTTCGTAGAGAACGTCTAACTGCACAGTTTGGATGGAAATAAATGAAATAATAAAAAGAAATAAGCATATTTACCTATTTTACATAATTTCCTATCTTGTTTAATCTTTTTTTTTCCTTTTTTTTTTTCAAACTAGACGTCAAAGAACACACTTTGTATTAACTTCCATTAGCTTACTGCTATAAAGGCAGCTACTATTGAAACTTCCCAAACACCTAAAATTAAAACAGTAAGTCCTTCAAATCCTCAATTCATAGTTTCTAAATTCATGATAATTACTTTTGGCTGGCAGAAGAGTATTTAACGTCTTTATGACCTAGCTTATTTGGGCCTCACATTCATTCCCACCCCCACCCCCCCCGCCCTATACTTTCTATTTTTCATGCAAGTGTTTCTGAGATAGAATGTTCCTCCCGTCAGAGCTGGGATCCGGAAGTGGACACCTTTTCACCCCCAAAATAAAGAGGGAGGTACCCAGAGGCCAGTTATACCTGGTGAAACCTTACGGCCATTAATTAGTAAGCAACTGGGAGATGAGATAGAGAAATACAATTTCAGGGCTCTGTCAGCCCCAGGCTAACGGTTGGTAACCGGCCTCTTATCGGTTAGATGTCAGGAACTTGCATTCTAAATCAGCTCAGGCTGTTAGAATTAGAAACTCAGGTTACAACCCCAGAATTTCCTGTTGAGGTTTTCAAACAAGAATGTGGCCTTTGAGACATAATCCACGTGATGTCACTGGATAGAGCTGCCCAGAAAAGAAAATAAAGTAAAATAAATCGTACACAACTCTGTAACGTATGAGAGTGGGCGCCTCTGTTTATGTTTATGGGCACACTTCTTGTATGTCTTCTCACTTGAGACTTTCAGCTAGGAAGGGTTGTTTCTCTCGTTTGAAATATTCAGCTAAGTCACGAGACCAATTATTGACTCCGCTGTGAGAGTAGGGACATTCATATACCCCTTGTCACCGTGTTACACAAAGATGAATGCTACACTCGCAAAAAGTAGAGAACTCAAGAAACGCAACGGGCGAACGAAAGAAGTGGAAACGGTACTCGTTTGATGAACACGTATGTCTGTCCACCCCTCCATCACCTACCAACACCCCCAGGATATAAAACCTGCTTGAGAAGAGCAGGTGGCATGGCCAGAGGGTTAGCGGCGTGGCACAGTGCAGTGGCAGAGATGTTGGCATGAACGGGATTCGGATCCAAGTCTTGTCCACCAATCGGGGGAGGTTCACGGCAGTGCCCAGGTCTCAGGAGCCCCTGTCTTGTTCAACCACTCAGAATCCGTGCTCACAGCTTTGTCTGGAGGGGCAGGAGTTTTGCATTAAGTATATCCTTGAAGGGGCGCCTGGGTGGCTCAGTTGGTTAAGCATCTGACTCTTGATCTCGGCTCAGGTCATGATCTCATGGTTTGGGAGTTCGAGCCTGGCGTCAGGTTCTGAGCTGGTGGTGCAGAGCCCGCTTGGGATTCTGTCTATCCCAAGCATCTAAAATGTCTTCGGTGGTATGGTCAGTGCTATGGAGTGGAAGCCTTACTACACCACCAGCTGGAGGCACACAGAGTGCTGGTCGCGGCTGGTGCTGCCCAAGAGGCTCATATGATTCGTCCCAGTCAGAGGCGCTTGGCCTTTGTGGATGATGTTCGTCATTCTGATCAGTCTCTTCACCAAACACCACCTCACGCCTATTTGTCAGGACACAAATCAGGTTCTCTTCAAGTGCTTCCAGCAGTCTCAAGAGGTACCTTGCAACAAACCAGTTCCTGTAACCCTCTCTGAAGATCCCTACTTCACACTCCCAACTGGAGGTCCCCCCCACCCCCCCCCAACAGATGTGTAAGTCGAAGCAGGACTCGAATGTTGTAAATGACAGTACGCGGTGCCCTCCTTCGCCCTTGCTTTTTGAACCTTCACTAACCCTTGAAGATCATTCAGTCAAAGAAACTGCTGAAGGCACAGTGGATGCTCTGGGCTAGATGCAGATGGCTGGAGATGGGTACCGGTCACAGGGTTCTGGAACTTCTGAGAAAGCCTTTGCACCACTGCCTCAAAGTGGAGTGGCTACTGCACAGGGGAAGCCAGAACCCTCTTCCATCAATTGATAGCTTGTTTGGGGAACCATCTGACCTTGGAGGATTTGAATTTTCCATGCTTTAAACAGGTATTTTTGACTATCTCTCACTGAAGGACGACTCAAGACTATGTTGTTTTTCCTCTGGGTTATTGAGTGCTCTAGTTAAACATAAACTAAATTTGGGGGGGGAGGGACCAAAAGTATCTACAAGTTGTGAAGATCTGTGCAAGGAAGAGAGAGATGGGATTCTTGTTGGAGCTGAGGGAATTGACAGAGTATGTGGGACCATGCCTAACAGGAGGGACATCTTTGTTATGGGAATTCCCAAGTCTTGGAACAAATCCACATAGGTTTTAGGTAGGACATGTGCAGCATTGGGATACCAATGAAACCCAATGTCTGGTTATCTCTATCTAACGTCCCGTGTTTTAGCCTTTCTTCACCTCTCACCTGACTGGGTAATCTGAACCCTCCTCCCCCAATGAACTCTGACCTACAACCTCTGAGAACAGCCCGCAGGACTGGGTCCTCCTTAACCATTCATCTTCCTTTTCACCTATACAAATTTCTGTAGTGGTTATCTTATAGAAGATACAGTAAGGTTAAAATGTTATGAAAATGTAAAAAACAAAAACCCTGCTTGAATAAGACAACAGAAGACCACGCTATAAAACGAAAAGATGTTTGATAAAGGTATCGTGGACTCTGAAATTAATGCAATTATACCATCTAATTTTATTTAATCAGGGATTAAGCAGGGAGGAGAATCCCTCGGCATTCTTTTCTTCTGGAATCTCTAAACATCATCTGCATGAGTTTTGGAGATTATAGGAGAGATTCATTATCACAGCGCAGGCACAAATACCTCACGACCAGAGACAGTTTCGAAAGGTGGCCAATACCCGTGGGGAACATGATGAACTGATTTTAAATAATGCAATGCTGCCACCACAGGGGGGCTTCCTGGGCTTAGATGATATAATGCCTAGAAGGTTGTTCCTGTGTTACTGGAGCCCCATGCTGTTAAATAACATTTACTTGAGTTATCTGGTACTATTAGCATTACCCCCCATTGGTCAGCTAATTAGACATCAATCCATTAAAACAAAAATAAATTTTTATGTACTTGGCTATCGTTGACCTCAAGCTTGAGCATATTGAAATGATCATCTTGCTTACCTTGGCCGCGTAAGATACGTTCTGAATTCTTCTCTGTAGGTAAAGAAGCGTTGAACGGTGGATGAAGGAGACACATGGCTGACAAGGCTTATTTGTTTGGGGTCGTGTGAGGAATTTGAACCACGTGAGAAAACATTTTGCAACTACAAGCACATTCTGACTGTACTCATTTTTAGAAATCACCCATGTCCTCCGAGACCCCCCTTTCCAGGGATCCTTTCTCCAAATATAAATTTACGCCAGTGACGCGTCTCACGGTTTCCTCCTTATCCCACTGAAATCCTGCCACTTTTTACTTTGCCAGGATGTGCCCAAAGGCACGGCTCAATTTCTTTCTCCTCCTTAATGATCTGAAATTGAATCTGTTAAGAAAGAGACCAGGTTGCCCACTCCATCTAAGAACATCATGCGATTCCTTAAAAGACTAATAAAATAGGAACGGAAGAATGAAATATGCCTATGGCTACAATGATATTAACAATGGTAATGCCTTATATTTGGATATTATAAAGTACAGTTTCACTTCAATCTATAAAGCCCTGAAAAGTAGATCGAGGCGGCAACATTATACTTATTTATCCCTCTGTCATCTCAAGCTTAAAGCCATAAGTCTCTTGTCCAAGGTCACATAACCGGTAAGTGGCAAACACCAGACAAGAACAGGTTTTTCTGACCCCTAGTGTCAATCCTTCCTCTGCAAGACCGGTTACCCAGATGCGCAGACAAGCTGTGCGAGGTTTCAGGGTTATTGCACTGCGTGTAATTAAGCCTCAACCAGCACAGGAACTTCCCTTGAAGAGCAAGTATTTTTCACGAATATTCTTACCTGCGCAGGGGTCACAGCACCAGGGCTACTAGGTGGTATCCAACCTTCCTTCTCCTTGCCCTTCCCTCTCCAGGATGGTGAGAAGTCTGGACTTCAGAGACAGACAGATGTGAGTCCATATTCTGGTTCCCCTATTACTGGCTGCATTACCTTGGGCTAGTTACTGAACTTCTGGGCCAAAGTCAATTTCTTCAACTGAAAGTAGCATTATATGTAAAGTGCTTAGCTCAAGGTGGCTAACACGAATAAATGTTACCAATTATGATAGCAATATTTTTAATATTTATTTATTTTTGAGAGAGAGAGAGACAGAGAGGGAGGGGCAGAGAAGAGAGGGAGACACAGAATCCGAAGCAGGCTCCAGGCTCTGAGCTGTCAGCACAGAGCCCTACATGGGGCTCGAACTCACAAACCGTGAGATCACGCCCTGAGCTGAAGTTGGATGCCTAACCAACTGAGGCCCAGAGGCGCTCCGAGTCTGTCATTTTATTATTGTATTTACTTAAGTAGGTTATAATAACCTAACGGTTGCAAAACATTCCTCTACCCCAATGCAGCTACTAATTTTTTTCAGATGTAGGAGTATAAACTCTGCTGTTGATATGCAGATTGCCAAGGGATTTGACTGCCGTGCTTAGTTGTCATTTAAGGAACTTTTCAAAATACCTCAGTGGGAAGACACAATTAGAACATTTTGGTAAAAGGTTTCAAGACAGCAAAGAGGCGGGCCGTGTCCATCACTAGCTGCCAGAATGATCACAGCAAACTAAGTTCCTGCGGAATGAATACTTGAAGTCTAGCCCAAATGCTTTGTGAAACTAAGCAAAAACTGTCAAACTGGTTAATTAGTTTTCATCCTTGCACACACCGGCTCCCAAAGATATTCTAGAGGAAAGCTGATACTAAGTTTCTGTGCGGAAACATCTTTTTGCAGAAAGACTTTTTAGGGTTTGCCCGCTAGCGTGATGCCAGCAGCCTGGTAAATAAAAGTCTGCATATTCTTCACATGGGCGCTAAAATACACGATCAGTATAACCTCATTCAACACATATTTATTTAGAAATTAATATATGAGACTTAATGTCTTAAGCAACAGGTATGTAGTAGTAAATAGACTAAATAAAACTTCCTGCCTAATGGATCTCACATGCTGGGGGGGGGGGTAGATAGATAATACATACATAATTAAAACATATACACTTTGGAGGTGGGGAAAAGCTAATGATAACCCTAGGGAGAGACTCATGCTGGTGGGGCAGGGCAGGGGGCTAGAAGTTTCTTTAAACTTTGTTTTTAATGTTTATTGATTTTTGAGAGAGCATGAACGGGGAGGGGCAGAGAGAAATGGGGACAGAGGATCCGAAGTGGCTTCAACGCTGATAGCAGTGAGTCCGATGCGGGGCTCGAACGCAGGAACCCCAAGACCATGACCTGAGGTGAAGTCATACACTCAACTGACTGAGCCACCCACGTGCCCCCAGGGCCTAGCAATTTGAAATATCGGTGAGGGAATACACCGCTGAAGGGATCATATGTGAGCAAAGACAGGAGGAGTTGAGAGAGGGTTCACGCAGATAGCAGTGGGAAGGGTGTCCCAAAGCAGAAGAAACAGCAAGTGAAGAGAAAACATGTTTGAGGAGCAGCTAGAAATCCCTTATGGGCAGAGCTGAGTAACTGTACTGAAAGGTGTCATCAGAGGGGTACGGGGCCAGGAAGGTCACTGTGAGGATTTTGGCTTTTACTCTTTTTATTTTAACTATTTACTTTGAGTGAATGATTGAGAGAGAACAAGTGGGGGAGGGGCAGAGAGAGCGGGAGAGAGAGGATCCCCAGCAGGCTCCGTGCTGTCGGCGTAGATCCCGATGTGGGGCTCGATCCCACAAATCATGAGATCACGACCGGGGCTGAGATCAAGAGGTGGATGCTTAACCAACTGGGGCCACCCAGGCGCCCTGGCTTTTACCCTTAACCGATCTTTCTGGTCCATATACAACGTCTGTCTCAGTGAGGTACGACTCCACAAAGCCACCTAGAAAGCATGTTTGCCCCCTCCCCTAACAACCTGCACTTAAGAGCTCAGATGGAGTCTTTGATGAATTTTACACCCATTCCAATTAGCCGTGTTCACCATAAAAATGGCGAGACAGCTGTTCATTGACCTTGCATTACAATGTTCACATACATTATTCTCCAGGTATCCTAGCATCTCTTTTCACATTTAATTAATGCCGGACTTCGACACTTCTGACATGGGGATTGTTTTCACTCAAGATTCTAGCAACTTTATTGTATTTCCGCTGCGCGAGCTTTGGCGTTTACCTCTGAGTGTGACAGAAAGCCATTGGTTAAGTTTTCAGAAACGTGGGGCCATGATCTAACAGTGTATGAAGTCTCACCCTGGCTGCCGTTTTGAGCCTAAAGTGAACGGAGAAATGGCTGGACCAGAAGCACGAGGATTATTTTGGAGATGATGGAAATGTTATGGGTAAGAGATGGTCATGCATTCGTCCACCGTGGTAGCAGTGGACGTGGTCAGTGGTGCCCACAAGTTAGGGTGGAGAAAGGATGGTTTGGATGTGGAGTACGGGACAGAGAGGATTCAAGGAGTCTGATATTTAGAGCCTGAAGAATGGAGACGGAATGGAGTTCTATTAATATGGCAATGACTGAACGGAGGTTTTCAAAGAACAGACATCTTCGATCTGGCTTGGGTTTGAACGTTTTAATAGTCAGATGCCTATGAGCCATCTCTCTAAGGGGCGATGTCACGTACATAAGTAGTTGGGATAGGAGTCTGGACTCTTCAAGAGGAGTCAGGGGCAGAGATATAAATTCGGGAATCATTAACACACGCGTGGTTTTGACAAACACAAAACTGTACGTAATCCATGAATGTAGACAGAGAAGAGGCCCAAAGATGGAGAAGAATGGCATTTCAACAATTTGAGGTGTGGACATCAGGAAAAGGATGAGAAGTGATCCAGTATGCAGAAGGGAAGTCGAGCTCACGCAAGGTCTGAAGCCACGCACAGAAGGCATTTCAAGGTTGACAAGACGTTCAGCCACGTCAAGTGCTCTGATGGGTCAAGAAAGCTGAGAACCCAGAATTCCATATACAGCTTCCCCATGAGGAGGAAGCATTAATACCTGTGGTGTTGACCAGAACAGTTTTTGTAGAAAGCTGCAGACAAAAGGCTAATTAGACTGATTTTTTTTTCAAACAAAAAAGAAAGAATTAAAACCAGAAGTGCCAGTGAGTTTCGCTGTGAATGTTCCAGAGAAATAAGAAAATAACTGCTATGAGATTGGAATCAAGCACATTTTGGTTGCTATCATTATTACTTTTTTTTTTTATGTTTATTTTTGAGACAGAGAAAGAGACAGAGTGCGAGCAGGGGAAGGACAGAGAGAGAGAGAGAGGGAGACACAGAATCTGAAGCGGACTCCAGGCTCCAAGCCCTCAGCACAGAGCCTGGTGCGGGGCTCGAACCCACTAACTGTTGGAAGTTGGATGCTCAGCAGACTGAGCCACCCTGAGGCCCCTGGTTGCTATTATTTTGAAGATGAGGTTACTTCGTGGTTACAAAGTACGTACATTGGGAAAAAAACGTGTGTGCTGAGAGAATTTTCCATTAGAGAGAGACGGAGAGGGAGGAATTGTGCAGTATGTTGCCTTGTAAGGGAGCAAAGAAGGGATTGAGCGTTCCCTGAACACAGGGATGCTCTCAGCAGCAAGCAGAAAAATGTCCAAGTGCAAAGGCAAAGATGCAAATTATAAATGGAAGATGTGGGAACAATTTGTGGAAGTTCTCTGCTGATTCTTTCCAGGATAGAAGTTTAGATAAAAGAAAGAGTACCAGATGTGGGTGAAATTTAATTCATTTTCATGGAATATGCACATAGACCTGCCTATTTATAAAGAAAAAATTAAGTAAACAATATTTAATTGGCAAAAAACAAAACAAAACAAAACTTCCAGAAGGTAGGGAAAATTTCCTGGCTATATATAAAGTGATAATTATTCATAAAACCAATGAGATTTTTGAAGGGGTCAGCTGTTTGGTTCATTCAGATGAATTGTTTGGGGACGGTGGCTAAAAATTAAATTTAAATAAAAACACTGATCTCAAAGAGAAAATTAATATGAAGAGCCCTTATTTATTACATGAATTTGTCACACAATTTGAAAATTAGTAGAGATTACACATTTGTCTTGCTCTTTCATGGACTGGGAGGAAAACACTGGATTTGAGGAAAACATTAATAAACTATGAACCATGTAATTCAGATAAGATTTAAAATAAAATGCAAACATCATAAATTATTAAAATGCTTCTCAGATGGGAGAATTACATCTAGCCTGGGATTATGTAAATTCTTTCTTATTTCAATTGTCATTATTTATAATCAGTCCTCAAATATGAAGATGATTACATAGACATTTTATAGATTATACACAGTCTTTATGGCAGTATAGGAGTTAACCACGTTCTAATGATTGTGAAATAGTTTTGAAGAAAAAAAACAATTTACCATCCATCTTCATTACATATTTCATCTACTACATCTGTTCTTAATGACTTTTAGATTTATTTCTAAAAAATCAAACTTACTTTGAAAGACTGGAGATTCTACATACTTAAGACAACAAAAGGCAGAGGACACACACTTAAAAGGTAATTATTAAAGAGGTAGTTCCCATTTTTTTAAATCAATCACAGAATCGTTGGAAAAAGTATGCAAAATCCACAAGAGACTAATCTGAAAGAAACAGCCTTAAAATTATTAAACATGATGATTTTGTGCTGTATTTCTTTGTACTTCTAGCTGTATTTATACAAAAATTAAAAATAAAATAGTTCATCTGAAAACCTGTGATGCTGTTTCATAATGAATATCACACAACATGTAAATATACGGAAAAACAAAACCAAACTAAAACAACGGGTTTGAAATACGGACTTTGAAATTCTTTGTTGGAGCCCTAAGGCTGCCAGTTCCTAGCTCGTGACCTTAACAGTGTTCTTAATCTTTGAAAAATCTCACCTTCCTCGGCATATGCTGCCTCTTTTTGACACTCCCCAAGAAAGGCCAATGTTTGACAAGTTATTTTAATTCCTTTCAAATAAATTAACTTGTTTTAAGCCTAAGAAAGTGATACAGATTTTATTGTAGCTTTCATGGAGGGGAATAGAGATGATTAATATTCTATGCCCCACAACAAACACTTTAGAGAGCAATATTCCTTCCTCCTTGACATCACAGTGACGAAGTTCAGAAAAACTTAGATAATGCTAACAGCCAAGACAAGATAATTTGGGAGCCATTCGACTGACAAAGAGTATAAAGTAAGTTAAAACGATAAATAGGAGTCACATTTTGGGTTATAATAAAAAGTTATGATTTATTCAACAATCTATTCCTAAGGGAAAAAGGAAAAAAAAAACAAATTTAAAAAAAGAAAGAGGTTTAGGGAAGGGATTTAATAAGCCAAGTTATCTTTCTAAGGCATTGATAAGAATTTCTATTTTACCTGGTTAGAGTTCTAAAAATCTACAGGCGTCATTTAGTTAATGGTGGTTTAATGCAAGTTGTATACAAAACACATTTGTGCTCTCTTAAATTTCTTTAAAAAAAAAAAAGGCAAACATAAAAACCCACAAGACAAATTTTTAGACTAATGCTAATTTGGTGACCTTAATGATTTTGCATTATTTCCTTTAAGTACGCATTCTGAGTTTTATTTGACAGGCCAGTTCTTCTGAGATCAAATGTTGCTACAACTCCTTTTCAAGTCAATCTACTTTATTTTCCCAGTTCTTTTGATCCTGAGTCTTTCTTTCATATACTTGATATTTTTCATACATGCACAAGTTTGCAGTTAGCTTTTCCTTTCCTTCTTCAGTATGTCACATGCAGTTAAAGAAATTTAAAAAAATAGAAATGAAAGACACTATTTGGAGTAAAAGGCTGTTGCTGAGTTAGTCTTAGTGGTATATAAGATTCTAAAATGGGCTCCATAATACCCATCCCTGAGATTCCTATGTGTAATCCCCCTGTTCCTAGTGCCTCACCTGGAGTGCTGGAAGAATCCGTGGCTCAATTCTAGCAAACAGAATTTGGCAAAGGTGAAGCGATTTTTTAGATGTAATATGGACCCCTGAGTAGCTGACTTTGAATTTATCAAAAGGGAGATTATCTTGGATGGGGCCTGACCTAATCAGGTGAGCCCTTTGAATAAAGATCCAGGCTTTGCCATGATGTGTCATGCAGCAATAGAGAACATATTAAACATGTTCGTCTGATTAGAATCTCAGCTATATTTGAAAATGCTCTATCAAAGCAACGACAAAATAATGAATTCAAGATTATTTTCTAACTAAATGATGGATACACAGGAATTCATTTCATCATTCAACTTTTTTTATGTAACTTTTTTTTTAAGTTTATTCAGTTGAGAGAGAGAAAGAGGGCACATGAGCGAGAGGGGTAGGGGCAGAGGGAAGGAGAGAGACAATCCCAAGCAGGCTCTGCAGTTTCAGAGCAGAGCCCCAAAAGACACTGGATCTCATGAACCAAATCATAAGATCATGACTGAACTGAAATCAAGAGTCAGATGCTCAATCCATGGGGCCGCCCAGGCGCCCTGATCCAATTTTTTTATATTTGAAAAATCCATAATGTGGTTTTTTTAATCATGAAAAAAAATTAAAAAGAACGCAAACCTGGGATTCCAGAGATGTGTGACTTTAACATATACAATGATAATTTACAGCATAAACAAGAAAAGAGCTACAAATGTCAGAAAAAGCTTTCAAAAGAAAACTTCTGAACCAATTAAGTTAATTTATATTTTTTTTTTTTTTGAGAGACAGAGACATTGCACAGGCAGGGGAGGAACAAAGAGAGAGGGAGACAAAGGATCTGAAGCAGGCTCCAGGCTCCGAGCTGTCAGCACAGACCCTGACGTGGGGCTTGAACTCATGAACCATGAGACCAGGACCTGAGCCAAAGTCGGACGCTTAACTGACTGAGCCACTCAGGCACCCTAAGTTAATCTACATTTGAACGAACACCAAAGAATTTGTTAGAAGGGACATTTGGAATCCTAGCTGGTTTTAATTTTAACTAAGATTATGTTAGTTTTGCCGTAATCAATGTTTCATGCCTATTAAGAGCCAGTGTGGAAGAAAAGAGTATATACGCTAATAAGCCTATGGCTTCGGTAGCCACAGCTCAGCACATCCCCAGAGCACTGAGCCAATCTAAAAGGCCACAGAATTTTATTTTCCCAAAGTCAAGAATAAAAGTCTGTCATCTGGTGATAACGTGCTTCAGGTGCAGACTTGCAGTACCTCTGAAGTTCAAGGTGAGATAATTTTTTATTGTAGACATACGGTATTTTACCATGAAACGAAGAAGAAAAGCTGATGTTGCCTGGATAATTTAATAGGGAGAAATAACCTGATGTGTTTTGGAAAATTTTGCATTGCCAATCCAGGAAGACTACTCCAGCACACTGCCAGTCAATGGGGCCCGTAAGATTGATTAATGACAGAATAATGACTCAGAAACTTGACAAGAGGACCTCCACCAGCCCTTTTGATTTCGGGAAGCTTTGTTTCCAGCATCCGGTTCGGCCTTTTACCAGCTGGGAGTTTAGGACTGTGGCGAGTCTGATTTATATTAGTAATATCTGCCCAGTGCTCACTGCTCTCTCCTTGCCTCTGGCTCTGCCTGGACATTCTTCCTGTTGCGTTTCTAGCTCTGAAATCTTCTTTGTGCCATCTTTTGTTATGATAGCATTCAAAAAGGTTGAAATAAGCATGTCAAATGACCAGGGCAGGATTTATTCACAGAGTGTGGATTCCTAACCATAATCTCCCGGCTTTCCATTGTGATGGGCCAAGGCGCTCCAAAATATAGTCCCTTGCCCAGGGCAGGGACATCAGACTCCTTCCCTGCCATTCTACCCGTGGTTCATTGTGCTAAGGCATTTTTCCTCTGTCCCCTTCCTCCTTGTTTAGAAGGAGCTCCACAAAAACAAACACAAACCCTTCAGTCTATCATGACGCAAATTAGTGGCTCTGTCCTATCAATCCTCTGGGTCTGATCCACATCTTGCATTAATATTTTCACCCAGCTCCTTAAACTACCATCCTCCCTGTGAAAACAGTGCCTTTCTCTTATTTTTACAGAATCTGAGCACTGCAGAGCTCCTAGTAGGGACTCGGAACATAAATATGCATCTATTATTCATGGATGCTACACGGTATCATCAACTAGCTAAGGCTCGCTTTTAAGTCGGGACTGGTATGTGACCGACACCTGTTCCTCCTCCGCGTTCTTCAGCCGCATCCCTGGGAAAGAGTTTCATTTCCTCTTTGGATGTATTTCGCATCCAAAGCAAAACGCCATTTTCTTTCAATTTCCTTGCGTTCACATTGTAATTAGAGGACATTCTGTGAAAACCTGGTGTAAACAGTGTGAAGACTGCAATTGCTGATTGAACGTGAAGTAGGAAAAACACGTGAGTGGTTCATGCCGGCCCCGTCATTAACAAACTGTGACTTTTGGCATTTCAGACTTCTCAGGCTGTGTGTGGGTGTCGGCATGAGTGTGTGTGTGTGTGTGTGTGTGTGTGTGTGTGCGCGTGTGTGTGTGTTCAGTAAAGCATCTTGTGCTGTAAAGATAGTGGGGAAGTGATATCTGTCTTGGCCTTTGCTCACTGGAGTATTGCAATTGGAAAGAAATGTCAACATCCTGTTGACTCCTAGCAGTTTTATCAAGTGCTTTCAGCCAACTTCTTATAATTAATCCAAAAGGACCCTAACATGCCCTACGAATAACCCCCTTTGCCCAGATTTCACCCTTTCATTTAACCTCTTGAATCCTACAAAAGGAGAGGGGGGAAATGCACACTGATTGGAACCTGTGAAATGAAAACAAGAATCCTTAGTAATGCGTATGCCATCGCACCAAGGAGATGTCAGGGGCGCTTGGGGACTCAGTCCGTTGAGCATCTGACTCTTGATTTCCGCTCAGGTCGTGATCTCGAGCCCCAAGTCTGGCTCTGAGCTCATAGTCGGAGTCGGTGTGGGATTCTCTCTCTCCCTCTCTCTCTCTGCCCTTCCCCGAATTGCACTTTCTCTCTCTTAAAATAAATAAAACTTTTTAAAAAATGAGGGCATCATTTTTAAATGATAGTACATAGTACAGCTTGATGGGACATTTATCACTTCCTTAATGTCACCACCTTGTCCATATACAAAGTCCATCTCACTCAGACACCACTCCCGGAGCCACTGAGAAAGAAATATTGCCTTAACAATATATGCCTAAGGAAGAGGTTTTGCTGAAAACAAACAAGCACACAAGCAAACAAAAAGCCTTTGCTGGGTTTTAAATCCACTCCACTTAGTAATCTTCATAAAAATGGAGAATCAGCTGTTCACTGACCTGGCATTGTAATGTTCACGCATATCATTCTCCAGATTATTCTAAAATCTCTTTTTCACATGAATGCCAGAGGTGCACACTTCTAATATGGGTAATTGTTTTACTCCAGTTCTTGGTAACTTTATTGTGTGGTCTCGAACTGCTCTTGAGACACCCACCTATTGGATTCAAATGTTTCCCTTCGAGGCCAAAAGTAATACTCTAGTAAACGCGAGGTCAATTAAAAATGTGATAAGTGGGGCGCCTGGGTGGCGCAGTCGGTTAAGCGTCCGACTTCAGCCAGGTCACGATCTCGCGGTCCGTGAGTTCGAGCCCCGCGTCGGGCTCTGGGCTGATGGCTCAGAGCCTGGAGCCTGTTTCCGATTCTGTGTCTCCCTCTCTCTCTGCCCCTCCCCCGTTCATGCTCTGTCTCTCTCTGTCCCAAAAATAAATAAACATTGAAAAAAAAAAATAATATAAAAAAAAAAAATGTGATAAGTTACTCATTCTCTCTCTGCCCCTCCCCCACTTGCGCTCTGTGTCTGTCTCTCAAAAATAAATAAATGTAAAAAAAATTAAAAAAAAAAAACAAAAAACAAGGGGCGCCTGGGTGGCTCAGTCGGTTAAGCGTCCGACTTCGGCTCAGGTCATGATCTCACGGTCCGTGAGTTCAAGCCCCACGTTGGGCTCTGGATGCTGACAGCTCAGAGCCTGGAGCCTGCTTCGGATTCTGTGTCTCATTCTCTCTCTGCCCCTCCCCCATTTGTGCTCTGTCTCTGTCTCTCAAAAATAAATAAATGAAAAAAAAAAAAAAGTGGTAAGTTAACACATGTCAGCCCTGCAGAAGCAGGTATGTTTGCTATATCAGTTCAAGACACATAGAACGAGCTGATTTTATTTCATATTTTCCTTTTCTTTTTTTTTTTTTTTCAGAGAGAGAGAGAGCACACATGGGGGTGGGGAGCAGAGAGAGAGAGAGAGAGAGAGAAAGAGAGAGAGAATCTTAAGCAGGCCAGATACTCAAAGAACGGACTGAGCCACCCAGGTGCCCCTCAATATATTTTTAAGTAAATGACTTCTACTTTTCTAAATGATCACTTAGGGTGTCAGATATTTGCCACAGCAGGGCCACTTTACTTTGGTGAAAACAATCTTCTAGAATTTGCATCCCAGTTAAGACAAGTTAGAAGCCAGTGACTGATGCATCTACGGCTATGCTGATGGAGGCATCATAGACGAACATTTCCTTCCAAACCTGGATAATACACAGAATTATTGTAAGAGAAATAGTGCATAAAGTTTGAACCCTAAAGTAGCAGAAACACACTGCTCTTCAAAGTTTGTAAGACAGCGTCTGTTCCACTCCCTTGCTTCCTACATTTTTAGTCATTTATGGTTATTTTTATGATTAGATAGATATCCACAAAAGCGACGTTTTGAAAACTACAAAAATATAAGAATTCTCCTTTATATTGCCCATAATTTCAAAAGAAGAATTACTTGCACAATTTATTTTAAAAAATATCAAGATTTCTTTTGCTTTTAGATTTCTCACTTTTTAAGAGCCTGCAGAATCTCAGTAAATATTTTAAGGCACTATTTCCATTTACTCATTATGTACAGGTATGAACAAGAATGGTCATTGGTCTGAAACACAGCCTTATTTTCTCCTCAACTTTCAAAGCCTAGCAATAGTTCCAGGACGAAACAAATGAAACATCCAATTCCCTACATTCATTGCAAATTTAAAAATTCTAAATTGCCTTTTAGACAATTTCTGACCAATTCACTTACCTCAGATCTGTTTCAATTAGACACATAAATTTTCTTTTAGCAGTATGTTTTACTAAACCATCAGCTCCAATGTTTCAAATATTAAACCAAATTCCTTGTCTCTCTTTTTAAAAATCGATTAAATGTTGGTGATTTCTTTAACATTTTAAAATATATTTTAAAAGAGTTTGCATGAACAACTCTAATATGTGAGGGGAATTAATTCTGCCTTCTGAAGGTCACTGTAGCACAGGATAAATATACCGGATGAGTCAAACACATTACACACTTAAGATTTTAAATCTGATGGGAACCATATATAGTATGGAGGATTATTTTCTTTGCAAAAAAAAAAAAAAAAAAAAAAGACAAGTGTGAAATTAGATCATTCATAACTTCACGTCTAAGCTTCAGATCTGTGGCCTGACCACAGAAATGCCGCGCTCCCTAAGCCTGTGCTCCATACAACCTAAGACTAACACCTTGTATGTCATAATTTTAAGCCGCTTGCACTTAGGAAATCTTCGTAACATTTATTGTTCATCATTCAGTGATAAACAGAGGAAATAATCTGTTAGAGATGAAAGTTAACATGAAAGATGTATAAGCCATATCAAGAAAAAGGAAAAAAAATAATTCCAATTATTCCAAAACCAATTATTCGTGACTACCGTTCAATTTCATTGGTGGGGGGTGCTGCCTGAAAGGGGACTGAGAGTCTGAAGTTCAATTTGAAATTAACAAGCAAGAATAGCCAAAAGTATTTTACAAATGAAGACTAGTAAAGAAGTAATGTCATACCCTAAAATGTTAGCAGGCGCTATAAGCATTAAGTAATTAAAATGCTTTGGTACTAGAGTCGACTGACAAGAGAAATGGGACAAAACAGCTCTAAACCAGCATTTCGGATACTAAGTATTTAGCACAGCATTGCTCAGATCTGAGCTATCATCACCTGTTGGTAGACCCACCCATTAAGATAGAAAACATCCAGCCAGTTAAATTACATGCTTCCTAACATCCAGAAGTTTTACGTGTATTGCAAGAACGTATTTACCCTTCGAGGTAGGTTTCACTGAACACACACATAAAATATGTCAGTAAAATAAATGAATTGCATTCGATAGTTTCTTTACATGTGGAATAAAACTTTTCTAAGTCGCTTTTAGACGTACAGTTCTTGATTTTCTGCTTTGCCACACAACGAGATACTTTCAGATATTAAGAGCACTGGTTATGTGGTATTTTTGAAGAAAAAGGTATTGATTTTGACATTTGAATTCTGACTTGCATCATGTCGGACGAGCCATATTCTCATTTCAGCTCATACCATATTGGTATGCATATCTGATTCATCACCTGCTTCAAATATTACTCCCACCATTGGGGCGCCTGGGTGGCGCAGTCGGTTAAGCGTCCGACTTCAGCCAGGTCACGATCTCGCGGTCCGTGAGTTTGAGCCCCGCGTCAGGCTCTGGGCTGACAGCTCAGAGCCTGGAGCCTGTTTCGGATTCTGTGTCTCCCTCTCTCTCTGCCCCTCCCCCGTTCATGCTCTGTCTCTCTCTGTCCCAAAAATAAATAAACGTTGAAAAAAAAAATTTAATAAAAAAAAAAATATTACTCCCACCATTTAGCTCCACCATTAGGGAATAAAAGAGTGCCCCACTATTGTCTCTGGAGAATAGACTTCCACAGGGACAGAATTCTGCAAGCTTTAATGCTGGGGCTTTTGAGGTGTGTACATGTGCAGGTAACGGCAAGCATAGCCTGCGTGACCATAATTTTTAGATGTCAATGTTTGTAAATGTTCTGGTGAAAAAAAAAAAAAAAGGTCTTAGAATTAAAAAAATTTCGCATGTTGCAGATACCAAGAATTATGGCTGAAAATGAAGAATTATTCCCCCCAGAAGTACAGAAATAATTTTTTGAAAAAAATTCAACCTGTTAAATCTAAAGAAACGAATAATAATAGTTGCCACACCTTCCCCAAAAGATGTTTTGAGGGTCTAAATGCAATTAGGCACGTGCATAAATTTTTTTTAATTATGAACCCCTCTATTCCAAATATAGTAACTTAAAAATGAATATTTCTTACACAATTTAGCAAGGTGGTTTTTTGGTTATGTTTTTTAGGTTTCTCTTAGTTTTTCAAAATTAACACCAGAATTACATACTAAAACTACTTTTCCACAAGTTGTTTTTCAATCTTTCAAATTCACTGGCAAAATCCTTTCTTTCTCAGGGGCCTTGGTGGCTCAGTTGGTTAAGCGTCAGACTTCAGCTCAGGTCATGATCTCAAAGTTTGTGGGTTCAAGCCCCACGTCTGGCTCAGTGCTAACAGCTCAGAGTCTAAAGCCTGCTTCAGATTCTGTGTGTCCGTCTCTCTCTGCCCCTCCCCTGCTCAAGCTCTGTCTGTCTGTCTGTCTCCCAAAAAATAGACATTAAAATTTTTCTTAAAAATTAAAAACAATCCTGTCTTTGTAGTAATATAGAGCATTATTATTACATTATCAGTGAGAAAATCATTTTGTTTGTATACCAAAACTGTAGCGTTACTGTACAAAAATGCCTTGCTCTTTCTAGGCCTTTCTTACAGTTGACATATTGCTTCATTGTACACATCAGCATTTCACACTTGTGCTAATATACCTACTAATCAAAACTAGTTCCAAGTCTTTAATATCATCAAAGGCACTTACAATCTTTACTCAATCTTAATTATAGTAACAAACATTATAATAACTCAATTAGAGATATTTTGGGATTTAAGACCTATAATTTCTGCATGATATATATCAAGTTTCCTGTTAAATTTCTCAACAATATTTTATATTCTGAAACTATTCAGATTATTGGTATTTCATTTCTGACATAATTTGATCACTCTGTGAAAAGTGATCAAACTTAAAATAATGTCAAAATAGGTCAGTTAAACGTAAAGCAGAGAAATGCTAAACTGTTGAAACAGAAGGAGAAGTTGATTTCAATCATTATTAAGCATTACAACTGAAATCACAGCCCTCTGCAGAAAGCAAAAGGAAAAAATACAGTAAATTACACCGTGCTTATAAAAGTAGGCTCAAGAAATACTTTTGAAAGAGATGTTTTCTTCTTGGAATTAAAATCCAGGCAGAGTGTTTGAGAAAACACTAATCAGCATCTTCAACTGCCTTTTGTAAAAATAAAGAAATACTCTTTTATTACCACTTTTATATTATCATCAATAAAACATTCAAGTACAGAATTTAAACTTAGTGGAGCAAAGATTTGCCTCCCAGAATTCACAAAACATAATCTAGGGACAGCTCTGAATCTAATCCTGGAGGCTGATATTTGTCAGGTAGAATGAAGAATGTTAAAAGACATTTTACTACTACATTTACTAATTCCTTGAGGCATGATCATGACAATTGATCTCTAGAGTTTGATAACTCTAGAATGGTTTTAGTAGGGTTGCCAGTCTAGCAAATAAAAATACAGAAGGTCCACTTGAATGTGAATTTCAGATAAATAACAAATTATGTTCTAGTATAAGATTACCCCATGCAGCGGCGCTTGGTAGGCTCGGTTGGTGAAGCGTCCGACTTCGGCTCAGGTCATGATCCGGTGGTTCATGAGTTCAAGCCCCGGGTCGGGCTCTGTGCTGACAGCTCAGAGCCCGAAGTTGCTTCAGATTCTGCATCTCCTTCACTCTCTCTCTGCCCCTCCTCCACTCGCAGTCTGTCCCTCTCTGTCTCTCAAAAAGGAATACACGTGAAAAAAAATTTTTTTAGGGGTATCCGGGTGGCTCAGTCAATTAAGCGTCTGACTTTGGCTCAGGTCATGACCTCATGGTTAGTGGGTTCCAACCCCGTGTCGGGTTCTGTGCTGACAGTTCAGAGCCTGGAGCCTGCTTCAGATTCTGTGTGTCTCTCTCTCTCCCTCTACCTGTCCCCCTCTCACATCCTGTTTCTGTCTCTCAAAAATGAATAAAAAAAGATTAAAAAACAATTTTTTTTTCAAAAAGGATTGCCCTATGCAATAATTGATACCTATTTAAGCTAAATGTTTTTCATTACTCAATGTAGTTTCATATGATTAGTTCTGTTGCTAGAACCCTACATATTTTACTTATTTATTTATTTATTTATTTAAAATTTATTTATTTTTGAGAGACAGAGAGAGAGCAAACACGAGCAGGGGAGGAGCAGAGAGAGAGAATCCCAAGCAGGCTCTGCATTTTCAGTGAGGAGTGCGAATGCGGGCTGGAACCCATGAACTATGAGATCATGACCTGAACTGAAACCAAGAATTGAATGCTTCACTGAATGAGCCACCCAGGTGCCCCTGTTTTATACATTTAAACATATTCTTTTGAGAAAGGTTATTTTTGGCTTCATTGCACTCACAAAATGGAACACACACACACACACACACAGTCATGATAAATCTAAGCAATGCTTGAGGAAGAGCCTTATGTTAAAGAACTAAGGAATTTCTTGGCCCTGTTCACCTCCATTTTGATTTATTAGTAAGTTCCAGATAATACTATGATATCTGCCAGTAGCTTTAGTTAGATATCCTCCTATATTTAAGTCAAGCAGAAAAAAAGTGGTTCCTTCTGACACCTTTAAGCAAAATCAGGTATTAGTTTAGACTGGCTTACGTTGCGTCATGTGTCTGTCCCTTAACTAGTCACTAAAGCCGGGGGTATGTTCCTAGTGTCTGGGCCAAAGTACTCTCCAATGCCATGAGCTATCACGTCACCAACCTACTTACATTTAGCTGAGAGTCAGTGAAGGCAAGTTTCCCGTAAAGCACATTCTAGGAGATTTTTCCACAGGGAATGGTAACATGTCCCTTTCCTGTTATACTATTAATATTACCTCATTCAAAATGTAGACTCCCTGTGATGCATTTCATATTTATAGAATCCATTCACCCCAAGATTTTCCTTTTTTCTGTAACAATAAACATTTTCAGCCATCTGCAATGATTTGTAAGAATTTCAGCATTATATTGGATATGTTTTATATATAGGTGGGCTTACTCATGCAATTGGAATTATCCACAAAAGTTGACTTCTTTTTTCAAAATTTTTTTAGAAAAGAGAGAGGAGCATGCGTACATACGTGCACATGTGAGAACGACTGGGGTGGAGCAGAGGAAGAGAGAGAGAATCTTTAAAATAAAATTTTTTCAAGTTTATTATTTATTTTGAGAGAGAGAGAGCATGTATGAATGGGAGGGGCAGGAGGGGAGAGAGAGAGAGAGAGAGAGAGAGAGAGAGAGAGAGAGAGAGAGAGAGAGAATCCCAAGCAGGCTCTGTGGTGTCAGTGCAGAGCCTGACACAAGGCTCGATCCCACAAACCAAGAGATCATGATCTAAGCTGAAACCAAGAGTCTGACCCTTAACCAACTGAGTTACCCAGGTGCTCAAGAGAGTGTGTGTGTGGGGAGAGAGAGAGAGAGAGAGAATCTTAGGCAGGCTCCATGATCAATGCAGAGCCCAAAGCAGGTTCAGTCCCACAACCTTGGGATCATGACATGAGTCAAAATCAAGAGTGGGAACACTCAACTGACTGAGCCACCTAGGCGCGCCTCCAAAGTTTGACTTCTGAGTAATGAAATAAATGTAACAAAGTAAAACTTCCAGAAAATTTAAATAACTCTCTCCAAGAGGTTCTTACAATTACTGTTTTAAAGTTTAAAGCATACACATATGAAATCCATCACGTTTTGTCCTTTCCATCATACGGTTTGTACAACAATCAGCACTACACTCATATATCCCTTGAACTCTGCAAATATAAACAAACAAAAACTTGGTATCACCAATCACCAAACTTGGAATTAATAAAATATGCAAGTGTAATATGAAACCTACGGTATTCATGTCACTAGTATCAAAGATCCCCAAAGCCAACATCGACTGAGGGAATGGAAGCCTCCCCCACTGAGAATATGACAATTATCTTTGGATACGTATGTCATGTGGAATAATTGAATGTGCCATGGAAGGAACCTTAAAGCCAGGGTAAAGAAAACCTTTTGGTTTTGTCAACGTTGAAAGGAATCTGCAAATATCTATTTTTACATTTTTTTAATGTTTATTTATTTTTAAGAGAGGTGGTGGTGGGAAGAGGGGCAGTGAAAGGGAGAAAGGGAGACAGACAATCTTCAGCAGGTTCCAGGCTCTGAGCCGTCAGCACTGAGCCCAGTGCAGGGCTCAAACTCACAAACCATGAGATCATGACCTGAGCCGAAGTCAGATGCTTAACTGACTGAGCCACGCAGGTGCCCCTGCAAATATCTGTTTTTTAAATAGGAAGCTTAAAAGCAAGCATTCATTCTCCTAAATAAGCAATATATATACTGTGTGTATGTGTGCATGTATGTATGTATATATGTATACACACACACATAAATATGTATATATATAGAATATATAGAATTTCAATTTATTTGTATTTATAGCCATAGAATATAATACAATGCTATGTGTACAAAAACACACATGCATATGTGTATATACAATGGATTTATACATTATTTACTTATAGCTAATATAAATGTTATGTATATTATACAATACATGATAATATTAAATAATATATGTGAATATACAAAATCCAAAATTGTATATATATATTTATATATACACACATATATGCATATGTATACTTATACTTTTTTTTAGGCCATGAGAGCTGTGTTTCTACTCTGACATTTAATATGCTCTCACAGAAACTGACTTCTCTGAGCAGTGCGTTTTTACTTATAGCATAGGTCAACGAAAATTCTTTGAAAATGAAAAAGTTAATCAGCGCCATCACCCTGATTATCCAACAACATGGAGATGATAGCCACACCCCCTTGAGTCTAAAGAAATTTCAGGTTGACATCATCTATTCCTTTAAATGAAGGGACTGACGGGGCCCCTGGATGGCTCTGTCGGTTAAGCTAAGCGTCCAACTTCAGCTCAGGTCATGATCTTGTGGTCCATGAGTTCAAGCCCCACCATCAGGCTCTGTGCTGACAGCTCAGAGCCTGGAGCCTGATTCCGATTCTGTGATTCTGTGTCTCCCTCTCTCTGACCCTCCTCTGCTCACACTCTGTCTCAGTCTCTCTCAAAAATAAATAAACATTAAAAAAAAAATTTAAATGAAGGGATTGACCTTGCTTCCCAGTCATTCAGGGACCCAGCCAATGCAACCTTCATTTACCTCTATGGTAGAGATGCCTCTAATGTAAGTGTTACTTCCTGGGTTGGGGACATGTTTCCAGCAAAATAATCAAACATGAATCTAGTATTTATAAAGGTAAAGCTGAATAATTATTTTCACATTGGTAGTGTGGATTGCCGGCCTCACAAATGAAGCATGGTGGTGGATAATTCTCAGGGATGATGAATAGATAATGAAAGTCTATATTCACATTTCACATTGCCTCTTTCATAAATGCAGTTCTCCATTTGGAAATTGCTCTGCGATCTCTTGATAATTCACATTTGGAGATAACTAGGAACGTGACATATTTTGAAGGGTAACTGCTGATTTCTGATTGAGCAGGTAAATAAATAAGAAATTATTAAATGACAAGAACAGTTGGCTCAAAGTCACCACAATAAAGGGCACACATTTTCAGGTTCATTACGCCTCACAAAATATTTAGGACGTTATAATTAATTTAAATTTTCCTGTAGGCAATTGATTTCCTGATGTTTCCAATTGTGTTTTTCAGAGGACATCAGCAGTAGGAACACATAAGAGTCTCATGGTTGTTTTCCCTCCCTCTTGACTTTTTGAGTAAGTGGTACTAAAATAAGTAATCCCAAGATCAAAATATGCATTTGGTTATATGATTTAATAGTCTGAGTTACACTGGGATTTTAGTAATATAAATATTTCTATACTTTTAGGAATAAATACCGTCTCACTTTATTAGTGGGATATCTGTGTGTGTGTGTGTGTGCGCGCGCACGTCTGTGCATAATATGCATATACATATATAGGAAGCAATAACTCATAAAATAATTTTAATTTTTTCCATGAAAATCCTTTTAAAACAGGTGACCACTTGTTCGCTGACAAAGTAAACAAAGTTCTGAACAAAGTTTAACTTTTTTCAGGAAGATTAAAGTCATCCTCATGTATACCATCATCCTATTCTGCCATATTGTCATCATTAAATTCGCCATGATCTGAGTGGCATATTAAAGGTGACTACAAATTTGCTACTTCTTCACTGACAGGTAGAATGATGTGGAATGTCAGAGGCCTTAGAGCTTCTTTGAGGCCGCTTGGAACACTGGTTCTGAGGCAAGTCAGCCATCATGGAAGAAGTCTGACTACCCAGAGAGCATCAGCCCACCAGATGCCACATGGAGATATAAGGAGCCCCCAAAGCAGTGAGACACCAAGCCTGTGAGTGGTTAACCCCTCCTCTGGTGGATCTTTCAGCCCTGACCAGCCCAGGAAATGCCACACGAAGCAGGACTGAATAGCTGCTCCCGGGCCCCCTTTCTGAATCTCTGACCCACGCAATCGTGAGCAAATTAAAACCGTTACTTTAAGACATTCAGTTGAGGGGATTTTGGTACACCAGAACAGATCATGAGAACCCCAAAAATAAATTCAAGGTGACTAGGATAAACTGAGCTTAATTAGCTGGTGATCAATCGACTCTAAATTGTGACTAAGGTGTTTTCTTTCTGCTCCCAAGGGGATGGTGGGAGAGAAACCTGAATTTGGAAATTACCATTTTTTAAAAAAAATTTTTTTTCTTTTCCCTGTAATGTTCAAAGGCCATCTCTGCTTACTGTGGGCTTGAGTCTCTATTCTGAATGACTGAGGCAGTTAGAAATCACACTGCTGGGCTGATGGAATAAAGTTGATAAATGCCAGAGTGATTTATTTGATCGTTGGCGATTGAATAACAGCTTCTGATTATTGCTCAGGTCTTACAGACAATTTGATCATATTTTAGATCCTGGAATCATTAAACCATGATACTACTGTTCTCCGAAACCACAGCACAGTTATGTTTGAGGTCATTAAAAAGAATGAATGTTGATCCAGGATGGCTCAGCACATAGTCTATCCTTAGTCCATATTTGCTAATTGGTAGATTAGAAAGTTGAAGCTGCATATAACCCTTGCCCTCAATTTTGCTACTCCTAACCTCATCTAAACCACCATGTTCCCATTGCTCACTTTTCCTCCAACCGCCAAGAATGTTCCATCTTTGGTCCCGCTGCTCTCTTACAACGGAAAGTTCAGTGACCAGCTGAGTGACTTGTTCCTCAGTCACCGAGGTTCTTAATCAAACAGAGAGGCCTTTCTTGAGCACTCTGTATAAAACAGCACTTTCCAAACTCCTGACTACTCTCTGTCCTTGTACCATACTTCATTTTTCTTCTTACCCCCTTATCTCCATCCAACACATTTTCTTGTTTTTTTTTTTCATATTATTATTTGACTATATGTTCATTTTGGTTTTTTTAACATTTGCTTATTTTGAAAGACAGAGAGAGACAGAGCAGTGGGGAGTGGGGGGAGGAGGGGTGGGGAGCAGGCTCCAGGCTCTGAGCTGTCAGTGCAGAGCCCAATGTGGGGCTCGAACTCAAAAAACCGTGAGATCGTGACCCCGACCGAAGTCAGACGCTTAACCGACTGAGCCACCCAGGCGCCCTTTGACTGTATGTTCTATGAAGAAAAAAAAAAAAAAAAAAGGTCTGTTTGAAAGCCATTCATTCTACTACTTCTCCCCCAAAAAAATGATACAAGACTTTGAGGTATTTCCAGAATCCTGAACAGGGCTTCTTTGGAGCACGAAGAATTGAAGCTCCTGACAAAAATGGTTTGCTTCTAATTCTGACAAGGAGAAAACATCCTGACACTTTGGACGACACAGCTAAGACCGAGAACATCACTTTGGTACTTATGCACACCCTGTGGTTACTGCTGGCCACAGTGAACATCTTGTGGTTAATCGTTACCACATCATTCTGTGTCTCTTTCCAGCAGCAGTCAATCCCCACCTCTCTAACACTACCCTTTTCATATCACGGATATCGGTGCGAAAGTCCTAGATCTTAGGTCCTGCCCAATTTATTCCGCGGAATAAAGCTCTTAATCTTTTCACTTAAGGCAGGGCATGCTTAATATTCCTTTTGTTTCTATATCAAAAGTTCACTTTAGTTAAGAGGCCATTAATTCATTCCTTTTTATTACAAAAGCCACTGAGGATTAAGCTGGTTTAAAATTATGCAGCCATAAAACTTGACCTTCAAAATGCATCGAGCATTTATAGCCTTCTCATTTGTTGATAAGCAATCAAAGTATGAATGGACTGACTGCTAGATGAACTATAAGTCATAGAGGGAGGTTTTTTAAATTTTAATCTCACTTGAAGTATCTGAGGTGCTATATTGCAGGTGCAAAATTCTGCAGAGTGAATGGGATAGCGTTTTCAAGTATTTATCGAAGTTTCATTTTTTCGTGCAACCAGGTACCCAGTTGTTTTTATTATTTAAGAAGCGCCCTCTGCTAGCTACCTGATGCTAATGCTTTCAAAATTTAGTGTTTAGCCAACAGAGCTGATCCGCTGTGTACAAAAAGGTACAGAGCATATTGTTTATGGTACCCCCTATTATTTGGCTGTCTCGGATTGCCCTTAAATCAAGATTTTGTGTAGACTTGACTCAAAGGAATGGAACCACTGAGCCCTATATATATTAAATGCCTTTTTTTTTCTCCAAATAACCTTGAAGAATGAAGTTTAAGAAGTAAGTGAAATTTCTCCCTTGCTCACTCCATCCCAATGAGATTTTACTACCATGTTATCATCAAGTCACATTTTAGGACTTGCCCGTCTAAAAGTTCTTCTATTTCTGTAGTTTTCCCCGGGGCGGGGGGCGGGGATGGAATGCATCGAACCACTTTTATGCATAGGATGGAAAAGAATTCATCCCCCATACTGGACATCTAAATAAGAATAAAATCAGTGAAATGTGACTTTCTTTCCACAAGAAAACTGGACCTCCCATGGGCAGCGGGTTACCCAACAGGCTGATACTTATTATTTACGTTTGGTCAACACACCTTGGGTCAAGCTGGTTCAGTCACAAAGTGGACAGTGAAACAGGTCTGAGAGTTGTTGCCGGCCACAGCTGTCACAAGCTAAATACAAAAAGTCATCACTCTTCTCATCTATGGGATTTTTTGTTTTTTTGGCAAAGGTCTGATCTATGCACATACCTGTCCCCGTGCATTTGAATGGTTCCTCGTGGCTATGATGTGTCATCAACATATACAAAACCGTAAACGGTAAACGCCGAAATCCCTCAATTTATAACACAAAGAACAGTGCCGAGAGGCACATGGCAGTTTGTCCTACATGGATTGAGGGCTGTTTGAATTAATTTGCTATCAGCAAATGACACCCACCGTCAAGCAACTGATTCACAGCACTCCTGACAAGAATTAGAGACTCAGGAGAATCCAGGGAGGAGATACGCAAGGCTGGCTTCGGGACTTTGAAATGGCTTGCGTTAATTCTCTTTGAGGACTTTGAAAGCACAAACAGGAATAACCGTTTGTTGATTTTTTAAATTCTGTATGTGCAGGCGTGTAAAAATTCATGTAAGTGTCCTTCACTGGCCTCAACACAGATATCTGGTTTTCCCTACCCATCACTAGGCAGGTGCGTGTCATGTGTGATCTTTAACAGAATTAGGATTTTGAGGAAGAGAACAGTGATAATATTTGTTAAATGTGCCACATCTGAGCAATGTGTTAAGTACTTAATAAGTACATATAATCGTAGGCATAATTGTTAACTTAGATCTTAATACTATTTAGCCAAAATATAATCTCCAGAAGTTAATCAACATCAACAGAAAAGTGTGTCAAGATTTTCCGATCTGAGGAATTCCTTTGGAAATTGGTAAAGCAGGCTCCGTTTGTGGCCAGATAAATGAATTCCTAGCCGAATCTTAGTAAGTACATCTAACATCTCCTTTATGAAGTTGTATTTAAACTGAGTTAATTATTGTTACCTGAACTATATGTTCACATGATCTGTCTCATTGGCCCAAGATTAACTTAGGAGATTTTTACTGAAAACATGTCTCACCAAGGAAGTAGGAAGGAAGGAAGATGGACGGAAATGAGGAAATGAGGAAATCAATCATGAAATGCCTATCATTTGTTAGTCCTATGTTCACCTCCTATTCACATTTTCACATTTAATCTCTTTGTTCGTGTGTGTATGTCTCCCCTTTCACTCTCAACTGCAATTATATACATGGCTCGATATTAGTACATATAAAACAAGGAAAAGGAAAGACAATTCAGTAAGCCACGTAAGTCTGACCTTCTAGATCTTTGGAGAGAAAAATACCCATACATAGGAACTATATAGGAGAAGATTTAAACTGAGTACATTTGCTTGAGACTCACAAAAAAGGAATATGACCTTACTGCTTCATAAGTATTCAATTTAAATGGGAGACACAAGGATAATCTTTTTGGAGGGTAAACGGGAGTCACAGAACAGAATTATCAGGGAGTGTGTGTGTGTGTGTGTGTGTGTGTGTGTGTGTGTGTGTGTCTTTCCCTCAGTCTGGGCTGAATGGGTACACAACCAGTTCTAACACCCCATAATGACCCCACTTAGACATCAGGGTACCAGAAACCTCAGGTCAGGCATTATTCTCTTTTATGGGTGTCTTTGAAATGCAAGTCATCCCTGGAGTGGCAAGGCATGAAATCACTTTAACTCTTTTGAGAATGAGTTTACCAATGCATGCCTTATAAAAGGAATTTCTTTAGGAATTATGATAAGAAATACCTGCAACAAAAGGAGACTGGGGAGAATAGAAATGAATGTGTGTCATAACAAAGATAAATTTCACTGACTTCCTAAGTTCACGCGCTAAAGAGGGAGAAACAATTTCAACACATGAAGCATTTATTAAAAAATAAGGAGTTTTGGGGCCTCCTGGGTGGCTCAGTTGGTTGAGAGTTCAACTCCAGCTCAGGTCACGATCTCACAGTTCGTGAGTTTGAGCCCTGCATCGGGCTCTGTGCTGACAGCTAGAAGCCTGGAGCCTGCTTGGGATTCTGTGTCTCCCTCTCTTTCTGTCCCTCCCCCACTTGTGCACTCACACACGCGTATGAGCTCTCTCTCTCTCCTTCTCAAAAAAAATGAACACACATTTTAAAAAAATAAGGAATCCCGTGCTTTCAGGATTCTAGTTTTCTTCCAAAGCTTTTAAATTCAAGAATGGTCAAAAGCTATTACTTTAGGATTTTTAATAAAAGTCTATTTTAATGCCTTCCTAGGAATGCGCTTGGACTATAGCTTCTCTTTGAAGGAGTGAGGGTTCTCTCCTCCTGGGCAATATTATTTATGATCTATCAAGGATTCACATGGATAATATAATGAATCTATTCATGAATCTTCATGTCATTTACGGATGCAAGGGCGCTGAGCAGAAAGGCATTCGATGGTTTTAGTTTTTGGTTTGATTTTGTCATTCTCACGCACAGATAGCAGGTAACTTCCTTGTCCACTGTCTCTGGTCTCTACCCAAATCACTGCTGCAGGCTCTCTCTGGCCAGCATGATATTCTGACTCTTTTGATCTCAATGATAAAGATACTGCATAACACCAAGAGACACAGATCAAAAGATTTTACTCTCCTTTTTACAATCTCACGTTCTGGCCAGGGCTTTGACAAAGAGCCGCTAAGACAAAGCATCATTAATGAAAAGAAAAAAAAAATCTCAACAAAAGATCTCTAGACGTTTCACGATTTCTTAACACAGGCGAGTGGACTCCTGGCTTATTCTGTTTCCACCATCCGTTTCCCATAAAAAGGAAAACTTCTTACATGGTGTTTCTAAGGAACTTTGGGTCACACCCTGGGAAATTTCCTGAGAGTCTTCCCAAACGTAAGTGAAATAAAAAGTTTAATAAGAAAAGGGGCACCTAGGTGGCTGGGCCAGTTAAGCGTTTGACCACTGATTTCAGCTCAGGTCACGATCTCACAGTTCATGAGATCAAGCCCCACATCGGGCTCCTTGCTCACAGTGCAGAGCCTGCTTGGGATTCGCTCTCCCTCTCTCTCTGCCTCTGCCCCACTCACGCGGTGCTCGCTCTCTTTCAAAATAAACAAATAAACATTAAAAAAGAAATTAAATACGATGATCTATAAGACTCCCGTCACTCTAAATATCCAAGGACTCTGACAACACATGTTATTCAAAATGTTAGAAAGACCAGAGAATTCTTTTGCAAGAAAACACTAAGATCACTCATTTCTATTACTGTTTTCTAATGCATATCAATTTCTCTCTCTCACCACAATAAAAGTAATTCACATCCTTTGATTTCCAATACATGTCCTATTCCATGCATGATCTGGTAAGCCATCCGTTAAAATCAGATTTTCTATTTTGCAAATTCTACGTCTTGTGGCCACAAGGTCATTAATAGCACTCTTCACTGTCTTTTTGTATGCTCTATTTTCATTCTTCATTGTGCGTTCATGTATCCAGTCAACAAGCATTGAAGGAAGCCCTACTGAGCGTCAGTTACTGCCATACTAGAAATAAAAAAGATGAACACTCTCTCATCTTATTCACAGAACAAAAATGTCCTTGAAAATAAAAGAGGATCCAATAGATTTCTCAAATTCAAGTGTATATCTCATTCTGAGACCACACCCATGGATGAGATAATTCCAGAGTACCAACAATACCCTGGATTGTGAGAAAGCCTGTCTGGAACATGGGAGTAACCACTAAGTTTCGGAAAATGACAAAATGCCTCTAAACCTCAAGGGCATTTTCAAGAGGCCAGCTGAGTTCCCACCAGAACTCACACACCAGAGCTGGCTATTTGATGGTTAAGAACTAGAAAGGAAACTTCTCGACTGTGAAGCAAGTGATGACATTTAACTGAGAGTACAGACAGACACTGGTGCAGCTGTCGAACTTACTCAAATCTATAGTTTGGTGCTGCCACGGGAACATCATCTGTGCGTTGGGCTGTAGAAAAGAGGTAAAACCTACTGATCACAACACATGACTATCTCAGGTCACTGTTAACGACAAGCATTTTTTAAAGTTTTATCCATGTGTTTTGAGAGAGAGAGAGAGACCACAGGGGAAGGGCAGAGAGAGGGAGACAGAGAGAGAATCCCAAGCAGGCTCCATACCCCAGCATGGAGCCCGATGCAGGGCTTGATCTCACAAACCCTGAGATTACGACCTGAGCCGATATCAACAGCAGGACGCTTAACAGACGGAGCCACCCAGGTGCCCCAATGACAAGCTCGTAAATGTGTCGTAACTTTGATGTCAGTTGGGTTGTAACCATCAGTACGGACCCCTGTCAGAAAAAAAGAACTGAAGGTTATCTGATGTCTTCCTTTTCATTCCAGATACTGTTCTCTTTCCCGTGCCGCCCTCCCTATGGCTTGATTTCCATGTGGCCTGGTTGTCAACCCACTCTGTGAGGCCTATCAACTGTGCTAAAGTAATGGGATTATTTCCCCAGGTGTTTTGTGTATTTAAGTGGCACTTTTAAAAATGGAAAAATTGTACATTGCAAAGGGGAAGAATCTCAAATATATACTTTAAGTCTTATGTAAGACTGATGGGAAAAAAAAAAATGAACCCACTAACCCTATGTGGAGGCTAGCATCCATTTGACATATTTTCAAGTCTTCTCTTTATGAGCGTAGATGAACGATACCGTCCTTCTTAAGGTTTTAAGCGTCCACAGATTGGAGAGTGCCGCTGTGTGCTCGCCATGCACACAAGAGCATCTCTCTTCTTGGCTTTGCCCGTCGCTCCCAGGCGCCATGGTCACGCCCTTGCTTGGAGCCACATGATTTTATTCTGGGGCAAGGCCATCATGGGGTGCAGTCTGCATTACACTTTCCGCCTTCTCCATTCTCGAGGCTGCTGCATGCTGTTGACATGCTGTCATTGCCACGTTCTGGTTCCAAGGAGTCTGTTAGGCGGTACTTTAGAGGGTAATTGCGGAGCCTGTATTTGTTCTCAGCGGGGATAAAGGCTTGGGATCCATGCAGCACAGTGAGACAAACTGAGAACGAGGTCTGAGTTCTGCACAGTGAAGTCTTTCCTCCTCCAAAGGTTCAGCCAGAATCCCCCGCATTTCTGATGTGAGAACCAGGCAGAATGCCACTTACTTACTTGTAGGTAACGGAACAAGAGAAACAAAGCTCCGCCTTTCCCCATTGGGATTGTTTCAAAATTCGCATCTGATTCGAGGGCAACCAAATTAAACGGGAAGGGAAAAATCCCCCATGAAAAACTTCATGACTTCGGGTTTGCCTTTACATACGTCCTCACTCCAGTCACCAGGTTTTTTCCTCTCGGTTGTGTTAATGACGGTGTCATCATCTTTTAGGCAAAACGTTATCAGCTAAGATCTCACCACGCCCATACGTTATAATGTATTTCTGAGAATCATTTTTAAAGTGGCCTGTTAGTCTGGTTGCAGACACTTCTTAATTATTACCTGATCTAAAAATCAGAAAATCTTTCACTATAGCTGCATTTCTTTCCCCTGTTCCCTGGCAATCAGGCCATTTAGAAAATAACTTTTACTTTCCTCACTTATCGCTGATTTTTTCAAAACTCTAACGTGTGAACTCAGAAAATCAAAGAAACTTGAGTGAATTGTATGAGTGGAAATAGAAAATTTCTTTCTGTGTAATTTCAAGCTTTTATAGTCAGACGACTGTAAATTTTGATCAGTTAAATCAATCTCCCACGGTGAAAGCCACATGAACAACTGTCCATACCTTCAATGTATTTGAAGGAGAGAAAAAAAAAAATTCTGATCATAGGGTCAGATCCTGAGGTGAGCAGTACAGGAGATGAATCCACCCTGTACGCATAACATAAAAATAAATAAAACATTTCAAAAGGCTCTATCTAGGAGCACTGGGTGACTCAGTCGGTTAAGCGACTGACTCTTGGTTTTAGCTCAGGTCATGATCTCACAGTTTGTGAGTTCGAGTCCCACATCGGGCTCTGCGCGGACAGCATGGAGCCTGCTTGGGATTCTCTCTCTACCTTTCTCTCTGCCCCTTCCCCACTTGTGCTCTTTCTCCCTCTCTCTCTCCCTCTCAAATAAATAAATAAACTTAGGAAAAAAAAGGCTCTATCTACTCTGGTGCCTCTTTATTATATATATTATATATATTATAAGAATATTGCTTACCTACAAACCCTATTTAGAGGAAATGGAAACTTTTATTGTGTACAAGCAAAGGAATAGGTTTGCCTCTTCCTTTCTTCATGGGACAGGAACTGTGGTGTCACTCAAGGCAGATGCTAACCGGTAAGTGACAGCATAGACGTGGCCAAGGGACAAAAAATCAGGCGCGACCCATACTTGTTATTCTGCGATCTAGCTAAATCAGATGGGCTACACAGAAAGCTGTTATTATGAACACATGCCAAAATAAAATCACATCAATCCACTCCAGTTTTTGATGTTAAAAGACATCAAGCAGAATGATCAATTCTCGTAGAGGAGACCTGGGTCCTAAATATACACACATAGGGTCAAGTCTGGCTTCAAAGAGTGTAAGAAAGCAAAACAAGGAGACGTCAAAATGATGTGAGCCCAAATTTATGAGCTGTACGCTTTTCACAAGTTTGGCTAAAGAAGTGAGTTGAGATTTTGTGCAGAGTGCTATTTTCTAACATTTGTTTGTCTAACACACATCCAAAACTCTTAAAATCTCCGGCTTCCTGGGGAAGTCTTACCTGAACCCATAAACTAAGGCTTTTATACTGTAATTTTTGTATTAATATAACAGTTCATACAATTTGATGACATGACAACCAAAGTTCCTTTAACGGTGTACAACTGTGAGAAGTCTTTTTAAAGTATTTTTATCGCTGTGAACCTACACAAAGGACATAGGGAAGAATGGATTTGATATATTCAGACTCGCATATATGCTGAGAAAAAAAATCATTAAAGTCTCAGAATAACTTCCAAGGCCCAAGGACAGTAAATTTTATCTGACCTAGAAGAAAAAGATGATTCTGTGACCCTTTCTTATGGGGGAAGCAACAGAATGAGGCAGTCAAGAGCGACATTTCCAGAACTGGACAGCCAGGGTTCAAATAACAGCTCTAGCACATGTTCTACCGATGACTTGATGACTTCGGGCAAGTTACTTTACCTTTTGTGCCTCACTTTTCACAACTGTAAAATGGGATAACAGTAGTATTTGCTTTCAGGCTCAAATCAGTTAGCATCTGTAAACACAGCAGTGGCTGGCATATAGAATGTGTTCCAAGAGTGTTTGCCAAGGTAGCGAACGAAAGGTTCAGACAGAACAT
This sequence comes from Lynx canadensis, assembly GCF_007474595.2. Taxonomy (NCBI): domain Eukaryota; kingdom Metazoa; phylum Chordata; class Mammalia; order Carnivora; family Felidae; genus Lynx; species Lynx canadensis. Next base: position 159,314,282 of record NC_044304.2, on the reverse strand, counting down.
GAGCAGATAGAAATATTCAAGTATTCCCAATGTGCTTCCAAAATTCATACACTACCCAGCTCTGCCTTGCTATTATCCCAGTTGAGATAATTCTGTAATTCACTGCGGTAGATGCCTTCTCCACATACCTCTTGAAAAAAGACCAGTTTATTCTCTGAATACCTACAGTTTGTATAATACGTGTTTTCCAAATATATATATATATATATATATATATATAATAAATATATACATATTATATAATAAGGGAGAGAAGGCATTAAAATAAGTTATAAAATTATTCTGAATACTACAAAGTATCTGTCTTGATTTCATAGAAAAACTACAGCATGTGTACAGCAATTTTTTAGAAGCCTATACTATAATTTAAAAATTAACTGCTATTTATTTCGCCTACGTTGCCTGTGTAATATATTGACAGTGAAGTAACATGACATTATTATTAGTATGGCCACAAGATCGCCTGTAATGACAAAATCTGTTTTTAGAAGAGAATTCATGTTTTTGGCATTCTGACTTCACACACTTCAACATTTTCTTCTCAATATGAAAACATGTAATTAAAATAGAACTAAACAGGGGTGCCTGGGGGGCTCAGTTGGTTAAGTGACTCTTGATTTCAGCTCAGGTCAAGAGCTCATGGTTCATGAGTTCGAGCCCCATGCTCTGCATTGACCGTGTGGATACTGCCTGGGATTCATTCTCCCTCTCTCTCTCTCTCTCTCTCTCTGCCCCTTCCCTGCTTGTGTTCTCTCTCTGTCTCTCTCAAAAATAGATAAATAAACTTAAAGAAATAGAACTAAATATATAAAACCAGGATCCATTACGCTATAAATTTCATAATTATGATAATCATAATTTATAACCAGAACTGTGATCAAAAATGTTAGTCCTCTTTCTCATTTATAAAATACCTCAAGAGACAGTCGTCTGAATTGTTTTGAATGAGTTCAACGTGTGTACTTTATAAGCAAAGTGGATGTGAGCAATCTGAGCTTGAACTTTTGGAAATTCTACCAGTATGAGAGCAACTTCATGGCATGTTTTGACCCAACACAAAAGAGCCAGTTAGGAAAGAATAGCTTAGCTTCAAACTAGAAATTTAGAGACCTCCTATTTCAGAAAACAGGGGTGGCTGGCCCTGGAAACAGAACAGCTTAATTGTTATTTGTGGCAGATCGAGAGGAAATCAGTATTTTCCAGATCATATGATGAGTGCCTGTTTACTAGAATAAATCGCTGAAAAGAATATTCAAAAGGAGTCCCATAAAAGGAAAAAGAAAAAAGAAAAAAAAAAACAAAACTACCAGGCACACCATGCCAGAAAAGGAATGAATGGAGAGATTTTTCTTTTCTTCAGTCTTAACACTCTTGTCATGTTATACAAGGATTCTTGGGAAGATTACACGAAAAGACAGGAAAGTATATTGCATTTATACTTCTGTGGAACTTACAGCTTCGCATATATAATTGCCTTTTTGTTTGTGTTTTCTGAATGATTTTAATTATTCTTATAAAGGCAACTGCTACTTACTAATTTAAATGTATCGCATTTATAAAAAATCTTGTACTCCAAGGAAATTCAAACATTATGACAATTAAACATTAAAATGCATATGAATACACAAAAAGCGTTAAGAAAATACAAATGTTTATCAATCTTCACCACTCTACAAGACAGGAAGACCTAGTTTTATCTACCATGTAAAGTGGTAAACAGTGAAATTTTTCACCTGTTAAAAGATTACAGTTTGGTTTCTAAATACGTGTTAAAAGAATAAGTGAATGAGCGAATGGACAAGGTCCATGACCCTCTGGATTTGGTGTCCTTCCACTGATGGCCTCACTTGAAGAATAAGTGAATGAATGAATGAATGAATGAACAAGGCCCATGACCCTCTGGATTTGGTGCCTTTCTACTGATGGCCTCACTTGAGGAATAAGTGAATGAATGAACGAATGAATGAATGAACGAACAAGGTCCACAGTCCTCTGGATTTGGTGCCCTTCCACTGACGGCCTCATTTGAAGAATAAGTGAATGAATGAATGAATGAATGAACAAGGCCCATGGCCCTCTGGATTTGGTGTCCTTCCACTGATGGCCTCTCTTAGTTGAGTATTTACAACAGGAGCAGTAGAGCCCTCTGGTTCAAACTTGGAAAGAATGGAGGTTTCAGGGAGCCCCGTGACAGTTGCAACAGAACTCTGAAGAACATTTTCTGGAAAGAGATCATAATTTCTATGATACAGGAAACAGTTACAAATACAGAGCATTCTCCTTATCCCTTGAGTCTACATATTTCACTGAGATATATTCAGTATATTCCAGTAGGGGAATCTAACACATTCTCCTCGCCAAACACAGCCACGTGATCGTATCTCCCGTTATGGGTGAATTTATAATGGTATCTCTTTCATACTCAACTTGTAATCACTCGTTGGTGTTCTGAATTCTCAGCCCTACCTTTTGGTTTAAGTCTCTCTTATCCAAAAAATCAGTAATGCCCTGGTCTCCTCTGCTTTGCACATCAGGATGCCCAACAATGAAAGGTCAATAAAAGAGTACAGGACTCAATATTTGCATAAAAGGCTCTGATGAGACCCATAATCTGACCTCGGCTCAGTCTGGCAACCCCTTTCCTTTATCCTTTAACTTCTATAACTGAGAATTAAATGGGGCACCAGACTTTTTCTCTTTTACTTTAAGATCAAAAGCAAATGATAATAAAAATGTTCTGAAGTAAGTTGAAGTACACAGGAAAAAAAGCTCCATTAAAAAGGCATTATCATTATCCACAAATAATTACAGATCACTTGATAAACACAACAATTAATAAGGAAGGCAAGGGGCCTCTAATTTAAAATGAACTCAAAAGATTAAAAGGCATTGTCAAAAATTAAATCATAAGACAAATGATCATCTATCTTCTGACTATAGTCTACTTGATTTGTTTCAAAGAATTCAGAAAAATAAGCAGTTATGCCTTAATCTAGAGGCTGTTTATTATTTCAAGTGGGCAGCAATGCCTCAAATTATGAGCACGTTTTTATTTTGCTCTTTTTAAAAAGAGAGAACAGATGAATCTCTGGTCCATTTCAATCTATTTTCTTTTGTTTCTAGAATTTTTACATTCTAAGGCAATTCTAAGTCACAAGAATCTGTAGCTGTGATAGGAAATTAAATATAGCAATTAACCTAAGGCTACTCATAATTGATAACATGAAACCACATTCTTGTATTGTGGCATTACTAATTAAAAAGCAAATGCATACACAAAATGTAAATAAACACAAGTCAAAAATCCCCATCGCATTAGAGCCTAACAGTAAAATGATGCAATAGGACAAAAAACAAAAAACAAAAACACATGTGTTATTGGTTATTTGCGGATACTAAAAATCCAGATCTACTCATCAACTAACCCTCATCTGTCAGGTACACAAGTTTCTACCATTTATTATCATCTTATCGGACATTTCCTCTGCAGTAAATTAATGTCAAAAATTTCAGGCAGCTGCTCAAGGTCATGGAGGTTAAAAAAATTGTATCATAGCTCCTTTTGATTTATCTCAAATTTTAAGATGACAGATAAGGTGGTTTTAAAGTGCTGGAAGTTTATTTCCTGCTTGCAGTCTCTTTCAGATAAACTCAGGATAGGTTGGGTGGTAGGAAATGATTCTCCTCTCATTGAAAATCCTTACAAGAACTTAAAACAGGTAATACCAACCAACGTTTGATCAACTGACTCGGGTAGCTGTTTATACACTACATACTGACTGCCTTTCCTCTTTTCCCCCTGGTTGGTATGTGCCATCCAAGGGATGAATACTTACTGTTATTCATATATTTCCTTTTATTCTGCTGTAATCGCTGATTTAGAATCAGCTGATTTCCTCTAAACTAAAAACCAAGTGATGCATACTATTTGTTAATTCAGTTGTTTGCTGTGTAGAAAGGAACTGGTCACTTATTTTTCAGTTAAACTGTGTAAACTCAAACTTAAGTATGAGTTTGAATCTGAGAAATTTGCTTTGCCTCTACTTGCCCAAGTAAAGAGATATATATGACTTCTAAGGAGAAAAATGTTTACTCTCAAAACTTACAATCACATTTAGTGGAATATTGTGCCATCTTATTGCTTTGTTATCAATGTAACGCTATCTGTCCAAAAGAAAATTAGCATCACAGTGAATTGATGTGCTTAACTTAGAAAGTCAAGGACAGTGTAAACCACTGACGTTTCTTCCTGTTTTGTACTGAGTGCTATTTCCTTAAAACTAAAACTTAAATAAATACTTCTGCCAAAGTGATTTTACAGAGTATTATGCTGTTATAATAGTCAACAGAAGCAACTGTTAAAATGCAAATTACCTGGAAGTTCTTAATTACGTAGTAAGGAGTTTGTACTGCCATTGGTAAAATGGAGATACAGCACCAAACTCTAATTAGATTTATTTTAAGTTATCCCTGTATATCCACAGTGCATGAAGAAGGAATGGATGGGTGGGTAGATGGGATGGGTGGATGGATGGATGAATGGATGGATGGATGGATGGATGGATGGATGGATGGAAGGAAGGAAGGAAGGGTAGGAGGATAGATTGATGAGTTGGTGGGAAGGTGGGTGGGTGGATGGATATCACTCTTCTACTAACTATGAAGTGCTATCTCGATTGTGGTAAGTTAAAATAATTGTAACCATAATAACATAATGGGAGACTAGACAGGGGCGATATTAATAGTTAAAAAATTATATCAATGTTAGCTCCGATATTAAAATATAAATCAACACAGAACACATTAAAAGCACCAAAATATCTAAAGAAGCCAAAAGGGACAGACCAGGAAAACAGTATGCATTTGAACTTACACAGAACTACTCAATTTCTAAGTCTTTAAAGAAAAGGAAAATATGCTGTATCTATGCACAATGCAAAAGTACCTACTCCTTGGCTTTTTAAAAAACTGAGTAATCAGAAATAATTCAATTCATAAAAACCACTGATACAAATTCAATCTCAGCCTAATATGGTATTAGAATAATATCAACATAAATAATAGCTCCTGCGTAGTGGGTAACAATGATAGGTAATTTCATTTTAATTAAATGTCAGTATGAAAATTCTATTCATATTTATCATGCTAACTATGCAGACCATGTACAAAAGGAATCCAAACAGCTGTTTGAATGTGGTATTTTCATTCAAAGATGTTGTACCTGCTGGCATTCTGATTAGTGTTTACTCATTTTAGCATTAAAAATACCAAGTTTAATTTTTGACATACTGGGTGGTGCTACCAATAGGATATAAGACAACCACACAGAAAACCATTTGGCATAGTCATTACCCAATGACCTATTTAAACTCTACTACATCGCAATTATATGTCAAACAGCAGCCAAGGCATTTCCTTGAATTTGGTTCGGATTGTCAAATTATGGTTCTTCTTTATTACCAGAAATCTGAGTTAGAATCAGTGTGCAGATCAGAAGCCCCAGGAAATGGCTTTGAGCTCTGGTGGCCACAGCCAGGACCACTGGCCCCTGAGATGCCTCGCTGCAAATTAGAAACGTCCCCCTGTGTTCTTGGGGAGCGAGCTCCTGCTCCATTTCGGCTCACGCACGCTGCCTGAGCAAGGATCCCTTCTTCGGGGCACACAAACACACATGGCAGGTTTGACAGCACTGTTAAAATAAACGACACAGTCGGGAGACCCCGCAAAATACACTATAATAGTTAACGCCATACGCAGGAAACATCTGTAAGATTTCAGTGGTCAATAAGCAAGTATCTTAAAATCATCTCAGCCAAAACAATGTCTAGGTTCTTTCCAATGATGGCAGAGGTATTTCTTCTCACTGTCTAGTTCTCCAACCTGCACCTGGTATATAAAATTAAGCCCAGTATTAACACTGGGTGTAAAACAGAGTCTGGTATTTTATATTAACTTTAAAATGACTGTTTTTAAGTTGAGGAAGAGTATACAGTTTCAGACTGGCAAGTTGCTTGTAACTGTTTATGATGCTCTCAATTATTTTACGTTCAAAAATAAAGATATGTAAAGATTTTGCCTAAGTTTATCCTTTTCTTTTCAGAATCCACATCCCTCTGGTTTTTCCTGAACCCTCTGTGTAACCCCACTCATGCCTCCCATAACCCATATATATTAAATTTGTATATATGTATATATATACACATATATATACATATACATATACATATATAAGCTATACATATTATATATTATATATAATAGATATATACTGTACTATACTAACATATATACTATATATACATATATATGCGTATACTATATATACATATATATGCGTATACTATATATACATATATATGCGTATACTATATATACATACATATATATATATATATATATATATATATATATATATGGGAGGGGAAACTTTGTCACCTGTTTAAATATGAACTGTGTCTCTAGAGATGAATTTCTAGTAGCAAAACCAGAGTACGAGGCAGAGTACAAGGCTACCGCAGCAAAGTGTTAACAACAGTAATAATTATGAATAACAATAGTAAAATAATGATGGCGAGAAAGAGCTCTTTGCAGCAAAAACCATATGGTTTGGCCCATGTTTCATCTTCAGCCCACCGCTCAGGACTCAAGAGGCGATATGGCATACTGTTTAGCAGTTTTGAATCCAACATCAAATTGCCTTTTTAACACCTGATAGCTATGCAAAATTGAGAAAATTTCTTAGCTTCTTTGTGCCTCATCTTCCCCCCCCCCAAAAAAAAATTTTTGAATCATCTCCCTCAAAGGTTCCATGAGAGGACGAAATGAATTAATATACGTATGGCAATTCATAGTATGTCGGGAATATGATATATCCCATATGTGTTAGCGATTAACGTTTCTGTTATACAGCAAGCACTCAATTTTTTTTTTAAGAAGTGAATAAGTGGATGAATGAACCTGTACATAAACCAGATGGACAGAGAAGTTGAAACTGTCAAAACGCTTGAAAATATCCCTCACCTGAAATTGAAAAGGGACTGGGAATTTTTTTTTTTAAATCTTTTTGTCATACAGCAAAAGTCTATATGATGCCTTAATATCCATCCTTTTCTTTGCTGAAAACAGTTGTCCGGCTATTTCGTCATTAACTGCACCTTTTCCGGCACTCCAGAAATTCTCCAATTACCACCATAACCCCTTCATAACCAACCAGGGCTGTGTTTCTCTATCCTTGTGGAAAACAGGCTTCCATTAGTTTCTCAGAAAGAGTGCAAGAAAGGCTGTCCTTTTGCCAAGCACTGAGTGCTTCCCCCAAAAGGATCCTGCTGGGAATAAAAATGGAGATTGGACTCACAACTCAACCACAATCATTCAGTGGAGAAGAGGTGTGCCATCAGCCTTCACATCACCACCACATCCATTGTCTTGGCAGCTTCCACACCCAGCACAGTCTACACCCTCCTGGGCTCATGTTTGTTCCTTCCAGAAAGTTCTTAGCACTTTGGTGAATATATATGTGTATCTGTTTAGAGATCACCCATAGAACTTTAGGTACTTATAGACGCTCAGTGTTGTTTAAACGATACCTGGTAGATCTTCTGAATGGAAAGGAGAGAACATTCTGTAAAAGGGCATGTGGAAGAAATCAATTTGTTCTCCCCTTCCAAATTAATCCTAAGTCAAATTTTCCGTCTCTCAAGTAAGCTGTATAGAGCCCAACAGATTTCAGAAATGTCATTAAAATATACTACAGCTACCTTTTAGTTGCCCTAATTATACATAATATTAACTTTGATTTTGTTGAAATGTTGAGGTCTTCTATTGTCATAAGGAAATACTACCCCTGAAGTGTAGCCTCTTGCTTTTTATAAAAAAAATTAATGTAAATGTTGTCTTAAATAGCATGTCTATAAAATTCAAGTTCAAGTTAATTATCTGTCATGGTGAGCAATAAATATTTTGGATTTGGATACGAACAAAAAGTCTCTTAGGTCAAATTTCAATGATTTTTATAAACATGATAACAATCCATAATGCAATACATTTCCCTTTTTGTCTTAGCTGTCAGGAAACTCAGAACTAACCCTCTTGCAGTGACAAACTCCTTGCATACCTCCCCTGCTGCTTTTCAATAGTGGTTACTTTGATTTCTTCTTAATACCTTATGATGCTATCTATATGTGCAACTTAAAATTTTCTTAGGTCTGTATAACTTTTAAATAAGGAAATCCATTGTTTTTCGATAACTTGAAACTCCATGGCCAGCCTAAAAGACTCTGGTTATTTTTCACCATAAAAATCAACCAGCCATACCATTTCCAATATTTAAAAAGATAACATTTTTATACAATATGGCACCCTCAAGTCAATCTGTTTTTAAAAATATGTTCATAAATTTTAATGTAGTGGAACTTTCAAAATTATATCTATTTAGTTTAATGTTCTCTCTCATAATGCTTCAAGCCCAGGTCTTATTTAAGCAGGATCAATTTCCCATTGGTTAAACTCACAGAGATTGCTTTCATTCCACGACATAAGATGTCTGCCATACTTATTTACTAATCCTCAGGCCCTTCAGTAATAAAGGAAGGACAGTTGAGCTTAGTTTATGGATAAACCACAATGCCTTTCTTTCATTAATATTTTCCTTGTAGCATTCTTGTTTTTAATTTTGTGCACATGGATTCTTGTAGGGTCTTTCTTCTTTACTTACAGACTTGTAGCTTTATATAAAAGCTTATTCTACTTTTAGCCAAGATCACTCCAAATTATCCTCACCTCGTTCCCTCATAAGCACAGAGCCTTCCAGTCATTTTCTTAAAGAATCTCTGATATCATACAACTGACTAAACTTCCTAAGACCAGCTTTTAATACTTTCTGGCTCCAAAATACATAATATATATAAATATAGAATATAATGGCTTGTTCTGACCTGTCACGTTGAGCTAAAATCCCTCTGAAGGTCAAGTTCTGTCACATCCTAGACCCATTCTTCACAGCTGGTCTCATTTCCTGCCATCACAAACATGTATCTAACTTCAAGGCTCACCAGGCCGCACCCCCTCCCCGCCCCCCATATGTGCCATGTTAATTCCTACAGTTGCACAGACTTTTTCCACACACCTGAACTAAGGTTCTTACTTCCTTCTACTTACATAAAATCTACACATTCATCAAGACTTAATTTAAATTTTACTCCCTCCATACTTGGGAAATACACTAGACCCTAAATCCCCATTGGCTTTGAGCCTTTTTTCATTATTTAACAATACTATTGATAATAATAGTGGCCGTGTATTTGTGCACCAAAGATTCTGCTAAGCACATTTATGTGCAATATTTTCCTTAATATCCACATTAAAATTTCAAAGGAGAAAATGTTATCACCCATACTCTATAGCATCCACGAGTTAAAGAAGGCTGCCTGAGACCCACTAGAAGAGCTGAGACGCAAACCCACACGTGGCTGACACTCAAGGCAAAGCAGTTCACACACTACTCTTTTTTCAGACAGCACATGGCCCTTCCTGTCACCTCCTCCGCTTGAACCACCGGAACACCGCTGTCCGAGTAGAAAAGCCAACCTACTGCCTTGGGTGTGAAACATGAATCTAAAAACATAGTTTTATCCCATCCGCTGTGGAGCAAACATTCAGGCAGATTTTGTGGGGGGGGAAAGAAAGGATGAAATAAGAAAAACAAATCAAAACTGAACTCCAAATCACTTGATAATCCTAGATCTGGACAAAAAACTCTACTGTCTTACGGCACCCAACCCCTCAGAAATTTAGGTAAAACTGACCTGAGACCTCAAAATCATCCCCAATTCTCCGGATTATAGATATCAAGTCCTCCGGGAACTTTTCTGGAATTTTTGAAGGGGATGGGCAGTGGGGCAATTTACTGGCTAGTAAGGCCTTCTGTTTCTGGAGCTAAAATGCTGTATGTGCTCCTTCTACTCTTGAGTGTCTCACCTTGCATCGGAAAATCCCCTACTGCAAGCATTTGTGAACAGCGCAGACCTTTTTTTTTTTTTTTTTTTTTTTTTTTTTTTTTTTTTTTTTGAGAGAGAGAGACAAAGCACAAGCGACAGAGGGGCAGAGACAGGAGACACAGAATGTGAATGAAGGCTCCAGGCTTTGAAGCTGTCAGCACAGAGCCCGATACAGGGCTCGAACCCATGAACTGGGAGATGACGACCTGAGCCCAAGTCGGACACTTCACCGACTGAGCCACCCAGGTGCCCCCAGCACAGACCTGAAGACAGGTGAAGAGAGACAGGGCGAGACTCAGTAACAGCCGGACCAACACGTTCCACCGGCAAAGAGGGGCTCTTCACAAAATCCCCAAATCTTTCCCTCCTCTTCTCTCCCCCCATCTTTCCCTTTAAGCAGCAGAACCACCCCCCTCCATGTCCGCAGCACCCCGTCCCTTGTATCAAGCGGCAAGGGGCTTCTCATGACGTGCCCTGAAACAAAATACACCTGTCTGTATTAGCAGTTAATGGAACACATCTCTCATTATGCGTGTGCCCCGTGTGCAGGCGTGCCTGCACACGCTTTTGTGAACATTTTCAGGGATGCCAGGCACAGCTTTCATCGGGGCTGCTGCACCAAGGATGTGTTTATTCTAGGTACGCTTCTAAGTGCAGAGCTACAAATAATTCCACAGAAAAACCTAAAGGCTCTCAATGCTGTGTGACAGACATTTCAAAGAGAAGCCTGTACCAGTCCTAACGCGCTGATGGCTCCTCCCTGAGTGATCCAGGCCGTCTCCACTGAACCCTTCGCATGCGTCTGTATCACCCACCCACTCCCCCCTCCTGCTCCCAGCGCTGGCTCGGCTTCTATCTCTGGTCTCTTCGGGGCCTACCTCCCTCCCCACCTTCCTCACTGGCCATACCTTTCTCGTGTTTGTTTCCTGGGCCCTTAGGATTTTAGTAGTTTGGCCCTCTGTCTACTACTCACTTTTCTCTTCCTGTTTCTAGTCTCCCAAAAAGGCTGTAAAATGGAATTAAAATATACACCTAACATTGGAGACGATGAGTTCAATAAAATTTTATGTCGACATAAATTTTTTTACGATCAAAAGATATCCTTTTCTTTATAAAATGTCAGCACATGTAAGACCTGAATATAGATATTTTAAGAAGTCGCACCGATGGGGCGCCTGGGTGGCTCAGTCGGTTGAGCGTCCGACGTGGGCTCAGGTCATGATCTCGCGGTGCTTGAGTTCGAGCCCCGCGTCGGGCTTTGTGCTGACAGCTCAGAGCCTGGAGCCTGCTTCGGATTCTGTGTCTCCCTCTCTCTCTGCCCCTCCCCTGCTCATGCTCTCTCTCTCTCCCTCTCTCTCTCAAAAATAAATAGGCATTTAAAAAAATTAAAAAAAAAAAGAAATCACACTGATAGACCAATGATCCCTAATTTAAATTTCCTCTCTCTCTGTATATATAGTATTACATATGAGTATTAAGAAACGTTACATGGACCATGTGATGTAAATAGGATATGTTCGTATGAGAAAAAACAAGTGGGGTAATAGCCTGGGACTTGATACACTTTTACTTCTTGGCTTTTACTGTATTTTAAAAAGTAATACAGAGGATATTATTTCTATTGTTTCTGTTAATATTAGAATAACATTCTAGGAATATATAAAAATAGATATTATAGGTGTTAAAGTCTGCCTTACTCTGTATCCAAAAGTACTCCATACTTTGCTGATCTGTTTTCTATAAATACTTAGGACTTCTGTTTTGCAAAACTGAACTCTGAACTTTCATATACATGCAATTTTTGCAACTTCAACTGTGTATCTTTTGGTTTCACCAGGATCTTGGTGCTGTAGATTTACGTGGCAGATTGATTCACAGCTGGATTATCTGCACTAAAATATGTGGCCACATTAATTAGTATTGTTTGTGTTCTTAACGGACACTGGCTTAATTACCAGGGCAAAGCCACAATAGGTGGTATAATGGGGTATGGGGCAGCCATGCAGTATCCCAATTTATCAGGAAGCATATTCCTTTAACATTATTATAGCCGATTAGAAATGTCACCTCCTGGGGCGCCTGGGTGGCTCAGTCGGTTAAGCGTCCGCCTTCGGCTCAGGTCACGATCTCGCGGTCCGTGGGTTTGAGCCCCGCGTCGGGCTCTGGGCTGATGGCTCAGAGCCTGGAGCCTGCTTCCGATTCTGTGTCTCCCTCTCTCTCTGCCCCTCCCCCGTTCATGCTCTGTCTCTCTCTCTGTCTCAAAAATAAATAAATGTTAAAAAAAAAAAAAAGAAAGAAATGTCACCTCCTGAAATCTGATTCCTGAAATCAGAACACTCTGAGAGCACAGTAAGTCCTCAAGAGAAAAATGCTGTTGTGCTCTACTGAACATTCCCCAGGAAACAAAAGTTAAAGCTAAATGAGATAGTTCACATAAGATATTTTTTTCCCATTTTCATGAAAAACTTGTGTCGATTTTCAGGACAGTATTTCCAAGCTTTCTGGAATGAGAACAGTGAAGCTAGGACTATAGGACTCATCTGACTCGTATTTGAGAAAAACTAGGAAAAATTTTATTGTCTTTATTATTGAGGAGTAATTCTCAACTTGAGTTGGAGACATGGCACTTATTTACAAAAACATGTCTTTACGGACATTGTTACAAAGATTAACCAGCCTGGAAAACCAGAAGCGTAAAAATGCCCTCCCTACATGGTCTTATTGAAAAAATATTCTTGTTTGCAACCTCAAACCCACAAACCTATTTTTCCTCATCTCTCCCTGAGGCTGGCAGTCCAAGTCATGCTACCGAATTTCATGCCACCTTGTCAGATTCATCTTATCTTCAGTATAGTGACTGATCCATAGTAGATGCTCCCTAAGTATTTGTGGGCTGCAGTGAAGGGGGGGGGCATGACTATTGTGTTAATTTTTAGATATGAAACAGGACTTCCTGCGTCTGACCCTTGAACTTGGAATTATTGAACTAAAAATGTAATAAAACCAATTATTTTCATCTTGATGATAATTTAGTATTTGTAGGTTAAAAAAAATGAAAGAAAAATACTAGACTCTCTAACATCTTTTTCTTTTGAATGTTAATTTATTTTTGAGGGAGAGAGAGTGCAAAGAGGGAAGGGGCAGAGATTGGGGGACAGAGGATCTGAAGCAGGCTCAGCACTGACAGCAGAGAGCCCGATGTGGGGCTGGAACTCACGAATCCCAAGATCACGAGCTGAGTGGAAGTCAACGCTTAACTGACTGAGCCACCCAGGTGCCCCTAGACTCTCTAATGTCTTATAAGTTAATTGGTAATAGCTAAAGGTAGCAACTAATCCCTCAGTAAAAATTTCTTTCAGTTAGGAAGAGTTTTCTTCCGGCAAACAAAAATTAAGATATTTTATTCTTTTCTTTTATTATTATTATTTTTTTAACATTTATTTTACTTTTGAGAGACAGAGCGTGAGCAGGGGAGGGGCAGAGAGAGAGGAGACACAGAATGCAAAGCAGGCTCCAGGCTCTGAGCTGTCAGTACAGAGCCCGACACGGGGCTCGAACCCACAAACCGTGAGATCACGACCTGAACCAAAGTGGGACGCTCAACTGACGGATCCACCCAGGCACCCTTATTTGATTTTTTTTAAAGTAATCCCTACACCCGACGCAGGGCTCGAACGCATGATCCCGGAATCAAGAGTCACATGCTCTGCTGACTGAGCCCTGAAGCTACTATTTTAACAGCGGAGTCCCACAACTGTACCTAAAAACAAAACTAATATATCCTATCTCAGTATGAGTGATAACATTCTGGAATCAATTCAAAACACAAAGAAATATGTAAACTATTAAATGTGAATACTTCAACCTTACGTCAGTTTAATTCTCTACGGTTCAGGCTTTGTTCCTGGATGTTAATCTAAAGATAAAAATCTCAAATGGTAGAAATGAGATAAGTTTTGTCAGTCATAAATCAAACCCAAGACAAGCAAAATTACTCATCTCAATCTATAAAGGATGTACTGGGAGGAGACTGTTTGCAGGACACTGACAGGTACGTGGGGCTAACATCTTTGCAGGAGGTACACACACAGGGTTTCCATAAGCAAGAAGCTATCTGGAGATGGACCACTGGTACTGTCCTACTCAGGGTCCTTCCCTCTGAAGGAATGGTTGGTCTCTTACTGACTGCTCCTTCCCCAGACACACTTCCCAGAGGGCGAAGTCCAGATAGCCTCTTAACTCATCAATCTTTAGCCCAGTCTGGCCCAAGTTGGCTCTCAGTGAAGTTTGCTCAAGTTCCTTGGTTCTGGACATCCCAGGAAGCTCTGAATTGTCAAGGATGCTTACAACGAACGACTTAGTGTTCGATTTAATTTTGCAAAGCTTCCCCGCTTTGTGATTTTGTTGAACTGTTGGTGAACTCTAATCCCTGGCCACAGGAAAGTCCAGTCCAGAAAGAAAAGAAGTAAAGACCAGTCCCTGATGGGGCAGGTTTCTCTCTCGTTCTCATTATCTCTCTAGGAACTGGATCAGTGACCTCCCTAGCATCACTTTTTAGTTGTTATATATAGATAGTTTTGAAATAAATATATGGAAAATCTGAAATGCATATTCATATATATTTCTATATGTATTGAACTGAATAATATATTGAATATACATAAATATTGAAATATATACTCAAATGTCTGAAATATATATATTCAATAAATATTGAAATATGTGTCTTCGAAATTTTGAAATATATAGAGGGAGACAGACAGAGGGAAAGGCTCTTTAAAGAGTCGATAAACAAAACCCTTTATACTGACAAATCTCATCACATTGCTGCTTTTTTTACCCTTTTGGTTCCTTTCAAACTATATATTATTTTTCCTTTAGCATTTGAGAGTATATATTTAACAGTAATTTTTTTCAAATTACAGAAATCAGAGGGAAGAAAGTAGCAAACACCAAGCCAAACCACACAGAACAGAAAAATACAGAATAAAACAACAGCTGGAAAGTTTATATTCCTGTATTTGACAACATTCTAGAGACAGATGGGATGGATTCAAAATTACTTTCTCCTAAGGGAAAATTCATGGTCTGAAGTAAAATGTACTAGTATATTTAATACATTTAGCAACTAACTGTTGATATATAATTATAATATTGCTTCCAGAAGTATACCTCCATTGCAAAGAGATTTGTCATTAGATACTTTGTATTACAGGTTATTTCCATGGTATTATTAACCAATTCTGGACTTGAACTAATAAGCAAACAATCATAGATCCCTAGGTCAAATAATCAATTAAATAGAACAATTTTCTTTTCCATTTTTATGAAGAGAAACTAAAGATAGAATTCAGTCAGATCTAAAATTGAAAAATTTCCCGAAGGAAGGGAGAAAGGGAGGAAGGGAAGGGAGGAAGGGAGGAAGGAAAGAAGGCCAACCTGACAGTTTTCACTGATTACAGTCTCATAAACTTAAAAGTTTCCCGTGTAAATTCCTTTTTTTTTTAACGGTATTACAAATTTTATAAAGCAGTGATTATGCTGGTCATTTATATATTAATTATTTTCATTGTTAACATTTTTTGCCTTTTTAAAAATTATATTTGTTCATTTCTCTAGTGAGAAAATAATCTGTGTTTTTACATATTCTTTCTGCCTTTACATACTTATGTGCCGACCTGTATGCCACTTACCCAGGTGTTAAGATTTAATACAATCCCTGCCTTCAACTCTTTCCTGGCATTAGCAAACTTCTGTAAAGGTCTAAGTAGCAAATATTTCAGGCTTCGCTGGCCACATATGGTCTCTATGGCAGCCACTAAACTTTATAAAAGCAGTGTATACGCAATGCATAAACAAATAGGTGTGGCTGCCTTCCAATGAAATTTTATGGACATTAAAACATGAATTCCGTATGGTTTTCATGTGTCATAAAATATTATGCTCCTTTCATTTTCTAAAATCATTTAGAACACAGTTTTAGCTAGGGGCTATACAAAAACTGAACCTTGTGGGTTCTGGTACTTAAACCTGAGTGGCTCGGTCAGTTGAGCATCCTACTTCGGCTCAGGTCATGACCTCAACCATGAACTCATGGTTTATGAGTTCGAGCCGCACACCGGGCTCTCTGCTCTCAGTGCAGAGCCCGCTTTGGATCTTCTGTCCTCCTCTCTCTCTGCCCCTTCCCTGCTTGCGCGCTCTCTCTCTCTCTCTCTCTCTCTCTCTCTCTCTCTCTCTCAAAAGTAAAATAAATATTAAAAACAGAATCTTGTTGAATTTAGCCTTAGAGCTGTAGTTTACTGACCCTCGGTTCATAGTATTAAAAACATTTTTCTTACATGATTTGTATGTCTCTATAATATTTCCCTATCCTCTGAAGTCCCATAGACCTTTCTCTTACAAAATTTTTAAGGATTTATGGTCAAGTTTTTCTTTCACAGATTTTCATCATTTGCCATCTTAGTATACTTGGCTCCAGACTTATGGAACTGATCAGAGGAGATGGGGGGGGGGGGAAACAAAACAGAATAAAGTGGAACATTTTGTAGCTGGCAAGGGAACTCTAGTGTAATTTTTGCTGTCTCTATTTGAAAAAGGAGTAGGGCAGAGTAAGAACAGCTTGCAAAACTAAGACAATGACTATGTCTCAATAAAACAAAGCTCAGCTCATTTGAGCAATTCTTTGCTACATACACCGGCAACATTCTTGGCATGGACTCTGAAATTAAGATATTTGAGCATACTAGGGGATACATACAGACGCTGTACATTTCATTTACATGAGCCATTAAATTCAGATCGGTCGGCTAAACCAAGTACTACACGCAGAAACCTGAGGTTTCGAACATTCAATAAGCTCGCCCAAGAGCACACAGGTAGTTTCAGACTTGGTTTTTTTGTGTTTTTCCTTCTCCTGGTTCCAAAGTACGTACTCTTTCTCCTATAAACGGACTCCAAGGATGGGGGGTGCGCTCCTATTTTCTCAGAGGGAAGCAGGAAACTAAGCATCTCAGCTTCTGGTTCACAAGTAATTAGTGCCAACTTGATTGGAATTTAAAGTGTTTCCACTGCATTAATAAATAATTAACACCAATACAGAAACAGCTTTGCTCTGCTTGAGAATTGTGCGTAAGTCGTTCGGCTTTGCACAGAACCGGCTTAACAAGTGGCTGTGTCCTGCAGAAGAAGTTCTTAGTTCTGTCACCACGGAAGCAGAGACACAGAATCCGAAGCAGGCTCCAGGCTCTGAGCCTTCGGCACAGAGCCCGACTCGGGGCTCGAACCCACAGACCGCGAGATCGTGACCTGAGCCGAAGTCGGACGCTGAACCGACTGAGCCACCCAGGTGCCCCTTCTCTCCTCTCCTTAAACAGAGAAATTAGGTTATATGCATAATTACTAGTTATTATAGCTTAAGTATTTTAAGGGAAGATTCTTATTCCTCTTACCGTATTCTGCCAGGTCACCTTTAAGGTTATGGTATAAAAACATATCCATTGGGGCGCCTGGGTGGCGCAGTCGGTTAAGTGTCCGACTTCAGCCAGGTCACGATCTCGCGGTCCGTGAGTTTGAGCCCCGCGTCAGGCTCTGGGCTGATGGCTCGGAGCCTGGAGCCTGCTTCGGATTCTGTGTCTCCCTTTCTCCCTGCCCCTCCCCGGTTCATGCTCTGTCTCTCTCTGTCCCAAAAATAATTTAAAAAAAAAAAAAAAAGTTGAAAAAAATTTTTTAAAAATAAATAAATAAAATAAAAACGTATCCATTTATTTGTTAAAATCGTAATAGCAAAGAAGCACAAGAGAAAAAAAAAAAGTAGCAGTTCCGTGTTCTATGGCCAAACATAAAATATTAGAAATATTGAAATAATGAAATTGGCCCTCCTTTAGACTATCTGATTCTGCTCTGGAGTACAAAATGAGATAGTCTCCTGTCGTGAAATTTCTTTTTTTAATAAAACGGATTGTGGGTGCGAAATGTGTCTTCTCCTACGAAAAGGGTGAATGAAAATCATGACAAATGTTCATTATGACTTGGAATATAAATGTCCTCCTTCTGGAAGCCTGCGTCGCTCGTATGTAGCATTGAGGAACAATGCAGGCGGCAGCATTTAATGTGGTTTGAACTTGTTGATTTTTATATCAGCGTGGTGAATAATGAAGATCACTAAGGACAGACTTACGCCTTTTATAATTTCAATCAAGATTTTAAAAGAAAAAAAAACGAATCAAGGCAGAAAAACATATTAAGATTGAAAGAGATGGAAACATAATCCGTACGTTCACCATGTATTTAAAATCCACGAATGCCTAAAATAAGTCACATGCCCGAGTGCAACCCTCTCCCTTCCACCTTCTGGTTTTCTTTATCTTTCCAATTAAGTTGATATTTTGTATCATTAATTAAGGGCCATGTGCTTTATAAATCTAGAAATCTGCCTGTCTTTGTTCTGGGAACTTTGCTCTTTCTGCAAGAATAGGGGAGAAAATCTGTACCAAGGTGAAGGGGAATGAACAGCCTTTTCTCCTTAGACCACATCAGTTCCCATTTGTCTGAGTGAGTGGTGAGGTCTATAGCACAAAATGCATTAACTTCGCTCTATTATTTGTCTTTATGCTGTAGGCAGGTCAGAAGACTGATTAAATTATCCACGATTGTACCAAGTATAGGAGCACTTACGATTTCCTGATTTTATGAATACACAGTGTTTTAAGGTTCTCTATTCAGAAGCTTTATTCATTCAGGCAGTCAACAAATCTTAACATCCCTAAGAGTCATCTAATTTTTCAAATACATATTCTAAAATCAGTAAAAAGTAATTCACGTCCCTATATCTTTCAACCTAATGTGCACCCTAGTGGCTGAGTCAAGGAAAATATAAATCCTTTATCACGTAATTATTTGTGCCAGAATCAATTTTCTAAGTCTAAGAATGGGAGGGGAATTTAATATTCATTTACATATTTAGACTCAACTATTTTTGTATGTCTCCTTAAGCAGATGTAACATTAAAATTTCAGAGAGATCTTTTTACAGGTGAGAGGACACTAGCTTTTTACATGCGTTTTTCATTTTAAGTTGCAAATCTGGAAATTCTCTGTCCTGTTTACATTAACAAAACCTTTTCTCCAAGCAGCAAAATTCTGGCAAGTTTAAAAACAGCCCAGTTTGAGATTCTCGTCGCATTACCTCTTGGTGATGAAACAAATGTATATGGAATCTCCCCATCTGAGGCAGTATCTGGGTCCCTATGTGCGTCTACGTGGAAACACAGGATGAGAGGTTACAAGCCTTAAAACAAGATTAGCGACTGCGGGAAGCTCTTCCCCCCCGTGGCATTCAGATTTTTTCTGAGGTCAACTCGGAGGTAAGAATGAGTCGGAAAATAAGCTCCTATCTTTGCCAACAAGGATTGTAGAGGGGAAAAAAAAAAAAGAATATAGCTTCAGGACACTGGGGAGAAGGTGCCTCGACAGGCAACCTGTTAAGTTCAGCAGGCTTATCTGCCTCTCGGCACCTGCGGAAACCAGACTCCCTGTTTGCCAACCAAGCCTTCTCATGCTAATTCAACGTCCCGGTGGAGACACCTACCTTGAAGTTATTTCGCAATGTAAATCATTAAATTGATCGCATGGCCCACATATTGATCTCATGGGAGTTTCAGCACTGTGAGCCCGTCATCCCCCCCACCCCCTTGGGACAAGCAAATTCTGTTATTTTTTTAAAGGCAGAAAGAATCGTGTGAAAGCAATTCGTTCTTTAGGAGAAGGTGGCAACACGTGAAATGCTCCCTTCTGCCTCACTTGTTTTTTTTTTCTTTAAATCCACATTAATGTTGCATTTGCCTGTATGTGACTCCTAGCCATACTAGCGGTTCCTATAGAGATTTTGCTATTTGTTTCAGATGGATGTTCTAATCACCATCTTAATGGTGTCATCTGTCCTCTGACCAGATGTTCTGATGATCACATATAGACTCACGGACGTGAATCGCGTAAAGACGGAAGGATGGTCACTAACTACCGTGGGGGTGGATGACAGCACATTCGGTAATGACTGCTCTATTCTGCACAGGCCGACAGGGTCAGACTACCTAGGCCCTTGAAGTTACATAAGGATTTGGGCTTTTATCCCAGAACAATAGGAAGTCATTCAAGGGTTTTTAGCAGGGAGCAACACAATCACATTTTTATTTGAAAAGCTCATTCTGGCTGAGCATGAAGAATGGCTGAGTGTCGAGAAAAGCAAAACTCTTAATGATTTGGGAAATTGCCTGGAGGGACAGAAAAAAAAATCAGGGTAGGCTGGTCTGTCCCTGCAGTGGTTTCTATTGAAAAAGACTTTAGTGGCTAAGTGGCTTTACCTTGGTAAATTTATCACTGCCTAGCTTTACAGAGTCAGAAACAAGTTGATTGGACTCCATTCTTTTTTTTTAATTTTTTTTAAGTTTATTTATTTATTTTGAGAGGGAGAGAGAGAGCCTGAGCAGGGAGAAGGGCAGAGAGAGAGAGAGAGAGAGAGAGAGAATCCCAAGCAGGTTTGTACTCTCAGCACAGAGCCTGACATGGGGCTAGATCTCATGAACTGTGAGATCATGACCCAAGCTGAGATCAAGAGCCTGACACTTAACCGACTGAGCCACCCAGGCGCCCCTGGACTCCATTCTTTTTTTTTTTTTTTTTTTTTTAGTTTTTTTTTAAAATGTTTATTTATTTTTGAGAGACAGAGACAGAGCATAAGCGGGATAGGGACAGAGACAGAGAGGAAGCTGTCAGCACAGAGCCCGACGCGGGGCTCGAACCCATGAACCGTGAGATCATGACCTGAGCTACAGCCGGACGCTTAACCGACTGAGCCACCCAGGCGCCCCTGGACTCCATTCTTATGCTAGAGGTTCCATGCAAAATCAATGAAATCTCAAAGCTTAAAAAAACAAGGAGGATATTATTGTTCCCATTTCACAGATGAGGAAATAAGGCTCAGATAAAGCAGTTTTTCCAAGCGACAAAATTAGGGGTTAAAATGAGAGTCAAATTTGCCCTGTATGATTCCAAACCCATGCTATTTTTACCTCAGCACACAGTCTCTCTGTTGAGAAATGCAACTGTGCATATGGACTAGACAGTCTCCTGATAAACCAAATACTCAGGAAGTCTCAGCTCCTTAAAAAAAAAAAAAAAAATCCTAGAGTATTTGGGAGATTAAATTCATGGGATCATTTTAGAATTTCTGAGAAAGCCTTTATGTGGTCAGCACAAAGGTAAACTCTTGTCTATTACTGACACTAACGTGACAAAGGGAAATGTAACATTTTCTTCTCAAGAATCCCATTGTATCTACAAACGGTTGACTTCTAACTAAAACTCTCAATGTTTTCTCTTTGGTTTACAAATTTTCCAATTTTCGCTCGCACAGAAGATCAGTGTTAACCAAACTGTGCCTAACTCAGATGTTTCTATATAATAAATACAGATTGAGCAGTTCCCACATCATGAAACATAAGGAGGTGGAAATGTGGATGTGCTCATGATACTCAACATTAATTAGGGGTTTACATTATACCTGCTTTCAAAGCTCATTTGAGATCACTGTTTTACATATTAATGCCCGTGTCTATATCAAGTCAGTATCTGCAAGGTGAACAATTAGCTTCTTTAGAGCTACTTTGCTTATAAAGAGAGGATAATTTTTAAGTATGTGCTAATATCATTTCTTTTTGTGAGCTGAACCTACAGTATCTATTATAGGAGAATGAGTTAAATACGGTTCATTCTATAAATTTCCAAGAAAGGTCCACAGGCCTTGGATGGCTGTCAGAAGTGCTTCAGGGAATGTGAAACTTCGGGGAAAACTGGGTGAACATCATTCAGAAGCCAAGTGTCAAGGAGCTGCTAACACAACTCAGCAGTGAGCCATCAGCTGCAAGAGACATCTTCTGAGCCTGTTGGGAGGTGGGGAATGGAGCCTGGAAGGGAAATCATTTGCTAGCCCAGATGGCACAAATGAGTGTCTGCTCAGAAGACAAGCAGTGTTATCCCTCACCTACCGCACTCTGTTCGGTGATAAATTGAGTTGTCAAACTCCATCAGGCTCCCTCTATTGGAGGCGATGATCATCCTTTAGGAAGGTTAATCTCATGAATGGCTGCTGAATTTACGTCGATACAATATTGACACTTTTATTACTTTTAAAAAGTAAAAATGGAGACCATCAGATAATACAAGGACTGTGTTTGGGCATCTTGGTTGCCAATTAACTGGATTCAATTTTATCTGGGCAGATTGTTTGCAACTCAAACTGGACGCCGGAGGAATACAGATTTTGAAATCAGAAGACAGGGGATCTGGTTATGGCTACTGCATTTATTAACTGTGCCCATGGACAGCTTGTAATCTTTCAGAACTCTGATGTCATGAAATGGGGGAAAAAGCATCAGCCTTCACATAAGTGAACGTGTAATAAATACATTTGGAAAGAGACTGATAAATTATAAAATGTATATAAATGCTTTTGGTGTTTCTAAAAAACTGGGGTATCTTGTACTTCTCCTCTACATCAGACCCTCCAAATATTTTAGATCACTTGATCCTGTCAATAGAATAATTTTGAGTTTGCACCCCCCTCTAAAATGTGGATTTAAAAAACTAAAGTCTAGGGGCAGAATTGCTTAGGCTTCCAACTACGGCTCGGGTCATGATCTCACGGTTCGTGAGTTCGAGCCCCGCGTCAGGTTCTGTGCTGACAGCTCAGAGCCTGGAGCCTGCTTCGGATTCTGTGTCTCCCTCTCTCTCTGCCCCTAACCCACAAGCATTCTGTCTCTGTCTCTCTCAAAAATAAATAAACATAAAAAAAAAAAAAAGATGATGAATTAGAGACGTAAAATTTCCAGATTCACCACAGACCTCTCTAAGAGACAAACATCAGGGGCACCTGGGTGGCTCAGTTGGTTAAGCATCCGACTTTGGCTCAGGTCATGATCTCACAGTTCATGACTTTGAGCCCTGCATCGGGCTCTGTGCTGACAGCTCGGAGCCTGGAGCCTGTTTCAGATTCTGTGTCTCCCCTCTCTCTGCCCATCCCCTGCTCACACTCTGTCTCTCTCTCAAAAATAAATAAACATTAAAAACTTTAAAAATAAAATCTCTATATGAACAATTATTACTAGGTTGTCACCAACAACATAATAAAGTGGGGCTTACTACTAATGACAGCATACTTATCCACATTTCAAATTACTTTCTGGATAATATTTTGTCTCTGGCCAATTTCTTGTCAGATGTGATCAAATCATCACTGATTTTTTTTTTTACACAGCATAAGGTGGCCAAGGAAGTGTAAATATCAACCTTTCCATTCTGTGGCTCTTTGCGCTTGAACTTGGAACGTAACATGCATGATGGAAGTTCTTTGTGAGACTCTTCCTTAGCCAGCTTTTCATTTTAGGAGAGTTAACAGACACATAAAATGTCTTTTGTCAACCTATCTGCTCTTCTGCTAAGGAAATATTGGCACCAAAGGCAAAATATGATGAAACAAGGACAATTACAGACTCTGCTCTAAATTAAGTAAAGCTTTATTTCTATTTTTTTAGATAAAAATAAACAAATATAGGAGATGTAAATCTTTCTTCCCGTCTCATATTGCAAACTTAACGTACTACTTACATCTTTACGAAAGGGACCACTCACCTGGGCAAGCCTCATAATTGCCAATAAAACAAATACCACAGATCTTAATTTCTTTAAAAATATCCAGAGCCCTTTATTTTTCTCCCATGATTATTTTTACTCTATTTACAACTAAGGATTTTAGTGTGATAAAAAGAAGATTCGGGGCGGCTGGGTGGCTCAGTCGGTTGAACGTCCGACTTCGGCTCAGGTCACGATCTCACAGTTTGTGAGTTCGAGCCCCACGCCGGGCTCTGTGCCGTCAGCTCAGAGCCTGGAGCCTGTTTCGGATTCTGTGTCTCCCTCTCTCTCTGCTCCTCCCCTGTTCACGCTCTGTCCCTCTCCCTCTCAAAAATAAATAAACATTAAAAAAATATTTAAGAGACAAAAATCCCTAAAAACTTTCAGATATATTTGATGTTTTGAAATTTCACAATATTACCAAATTAAAAAGTATGTCACTGAATTTATGAAGTACTCACCAAGGGGAGGCTTATTTTAAATAGTAACCTAGTTGGAAATTTGTGTTAGCTTACACTAAAGAGAACACAGAAATCAAATTTCATGTGATGATTGGTAAGAGTCACATAAAGGTTTTTCTTGTCCATTTGCACAATCACAGGCAGTTATCTGTTTCATAAAAACTGATAATACCTAGCACATATGCATCCTCTACGTATTCGAGGATTTAATATTCCAGTTTCAGAATCATGTGAGTTTTCAAAAGATTAAAATGTTAATAATAAAATTGCTCATGGGATCCATGCACTGAATCTGGCCACACAGCAAGAGAAGTCCTGACTTCAGCTATGTGTGGTTCATACTTTTCTAGAACGTTTCAAAACTTCAAATATTCTGACCTCTTGCCAGACCATATTTTGTTTTGAGAGCGTGGCCAGTGTATCTACTGCTCATGAATCTTAAATATAAGATCTCACTTAAACAGTATAGCCTAGGGGCGCCTGGGTGGCTCAGTCATTCCAATGTCCAGCTCTTGGTTTCGGCTCAGGTCATGATCTCACGGTTTTGTGAGTTCGAGCTCCACGTCGGGCTCCATGCTGACAGCGCGAAGCCTGCTTGGGATTCTCTCTTTCTCTCCCTCTCCCTCTGCCCCTCCCTTACTCGTGCTGTCTCTGTCTCTCCAATCAACTTTAAAATAAACAAAAATAAAAAGTACAGCCTCCCGTTAGAGGTGGAGGTTTTTCTGACCCGAAACACCTGGGAACTTCTCGGGAACTTCTCCCTAGTCTCTTAGAAACTGGCCTTTTCTTCCTGAAAACAGACCAACAGCACTCACAATACTCTTTTTAAAAATCCCATTAATATCAAGTGAAAGAGTTTAAATGTATCTCCCTGAATCTTTCTTCTGCACCCCGTGAGTCTCGATTTGGACTTATTACAGCAAACCTGCTCGGACGGGCATCAGACACACTCCTGACGTTGTATAGTGCATTCCAAAGGCGGGTGAGGTGAGCTGGGGTTGCATCTAATCTTTCGGATCAGAAGGGGAGACACACAAGGTAGCAGAGGAGTGAGTGGAGTGATGTCCCTAGTCAGTGTCTTCAAGCATCAGGAACCCTAACAGCTTTGGAGCTATCATGTGTTTTTGTTTTTGTTTTTTTTCCCCTTGCGTTTCAATCAGTGCCACTTTGGGGGCAAAAGGCATAAAGCCCCCACTTAAGATCAAGAATGGGACAGGACCACGCAGGTGTAGAAACACTTTTCGTGAGCCTGCCCAGAATTGGCTTCTATTCATGGGTACAGAAATTATCAAGCCCAAAAAAAAAAAAAATTGGTTTATCAGGTAAGCGCTGTACCCACATCTCAGGAGACTCAAACAGCAGTGCTAACATAAACGTTTCCTTCTCCATTTCTTTATGTTCAGGTTTGAGGGCTTTTAGATCTCTGCACCTGAAACAAAGCACATACACATATTGCATGGGATCCTTTACTCTGTATTGATACAGAATGCCCCGTCTTTGTTACCGTCCCAGCAACTGTGTTATGAAATTTAACCTACATTATTGCATTTTATCCTTACTATAACCCTACGATACATGTACATTTATACAGGTAAGAGAACCTGAAGAAATTAGGTAATTTAAGCAAAATCATACAGGTAGTACAAAGCTAGTAAATGAAAAGCTAGTGCAAAGACATACGTTTGGGTCTTATTTCAATGTGTTTCTGTCAAATGTTCAATTAGATAAAAATCATGATGAAGTCACCATCTCTACCTCATCGTCTTGCTGTTGCCTGAAATTCTACCATATAAGATATTTTCTTTAGCAGGAAGCTACTCGACTTTTATTAAAATGAAAAATGCTGCTGGTTTACGAAGCCATGTGAATGTCTTAGCCCTCAGTGTCGAGGAAAGTTGCATTGGTTAGAATGTTCTCATGCTGGCAGAAAACATCTCAAGTTTTCCTGAAATGATGCAAACCACGCATGATATTTTGGCTCAAATAACTTGAAACGTCCCGGCGCAGGGTGTGACCAGGCACGGTCCACGTAAAACTCTGATTCCTCTCTGTAATTCTTGTGTCCTTTCTATCTATAGTCTTCAGCCTCAGTGAGAATGCAGGATGGCCACACTTTTCAGCCAGAGTGACTGTCACTTGAGGCAACTTTCTCAAAGAGAAAGGAAGCTTCCCCATCCCTCTCCACACCCCTCAGAAACCCTCAGCCAATATCTGATGATATCTCATTGGCTCAAAGAATTTCTTAGCCTGCACTGAGGCTGGTCATTCACTGATTGGTTTATAGCTCCCTATCCCTGAAGACAGAACTCTGGCAAGGGCAAGAGCATTATATACACGGGATTAGACCAGAAATTGGCAAAACTGGCTGGGCCTTCAAACAACTCCGGGACCTTTGAAAACGTCTATGTCTGGACCACATCCCACACGGGAGAGATGAGAATCAAGGGGTGGGGAGGTGAAGGAATGCTTCGAGTGAACAGCTGATGGTCATATTCGTAAAAGAAAAAAGAAAAAAAAAACACCTGTGGGGGATAAGCTTAGGAACCCCCCGGGGGTTACACCAATGGGTTAATAAGGCATAAACAAATACAAAGTCCTAAAATGCTCACACCGAGTTTGGGTAACCAGATTGGCACTCCAAGAATAGGGGAGGTGCAAAGACACCCCGAGAATAGGAAGGCACAAAGGTGCCAGGAATAGGGAGGTACAAAGGCACCCCAAAATAGAGAGGGGGCACTGAGCCCCCGAAAATTGAGAAAGGCCAAGGACTGAAATAGAAACAGCGCAAAGGTGCCCAGTACATAGGGATAACAAGATTAGATATTCAGGGTGAAAACACCCCAAGTTTAGTACTCTAGCAGAAAGCTGTTTTCATAGGAGAATAGGGCCAGGTTAGGTAAATTGGTGATTTGGACTATGGACCGCCGCCCTTCAGGCAAAGCAGCCCGGAGTGAGATGGTTAACAAAAGAAAAGGTGCCTTGTCAACCCTGGGGTTATTCCCCAGTCTGTCTCTTCCCCTAGTCTGGCAAAGGTGAACAGGCACAGCGCCTCCTGTCTGCTGTTCACAACCATCTACCCATCTGCCTGGCGCCCGGATTCTGTTTTATATTGACCCCAACCCCAAACACTTGTATATCTTCAAAACCCCCTTTCCCCCCTTCACGTCCTCAAGTTCATGTTCCCAGTTTCTTTGTCTCTTTGTGCACGCCCATCACGTTTGCAAGCCTTCTGATCTGAATACATACAGGGCAAGGACCCTTATTCGGGGCTCTTGTCTTTTCCCGGACATCAGCCATCTCTCGCTTCAATCCTGCGTCCGCTCTTTTGCTGGCCAAAAGAGAATTTTAGCCTGAGAGGCTACGACAAACACCTCCCCAAATGATGCTAAATGTGCAGCCAGAATTTGAATCACTCTGATTCAGACTCTGGAATAGGGATCATCTACCACTCCATCCATGTGGCTGCAGGAGAACAGGGAGGGGTGGAGTGGAGGCAAGGAGAGGCTCAGACACGGTACCAAGCCTTAATGTCAAAGAGCAAGGACTGAGGTCAGGAAGGAAGGGAGATTTTAATTTCTTGAGATGAAAAGAAGGCAGGCATCCAGGGACAGGGAGGAAGAACTACGGACAGAAGGAAAGGAGGAGAGAATATAAAAGTCCTATTCCCTGTTTCGCCGAAGGGCCATTCTGAATAATAGGAGTAATTATATTACTATGTAGATAATTTAACTTACATTATTATACTAACAATAATAACTATTATTATAACCTCCATTTACCTAAACTATTCTTTAAAAATGCTTTCTCATCTATTGTCATTTGCGTATGTCATCTTTTGGCTGCACTTGAGAGTTTCAGGCTTTGTCAAATTAATCATTCCTTGATAAAGACAATTATTTCCATAAAAAAAAGAGGACATGGGTAAACTGAGATACAGTTCAAGTTTTAGAATTGTAAAAAAAAAATCAAATCACAGGGGTGCCCGGGTGGCTCAGTCCGTTAAGCATCAGACGTCGGCTCAGGTCATGATCTCATGGTTCATGAGCTCAAGTCCCGCATCAGGCTCTGTGCTGACAGCTCAGCTTGAGATTCTGTGTCTCCCTCTTTCTCTCTGCCCTTTCCCCACTCACACTCTGTCTCTCTCCCTCTCAAAAATAAATAAATATTAAAGAGAAATCAAATCACATTTAAGTCTACACTTGCTGCAATGCCCATGAAAAACTCACTGAGCCGTGCATGTGTGTGTCTTTAACCATATTAATCTAAAGACTAGCCGAAAGAACATATAGATAAGTCTAGCTAAAACAATTTTCACATGTAAAAATAAGGCGGCAGAATTATTTCTGCATAATATTTAATACATTTTAAACACACAGTATTTAACAGGGCAGCATTCATGCGAGAATAGACAGGCAAAGGAGTAAAATGAAACATCTAGACAAGAAATGAGCCTTATAAAATATCCAAGTATCAAAAGGGCCCTAAATAAAAAAGAGAAAATAGAGGAAATACTACAAAAAGACATTTGAAAACTATTTGGTATCTTCCTTGCTTGTAAAAATGAATAAATACTTAAAAGATCACAGAAATATGTAATTTAGAAACTAAAAGCCCTCCTAGCTCATCCTCTGGGGATCCGCATGTTAACACATTGGTATATACTCTTCCAGATTTGTGTATTGTTATAAAATATTACTTCTCTTGTTTTTGCAACGCATGTTTTTCATCTAGATTTTTTTGGTCTTTAAACATTTAATTCATTTCTTCTAACAATAAGTTACTGCAGAATATATTTGACCAATCCCTAAGGGATGAACACGTATGCTGTTTAAAATTTATCATAACTAATATAATGCTGTAATTAAGACCTCTGAACAGATAATGTTGTATTCTCCCATTCATACCCATAGTTCCATAGGATTATTCAATTTTATTAGAGATTTCCAAGTTAAAAAGTAGTATTGTTTTAAAAAGCAATATTATTCAAATTGATGAGGACAATAATTTGTTCACAATTTACACATGGAAAAGACATAAAAATAACTGTAAAAGAAAAATAAAAGTTGCTAAAATATGTTGCTAAAATTAAACTGTAATAATCAAAAAATGTTGATTTAAATACAGAGATGTAATTTTTCACTCAGCAAAACTTATATTCTTCTAAAAAGTGACCAGGCTGGGGTGCCTGGATGGCGCAGTCGGTTGAGCGTCCGACTTCAGCCAGGTCACGATCTCGCGGTCCGTGAGTTCGAGCCCCGCGTCGGGCTCTGGGCTGATGGCTCAGAGCCTGGAGCCTGTTTCCGATTCTGTGTCTCCCTCTCTCTCTGCCCCTCCCCCGTTCATGCTCTGTCTCTCTCTGTCCCAAAAATAAATAAACGTTGAAAAAAAAAATTAAAAAAATAAATAAATAAATAAAAAAAATAAAAAGTGACCAGGCATCTCTAAAATGTTATCAGTCATAACATTATAATATCATAAATTTATAAGGAGGACATGAGACAGCTTCTAAAATAAATTCATGAAAATACATAATATAAAGTTTGATATAAGTGAAAAATATGAAATTATAATTATAATTATAAAAATGTTTAAATGAATGAGAGGAACTACACACACATGTTAACAGGGTTTGAGAATTAGCAACACGATTTTTTTATTTATAAGCATATGTGTGTGTTTATCTCCAAGTGTATTTCTTTTTTTTATTTTTATTAATGTTTATTTATTTTTGACACAGAGAGAGAGAGCATGAGCAGGGGAGGGGCAGAGAGAGAGGAAGACACAGAATCCAAAGCAGGCTCCAGGTTGTGAGCTGTCAGCACAGAGCCTGACACGGAGCTCGAACTCACAAACCGTAAGATCATGACCTGAGCCGAAGTCAGAAGCTTAACCGACTGAGCCACCCAGGCGCCCCTCCAAGTGTGTTTCTTTTATTTATTTATTTTTTTTTTCAACGTTTATTTATTTTTGGGACAGAGAGAGACAGAGCATGAACGGGGGAGGGGCAGAGAGAGAGGGAGACACAGAATCGGAAACAGGCTCCAGGCTCTGAGCCATCAGCCCAGAGCCCGACGCGGGGCTCGAACTCACGGACCGCGAGATCGTGACCTGGCTGAAGTCGGACGCTTAACCGACTGCGCCACCCAGGCGCCCCTAAGTGTGTTTCTTTTATGAACAAAACTGTTATGATAAAGATGAATGATTTTCCCCTAATCAGTTTCTATACATTTATGTTGTTACCTATTGGTCTTTCAAAAACTAACGCATAACTCCGTTGTACTGGGATGCCGTTTCTATTTTAATGATACAATACAGTATTATAATTTGTGCGATAGCAATTTTTACCACAGATCTCAAGAATGACAAAAAAGAGCAGTTTTCATTATTTAGAGTAAGTGCAGAAAGTGATTTACTACAGCTTTCAAAATACAATGACAACAGGAGTTTCTCAAGAGGTTTGTATCCATTTCACAATGTTCTTTAGAAGGTTTAGAAAATTATTGTTTTTGAGATGTGTGAAGAAACCACATACTCCCAACATTCTTTGCTCCTTTCTTTTGGGACTCAGAACCCTTGAGGATACGAGTTTTGAAGTTATTGAAAATGATTTACCTTTAGCCATCCCATGCGTTACAACTACTAGCTTTGTGCCTTTCCTGTCCCCGACACAGTGGTCTAAACCTATCCTAATGCCGAACCAGAGCAAGAGGACATTCATCTATCCTTTCTTATTTCAATGATGACTTTTAGCACTGTAATGAAAGTGAGCACCAAGTAGAAATATTGATTACTTCAATTTCCTTATCTTCATTTCTCTCTACATTCTGAGTTTATTAGATTTCTGCATCACCAGAAAATAAGATTAATCAATCACTATTTTCTGCGTTTTGCTCATACTGTCAGGCAAAATGATACCTTCAAAACACACCAAATTATAATTTATATATGGATGAAAATGCTCTCTTAGCCATCTTTTCATACTAAGGGTCTGGCACAGAGACGGGCACAGAGTGGAAACCTAATAAATTGTGGCCAAAGAAATGAAACAGTATTGGGGGGACTCAAAGGAATTACAAACGAGGGGATCTCTATTTCATTAGATTCTTTTAAACATTTTTTCTTAATTTTTTTTTTTTTGGACTTCCAATCTAATGAGTAGTCTTCCTACCGATGCCACATGGCTACACAGAGGGTATTAACTCGAGTTCCAGAGGAAAAGAATAGAGAGCTTCATCCCCCTATCTTTAAAAGATACATGCTCTGTCTTAAAAATCAGGAAGGAAGGGCCAGAAACGACATCCACCACCAGTACAAGGGACATCTAAGGGAAGAATGTCAAAAATATGGAGTTAGTAACTTTGAAATCATCTCATGGCAGGAGAACTACAGGAGCCCATCTAAAGCTATAGTCCCACCAATCGTCTCGAGAGGCTGTTTAGCATGAAGCCTAAAATGCTCTGCGGGAGAAAGTATTCTCATCTGCTGACTGCAATATTTCAGGGCCCTTGGCTTCTCTATCTCCCTCACGTGGTCACAACCTTGTCCTTCCAGCTCTTATCGGTCAGTTGAAAAGGACCTACTTAACTTTCAAAACTGACTTAACAATTTCATCCACCAGACTTTCCTTGAAATTTCAAGGTGGGACTCAGAGTCCCTCTTAGGCATTCCCTTAGCATCCTGTACTTGTTTTCTGCTAAAGCCCTCAGCATTTCCTCTTGTGAGTTTCTACTCCTATTTCTTTGCAAAGAAATCTCGGAAGTAACAGGAAGTTTCCTGTAGGGATAAACAAACTCAGAAAGTGCCCACCCAACCTGTGATACACTCTATGGGGATTATCTAATTATCTCCTTTAGAATTGATGTTTTGCTTAGCAAATAAATTTCGGATTCTGATTTGGCTCTTCATGTAGCTTTCTAAAGGGAGGGAATATTTTCATTAGCAGATATCATTCTCTTGGTCCTCCTGACAGACGTAGTTATCACTGCCAACTAATAACATGACACCACGACATTCCGGTATTTTATACATAAACATTGGTTTCCGGGAATATGCTTAGCATGTGTGCATTCATTTCCATGGGTACCACTGACATTTTAGAAGGAGGACTCTTGGCTGTCTTGTGTGTTACAGGATATTTGCTAGCATCGATGACTTTGACCCACCAGATGCCACTTCCTATAGCAAACAAAAATATCCCCAGATATTGCCAGATATACCCAGCTGAGCAACCAAAATTGCTCCCAGTTAAGAACCATTGCCCTGAGAGTAATTCTGGAAATCTGCAGTCCTGAATTACGTGGTAGTGACAAACACAAAACCTCCAGTTTTGTAAACAAGGGTCTTGGGTTAGTGTAACCTAGACTCATTGTGTGACCCCACCACATTCTCGTGGTTAGAAATGGATGCGTCCTTAGGTTGGACGGTATAGAGGCTCCTAGAAACCAACCTATAGGACCCTACTGGCTTACTGCTCTTATCCACAGCCAATTTCTCAGAAAGGGGACACTGGAACTTAATATACAGCCTGTGTACCAGGAGAATTTGGCTCATTGGCTTCCATTTCTTGATTCATATAACAGCCTCTCAAGACGTATGGGATTTTTTGCACCCAACCAGAAGAAAGGGGTTTAAAACACACCATGCTCTAGGCATTTTACTGTAAAAGTGTGTGTGTGCATGCGTGTGTGTGCACATGTGTGTGAATTTACCCTGATTTTCAGCTTTAGAAATAACTGTTACAGGGGTGCCTGGGTGGGTCAGTTGGCTAAGCATTCGACTTCAGCTCAGGTCACGATCTCACGGTTTGTGGGTTCGAGCCCCGCGTCGGGCTCTGTGCTGACAGCTCAGAGCCTGGAGCCTGCTTCAGATTCTGTCTTTCTGCCCCTCCCCCACTTGTGCTCTGTCTCTCTCTCTCTCAATAAATAAACATTAAAAAAATAAAAAAAAATAACTGTTACAGAAATAGAGACTGAAGCAAGCTCCCTGCAGAACCCACAAAATATCACTCTTTATACCGCTAGATTCAGTGCTCTTAATGTAATAATTTGTCATCCTGAATTAAAAAAAAAAAGTAGATATTACTTTTTTAAAAACAAACAACGGCGGTATGTGGAGTCAGAAGACCTGAGCTTCAATCCTCATTCAGTCTGGGTGCGGCCGCTGTCACATTAAGCCACTATTTTTAGCATCATTAGAAAAACCTGTAATTGAAGGATAAAAAATGAAACCTTATAAGTGGTGTCGTGAATGTTCAAGGTGATGACTTTGAGCATCACAAAGGGACAACATGAAAAATTACATCTATTTGATACTGGACGTGAGAGCGAATGGAGACTAAGTGGTCAAGTGTATCTAGTACTTGACCCAACCTCTGATGCGCGGCACGTGTAGCCTGGACATCCAGGCTTTATAAATACATGATGTCAGAAAGAAATCTACATGGAAGCCAGGGATTTAAAATTATAAAGACAAACGGCTTATTAACCACCAAAGACCTAATCATCACTGTCGCCGATAACAATGCTGCAGGTGAAGGTCCGTGTTTCGAGAGCACTGCATGACGGCATCGGTGTTAATTCCCACTGATTTCAACGGAAGAGCCGCAGCTTAACATGGATTCATTTAAACAGCAAAGCAAAAAACAAAAAACAACAACAAAAAAGCCCACCCTCCCCTTAAAACGCGGGTTGACTCTTAGAGGGAATGCTTTTCCTTCTGATGAATCACACCTGACCACCGACGTTTCCTATCTACCTACTCAGAAGCGAGGCAGAATGGCACCTGCACTGCACGTTTCTCCCTCATTAAATCCTTCTTCATCCATGGAAAACGGACTGATGCTTACCCTGCCCCTCCTGTGTGGCCTGGAGAACTTTAATGGGGTGGAATCACATAATAACCAAGCATTCCCTGGTCTGGTGAACAAACTGCACATACTGAACAAATAGGGGCAAATGTTCCTCCAAAGGGCTGATGAGTACATTTGCGGTTTAATTTAAAGCTGCCCCGGGGTAGCCATGCTGTCTCATCTGGCCTCTTTATGTTTGTGTTACCATAGAATCAGATGGATTCCTTCTTTTTATTCTGGGACTGTGGCTTCCGAATCGCAGAAGAATGAAAACGCTCCCCTGATATCCATCTGAAAACTCAGATTCGGAGTCACTGGCCTCCATAGCAACTGTCAATATCCATTTTTTACACCATTTGCTACGCAGCCCAGGGAGGCTAATAGAAAGGGTTTTGTTGTAACTGCCCTGCCCGTGGATGACAATGCCAGCCTTGTACAGGAACAACTTGGCTTTGTCCTTGCAGGTGCTCAGTGTCAGAATCACTTGGCAATGTTGACGGTCTTTTAAGAAACTAGTAACGCCATCTGACATTTATTGAGCATGTACTATACGTCAGGCACTGAGGCTAAGCGCATACCTTCTTGTCTCATTTAATACCTACAAGGTTATGCGGCAGGGACTACATGTGACATGCCACGGTCTTACGTATGGGCACTGAAACAATTTTATTCTTATTTTAATGTTTATTTATATTTGACACAGAGAGAGACAGAGAATGAGGCGGGGAGGGGCAGCGAGAGAGGGGGAGACAGAGAATCTGAAGCAGGCTCCAGGCTCCGAGCTGTCAGCACAGAGCCCGACGTGGGGCTTGAACCCACGAACTGCGAGATCATGACCTGAGCCGAAGTCGGACGCTCAACTGACTGAGCCACCCAGGAGCCCCCGAACCAACTTTAAACGATAGTGATTTCCTGATGGTAGTTTGGAGCATTTACACACGTGTATGTTATCCTCATTACGATCTATGATGATTAAAGACAGGGTCACTGCCCCATTTTCAAAAGGCAGGAACTAAGGCAAGAATTCCATTTTACAAAGTTTGGAGGAACTGTACAGTAGAAGTGGGAGGGCCTTACCTAAAATCCAGACTCACCACAAAACAGAGGCTCTTTCCGACGTCATTATAAATGCAAGAAAATCTCAACACATAAAGTATACAATGACAATTCAGGCATGAGCTTAAAATATCCCGGCAGAGCAAAGGTTTGATCTTACTACTGTGAATTCCTTCACTGGTTTGTGTTTTAGACTAGGAGTAGCAAACTATGGACTATTGGCCAAATTTGGCCCGCTACTTGTTTTTGTAAATAAAGTTTTATTGGAACACAACCACCTCTATTTGTTTAGGATGTGTCTATGGCTATTAAGTGCCATAACCACAATGGCAGAGTTATGTCACGACATAAACTGTATAGCTCACAGAGTCTAAAATACTATCTGGCCCTTTACAGGAAAAAATACTAATTCCTATTCTAGATGATAAAGGAATTCTCTTCTATTCTCATATTTACCTTAGGTATGATTGCGAATAAACCTTTTTATTTTTTTATTCCTAGGTAACTTTAAAATAGTGTCAGTGTTTCTAATACAAATGGAATGCGTTCTGAAATATTTTGAATGTGAGCCGTTTGTTATTAAAAATTCATTTCCCAGGAGAGCATTTGTGGCTTTGCCAACTGGTTAAATCCTCTGCCCCTCAAGGCTCCCTCCCTGGTGTCTCTCGCACCCACCCATCTGTGGCCAATGTCACAGGTACTCCCCTACCTGCACGATGCATGCTCAGTCTAATGCCTCTCAGTGACCTCCTCCATCAATGTCCCCGCTGTCTACTCCATTTTTTCGTTTACTGGTTTTTTCTCATTAATGGTTAAACAGGTTTAAATCTCCCCCAACATAAGTGATATTCTTCAGTCTTACTCTCTATGTAGCTACCAATCTGTTTTCTCTCCTGTCTTTCATATTGAGCTTCTTGGAAGCTAGCTCATCGAGCAATTGCTAAAAGCACTGTCTTTGCTCCCATTTATTCCCCAGTCCATTGCCTTTGGCTTTTTTTCCCATACTGCAGCCCATGCGGGCATCTACATGTATGTGGATGTGTATATGCATACCCACAAACACACATACATTCAGACACACACACACACACACACACACACACACACAATCTTTGTAAGAAGCCCACTACTTTTTCAGGATTAATTCGAATTGCTGGGGTAAAGGGTATGTAACACTTTAAGCACTCCAGGAAAGCTGTGCGTGTACTTCTAACAATGGTGAGCAAGAATAACTTCTAGGTCCTTGCCGACAGTGGGATATCATCACTCTTTAAGCTGATTTGGTAAAGAAAGGAAATAATTTTGAAATGTTATATTAACTTTATTTGATCTGATTACTCATGAAGTCTTACCTATTTTTATAGATTTATTGGCAGGTTAAGATCCAATTTCCAGTGTGTTTTGAAAATGTTCAACTTTTCCAATATAAACACTTAAAATAAGCCATTATTTTAAGTAGTTGTAAAATATTTTTTGTTTTAACCCAATTTTAGCAATATTTTTTCTTATTTATTTACGTATTTATGTATTTTAATTCACATCCCAGTCAGTTAGCATATAGTGCAACAATGATTTCAGGAGTAGATTCCTTAATGCCCCTTACCATTTAGTCCATCCCGCCTCCCACAACCCCTCCAGCAACCGTCTGCTTGTTCTCTATACTTAAGAGTCTCTTATGTTTAGTCCCCCTCCCTGTTTTTATATTATTTTTGCTTCCCTTCCCTTATGTTCATCTGTTTTGTATCTTAAAGTCCTCATATGAGTGAAGTCACATGATATTTGTCTTTCTCTGACTAATTTCACTTAGCATAATCCCCTCTAGTTCCATCCATGTATTTGCAAATGGCAAAGATTTCATTCTTTCTGATTGCCGAGTAATACTCCATTGTGTGTGTGTGTGTGTGTGTGTGTGTGTGTGTGTGTGTGTATATATGTATACCATTTCTTTATTCATTCATCCGTTGATGGACATCTGGGCCCCTTGCATACTTTGGCTATTGTTGATTATGCTGCTATAAACATTGGGGTGCATGTGCCCCTTCGAAACACCACACCTGTATCCCTTGGATAAATACCTACTAGGACAATTGCTGGGTTGTAGGGTAGTTCTATTTTTAATTCTTTGAGGAACCTCCATACTGTTCCAGAGTGGCTGCACCAATTTACCTTCCCACCAACAACGCAAAAGAGATCCTATTTCGCCACATCCTCTCTAACATCTGTTGTTGCCTGAACTGTTAACGTTAGCCATTCTGACAGGTGTGAGGTGTGGTATCTCATTGTGGTTTTGGTTTGTATTTCCCTGATGATGAGTGATGTTGAGCATTTTTTCATGTGTCGGTTGGCCATCTGGGTGTCTTCTTTGGAGAAGTGTCTATTCATGTCTTTTGCCCATTTCTTCACTGGACTCTTTGTTTTTTGGGTGTTGAGTCTGATAAGTTCTTTATAGATTTTGGAGACTAACCCTTTATCTGCTATGCCATTTGCAAATATCTTCTCCCATTCCGTCAGTTGCCTTTTAGTTTTGCTGATTGTTTCCTTCACTGTGTGGAAGCTTTTTATTTTGATGAGGTCCCAGTAGTTCATTTTTGCTTTTGTTTCCCTTGCCTCCGGAGACATGTTGAATAAGAAGTTGCTGTGGCCAAGGTCAAAGAGGTTTTTGCCTGCTTTCTCCTCGAGGATTTTGACAGCTTCCTGTCTTACGTTTAAGTCTTTCATCCATTTTGAGTTTATTTTTGTGTATGGTGTAAGAAAGTGGCCCAGGTCATTCTTCTGCATGTCGCTGTCCACATTTCCTAGCACCATTTGCTAAAGACACTGTCTTATTCCATTGGTTATTTCCTGCTTTGTCAGATTAGTTGGTCATACGTTTGTGGGTCCATTTCTGGGTTCTCTATTCTGTTCCATTGATCCGTGTGTCTGTTTCATGTGCCAGTACCATCCTGTCTTGATGATTACAACTTTGTAACATGACTTGAAGTCTGGGATTGTCTTGCGTCCAGCTTCAGTTTTCTTTTCCAAGATTGCTTTGGCTCTTCGGGGTCTTTTCTGGTTGCATCCAAATTTTAGGATTGTTTGTTCTAGCTCTGTGAAGAATGTTGTTGTTATTTTGATAAGGATTGAAGCAATATTTTTATAAGATTTCTTTCATTTTTTTAATGTTTTTGAGAGAGAGAGAGAGAGAGAGAGAGAAGAGCACATGTGGGGGAGGGGCAAAGAAGAAGGGAGACACAGAATGCAAAGCAGACTCCAGTCTCTGCGCTGTCAGCACAGCGCCCAATGCAGGGTTTGAACTCACAAACTGGAAGATCATGACCTAAGCCAAAGTTGGACACTTAACTGACTGAGCCACCCATGTGCCCCTTTATTTATTTTTTAAGTAATCTCTACACTCAGTGTGGAGCTTGAAATTACAACCCCAAGATCGAGAGTTACATGCTCTACAGGCTGAGCCAGCCAAGTGCCCCCAAATTTAGCAATAATCAAACTGATATAAAGATGAGCATGAAATGTGAATAAAAGTGATGTATCAAAATATCAAGAAATAACTTCCAATGTTACAGATCTGTAAACATCTTAATCCTAAAATATTATTATTCTAAAAGAAATGTGTAGAAATTATAAAAACGAATGGGCATATGTCATTTGACATTTCTCCTTGAAGAAGATAAACAAAACATATCACAAAAACTCAAACCTGAGAGGGAACAATTTACCTTAACACTTATGAAGTATGTGTTTGCAAAATCTTCCTGAGGATGTGGTTGAATAAAAGCAAATCTCTTACAAAAAGCTAAAAATGTATTAAGCTACTTTTCATTATTTCTCACTCTTGTTGGGTCCTTTGAAGCTAAGGAGTTACTTCCATTTATATAAGTAGAATTCTTTATGTTGATAATTAAATAGTCTAAGATTAGAGCAAAACAATATCCTTCCGGTGTTTTTGTACCAACTACTTGAAACCACTGGTGTCATTTGATGCTGTTGAGATGTAAATAGAAACTGTAATTAAAATCCATAGAAATTGGTGGGTTTCAGTGCAAAGATTTGATAAATTTGGTCACGATGACTAAGTAGGGCTTAAAAACGTCTTGTAGAAGAAGGTGTTAGGCTCCTTTTCCGAACCTGTGATGTCTGAAGTGAATCACAAGATAACACGTTCTGAGAAAGAATACTCAGCAAGTCCCAGCAGAGGCTAATGCTGAAGGAGACCACATTTGTGAAGCACAAAGCAGTCTTCTGTGATTCCAGATTAATTTATGTATATTTGTTGTTAATATAACCATGTTTTCCATTAAGCAGTAGTCCTTATATTTCGATTTATTTACCTAGGATGGTGTCTTATCTACGTTAGGTGTTCAAGAAATATTTATTGAATGATGAATCTTTCTTTTGCGACAACTGAGACGTCATACTTTTTTAAGAGAATAAGTTTAAATCTGCATTATGTGTAACAATGTAATTTTCTTTATGACAATTAAATGTAGTGATCTGATTGTAACATTAAACATCTGGGTCTGAACTGATGTGGTTTTATTTTTTTTTTTTATTTTTTTTTCAACGTTTTTATTTATTTTTGGGACAGACAGAGACAGAGCATGAACGGGGGAGGGGCAGAGAGAGAGGGAGACACAGAATCGGAAACAGGCTCCAGGCTCCGAGCCATCAGCCCAGAGCCTGACGCGGGGCTCGAACTCACGGACCGTGAGATCGTGACCTGGCTGAAGTCGGACGCTTAACCGACTGTGCCACCCAGGCGCCCCTGAACTGATGTGGTTTTATAGAACCATGTTACAATATGCGTCTGAAGGCTTAACACTATGCAGTCTTAGGCCCTTCATGCTTCAATGAGCATGTTCTAATGACATAATCGATTCTACAACAACAACGTATTTTTGAAATATGAAAAAGTATCTAATACTAAATTGTCTTCCTTCCTTCTATATTACAGTTATTAATACTAATTATTGATGATCATCATAGCAACTGAGGAAAATGGAATGGATTAATCAGAAGAATTAATGAAATTTCTCATCATCAAGAAATTCTAATTTTTTTAATGTTTTTTTTTTTTTTTTTTTTTTGAGAGAGATAGAGAGACAGAGCAAGCAGGGGGAGGGGCAGAGAGAGAGGGTGACACAGAATCCAAATCAGGCTCCAGGCTCTGAGCTGTCAGCACAGAGCCCGACGCGAGGTTCGAATTCACGAACCCTGAGATCATGACCCGAGCCGAAGTCAGACACTTAACCCACTGAGTCACCCAGGCACCCCAAGAAATGAGATGTTGGGTTGAAAACTTTTAAAGTACTTTGCTAAAGACAAGCAAAGTTCATCTACTGCTAAGGAACAGGTCATGATTCCGTGAAAGGGACACTCAAATCACTCGCTGATCCCCAAACGCTCGTCCCACACACATTTTACCCCACGGACATTCGTCTACCAGGAGTCTGCTACGTGCCAGGCACTGTGCTAAGTGCGTAGGGACCAGAACCACTGATGTACGAATACAGAGGATCCTGGGTGCCATACAAAAGAGTTAGCAGTTTAGGGTGTACACAGTGGGGAAGAGTACCGCGATTAGGTTTATAATTTAAAGATGATCATTACAGTGACAGTGTGGAGGCTGAAGTGGATAATAGGCAAAGCAGCGTGAGAAAGGCCAGTCATAAGACTCTTGAAATGGCCCAAGGAAGGGTGACATGAGAGCCTGAAATAAAGACAGTAGCCATAAACACTGAGAGGAGACAGATAGGAATTCCAGAAAGCACGACATGTTTTGTGTCTCCTGTCCTTTAGGAGGACGACGGCATATAAAAGATATTACCGTGTTGAAAATTGGAGACAATGAAAGGCAAAGGGGGGCTTCCCAAGGAAGGCCGGGAGAGACATGGAGCTGTCTGTGGGGCCGGCCAGCCACGGTTGCCTCTCATCCATCAGACAAAACAGCAAATGGTAAGTAGGTGAACAAGCAGCTACAGCCACTGGATGGTGTGTACAGAGTCCGTCAGAATTAATCAGCTTACGCTTGTTTACGTAATTGTGTAAATCCGCACACGCTTTCAGTTGTTATTCGAAGAGTGACTTCCTTCTTCTGAATACTTAAGCCCAACGCAAAGACCTCAAGAGGGAAATGTTATGTTACTATGATCTTGTTTTTTAAGATTTGACCTACAGCATTATTTTTTTCTTCAACTCTGAAGTATGTAATAGAACCCTGGGACTGTTTTCCCATCACAAAACTGGCAAAATTTTGGAATAAAATTTCAAATTTGTAAAAGGCTCAATTCGGTCACCCTTCTTGGCACGCACGAGTTGTCGCACCTATGTGCCAACTACATAAAGTCTCCCTTACCTTTCTGTAGGATGATGATCCTTTCCAAAGCATCTCAAGCTATGTTTTCCAGTTGCTATGAAGAGTCTCTATTATAAAGGCGGCAGACTTTGACCACTGGATAAACATGAGGTCTCTGAATCATGCTGGTCTCTCATTGCTTTATAGATTTCCAACCAATTCATCCTAGTAGTATTTCAGTGAAGTGTCACCCAAAATAGAGAGGTGGCTGTTCAACTGTCTTCTTGTGAATTTTTAGACCAATCAAATTAGGCAATTCAGTAGATTAGGCATGTGCTCCAGATAACTTGGTGAAATATTAATTTGTCTTCTGTTCTATCTTGAAAGAACATGAGCTATTTTCCCCCTTCCTTCTATCCCAAGAAAAGAACTAAATGAACTGTCCTCTCCTCTGGTGTCCTTCTGGATACAAGGTCTTCTTCCCAGGAGCTATTTTGGAGACAGATGTGGAGAAATAGATCTAGACAGAACTAAGCAAGAGAACTTTGAAAGAAGAGAGTTATAAGAGAAGAGGTTGTTGAACCACAGGGAAAAAGGAGCCATGCCTCTCCACATCAGTCGCTACCTAGGTTTTTGTTGTTATTTGTTTTTAAATCCTATTCACGGTGGGGAAAAATGAAAAATAAAAATTATCAATATCCAGGAATGAAAAGTGGGCATCACTGGACATCTTTGAGATGTTATAAAGATTCACTTATTCCAAAGATCTTCATAGGCGATAAAATCTATATTTTTCTTCAACAAAAATATAGGAATTCTTCATATATCTTGTACACAAGTGCTATGTGGTTTCCTCTTCTCTCTCTCAAAGTGTCTTTTAGTAATACGATTCTTAATTTTAAGTAAGTACAATTCATCAAACTTTAATTTCACAGGTAGTGCTTTTTGTATCTTGTTTAAAAAAGTCTTTGCATGGTAATTAATAGTGTCCTGGGACCAAATTCCGATGTGTGGGTGTACGTTTCCCACATCACCAACAAGAATTCTCTGGACACCAGCTGGGTGTTCGATTCAACTCAATTCTGACCCTGTCTACCTGAAGATGGCCTAAGATTCCATAGGTTAAGGGCTCGGTCCCACAGACTGTGGCCCCTCTTCCCACCTCACCCCCATATACTTCAGAAGTCAGTCGGAGGCACAGGTGACCGCCTGGGGCTGGCTATAAATTAGAGGTTCCTAACAACCCCCTCCTTCGTTTGTTTAATTTGCTAGATCAACCCATAGGACTCAGCAAAACATTTTACTAAGTCACTGCTTTCATATAAAAGGATATAACTCACAACAGTCAGATGGAAGAGGTACAGAGGGAGAGGTATGCAGGAAGGGGCACAGAGCTTCCCTACTCTGTCCAGGGGTACCACTGTTTCAGATGCCCAAGGGCCGACCAGGCCAGAAACTCTCCAAACTGAGTCCTTCTGGATGTTTATGGAAACTTCATTATACTGGCACGACTGTTTAAGTCATTGGCCATTAGCAACTGATTTAACCTCCAGCCCTTCCCTCTTCTCCAGAGGCCAGCGGGATGGGACTGAAAGCTACAATCCTCCAATCACATGGTTGGTTCTCTTAGCAACCAACCTCCATCCTTAGGTGCCTTCCAAAGTCAACTCGCTGATATATAAAAGACATGTTATCACTTTCACCACTAAGGAGTTTCATCATCCGTGAGTTTTAGGAGTCCTGTGGCCAGAAACATAATGACCAAATAGATTTCTTAATACAAATCACAATATCGCATATGCCCAGAGTCATGGAGATATTATCGTATGTTTTCTTTCAGTAATGTTACTGATTTCTTCTTCACATTTAGTTTGATGGTCCTTTTCAAGTTATTTTTTTTTTGTATGCTGTGAAGTAACAGTCAATGTTCATTTCTTTCCATATTGAAAAGAATAATCTTTCCCACTGAACTGCAGTGAAAGAGACAGACAGATATATATGTAAAATATTTGGAAGTGTCTTCTGGTCCACTGTTGCAATGTTCTATTTGTCTTTTCTTACGCTGATGCAAAACTGTCTTAATTATTACAGACTGACAGTAATGCTTAGAAACTGACAGCGTAATATAGACAACTTTGTTCTTCAAAAGAATCAATCAATCAATCCTGTTCACGGTGAAGATCTGTTTGACTGACTAGATAGTGAACTGGCTACAGAATGACCACAAAAGGCAGGCATGGGGAGTTCTAGGGTCATGAGGAGGACTGCCTTAGGGATTAGAGTTTTAAAATATGAAGGAGGACCAGATTCAGCAACACTTGTAGCAGAACGAGCAAGGGTGATTCTG
This sequence comes from Lynx canadensis, assembly GCF_007474595.2. Classification (NCBI taxonomy): domain Eukaryota; kingdom Metazoa; phylum Chordata; class Mammalia; order Carnivora; family Felidae; genus Lynx; species Lynx canadensis. The sequence continues at coordinate 159,270,602 of NC_044304.2, read as the reverse complement.
ATGTTTTACCTTAGTCTGTGAAGGACTGGACCTTTCCTGTGTTCCGGGTACCACATAAGTTTCCTGGATATTTATTCAGCACTAGACAGAGTTGAAAGTGCTCCCAGACTCGATTAAATTAGAATGTCTTGCTATTTTATTTAGCTGGAACTCTAATCAAGATATAATATTATTATGATTAAGAACAACGAAATAACGTGGTGTCTTTCGCTGGAGTATTATGAAGCGAGTTTATAACCACAACACCTTTAGAAATCCCAACTTCTCTTGCTTCAAGCATCTTCGTGAGGGGAAGGACTTTGGTTTTCTCATGTCCCTATTCCTAGATGTTGGCACACAGTGTCATTAATCAAATGAATAAACCCATTACATGTAACAGATTATGACTCCCTGCATCGTAACTCGCCTTTTATTGTGGTATCTTTGGCAAATCTGTGGGAGAGGATTTACACATCCTTGGTATCAGCTATTGTCACGACAGTACCTGGGATTCAAAGGTCTCATTCAGTTAGTACCTGTAGCAGTGCCAATCCACAAAGGGAAGACCATGTAAGTACTGAAATCATGCAGGGCCCGGAGGTAACGGGCCTCCAATTGATTACTTCTCTCTCCACTTTTTGCACAACTTAGAGCAAGTGTCAGCACTTTACAGCATCATCTGCTACGCAAATAAGATCTCACAAACCACGATGACCAGAGGAGATTTTAATGTCCCTCTGATGAGCCAGGGAGGGAAGGTTACACTAAACAGTACTAAGCATTTCCCTCTGAGAAAATACTCATCTTCCTTTCTTTCCTGGTCCTTCCTCCCACCTGCCTCCACTTCCTGGTCTCCCCTCACCTTGTGTTTTGGAGAGCTATTTGCATTGGCCCAGACTCTTCCAATTGCATTGGCCCAGGCTCTTCCAATTTTGTTTTAAATATCTCTACATCGATCACTTATATATTATCCGAGTATATGGAAAGCTATTATGTCGAAAGTATATGGAAAGTATATGGAAAGCTATTATGTCGAAAGTAACTTTGAACCCAGCTAGAAAAAAACATCCAGCAAAATGGAACCTTCCTCAGAAGAGCATGTATGCGTGTGTTGATGTGTTGAAGTTCGGATACGGTGGGGTTGTGAGTAAAGAAACATTTTTCTCCCTGTCACAACATCTTTTATGTCACGTATGCAGCTGAAACCTAGGCTATATATTTTTTTTTTCACACCATTCCTGTCAGATGTTCTTCAGAGTAGTGTTTTCCTTCTATTGTCTTGTTTTCTCTGTTTAGCAGGTTGTACTTTTTACCGCCTCACATTTTGCTGCAGGAAGCAATTGAAAATCCTTTTTTTTTCCTCTTTAACATTACAACTCACTAATGAATAGAACTTGTAACAAAAACAATTTTTGAAGAGATAGAGAACATCAGTCTCTCCACAAGTTAAACTTCATTCCCAAAAATGAAAAATCAAGTTATAGTCCCAAACTATGCCTTATCTACTACATTCGTCAAAGTTTTGAGTTGAAGGCAACAGAAACTAACTCTGCGGGATTTGAAGAGACAAGGAATTTCTGGAGACTAATTGTGTTAACTTCTAAAACATGCTAGGTGCTTTAAAATACCAGCTCAGGAGAACCAGAAGAACCCATGAATTCTAGATAGCAAAGATCAGAGTCAAAAACACGCTACGTAACTGTCCAAGGAAGACACTGTTGGCACTGTTTTTCAGCATGAGACACATTCACTTGTTCCAGCCTTGGGCTCTGAAATACCAGAACTCTCTGTGAACTGTCTGTACCCTGAGGGGCCTTTGCTAGTCTCGTCTTCTGGCTTCCATGTTTTTTGGACTGATGCTTGAGATTGGCTGAGTTGAGGTTGTATGCTTATGTCCTCGCTTTCCTCATCAATAAATTCAGATAATTGGCATATGACCCATAGAACTTTTATAATTTACTTGCCAGAGAAAAAAGGGAGAAGGTGTATTTGCCCTTTTAAGCTTGTACAGTCTTCTTAACTGCCAAGACCCCTTGGTAAGAGATCTCCAAACATAAGAAAAAGGCTCAGTTCTCATGAAGAAGCAAAACAAAACAAAACAGTAATGACAACACTGAGTGTCCCAATAATAGACTACCCAAAGTGAATCTGATTAAATTATATCAAATTCAGTGTTCTAGATTTGAAAATATGCCCAAATGATGGTGCAGTTAAAAAAGTTAAAACATTTGAAAATACGCCCAAATGATGATGCAGTTAAAAAAGTTAAAAAAAAATTAAAATTAAAAAATATTTTAAAAATTTTTTTAAAGTTTAGAAAGATGCCTCAATAATATATTACCACATATAATGGTGTTGTATATAACAATTTTATATGATAATATAATGAAATATTTATGTATAGCATAACATAATACTAATAAAATGTAATGATTTTGTATAAAATTGTGTGTGTGTGTGTGTGTGTGTGTGTGTGTATACATACACACACACACACACACACACACACATTTTTTTGAAAACAAAGAAAAACAGGTCTTGGACATCTAGCATTCCCAGACTCACACTATGTTCACGTTCAATAAAGCCATTACAATTTTATAAACTTTGGTGTCTTCCTCCTTGCAGCCCCTCCTCTGTGCATTAAGATAAACAGTCACAATCTTCTATTTGGCCTTGCTCTGAACATGGCTCTCGGTTGGTCTCCCCTTGAAAGCAATGTACAATTGGTCTTTGCCGTATCTGTGATATAATGACACAGTTCTTGTCATTATATCACAGATATAATGCTATTCTGGTAGGTGGGTCATGCAGCAATCACATGTGGACCATCATATTTTGGAATCACTCTATCTGCTTTTCTTTAATGTTTATTTATTTATTGGGAAGGAGAGAGAGAAAGACCGCACATGTGTAAGCAGGGGAAGGACAGACAGAGAGAGGGAGAGAAGCCCAAGCAGGCTCCACACTGTCAGCACAGAGCCCAACTCGGGGCTCGAACACATGAACTGTGAGATTATGACCTGAGTTGCAATCAAGAGATGGACGCTTAAGCGACTATGCCCCCCAGGTGCCCCCCCCCCCGCCATGTGCTCTGAATCCCTGTCTCTGCTCTCTTTTTGTAGCTTCCAAAATCATCGGCCCTTCTCATGTTCAATGTCATCAGTAACTGACACCTCCCTAATTTCAATTACTCTTGCCTCCTCTTTGTTGTTTCCTTGCTTCACTTGCCCCTGTGCCCCGTATTACCTCAGGTTTCCCTCCCAGCATCAGGTAATCCCATGTGTCTTTTCCATTTCCTTGGGTCTCTCACGCCATTGTCACAGTTTGGATCACTCCCACCTTCGTCTGTGCCAAACAACAAACTAATGGATTTTGGTGGAGAAAGCCATAAAAACACATTCAGTGACTCACTTTTACTGGATAGACCCTATTTCTACTAAGCAATTATTTTATTCTTCTTAGTGGCTCACAGCCAATTGTCTTATATAAAAATTATTTATTAAAATTGTTTTATATACAAGGATTTTTTTTAATAGTTTTTATTGTTTCCTTTGCATTGGAAGATCCCAAAATGAAACCACTTTCTTACTCCCTGATTCTCAATTTTGATTCCATAGATGACAAGGAATTCAGGAGGGAGGTCCCAATGTCCTAAAAAGGGCACAGTCTTTGAGTCAAAGCATCTGGCAAAGAATCTTCTCTCTCGCATTGTTAGCTCTGTGTCCACAGGCAACTCTGTTCACTTCTATGCCTTACTTTCCTTATCTATAAATTAAATTAATTGCATCGAACCCACACAGCTATTGTAATTGTATTTCAGGGAATTTCTCTGGCTTTAATTCATTTCCTTACTTTTAAATTAAGTGAACACTGACACTTTCTTTCCTGTTTTCCTTTTATATTTTCTTTTAGAGATCTGGCTTTAATTTTTTCTAGTTGGCTTCTCTAGTGCTATTTTATAGATGACTCCTGATCCCAAAATTTATCCCTAAATCATTTTTGATCTTCTGTTCTCTAGAAAAATGGAGCCATCTCTGGTTTTGTCTGCACCTCCGGGAATAGCATAAGGAGTGCACTTATGGCACTTATAATTTATAAAGGCAGGGCTTTATAAATTATAATTTCAATATATTCTAGGAAAATGTAAGTTCTGATCTGCCTGTAAGGTTAGAAAAGCTTAACTGCTCTGACACAAAAACTTGAGATTACATTTTTCTATCATTTTTTTTTCTCCTGAGAGGTTAGAGTTGGAGAAGAGAAAAAATGGAAAGGAGGATATGAGCGAGGAGAGAAAGGAGCATGCATAAGTCAGAAGAGAGAATAATTTTAAACATGAGTTTTAAAATTAGCATTTAATACGCATTTACCTGTCTCCCCAAACCTACAGTTGTCTTCTTTGAATGAATTCTGGGAGACTTTAAAAAAAGAACTGGTTTCCACTTCTAGATCAATATTTGTAGAACATGGGCAACCTGTGGACCAAAGTTCTGGGGCTGAACTGATTTACTGAAATGAAAAGTGTGTGGAAGAGATGAATGTAAGTGTAAAAAAAAAACCAAAACCCTGGAAGTTAGTAGAAAATCTGAGGGAGTTCAGTAACCTCTCAACAAAGAGTGAGGTAGGTTTTCAGCCATTACTAGTAAGGTTAAGGGGCGCCTGGGTGGCTCAGTCATTTAAGCATCGAACTCTTGATTTCGGCTCAGGTCATGCTCTCATGTTTCATGAGTTTGAGCCCCACATCAGGCTCTGAGCTGACAGCATGAAGCTTGCTTGGGGATCTTCCCTCTCTCTGCCCCTTCCCCACATGCTCACTCTCTCTGTCTCTTAAAATAAATAAACTTTAAAAAATCAGATAATCAAGGTGATTCCTACATATACCCCAACAACTTACTATATTTTATAAGCATATACCTCACTCTTACCTTAAACACAGTATTTCTAAATGTGAAACCACATTTCTTAAATAACGTCCAAAATCAGGAGTCTATTATTTTATCACAGATACCAAAATGAGGACATTATCTTTAACCTTAATGTTCCCCCCTTTTCATGCTGTTACTAAGCTTCCATTTATTATGAAGTTTGTTCAACAGTAGTTACCATCAGAAAATGTACTCCCTGCTGTTTGGCAAAACGTTTCATGAGAATAATTGTTAAAGTAATGCTTCCTTGTTGTTTCTTTACTTTAAAAAAAATTATCAGTGAGAATCTTGATACTCCATACACTGGACAATGACTACATGCATCGGAAAAGACGAAATCATCTTTTCTTTCTGTATCTAGAAACACATACAAAGCTATCACTTTGCTCATCAGGATCGCAGGGACTGTTCTAGGGGAAGAAAATGATCCAGACCACTGTTAACTGAAGGCTTTATTCAAAATAAAGGCAAGCAAAGGTAAGCAAAGACTTTAAAGCAGTGTTGTGACTTGAAATGGAGAGGGCAAGCATTTTACAGAGGGTTCGCAAGAGGCTGAGACAGTTTCCAGAACAGGTGGTCAAAATGGTGCCTGGAAAGGTTAGTAGCTGTCAGTAGCTGTTTCGTGGGCAGTCTGGGTTCATCAAGACGGGTGGGGAGAAGAGCTAAAGGCTAAGGTTCCGCAAAAGGGGTGAAACGGAACACCTGAGGGAAAGGACAGGCGAAGCCACTGCCACGAGTTCCCACCTGCCTGGGTCTCTTCCATAACTTCGCAAACAGCACAGTGGAGAGGTTTTCTAACAACTGATACGGTAGAATATTTAATAATTATCATTGCAGTCTTTCGGAGGGATTATTTGCTGACTGATCAGTCCAAATGTAGGTTTTTCTACCCCTAGAATCATGGGTCCTAAATGTCCTTCAAACATAAAATCCGTCCCAAGACTTCTTAAAAAATATTAAATAATGGGTCTTCATTTCAACACGAGATATAATACTCGTTTTATTGGTAAGAGGGTGGAGTTAGCCTCTCTCAGGTTATGTGTGAGCCGAAGACTTTCGAACTTACAGACCGAACTTCTGTTTTCCAGACACTGTTCAGTTAGCTTTAGATTCTGCAGGGTATGGTACGAAAGTTATCTGGATTTTGAGATTCTGTATTGGGGAGAAAAAGAAGCAGATATCCTAAAATATCTGCCAGATTGTGAGTAAAGTGATCTGGTAGCTGGCTGAGAGGAGGAAATTTTGAAAATGACCATATATAGGTAATGAGGACATTTAGGAAGCTTAATTGTGGGTACACTCACTCTCAACCCTTCATAAAACCTTAGTAAAGTCTGCATTATTTATCACAATTGCACTTGTCCACGAGGCGGCCTGGGGAGTCGAGAAACAGAGCGACCGAAATGAGAAGAGCACAGCCACGGAGGCCAATTCGAAATGAATCATGCGTATAAAATTTGGGGGAAATAATATCGAGATTCTTAGTGACAAAATGATGTTGCTAGTGACTTATTGACTATTGATAATCTCAGTAGCTAAGTATTTTTACATGATGAAGAAAGATTTTTCACTATACACCTACGATAATTGCAGTGTGGTTTATACAATAAAACGCCATCAGAGATTATGCAACCGGAGAAAGATCACTCCAAAGAAAGTAGCAATTATCAACAAAATATTTGATCTCTGATGCCTTTCCACTCGTACAACAGGAGACAGCGTATGTTACTGTGGGACAAGGTTTTAAGAGAATTAGTTTAGAGAGATTCCTCCCTTCAATGTATTCAGACTCCTGAAAAATAGCAAAGAAGTAAAATTTATACTTGATCTCAAGGCTCTGTGAGTATAGGATATTTTTTCCTACACAAAGGTATAGTAAATAAAATCTCAAAGCACCAACACTGAAACCACTTTACCTGTTTTGTTAATGTTCTTTCAATATTAGACATACAATAATTATAAATATTTGCAAAAATGAATGAAGTACGAATTATATACTGTTGCATCTTTTAAAAATTATGATTGCTCTGTAGTTCTGTAGTTAGATAACTCAATAAAAGGTAAATTTGTTTTAGAACATTTTCTTTACTGTGTTTCAAAAATATATATTAATTTGAATAACGTACTAAAGATTTAGAATTCAGGCACAGAAGTAGACTGCATTTATGAACTAATTTTATGCATATACAAATTTTTATTTGCTTATATAGTAACTTCTCAATAAATGTTTAATAAATGAATTAAAAAAATAGCTGGATAATCCAAACAAGTTAATAGCCCAACAAAGTGAAGTTAGCAAATTGTTGAAGTATTTTGTCCAATTCCTCTTGCTGATAACTCTACGGCCCTAGAGCATAACTAGTGCTTCTCAGAGGAAGGTCCCTAGACCAGCAATATTAGCATGATCTAAACATTTGTAGGGGTGCCTGGGTGGCTCAGTCAGTGAAGTGTCTAACTTAGGCTCAGATCATGATCTCGCAGTTCGTCGGTTCAAGCCCCATGTCGGGCTCTGTGCTGACAGCTCGGAGCCTGGAGCCTGCTTCAGATTCTGTGTCTCCCTCTCTCTCTCTGCCCCTCCCCTACTCATGCGCTCTCGCTCTCTCTCTCTCTCTCAAAAATAAACATTAAAATTTTTTTTAACAATAACATTTGTTAGAAATTTGAGCATTAATACTGCCTCCCATTGATTCTGACGCAGACTACTGTTTGAAAAACCTGAGTCTAGGCTAACTATTGGGCTCCTGCTTGCCATCCTTATACTCTTGCTATCCTGCCCCTTCCTACTCAGAGAACAGAATACCATCCAACAGGACGCCTGGACCAATCAAATTCTCTCCCTCGAGAACTTAATCTAAGAGCTCAAAAGATAGGAAATCTAGAAGCAGGAAATCATTTTTTGAAGCCAGGCAGTCAGGTATACTTAATTAATAAAACTAGAACAGACATTCTGGGGTCTCGTTGAAAAGAGGAGGTGTTGGTATCCGGACAAAGGTATGAAAACAGAGCAGATGAGAAAAGAAAGACAGAAATGATTAAGTTGTCACGCCTGTTCCCATATTCTTGTTCTCAGTTCTGGTCACATGTATTTTCTGGCAGTATTTTTTTTGTTCTTACGTTCAGCGTGATATCTCTGTACACGTGTTATATCTCACTCTTCCCTTTATTCCCAAGAGCTAGTTAATTTTCTCTCTCTTGAAACAAAATAATTCTAATACAAAATGTGTGCATAATAGCAACTGGTTAGCTGTTTAAAAAAAGGAAAGTAAGAGTGATCAACTGCTGAATATGGCTTAGTGAATTGGCAAGTCATTGGTGGATGAGGTTATATAAACGAACCTTTTCAAACGCAGGTAAATTGCTAAAAGCAAAGTGAAGATATACTTTGAAGCACTGTAGACAAATGTTTTCCCATTAGCTATTAAACTATCCGATGGATGCCATTTCTGGAACACATTCTGGTTGTTCTAGTTTAAATGAATCCCTTGATGCCCTGGGTATTTCTGGATGCAGCAGGGAAAAAAAATCCCTCAGACTTTTAACTTGCCATTTCTTTCTTTCCTGATTTTAAACATTTTACTTAACTCTTTACAGCTCAGTTTTTCCAGTGCAAGTTGAAGAAAATACTGCAGCATTTGTGGAACTGGGATTTTGTATGTGAATGAGTTTCTTAACATATATCTTAAGAGGTTTTATTACATCTTCTGTCTTACGTTTTCTTAAATTGGCATTTTATTGACACTAACACAAAGGCAGCAACTTTGATGGTTGCTCTTTGAAATATTAGTATTCTAAAACGTTGTTCTTTTGGGGGGCACCTCAGTGGCTCAGCTAGTTGAGTGTCTGACTCTTGGTTTCAGCTCAGGTCATGATCTCATGGCTTGTGAGTTCGAGCCCCATGTTGGTCTCTGCCCTGACAACATTGAACCTGCTTGGGATTCTGTCTCCCTCTCTCTCTGCCCCTCCCCTGCTCATTCTCTCTCTCTCTCTCTCTCTCTCTCTCTCTCTCTGTCTCTCTCTGTCTCTCTCTGTCTCTCTCTCTCCCTCTCTGAAAATAGACTTAAAATTATTTTAAATATTTTTTTGTACATTTAGTGTTTCTTATTTTTCTTTACCTAGGCAATTTTCAAGACTTAGAAAGTTATGCTGATCAGGGGCACCTGGATGGCACAGTCGGTTAAGCATATGACTCTGGCTCAAGCCATGATCTCATGGTTGGTGGGTTCGAGCCCCGCATCAGGCTCTGTGCTGACAGCTCAGAGCCTGGAGCCTGCTTCAGATTCTCTCTCTTTCTCTCTCTCTCTCTCTCTCTCTCTCTGCCCCTCCCCCACTCATGCTCTGTTTCTCTCTGTCTCAAAAATAAATAAACATAAAAAATCATTTAAAAATAATAAAAATAAAAAGAAAGTTATGCTGATCTGCTGAAGCTGCAGGACTAAAAAGGCCAGAAAGACCTATGTCCCAAACAGGCCTCCAATAAGGTTTATTTGCCCCAACACAGTTTAGGCACGCATGAATTCCTTCCTTCTTTGACTCTTTCAAACCACCTCTGCTGCTGAATTTCAGCCAATAAAATAAGCTAATATCTCCCTTTTCATCCCCAACTGATACAATCCATAATGGTCTTTCTTTTGTCCACAAGTTTTACACACGGTCAAAATTAAAGAAGAGATGATACAAATTCCACTGAAGTGGGTTTGTCCATCTTTTCTTTTGGTTTTCCCTTTTATTCCTCTGCACAGGCTTCACTGTTTCAAATCCAGGATCTTGTCATCACAATGGGCTGCGCCAGTGTGATATCTGGAGCCTTGATCTCACGCTTTCTGGCCACATCAAGCTACACCTCGTCCCGCCGGTACCCACAGTAAGTCACAAAGGCACACTGTCCCTCCTTTGCGCCGGACCGCCTCCCAGTGAAGTCAGCACAGTGCTCAAATTACCCATTACCCAGTTCTGCACTCAGGAAGCCTGCTTTGAACTGTTCATGACAAATGCCGCAGATGCTTTTTCATAACTCTCTGGGTGTTCTACTCATCTTCTGTGGCCAACATCTTATGCTAATTCAGATCCTAGCTAACCCGTGTTACTGAGGAAAACCACACCAACGTACATTTTAGCTCACTACTTGCCTTATATCAAATCAGCCTCTCTACTGCTTGTCATCACTGTTGACCCCTAGTATGCAATCCTAATCTTTGGCAAGAAAAAGTGAAGTTTGGCCAATTCATTTTACCTCCTGTATTTTGTGGCTCTAGCCTGAATATGCCACATGCTGAATCAGTGAAACTCAAGTTTCTGATTACCTCTTTCTCTCTTCATAAGTATTTATGGATCTTTATTTTTAAGACCTTGATTCATCTAGCATGCACTTAATTTTTTGAATTATTTTTTTAATATACTAGTATTATTGAATTCAACCCCAGAAAGAGGTATAATACATTGTTTCCCTAAATTTGGCATGTACTTCCCTGGTTGCACTCAGCTTGCCCTAAAATAACCCTGCCCATCTACCCCTAACTAGTATGTCATCATTCATCTGAATCCATCTGACTGGTCACCTCTCGGAAGCCATAGTGCCAAATCTAAATGACATCTCCCATTTGCTTCCTTCCAGCTCTCACTTTCATGTTTTATCATTTTGACTTGGTGTAGGACATGTAAGAGTGGAACTGGTGGTGGGAGGAAAAACAATGTTTATTAGGAACTTATTTGCCAAGTACACTAAGCATTTTTCATCAAAATTCATGACCTTATTATTCCCTTATCCATGTAACATTAGATGTACTATTTTTACAATAAAAGGAACCAGGCTCCTTGGGCAGGGAAAACACAAGTGGAGCCTGGAGCATCTTGCAATCCCAGAAAGAAAATGACCCCACCTCAACAACCCAACCTCCCAACTCTGTATAAAAAAAAAAAAAAAAAGAGAGAGGTATTGAAGACATACGAACCAATTAAAAACAAAAACAAAACAAAACAAAACAAAAAAACCTCAATGGCCAAAGTTGGATGGTTTGAATAAATAAACATTAGTATTGGATTATAACCCAAAGAATAAAATAAATACCCATGTAATTAGTCTCTCTCTCTCCCACTGTCCCCCCTCTTTCTCCTCCCTCTCTGTACATATATGTGCAATATATATATGGCCATAGTTTATACTGACTGAATTAATCGATTATGGACAAAAAGGACAAATCTTCTTTGATAAAGAATTACAAATAATAAGCTTAGGAAGAATGAGAGAAATTGAAAATTACCAATAAAATACTATAGTAATAATTGCTGTAGGAAGATCCACTGATAAATGGTAAAATTAATGAGCAGAACTTTAAGGAAAAACAGGATATTTAGAGTGTCAAAGTTTCTCCCCCAGGGGTTTATTAATTACTCTAACAATTTTAACATGTATTCACAAGTTCTTTGACACTCCTCCCTCCTAGAGGTCTAATAATGAGCAAACGTCCAGCAGATCCAAATTGAAGGATGCTATACAAAAGTACTCTTCAAAAAACCATGGAAAATAGGGGTGCCTGGGTGGCTCAGTCAGTTAAGCATCCAACTTCAGCTCAGGTCATGATCTCAAGGTCTGTGAGTTTGAGCCCCATGTTGGGCTCTGTGCTGGCAGCTCAGCTCTGGATTCTGGAGCCTGCTTTGGATTCTGTCTCTCTCTCTCTCTCTCTCTCTCTCTCTCTCTCCTTCTCTCTCTCTACCCCTGCCCCATTCATGCTCTTTCTCTCAAAGATGAAAAAACATTAAAAGAATTTTTTTTTAAAAACCATGAAAAACAAAGACAACTCTCACAAATCCAATAAGATAGGGAAGATGTGATAATTAAATGAAATGGGATCCTAGAAAAGCAACAACAAAAGGATGCTATTAAAAAAATGGTGAAATCCAAATAAATCTATAGATTAGTTAATAGATTACCCAGCATAATTTTGATAAATAATTTGATAAATATGACATGGTTATGTCCAATGTTAACATCAGGGGAAACTGGATGAAAAGTATATGGGAACTCCTTGCACTGTCTGCAATCCTTCCATAAATCTAAAAGCATTTAAAAATAAAAATAAGAACCTTTTACTCTATCTTATAATGAGGAATCCAATTCTGAAAACCTACTTCCATGACTACAGCCATTCAGAAGCACATTTGACTAAAAGGTTTCTTTTCCAAAATGATCTACCCTATTTGGAAAACTAAGTTCTTGATTGGTTTTTATTTTTTTAATCCCTGTTACACTTGAATTCTATTTTGTGACAAAGCACAGCCATGAAGAGGTAAGTAAATACTATTAATTGCTGAAAAAAATCTGAATAATTTGTATTAAGTTTATAGACTGTACACAAAGAATTCAATCTCTTCCCAAAAAGTTAAGGGGAAAGGGCAGTTTTAGTTCTGTGAATTACTCATTATGGATGCATATTTTCATAATGGTCAGCACATAACTGTTTAGCTTCCTATATTTATTTTCAAGGTAGACACAAAATTTCGGATACGTTACTTAGGTTCTATTGACAACGAGATTCTTTTACATCTTATTAGACTCTGTCTCCTCCATCACTAATGTAGTACTACTCCAAATAAGAGATTTTTGTTCTGTAAAATCATGCCAGCTACTTCACAAGTCAAATCACAGGAGTTTGTGTTTTTTTTTTTTTCCTCAGTACAATGAAGTAAATATTTATGCATTTGTGATGCCTGGTTTTCATCCTGAAATATTTCAGGAAGAGTTCATTAACATATAAAAGTTGTGTGACTACCTCCCCTGTGATAAGAGCAATATATATTTTAGAGTTTGGATGCTTGATTTAACAGCTAAATTCCTTGATTTTTTTTTATTTTGAAAAGATGAAATGTGTATGCAATCTTTCAATGCCCTTAGGAGAAATGACATGTACTTGAAGGAAGTGAAATACTATATTTATACACATTGGTATATGTAGAAAGTGGAATATTATATTTCAGCTTCATTAGGGTTTTGTTTCTTTGAGGATTCTGATAAGGGTGTTGCTTAAAATTTATTTTTTATGGATATCACAGTAAATATTAACTATGATATCTGATTACCTCAGATCAAATCCATAAAATTTTCTTTTATTATTTTCTAATTCTTTGCCAACTCTTCATTTTATTTTATTTTAATGTTCATTTATTTTTGAGAGAGAGAGACAGAGCATAAGCAGGATAGGGACAGAAAGACAGAGGGAGCTGTCAGCACAGAGCCCGACATGGGGCTCGAACCCACGAACCATTGAGATCATGACCTGAGCCCAAGTCAGATGTTTAACCAACCGAGCCACCCGGGTGCCCCATTCCAACTCTTTTAAAGTTAACTATTAAAAATACACAGCAAAAACTCATTCTGGCTATTGGGATTTCCATCCAAATTACTTGAATAAGTTAAGTTCTAGAACAGGCACTCTAATATTAAAATAGGATAGCAATAAATAGGATCCCTAAAGTGTTCCCACCTGGGGAAGGGCAGAACACTTGGGTGAGCCAAGAAAAAGACTGGCATGTACAGACAAGCCCAGAACCCTGTGTACACAGTGATAACAGTGTGTCTTAGAGAAGGTTAACTGTGCCTTCCTAGAGCAGGCGGTCTAAGGACTATCTCCTAGAGAGGAGCAGAATTCATCAGGTTGCAGGGAAAAGCAATGTGGCTGGAAAAGACATCCGAAATGGAGACGTTCTTATATGCAGAGCCACAGAGCCAGGAATAGAATGGGAGCATAAGGCTCTGGGTTTGTAGTTCAGTGTATAAATCGCAGAGGGGAAGGCAAGAAATGAATTGGGGAGGATGGAAACAACAAAAACCATGAAAGCACATTATTACACATTTTTAAGGTATGGTGGTGGTTAAAAGAAAGGACTTTTATTAACTATGTGAGTCTGGTAAAGTTATTTTTCTCATATTTATTGTGAGGCGTGAGACCTGCATTTAAAGTTTGTAGCATAAAGCACAGCACTTAATGGGCAAACAGTAAATGGTAAGAATAGTTGTTATTGCTTTCATTTTTGTTGCTATCATTATCATCATTATCATGTAGCAGTAAGACTCGATGGACACATTTTAAGCAGGAAATTAACATGATCAGATCCCTGGTCTGAACAGCTATGTTTTTATCCCATTGACTCTGTTATTGGCTATTAAATGTTTTCTTTTACTTTTTTTTCCTTCTTTTTAAAAAGATAGGGCCGTGGAAGGCACGAAACTTAATCTGCCCAACTCTGCACTTTGGAAAAGGGTGAATGTTTTGGAGAAAATGTTCCCTATCCTGGTCCTGAGCAGCATCTGCTCTACAAACTCGTTTCCAGATTCTTCCTTATCTCCCTACCCTTGACATGCTGTAAGAGTTCAGGTCCCCTTATCTCTGCTGTCTCCGTGTTCTCTGCATTTTTTAAACCAGCTATTTCCAAAAACAAAATGGCTTGGAACAGGCAGTCAAGTTATAAATCTGTTGTTTAGAGTTTGGGCAAATGAAGAAGGTCTGAAGTTGGGGGTTCAGGTTGTAAGAGAAGTAAAATTTGAAATGAATACCATCATGTTCTGTCCTTGTGTTTGCTACACAAAATTCAAATGTACGTGGTAGGCGGAGGGGAACAGTCATCATAGAAAATAAAGAGTGACTGAGAAGGGCCCTAGATTTCTGGTAAAAACCCTCTTTGGAAAGTTTGTGAAGAGCCACCTTTGGACTGTGATTTGAGGTTGGTGATTTGGATTTGGTGTGTGTGAGACGAGATGACTGTTCCCAACTATCTACTTGGCCCCCGCAGTAAGATCGCTGGAAATCAGCTACAATCATGAGAATTCCTGGGCATTCTGTGAAGGGAGGAAGTATCTGGTCCTCACCGACTCGTGCCTGGTCATATGACATGCGTTGGCCAATGGATATGAGCAGCCATGACATCTGCTATGATTGATAAGTACCTCTAAATGTGATTGTTTGCTTCACCTCTGCCTCCCCACCTCTCTCTCCCTCTTTCTCTCCCTCTCTCTCTCTCCAGTTCTGCCCCCACCCTGAGAACTGTGTGACACAACTATTTTCACTCTGAGGCCTGGAATAGGAAGTCAAGTAAAACTGAGCCCAGCAGAGCCCAGGCAACCTGAACTCACCCTGCGGTCCTCATGTGAACAAGAAACAAATGTTCTCGTCAGCTGCTTTCTGAGACCTGAGGGCTGTGTGGTATTCCAGCCACAAAAGCTGACCGATACAGAATGTATGTGCCCCACGAGAAGATCGGAAATCACACTGTCAAATCAACTCTGAATTTCTTCATGAGTGCCAGAAATATTTACTTTCTCTGGAAATTAAAATCCACGTGAAAATGCGTAATGCGGAGTCTATAGTTCTGAATTATTTACTGGGGTTTGAAAAACACTTTGGGAATCACAACTGAGTATCAATCAAGTTAGAACAGTGTGGTCTCTCTAGCCTAAACTTCGAGTTACTATTTCTGATTTATGTTCCCCTCCCATTTCATTTTTCAGTTGAAATCATGACGTTAATTAAAGTATCACCCCTTGTATGTTGGAAGTGAGTTATATAATTATTTTGTTATACACAGCTAAGTAGGAATATCAATCTTCAAAATGAAATTCTTTATTATTTTATACTTCCTACTTTTTATTTCATTCTAAATGGTACGAGGAAAAGAGGGAAGTTTTAAAATTTCGGGTAATACCATGTCTATTTTTGTTTTATATTTGTGCATTAGTTTATATATATTTGTGCATGCGCAAGGCAAAAAAAATCCTGGAAGCCACCTTGTAATTAAGACATATTTTTAAAGTCATCTATTTTTCTCCTTCTATAGAAAAAAATAAACATCCTCAATGTTATGCCATACGATAGAAAAACTAAGATAGAGCAAAAATAAGTAAATAAATAAAAATTAAAAATAAGAGGGAATTATTCAGTCTGATATCTGTCATTCATATGAAAGTCATAATTTGTGTAAAACTAAGATAACGGGTCTTACTTATAATCACAAAAAGTAACATTTTACAGGCCAAAGTTTGAATGAGGAAGGATAATTTGGTTATATCTTCATGGCTCAAATATTTTTGTAATCTGTAGGTATTTGTCTAAGATGATGTTTGTATCATTGTGTCATTGTGATGGGTTTGCTATTTCATCAGATAGTCATACAAACTAGATATAACATTCCGGTTTATATTGCCCCTTATTTCAAATTCATGTGTAAGAAAGACTATATTAACCAAGAACATCGGGGGAGGAAGACTCGTCACTCCTACAAACAATAAACTGAATGACCCTTACTATAAGAAAATACGTATTTTTGTACCACCTTGCTATGTTACTGAAAGACAGTATGCGTGGTAATTGTATACTTTTTTACATGCTGGTTGGGCATACTGTTCTCCCAGACAAATGCTATCCTCCTCATTCTAGAATGAAACAATGTCTTCTAATTTCATAAATTCGAGGCCATTAAATATGATTAACATCAACCTACCACCAGCACGGCCACCCACACAGGGCAGGCAGGCTGGATACTGGGTACCTAGTAAATTACCTGTCCGAGCAAAGGCAATGAGCACAGTGATGCAATAAACAGAAGCCACGGCCACAGGTAGGCAGAAGCCATGGGGTAAGGGGTCGCAGACTGTCAGGAGGTTGGCATTTGTAAGAGAGATAATAAAGCCACGTGCTAACTGAGGCACCGCCATACCAGGACAGGCTGGAGACAGAGGTTGGCCATATGCAAATCTGCCTTGCCCCCTATCTGTAAGAATTGAGATTGTAATCACTAAGTCCTGTCCTTCCTAGAGGTCAGTTCCATGGTATAAACCCCAGGGGTGAGTAGGATACTCACAACTGTTGAGGAACACGTAGGCCGACCTACATGACAGTGATGCTTTTCTAGACCAAAAATGCTAGAATGTTAGTTAATGTGTTCCAGTTCAACCTTATGTGCAGTATGAGAAGCCTGACATGTGCTGACTCACATACTTCTCACAACATGCCTCGGACAAAGGCATTATCATCCTCTCTCTCTCTCTCTTTTTTTAATAGCTGCTGAAATTTATAATGCATGATGTTAAGTAACCTTGCTGATAATAGTTTAGATTCACCTTGGTGTAGTTTGTTTTTGGTACCTAACAGATTTCATTTATGTAGCTGGTGTTCTGGAATGACTACCATATTTTATATCTTCTAATGAATAAGATGGCCTGAAGTTTGATAATAAAATATAAATCTTTCCAAATAATGAAGAGAAAGCTTTTCACCAAAGAGCACCTTCACACGCAAGTCTTCGACTCCAGTAGTATTTAAAATTAAAATTTCCTATTTTTTCCTTTTCTTTTGCCAAGAAAGATCTATCATTCCTTTTAATAAAAATGAGTACAGTCTAAATCTTTCTTGACATTTCTAATCTAATGAAGGGACAAGGAAATAAAATGCTATGTTTCTTGTCATTTTTCCCAAAAGGTTTTGAAATAAACTTGTTCAGTGATGACAGAATAATAATGAAAAGTGTATAATGAAAACAGCACTCTGACAGGTTTTCAAATACCTATGTGGAAACGGGAACAGCAACTCATTGCGTGGCAGGACTGAATGGACCAAGCCCAAAGTTAGAAATAGAAAATAACACCAAAGCAGCATACAATGACTGAGATTTGGAATAAAAGTTACTTGGGAATAATTAACAGACATTTTGCGGCCATGAACTCAAAGCCAAGGCACATACCACCGGGCGAGAGATACGTGTGAGGTCGGATGAGTCCTTTCCATACGTTTGCTCTAGCCGACATAGGATAAAACGAGAAACAAAAAACAGTTATGTGTTCTGAGATTCATGGTTAGGGGAGAGGAGGAACATACTGTCTTCATTTCAGTTACGAGATAAATGGTAATTTGGAGACTTATTTTTGAGCAATGAAATTAGGAACAATGTTTTCCAGATTAGAAAACATAAAGATCTCCAGAATATTCTACACCGATAGTAAGTACTTCTAACAATTGTACTAGCTAACTTTATGCAGCCATTACTATCAACGTTTTTATTTATTTTTGGGACAGAGAGAGACAGAGCATGAACTGGGGAGGGGCAGAGAGAGAGGGAGACACAGAATCGGAAACAGGCTCCAGGCTCTGAGCCATCAGCCCAGAGCCTGACGCGGGGCTTGAACTCACGGACCGCGAGATCGTGACCTGGCTGAAGTCGGACGCTTAACCGACTGTGCCACCCAGGTGCCCCATGCAGCCATTACTATCAAAACAGAACAATGCTTTCCTTGTCCCTCTACCGTCTTAGTTAGGACTCATTCTAAGCTGATGACATCAGGAAAGGTAATCTCATTTGCTCGGAAGGAGCCTCAGAGAATTGAAGCAATTTAACCACAAATGAAATAGCCATTGTTACAAAGTTCAAATTTGAATCTACATCGACCTCACTCCAAAATTCATCATTCCATTCATTAAATGTATTTCTTTTGAATACTAATAACTGATATTTTAAACAAGCATCACACACACAAAGACAATTATTTTGCTTTTCAGACCATATCATTCATCAAGTCATGCAACATATAACCCTCCCCTCTTTTTAAAAAATTTTCGCTCTTTTCACATCAGTAAGTGTGACAGAAAGAGAAGATCAAAATTTAACGATATAATGAAGCAGTCTGATACTGACGTAAGAATAAACATACAGATCAATAAATCAAAAAGTGTAGTCCAGAAATAATCCTATTGAAAATAAGGACCTAATATAAATAACAGAGGAATAACAAAACAATGAATAAATATATTTATTTATTTAAGACTAAGAATAATTGATGTTAGGATAATGGAGCAAATTATTTGAAAAGCCATTTTGCCCCTCACTTCGCACAACTGAAGAAAGCAGTTTCTCATAGGTTTTTGACAGATTTGATAGATTTTGATAGATTTTTGATAAATAATAGTTAAATATAACTACATAAATTATGACATACAAAAGAAAATAGATTACTAAATACCCTTAGTGAAAGAAGACAGCTAAATAATAGAAGAAATGTATTCTTTTAATGAAGAATTTAATAAATTCCTTGAAAGTATTACCTAACATTAAAATATTTTGTGGCCAAGAATAGCAAAAACAAGAGATAAATAAAAAACTGTACACTTCTTGCAAATATGAATTTCTACTCTTAACCCATTTTTAAAGCTCATACAAATGTAAAAATGTAACTTAAAAATCTAAATCCCACACAAGATGAATATTGAATTTACAAAGGACTAACAAATTTGTCTAAGTTCATACCTTTTACTCTTGAACACAACTATATCTCCTTAGAGTATCCAAAATTGATAGACAATTAAACATCTTAATGTTCTTTATGATTTACATTTATGTTACCTATGTGAACACTTTATCAGAAACAGACATGCACGGAAATCCTTTTCCTTTATAAAGAGACTTAAAAAATAAGTAATCCCTATTAAAAAATGAAAGTTAAATTGCCCAGTGATTTTGTGAACCAATCAAAACGATAGTTAAGAGGGGAGCCTGGGTGGCTCAGTTGGTTAAGCGTCTGATTCTCGATTTCAGCTTAGGTCTCAGGGTCCTGTCACGGAGCCCCATGTCAAGACTGCTTAAGATTCTCTCTCACCCTCTCCCTTTCCTCTCCTCTAACAGGCGCCCTTGTGCTCATGCGTGTTCGCTCGCTCTCTCAATCAGTCAATCAATCAATCAATCAATCAATACATGGTTTCTAAGTGTCACATCCTTGTTGGCAGAGGGTACAGACAATTCCGAGTTTATCATAGCAGGATGAGTAAGTACATCTTACATTAGAGTCTAAATCAGAGACTAAGGCCTTCTTGGGAATATTATTATTAGTTTTCAATTTCAGGAATGGAAATACAATTCTACAAAAGTACACTTACTTCACTTCTTCGCTACCCTCTTCACTTGCTGTCAGAGATACAACATAACCTAAATTATCCATTGACCAGAAATCGCTGCATCTTTACAAAAACCACAAGTTGGCCACATATCATCATCATATGCTGAAATTCCAGTGGTGAAAAGTGAGGACTATGCAGGAGAAGACAACTTAGACAATTCAGGTATACATCTGCTCCAGGGAAAACGTTCTCTTGCATTTGTTCCTCAGATCGTAATTCAAATAAGTACCCACGTGTGTGTGTGCATACACACACACACACACACACACACACACACTCTCTCTCTCTCTCTCTCTCTATCACTCTTAGGATGCTACTTGATAGTCAATACCTTTTGGATAATAAATGGATGAATGTAATTTCTCATATTCTAGTCTTATTAATCAACTCAGAAGTAAAAGTCTCCTTCCCTTGTCTCCCAAGACATAAATCAAAAGAGAAATTTTCAACAGAGAAAAGCAGAGACTGAGTGAAAAGGGGCAATAGAATTAAACATGTCAAAGTTTTTGTCCTGTTACCTTGGAGGAAGACCTCGAAGGTTTGTTTTTTTTTTTTTTTTCAAATGTTAAATTAATGACTGAAAATGTTATGAAAGAAAGTATCACGAAACCCTTCTTGACATTCTTCACAAGGAAAGAGTATCTTGAAATCACAGATAGAAAATGTATATTGCAATGTGCAAATAGTAATGTCTTATTAAATATAAAGTGCTTAAGATCAGGTGGTTAGCCACTGATTGGCAGCAAGTGATAAATACATGTTTGGTTTTGGTTCTGATTAATTTAATTTCCTTAGACAAAGTCAACCTCCAATTTGTACAATGCAGCAATATTGCTTCAAATTAATTTTTGGATACAGACAAAACATACCACCAACATAAAAACTAACCTACAGAGTAATATTATCACTGTTCTATCTACTCTTTAGTAGTTTGATCCTTAAGTATTTATCCCACAAATGTACAGATTTTTAAATTCAGTTGTTCAATATACGTAATAAATCCATTGCTATAGAAAAACTATTTGAACCTGTGCTTTACATTTAGGATTTCTTCAATCAATTGTGCAAATGTTTGAGTATGTGCTCTGTTTCCGAGCTGAGGATAATAATGGGTCAACTTCATTGAATGGCCACAAAGACCCCACGTTACACTTTTTACATGCCTGGTCATATTTCATCCTCAAGACAATCCCAGGAGATAGGTTTCTGTTACTGTCCCCATTTTATAGCTCAAGAAACGGGTATTTAAGAGGTTAAATTGTTTCCCCAGCCAAATTCAAACCTATTTGTTTCCATTTTAGCGCAAGCAAACATAACCATTTGTTGTACATCAGGCTTCCAGGAGGGGCTAGCTTCTTCCGTGAGTCACAGTTTCAAATTTCGAGAGGGTCCCTGAATTCTTCTTAAAATTATGGATTGCCATTAGAGTTCACATTGCTCGGAAACATGCTGTAAAAGTCTTACCCCACAAGAAAAAGTTATGGGTTGTGATTATATACTGCATATCAATAATATTTTCAATTTCCTCTGAGATTTAGAAATGGGTTTGTGGAAGGCTGTCTTTCTAAAAATATGTCAGACTAACATTTAGACATCCTCACCGAAATGAGTTATACTATATCTCCTGACTGTCTTTTTAAATAGTCTAGTGAAGAGTTGAGCCAGTTTTCAAGGTAATTTGGTGGCTGGAGGAAAGAAAATTTACCACTGAGCAAACAGTCCATGCCTCGTGTGTGCATGTGGTGTGTGTGTGTGTGTGTGTGTGTGTGTGTGTATTTTCCTGAACCCAATAATTACTGTTTCTGGATAAATAGTGCTGATTTTATGTGACAGCCTAAGTAGAATAATTAAGTCCTTATCAACATAAATTATAATTTCCACAAGAGAACAGGTTTCCACAATGAAACTTTTGCTTCTGCAAATACACCTCATTTTGGTGAATTGAAGATATACAGCATTAAGATTTTAAAGTCTAAGTACCTATGGAAATGCTTTATTACCCAGCAACATTCATTTCATCTTCAAATCATATGTGAATAACAAATATAAGTTTTAAAACCCCAAATATTAGGGATACACTACTTAGATAGCCTTAAATGGTCTTAGGTTCAAACCCTGGAATTTCAGTTTTCTCATCTTTAAGTCAGAAAAAATATATCTGTTTTGTCTATGCCCTAAGGTTATTGTGAGATAATGAGGCATATACATATTTTAATATACATAAATATAAGGCATTATTAATGAATTATTAACTGATGACTATGATAATGAGTAATATTTCTCATTAGAGGAAGAGTTCTTCCTTGAAAATGACTCATTAAGCTTTATTTCAAGTTAATTAATTTTTCAGTATTACACCCAGCTTTTATTTATTCATTTATGACTTACAGTCCACTTTATTCTTCAAAGGCTTAGAATGTAGCTTACAATGTTAAAAGCATATAAACAGAAGAGGAAATAAAATGTAGATTTTACTTTAAGTAAGATAGACGTGAGATGTACTCTCATGTTGATATCCTAAATAAATAAATCTCTGTATCTGAGCATAAATTAGGCCAGAGCTTCCGGGAAGCTAAGGGAAAAAACGTAGAACCCAACAGTTAAAAAACAGTTTCCATGTTTGAAAGGACATAAAACTATCAAGGGCTATACACATAGGGGCTCCATCTCCATAAACATTTATTTAAAATGTCTAAGTGATTGAGTAAGTTAACCTAGAAAGATTCTCCTCCATCTCAAGACTCTTGACAGTAAATATTAGGTATAACCTATCTGTAGATCTTATATAAAGGCCGTTGGGTGACATAATTGTTACTCTAATCGGCTACATCAAACTGTTCTATTTTATACTGCCCCTTTGTAAATCTAATTAAAGCACAAGCCAATGAAGACATTTCTATGAGAGTGTATATGATATCCTAGATTTTTAAAACTTTGTTTCCATGTATCCAACTTGGAGAACTTAACGAGAAAGATGAATGTTTCCCCGAGGCTTGCGGCATGTCATTTTGGCAAATATCTGAAAATCGCCTGGTTTAGTTTATGGTACGGTTTCCAGTGCTTGCTTGATGCTATTTACAAGGTTGATTCGTGAACTGCTCACCAACTTTGACTGAAAGACAAAAGTGTCCCATGTACCACCTTGATGAGAAAATGAGGAATCTGAGCTGAAATCCTGTTCATAACAGGATCACAAAATAGAGAGGCAGGCTGGAAGGAAGCAGGGTGGTTCCAAGTAGATTGCTTCCGTGTCCATATGATTAACCATTAAGAGGTTTCCTGAGGTTATCTCATGGCTACATCTTCATATTTTACTACACAGAACTGTGCCTAAGGGTTGACTGTGACTGTTTCAAGGTCACGTGGCTGGACATCCTTCGTGTGAAGCTACTGGCATTTTAATTATTACATTTCACTGGGAAGTGGGACTTCACCTTTTCTCCATGACACATCAGACACCAACAGAAAATGAGAAAGAATTCTGAATTGAAAATGGGTCACCAAGGATCACTGTTATCCGTTTACGTACAAAGCTGGTGCTAGAGAAAAACCAAAGGCAAGGGGAAGAAAAAGATGTTGACACAAAGACTAGAAGGTGGAATTTATAATACCTGTATTCTATCACTACTACTTTAAATGGAATCATTGTTGCTACTCTCAGGATTCTTTTATTTTTGTACCAAAATCACTCCAGGCACCTATCTACTCTAATAAATCTAGAACGTTTTCCCGGAGATACTATGACCAACTTTAGCTTCATACACTCACCCTTTTTTCTAATGCTCAAAGCACATTTTCTCCATAGCACGTTCTGATCATACGGGCTTTTATTCTCACCGATGGAAAATAATCATTGCTTATTGCCAACCAGTAATCCCCTTTCTTCTAACTGAAGAACAACACTGTTTGTGCCTTTCCGTGGTTTCTCTTCCATCTCCTAATTTTGAAAATCCCTCCCCCCCCCCACTTTGTTTCCTACTTTCCAACCTTCAGGCATTTTTGCAGATGTCATTCTGTTGCCACGCTTTTCGTTTTGCACTTCAGTTTTTGATGCCAAATTAGAACAGGCATTTTAATGACAGTAAAACTGTGTGTTGACATAGTTATCTCCTTACTCCTGTAACTGTTCTGTTGAACCACTTACCACTTCCTTATTAGACGTTAAAAACTACCCTTCATTCCTTACTCTGACTTTCTAGAGATGATGAGCTGCATTCTCTGTTGAGAACCGCCTTTTGAAACTATCTCCTGCAGGAGATAGACATTTGCCACAGGCACAAGGATGATTCCTTCCCAACACAATGCAGGGTCTTTATCATGCCAGAGTAGGGCCTGGGGGATCGTTCATATACACGTAGATTCTATACTTCTCTCCTTTTGTATATCCCCACAGGAGGTAAAAACAATTATATACCTAACCGTGCTTTCCGGGGCAAAGACAGCCACTTAGATTTGAAACTGTAATTGATCTCTATTGCTTTGTAGAGTTACTCTTTATTCTTCCCTAAGTATCTGGTATCTCAAACACGTTGGTTTTTTCAGAAATGTCAGTATATTTTCATGATCAAATAAGTTTGGGAAATGCTGGGTTAAACAGACAGGCAAGAATGGGTTATGTCAGAGCTCTCAGGATGTTCACGTGTTTTGAGAAGCACCAGAGGTGTTTAGGTTGCTCTGATATTGGTATCTCTCAAATGCATTGCACCTCGTACCTTCATGGCCCCAATTCGCCCTAGTGCGTGCTTTGGAAAATGCTATTCGAGACACTTCTTAGGCCTAGAAGAGTAATTTCTCTTTGATCTCTCTTTTAAGTGGATGGCCTTAGCCCATATATGAGCATCATGTAATTTAAGATTTGCTCCAAAGCATTCAAAGTGCAAAGTACGTCAGATTCCATTATTTTTTCTAACTCAGATTACTTAGCACAAACTACTCATTCGATGCGATTAGCGAGAATCCCAGAATTTCTTATTTTTCATGGTTCTCTTTGCCTTGTGATGTGTGAGACCGGACAGGCCACGGGTCAAGAAGTCTCTGACAAGGTGCTGTTCTTTCATTTACAGGGGTGACTTCTTTGACAACACCCCCCTCTCTCAGGATCCACTCTGATGACAGGGATCTTTGGCTCCAGAGTCCGAAGTCCCAGAAGGCCACAAAGCTACCTCTTCCAAGGCCATGCCTTCTACATAACTATGTGAATGCTGCCATTTGCAGCCAGCTGGGTCTCATCACCAAAGGCATCAAATCATTTTCTCCTCTTGCTTTGGGTCCTTTCTCTCTTTTTCTCGAAGTTATCAGCCTTAATATTAACCTTCCCTTTGGACAATCGGCTTATTTGTCAAAAATACAGAAACAAAGACCCTCAAATGAATTGTGATCTCTTGCTTACACTTAACCATCCATCCCTGAATATGAAGAACTTATAACTCCTTGAAGAAGCCAAGGTAACTCAGACTTCTCCCTGCGAGGTGAAAAACAGATAATCACACAGTAGGTGTGCCTGGCTCAGTTGGTTAATTAAGTGTCTGCCTTCAGCTCAGTCATGATCTCACGATCTGTTAAGTTTGAGCCCCACATCAGGATTCCTCTCTCTCTCCTCTCTCTCTGCTCCTCCTCCAATTGTTACTCTCTCTCTCTCTCTCTCTCTCTCAAGATAAACAAACATTAAATAAAAACAAAACCACACGTAAAATGCATGAGACCAATTAATTTATTAATACTTACAGTGTATTGATAAAAAATCTACCTAATGGGCAGTCGACATAAAATTTGATGTTTAGAGGTTTTGATCTTAGTTTATATTTATTTGTTTAAAGAGTTTTAGGTATGGTTTAAAGAAAAGACTTTGCTAAAGCAACTAGCAATAAGACCATGGCTATCAAACTAGTTTCTCACACAGAAAGTAGCCATTCCTTATTTCTAAAAATGTCTTGGGACAGTCTAAAATCACTCCAAATCATTTGTTGTCATGTAAAAACCTTTGGGGGGGGGGATCACTAATAAACAAAAGAAGACGATAGTAAAAAAACAAAACAAACAAAAAAGCCCAGCCTTGATCAGTTCAATAAACACTGAGGGTTAGGGGAGACCACTCTCTGTATTACCTCTACCTTTTCTATAACTGAAGCAGAGCGTAAAGGAGGAGATTGGGACAGTTCCTCCCTGCAAAATGCAATGCCTGTGCTCCAAAATTAAAAGAAAACAAGGACAAAAAGGCAGATAAGTGAAACGATATTAACCCTCAGCCTTTTTCTCCCTGCTCTCTTCTAGCTTGATCTCTGATTTCCTTAGCATTATTTTTCTCACTTAAGTATGGCTGACACACAGCGTTACACTCATTTCGGATGGACATCTCTGATCTCTTCAGACATATTTTCTATCTACAGCCACTGCACGGTATCCCAGTGAAACAGTGTGTTCCTTATCTTAACTTCCTGCTTTAAGTCTTCAGCCCTGTAAACAGATCATACTGACGATGGCCATATTTTGGCCCAGGTACTTGCAAATACTTACCGTATACAACTCCAACCCCCCAAGGAATAAATTATTAAGCGATTTCAGCGTTAACTCACAGCTACGCTGAATATGAAGTCAGGCAGAAGGACTATTTGAATCTTTCCCAAATCAGGTGCTAAAGTGTTCGTTTCTCAAGGAAAACATTACCCTTCATTCGTGGCGGGGGTACTTGGTGAGGCTTCTAATGTGGGGACACGTTTGATATTTCACACTGTTCAGTATCAAGTGAGGTGCGAGTTTTCAATTCTTGCAGACTCGAACGCAGTCACAGATTACGCTCTGAAGAGGTTTCTCTTTCTTATTTAGTAAATCATTGCTTTACATTTCAGGGTGATACTCTGCTTGTCATCAGATTGAAAAGCCACTGTCTAAGCTACAATCTGAGAGCTTTAAGTTGTTTTTGGTGCAAACAGGTTTCTGACCATTGTTGCCCTCTGAGGATATTCTAAGACTACTGCATTCTGGAAGAGTTCCAAAGCTACGTGGAAAGTCTTCCTTCTCTACGTTATACTCAGCCAAATTGAAACCGATTTGGGGGGACAATTTTTTTTTTAATTTTAACATACTACATTAGTGTTTACAACATTTTATGACATGTTTTGGTAGGATTTTTATTAAAATATTTGCAGGATGATTCAGGATTTTACACCCTAACAGGTGTAGATTAAGTTCTAGAACATATAACCCCCAAACTGATTCCATTATTATTATTATGTGATAGAGTGTGGGAAGAAGTAACTAATTTCACTCTCATCGGTCTGCCCCCACTGGACTCTGAGGACCGGTGGCAAAAACAATGCTTGCTGTGTTTCTCTTGTCTCCCTAATGTCTCCTATGACACCAGTCACATACCTGGTGCAGAATAAGTTTTCGAATGTATGAATTAATAAATACACAGAGTCATTAGGAAGACAGAATAGTCATCAAACAAGATTATGCCTTGATTTAAAACAGTAATATCAATAATGCAAAACGTGCTCAACAGGATGAGAGGTGTTCAGCAGCAGAATCCTAGAAACAATAGACTCTTACCAGCAAACATCAGAGACACCTAGTCTTACTC
Organism: Lynx canadensis; assembly: GCF_007474595.2. Classification (NCBI taxonomy): domain Eukaryota; kingdom Metazoa; phylum Chordata; class Mammalia; order Carnivora; family Felidae; genus Lynx; species Lynx canadensis. The sequence goes on along the minus strand of NC_044304.2, from coordinate 159,243,189 downwards.
CCAAAGAGGAGGGATTCTGACCCAAAGACTCAAGGGCCTGTTAACAGTAATCCCGATAGTTATACAGACAAAACATCTGAACTACACACAGTTTTCAACTTCAAATTCATCAACAAATCTATAGGTTTTAATCTCACTTTCTATTTGCCTTTTCCACAGGAAAACTGTACAAGTCATACAAAACTATAGGCTGATAGTGGTTTTTTCTTGTAACTTGTCTTTTTTCCTTTATAATATTAAGTTTCTTTTTAACTTGGACCCTGTGAGTCCTTTCATGAGGGAAACGGTCTTCCTTAAGTCTGAGTAAACGCTCAGATATGAATCTGCAGAACTGACATCCAGACCTAGGGCTGTGGAAAGAATCTCTCTTGGGAAGCTCCTGAGAGATGGCCAGCCTCTTTTATAGTTACTTGGACCTCAGCGTGGGTAATAAAAACCACCACAGAATGACAACTACTTAACCTGAAGGATACTGGAAAAGGTAAGAATTCAGAAATAAATGTGTTTGTTCTAGCATTAACCTAGCTCTTTTTCTGAATCAGTTCTCTTCCTTCCTGCATAAATGGGAAAGAGAACTGTAACAATGTTAAGCCTAAAAATGTGTGCTTCATGAACAGCCCCTTTCCAGGAAGTTCCTTCAGCATAAATGGCCATGATAAGTACCACTTGACCCCAAGCCTCCCTCCATCCCCAGATACACTGAATCAGAGCAATTAAAGCCTGGTCAGTAGCCCATGATGTGATCTAGTAAACAGCTTTGCTTGAAAGGTTTCCTCCTATGGCGCCTGGGTGGCTCAGTCGGTCAAGTTTTCGACTCTTGATTTCGACTCGGGTCATGATCTCATGGTTTGTTTGTGGGTTCCAGCCATTTGTCGGGCTTTGCACTGGCAGTGAAGAGCCTACTTGGAATTCTCTCTCTCTCTCTCTCTCTCTCTCTCTCTCTCTCTGCCCCTCCTCTGCTGAGGCTCTATCTCTCAAAATAAATAGACATTAAAAAAATAACATTAAAAAGATCTTGTCTTGATGGGTTCCAATAGGATACAAAGAAAGAGTCATTTAGCTCGGAGTAGCTTCCCTAAACAAAAGGGGATATTTCCTGCTGATTATACTTTAACTTAGTTCTATTTTCTTCCCACTTTCTATATTCACGTGTCTGTGCCTTGCCTTTTCTCTAAGTCAGCAGATATATGAGTAAGCAGATGTTCAAGACTGGAAAGTGTCAGAGGATGAGGTAAATGGCTCCTAGAGAAAGAACTGGGAGAGACTGAACGGAGCCAGTCATAAAAATAACAAAAAACAGGTTCACACCCATGGCTTACTACAAAGATGTGGTGCCTCTAGTTTCTAAACTGAGATCTAGACATATCCGGCTTCCGTGTTTCCATACAAACCTGCTTCGGGGTCAGAATTCCTAGCTTCCTTCATCTGTAGCCTCAAAATAATTCCCCCCTTATCAGGTGAGACAACCTCCGGGGATCTATTTCCTGTGATCTTAAGAGCTTGAAGGACAAGCTCACTGCCAACTCCTGGATGCCCACAATGCTCCAGGTCTTTTTCTAGGATCTTCAAAGCACAGCAAACGCAGAAAGTTATTAAATATTGCCCATATATGAACTATTGAATGTTCACCACCACATTGCCAGATGGCAGTCACTTTATATGACTTGTCTGGATTTATACAGACGACACCTAACAGAGGCGGCTTTCACATCTAGGGTGACATCACTCTCAGGTCCAGCTAGGTTCACTCACCAGTTACACCCAATTGCTGTCACGGCTTTAGAATGTTCCTTTCCATTTACTAGCGCTCTTCGTTCTTCACCCCTCCGACACAAAAACGTAAAGCACCTTCACTATCTAGAAGGTGCCACACAACGTGCAGATGATCGCGGGGAGAGGAAAAGGGACATTTTCTGTCATTCTGTAACGCGGCAAGGGAGAATTCTAGACAGATGCCAGGTTACTCTGCAGTCAAAAAAGTCACTTGCCTCTGAGGTTGTTCGGTGACATTTATGCTCTTCTGCTCCTGCTGGGGACTGCTCTTAAGTCGAGTAGAATCCTTGTGAGAATTCCAAGTTAGAACAAAATCTCTGGTGCCAGACAGACTTGTACCCTCCCCTCCCTTAGTTTTAGGGCCTAGAATGTCCGCAGCTTTAAAGGAGGGTGTCCTTTGACTCGAAGTGGGTACCAGTCCTAACACAGCAAGTTTTATCCCAATTTTCATTAGATCAAAACTCAAAAAGATACTTCATAACTGAGGAAGTTTCACTTAGTCTCTTCAGTGGAAATCTACATTTGGAAAAATGCCCATTACTCTTTCCGCCATTTACTATGTTTATTTGTGCCGAATGCCTGAGAGAAGTCTTTTGCTTAACAACGTAGTAAGCCACATCCAAATTATTCATATTTAACCTTTATTTGCTTAATCATGTTGAAATTTATTTCCCTTGTGAGAGGGATGTAGGGAAGCAGCAATGATTATCCAAAGTATTTTTTTTTTAAGAATAAGAACTTCAACCAAATTTAAATGCTCACTGTACCTGTCTCATTTTTTTTTTAATTTTTAAAGTTTATTTATTTTTGAGAGAGACAGAGCGTGAGCATGGGAGGGGCAGAGAGAGAGGGAGACACAGAATCCGGAGCAGGCTCCAGGCTCTGAGCTGTCAGCACAGAGCCCGACGCGGGGCTCGAACTCACAGACCGTGAGACCATGCCCTGAGCCGAAGCCGGATGCTGAACGGGCTGAGCCACCCAGGCGCCCCTCATTTTTATTTTTGAATTGAGAATTTTTCTAAGTAAAAAAAAAAAAAATCCTCATAGGCTGAAAAATAAACTCCATCACAGAGAGATTTTCTAGAGAAAGACGAATACATTATGTAGCAGTAGTCGCTTGGAAAAGCAGAAGCAATTTTAAGATGTTCCCATGGTAGGGACTGTATACAAAAGTATAATATATTTTTTTTCAGGGCACACAATGCATCAGGACGCCGTTACTGGGTGTTATCTTGTGTAACCCTATAACCCTGGCTGTATCACTGCTTCTCACGGTCTCTTAAAAGGCAGTGCTTAGATTAGGTTGATGTTATTCAAACCACGACGGGCAGCTGAGGGATCCAGCGGGACGGCTTCAGAAGACAGTGCCTGGAGTTGTGCCCCCACCACGCCCCTCACCCCCACACCCCCCAACTGCTCAACCTTCCCACCCCCCAACTCCCTCATCTGCTCTCCACCGTAGTTATTTATTTCAGGAATTAGACCCTCGAGAAGAACTTGTCTGGAAAATGAAGTCGAGACAAAAGTTTGCACATCATTAAGACGAATGTTTTTAGTCTTGTCTAACATTCCAGCTCTTACAACCCACAGCGATTTTTTCTGCTTCAGGACCCTGCCTTTTTTATTAAGAAGGAAAAAGATGGTGTTACCGTGACTATTTGCGGAATTTTTCTTAGTCCCTCCATTATCTGGTGCTCTGTTTTGCTGGTCTATTTTGTTTTTCTTTAAGAAAGTCTATCATGGGGAGAAAGGCTGAGAGATATATAAATTTTATATGAATATTAATCTTTTTAAAATCATGTGAAATGGTTCAGTGATCTAATAGTTTTATTGTGCCGATGCATGCGTGATTTGAAAGATAATTACATAAGATTAAATTCCTTTTCTCAGCCAATCAGAAAGGAGAGCCTATTCATTTTTACAACCCATAATAAACTTTGTGGATGAAAAATCGTGCTGTTAATCTCAGGCGCAATGACAGAAATAAAATATTATGAAAAAAATTTTCCTTGTGCTTCACGGGCAAAAAAAAATATGGTCTCTATTTACTAGAATCATTAAAATGGTGTATCCATTATTTATAGAATAGAGCAATAGGAAAATGGCAGAAAAATGATAAAACAATAAGGAAATTACATAAAGAGATGAAATGTGAATCACATTTATCTAAGAGGGGAATTAATGTTGGTAATATTTCTATAAGCAAGAGAATGCTATAGTACAACGCAGAACAGATTTTAATTCTTAGCAAGACTGGTGCTAACCTAGGACGTGAGCGCCGTTGCTTTGCGCAAACAAAAATATAATGAAAATATCACCCAGCGTTTATGTGGTATTTACTAGGTGCCAAGCTGTGATCTAAGTACTTGTCACATATGAATTCACGAAACTTGTACTCTAACTCTTTGGGATTGTACTATCATCATTTCTGTGTTGCAGAGGAGAAAACAGAGGCTTGATGAGATTAAGGAACTCGTGCAGGACACAGTTCAGAGGTTCTGGCGCTGGGGGCTCCGTCTGAGCCATCCACGCTCCTGCGCGACACTCTGGACCATTCCCTCCAGACTCTCCGCATTCCTCATCCGTGTCGGACACGTGTCCTCGATCCCGCCCTGATGTCTGCAAGCTGCACACCGGAGGCCCTCTGCATGCTGCCTCCCTCCAAAGGAGTCCTACAGAATTCCTCTTCTCTCTGCTTTGGCACACTGGGAGCGGGCCACGGCGGTGGGAACAGGTGTCCTCCGGTGCGCGGGACGATGGAGTACACGGATTGCAGGACGCGCCGACAGATCAAAACCGAGGTCTATTTTCCTCCGACCGTCACCACGTGCGGGCGATTCTCGACCGTGGCAGTGACAAAGCCTCCTCTCGTCTGAGACCGACGGCTCCCACAGCCAACCTCCCCTCCACTTACGACGCCCGCTTGTCACCTTTGCTGGGCCTTCTCCCACCTGGCTGGTTTCATCACCAGCCGGGCCGGCCATTCGGCCGAGAGCCTGAGTTGTCACAGAAGCTCCCTTCCTCTCCGTGTGATGCCTGCACGTTCGACGATAAAGAAAAAAATCGACCCTTTTTCTCTCTTTCTCTCTCTGCCTTCCCCCCCTCGTGCATGCGTGCGCGCTCTCTCTCTGAGAAATGGACCCTTGTGATATTTCAAGCACCAGTTCTCTGCCCTCTTCTAGTTACTTTTACTGATAGGCACCCATCAACACGATCTTCAAGGAAACTTAATTTTCTCCTTGTTAAAAAAGAAATACGCATCAACTACACGTCCTGAATTTTAACAGCGTAGGAAACAAAATACAAACCCTGTGTGAGGTCAATGACGAGAGCTGACCGAGGAAGGTTTTGGGTATCTGCCTCCGGCTTGCTTCTCTTCTCCCCTCTGCCCGCCAACCCGTTATCTGTCGGTCTGCTCTCTATGCACAAGCTTACTGTATAAAATCAGGCTTTATATGCAGTTTTACTGGCTGCATTTTTCGTCCATTTCGTGTAAATAGTAAGAGCATTGTGAGGTCAAAGGATGTAACTGGGTTTTATGTTTGCTTCACAAGTTACATTTCTTACAACAATACAATGAACGTGTGCTTACTGTAAAAACGATCTGGGAACTGCAAAATAAAAGGGGAAAAATAAGAATCACTCACGATCCGCCGGCCATTGGACCACACCTCAGACAAAACCGGCCCTCGCAGCTTCTCACCTGTTTTACTGCCGATCCTGTCCGATTCGCATCCCTGTCTCAGTCAACTTCACCCTCCCCTCTCAACCTACCCTCCTACTGCTTCTGGGAAGATTCTACTGTAAATTTCACAAACGTGATGCGGTCACACTCTCACACTGCCATCCTCTCCCCTCTGACTTTACCATGCTATACAAATTACCCCCATGCTGCAAGCTTTCTCACAAGGCACTTGTCCCACTTCGCTTAATTGGCCTCGCTCCTGTCCAGGAGAAGCGGAAGGAAGTTATGTATTAGGTAAGGCGAGGAGCCCCGACAGGACCGAGGCAGAACGGGGGTGCGATGGAGTTGAGGTGCCACAGCAGAGTAGAGGGGAACTGCCTACATTTCCTGGTTCGGGTCCGGATGGTTCTGAGAAATGAGGTTGGCCCTAAACCCTCAGCGAAGGGAGAGATCTGGGAACGTGCAGAAATTCAGGTCGTCTAGGAGGAATGGGACTACCTTGTAACAGCTAGACCGTCAAAGACGGCACACAAAGAAGGCCAAGTGTAGGACAGCAATGAACGTGTGAGCAGGATTTTGACGAGGGAGAGATGATATAAAGCACAAGCCTAACGAGGTCACGGCAGATTCGGTCAGAAGGAAGAGGCAGGATTCGGGCAGGTAAGCAGCGTGCCGCTGTGGGGCTCAAACTGGATGAAGAGGACAGGGGACCGCACAGCACTATAAGAGGTCCTAGAACATGCACCCCACCAGCTGTCACCGGCGTCAGAGACTGAGCTGCGTCTGCTCTCTGCCAATGCCCAGCATCATCCCGGCGCACAGTAGGTACGCAGGAGCTGGGTCCCCACTTGACTGTATTGGCTTACATGTTCCCTTTTCTCGGCTTTTCAAGGTAACTGCTGACTCTCATTTCTCTATGTGGTCTAGGATTCCTACGGGTATGTGGTTTGCAAACTGGAACCAGTTTCCCGTCCCCAGTAATCGGAGCCATGCGACAGGACATTGCCACCTGAAGACTTATACACAGTAAAATAATTTTACTCTTGAGTTTAAAAAAAATGTCCTGGGTGCCATGTTGTTTTGATGATTTTTCTCTGTACCTTCTTTAAAAGACTAGCTTACTTGTTTTTGCCATTATTCAGGTGTGGACTGGGAGAACCTGCTTGGAAGAAAACTATTACTCATGGTTGTTTTTGAGATGTATTTTTGTTTATATTTGTTTAGTTTATTTCATTGTTGGCTGACTTTGTTTAAAAGCATTGTGTACTTTTTTTGAATAGTGTTACCAGAGATCTAAAGTAATTTTCAGGTTTGCAAAGTGCCTTTTTAAAAAGCTATTCTTATTAATTTTCTCCCCACACAATTTTCTGATATTTTTATACTTCTTTCGTGTGTGTGTGTGCGTGTGTAAAAAAAATTAATGAGATCCCTTAGCTTTTCCTTTCCATGGAGAATTTAATTGAGTGATCAATCACCAATACAAAGTGTACTTATTCCCGCAAGAGTACATTTATGCTACTTTACACCACAGGCCTAGCCAATTGAAGTCAAACTTGGTTTTTTTTATATATATCTTTTGATAAAGAAACACTACAGAGACCAAGATAAAAGACAGATGAATTATCTAATTCTTAAAGAGAAACAAACATTTTCCTCTTTTTTTAAAAAAAAAAAAAGGTTATCTGTTACAACACAAAAAAATTAGGGCTAGGAATAACATGTGATGTTTTTGTGTTACAATTAAAATTGTTAATTATGACAGCCTATAAGAATAATAAGTAACACTTCATACTTCCATTCTCCTCCTGCCACAAAACTGTTTCACTTCCTGACCAGAACATGGTCTCCCCTAACAGGATGTGTGTACAGCAATAAAGATGTATGAAATTTGCTGAAGGTCTGACCTTGCCATAATCAAAATAATGAGTGTACTTAATGGAATGTGAGTTTCCAATCAGCCGAAAGCATCTGGCTACCTATACCTTCTGAGAGGGAAAAAAAAAAAAAAAAAAGCCAGGACTCCCAATAAAATCTTGAGTAAAAATTCTACTGGCCCCAAACTAGATTTTTAAAAAGGACAATTTGTGCCCAAGTATGTTATTTTCCGGCTACTGATGCTAATGGAAGGAGATGCTTTTAAATGCTTAGCAGATGTTTAGTGGTTTTATCATCATCATTACCCACAAGTTATGCTACATTATGTAAATCTGGCCTTGGAATTTAAGGCTTATCTATACTTAATACACTTTACAAACTATTTCTCTCCACTGGTAGTAACCTCTTTAGGGTAAGAAGTAGGTGTTTATTTTTTATTAATAGGAATACTTTACTGCAAAGGTTGCTGTAATTCCCCTCTTTGCGTATTTTTCAGAGACACGTTATAATAACTAAAATAAAAGCGGAAATGCGAATTCCTCACAGTTTGATTTGCCCTTTATTTCTACTTACACCTGTTAAGACAGCCTTCACACCTTTGTCTCTAGTTCAAGACTGCCAAACTTACATTCCTCCGTATCCCAGCCTTGTTCAGTTAAGAAACTCGAGCTCAGTGCACCCCAAATGGAGTTAATTACCCTTGCCTGGAAACATCCTCCCTCACTCTCACCCATGTACCCACGCCAGACATGGGAATAAGCTAACCTCTCCCAGGTTCACCTCCCCCTGAACTAACTAATCTGGTCCAGACACTCTACTTCTTAAAATGTTTCTTCCCTGACCATCCGTTGCATCTTGAGCTGCTGCGTTTCTTCTCAGAAGAAGGCTGTTGGCCCAAGTCCTACACAAACTAGGTCAGAATCTGCGATGTTGGTCACATCATAAACGCCTTGGCACAGAATGTGATCTTCTAACGGATCTAGATAGACGCCTGAACTCTGAATGGGTCTTCCTGGAGCACAATGGCATGTGTATTACACTCAGATAAAACAAAACAAAACAAAACAAAAAAATTTACTAGAAATCTCTGAATCATGTTTTTGTTTTCATAATGATTAACACAGAGTCATTCATGACTTACAAAATACATATAGATTTTAAATCAATGTGCCTCAAGATGGTTGTTTCGAAGGTAAATCAAAGTCAAGGCAAAGCACTGAATTTTTCATCGGTATTAGACCCTTAATTGACATGGAAAAAAAACTTTACACATCACATAAGTATAACTGTTCAAATGCATATTAATACTAATTATCTGCTGGGTGTATTACATACACACACATAATGCGTGCATATTTATTTTTAACTGCCTCCTTCACCCCACTGACCCTCACTGATATAAGCTGTATCAGTAGAGCAGTTTTTTCTCTTCTATCCGTGAATGCACTCCCAATCTGAAACAGTTCCTAAAAATACCAAGCGCTCAATAAGCATTTGTCCACGTTAATATTTTTAAATTTAAATAGATAACCTTACGTATCACATGTAAATCAAAATACTGTCTCCGGTGTGAAAACATCTTAAATAGGGTCTATAAATATATTAAGTTTTACTATGTTATTTACTCACTCTATAAGTTAAGCACTGTACTAGATGCTTTATATGTTCTGTACCTTTTTTAATCCCTTTATTTCAAGAACGAACTAAGCCTTCAACAGTTAAGGAAGTGGTATGGCTGAACTCTTGAACGTGCTCTACTCAACTCCAGTTGTGTCTTTCCCATAATTATTTTACTTTAAACGGTACAGGTGGCAGATGTAAATGATTTCGAGATAATTTTGTGTAAATTGATGTGAGGCTTATCTACATAATGTCACTAACAGCTAGTATGTCTTGAGGTTTCATCCTTAATCTTTTAAGACTCTCATCAAGGATAAACATATCATACATGTGTTGTTCAAGGCCAAAAGTCACAAAAAATAGTGGATTATGTGAAATTTTGTCTGGACAAAGTTGTCACTCTTTACAGAATCATAAAGCATAAATGGCGATTAAGATATCATTCGAAGAGGCACAAGTCAGAACAGCAAGATGTGTTGGTTTGGGCTCACTGACAGCACGCTCGGGATCGGCAGACTGGGGGTCTAGTCTCAGCTCGGCCACTAATTAGATGCTGCGACCTTGAGCAAATCAGTTTGCCTCTCTTGGGCTTTTGTCTTTTCAGCTGTAAAATGAGGAGGCCGGACTGGATATTCTCTGAAGTTCCCTCCATCTCTGAAATTCTGTGACCTACAATCTTTAGAGAGTAGTAGTTGCACCATTATAACTTATTTTATAAAATTTAGAAACCAGGCTACAAGACTGACGATATATGCCAGAGTTCAAAGGTACCTTATTAGCAAATGCTAAGTCACTGACTGTGGCATTACTGGTCACAGTGTGTAGAAACATCCCTGAAAAGATCCTTTGAGTAATTTGAGAGTGCCCCAAAAAGTCCCATCATTAATTATGCGAAGTTATGACTCCAGGCACGTTGCATTTACGGGAGACTTTGGCAAGTTAACTGGACGGATCCTAAGAAAACTGTCAAGTCTCCTCCTTTCCTAGCACTCTGAAGGTACCAAGGCTGTCCCTGTAGATTTATTCCAGCTTCCATTTCTATTAAAGAGGGAAAGGTTTAGAACACTCAGCCATTTGTATTTATTAGTTATTTGGTCTTTAGAGAATTGGGAACAACAACCTCAACCGCGTATTTGCATTTTAGGCTTCTTTTCCCAAAGAGTGGGGGAAAGAGCGGTTTACTTCATTAAAGGTCATTTCAAAGGGTGACATCTAAAGGAGAATCTGTCTGCAGTGACCGACAGAGGGCTGTGCAATTCAGGAGGTCACATCTCCGAATCCCAAGGGCAGGGGGAAGTCAGCCCTAAAGAGCTCTCCAGTTCCCTCAGGGCTCTCTTTTCTCATTTCTCGTTTTCTTTGCTCCTTGGCCACCTGACTCACTCTCCTACACCTGTGTTGTCCGACAGGTCAGCGGCCAGCCACACACATCGCGATTTTCACTTCAATGAATTAAAATTAAATACAATTTAAGTTGTTCGGCTCCCCGGTTGCATCGGTCACATTTTAAGCGCTCGACCCACCTTCTGCACAAAGCAAAAGAACCGCTTGTCAGCAAGTAAGATCCCTGTCCTGACATAACTGTCATCCCAGGAAAACAAGGCAGTTTCTGAGACCACGTCGCTCAAGGTTTGGAAGTCCTCGGGGAGGCTTCTGACTGGCTGGACAGGATCATGGGCATGATGCTTGACCTGTCCTGTGGGCCGGGAGGCAGGATAAGGGAAACTGACCGTTGCCACTCACCAGAGTGCCAGAGCTAGAGTCATGGGGAGCAGACACCTTGAAAAGGTGTGTCTGAATCCTCTGCCTTCGGCCCGTGCTTCAATCTTAGGTGTTACCTTTGAATGCCTTCTGACACATGCGTATCCCCATATAATCCACATTAACCACGTGCCTGGTACGACACCGTATTTCAACCACCCTAAAAAGTTCCCCATGCCCCTTCCCAATCTCCATCCCCCACCCAGAGGTCACTCCTACTGTGACATTTTCCACCATAGACGAATTTTGTCTCTCGCTCTATTTTTCACCTGAGCACGTGTTATTTCATAAAGCAGGAGAACAAAATGCTTAAAAGCATCATTTCTTCTACAGAAATGTGGGTTGAATTCCCAGCTCCTACCTTAAGGAGTTACTAAACTTCCCTAAGCCTCAGTGTTCTCCAAGTAAATAGTAAGAGTAGTGATTGTGTCACATGATCATCATGAAGCGGAATGGAGGCAATGGATGTAAACAATGGAGTCATGAGTCACTGTGGTTCTCGCCACAGTGCCTCTATTCAGCGCATGTTGCTTTTTGTTGTGATAGAATGAGAAAAGGTTTCAAGGTTCTCATTCTGTGACTGGCCTGCAAACCCCTGTTTGTAACAGCAGGTTCATCTGGTTCTTCTGTGATCCAGTGTGAAGAGAAAGGACGGGTCTCCTTTTCTCATAGTCTCAAAAAGAAGATCCGCAGTATGGAAGGGGAAGCGCAAAATCAAAGTCCCTAAAAAGCAAATTAAAATGGAGTACCGATAATGATTCAGTTTCTTCTGATAAAATGTTTGAGCACGTCACCCAGTTTTATGAGCCTTAGAAGAACTTCACAACTGCCATTCTGCACGTTTTAGCCTGCCAGTTTTATGGGTGACTCATCACCACTCAGATGTTCAATGAAACAGTTGATGATATAAACCAACCTCCTATAAAACAACGTTAGTGCAATTCCCATTTTTACATAATGCAATTTAATAGAACTGCTATTTTAGGGAAAAACAGTCCCTGGTAGCTTATGATTTCATGTGTTTACTCCAGAGTGAGAGGCAGGCCCTTGGTTTCCCGGCTTTGAGTAAAAGGGAAACAGATTTTCAATAAGCAGGGGATGCAATGCATGGGGGTCCAGAGCCTGCCTTGGCTCTGAGGTCATTCTGGAACTGGCCCTCTGGGAGAAAGGGATGATCTATGCTAATGGGCAGGTGATTCTGAAAAGGGCTTCAGGGAGCACAAAGGGAAGCCTAGGCAGGCTTCTGATGCAACCATTTAGTGTTGTATCAAAATGGTTCTGGGGGCGCCTGGGTGGCTCAGTCGGTAGGGCACCCGACTTCGGCTCAGGTCATGATCTCACCGCTCACGCGTTCGAGCCTCACGTCGGGCTCTGTGCTAACAGCTCAGAGCTTGGAGCCTGCTCCCAGTTCTGTGTCTCCCTCTCTCTGCCCCTCCCCCGTTCATGCGCTCTCTCTCCTCTCTCAAAAATAAACATTTTAAAAAATGGTTCTGTCATAATATGAAAACATTTTTTAAAAACCTGTTCTACTTACTATCCCAAAATATCTTATAATATTCTGTGCGCGCGCACACACACACACACACACATATTTAATGTCCCGGAAGAATGCTCAGCAACGGATACCATTGCAGCACGTGCTCCAGCTACCCACTCACACCCCCATTCCTTTACCATCTCACCCAGCGCCACCTGCCTTCTGAGAGCCAGCCAACACCTGCACTTCTTTTCCCAAGGGCTCTCTCTTGTCACCATAGGCCACTCTGCTACTTCCCGGGTATCCTGGAAGGGCCAGGAATTAACGCTCCTAGGAGCAGCCCTCACGGAAAACATCCAAAGACGGGATGGGAACTGATGGACAGATGGCCCAGCAGCCCCGCCCTCCCGCCCTCCAGTTGCTAGAGCTCTGAGTGCTGGTGCCTCGGGTATCCCCCAGGGGATTAAGGGTCCCAAAGGAGATTTTGTGGACTCTCCTCCCTTCCTTGTCCCACTTCCCTCCACCCCTGCCAGTGTTTCCCTTCAGCTCCCAAAGAAACTGCTTCTATTTGAATCCTCTTTAAGGATCTGCTTCTGTGGGAACTCAAACTAAGGCAGTCATGAAACCAACTGGGAAAATGAAATATCCTTTATAAAAGCAAGCATGGGGGCGCCTGGGTGGCTCCGTCGGTTAAGTGTCCGACTTCGGCTCAGGTCATGATCTCACGGTCTGTGGGTTCAAGCCCTGCGTCGGCCTCTGTGCTGGCAGCTGGAGATTGCTTTCAATTCTGTATCTCGCTCTCTCTCTGCTCCTCCCCCACTCATGCTCTGTCTCTCTCTCTGTCAAAAATTAATTAAACAAACAAACAAATAAATAAATAAATAAATAGATTTTAAAAAGTATAATATTGGCCAAAGGGAGAGAACAGGGAAAGATTTTGAGAACTACCCTCTCACAAAATGCCTCTGGCCTTCTTTGCCTGAATTCAATTCAGTTCAACAAACCAAATTTATCAAGTGCCTTCTACCCAAAAAGCATTTTTCCTAGATATTTATCAAGCACCTTCTACATCGAAAACGTTTTTCCTGTTGAATAAGATTGCGAAAGTATTAGATAACTCATTCTGCACTGGAACTTTAACAAATTTGACAAAGTTCCTTGCAAATGTAAATAATATTTTTCATTTTCACAAGGAGAAGCTTTCGTGGAATGACATTCATCCTGATCAATTCCATAAAGTGGCAATTTCATCAGAATCACTTATCTTGTAATGAAGTTCAACTGTGTAATGATTTCAGCTTATGATGGCTAAGAATTACCTTGAACTAACCCTGAGAACATGGAGGGGTTAATTTTATTTTGAAGAAATCATAAGATTGTGCGACGTGTATACAGCTCAATATGTCCTATCAGAGGAAATGCTACTTTTAGCAGAATGATTGCTTTTTTCATTAGGATGGTAACTTCAGGAGAGGACAGCTTTGAAAGCAAAACAGATATGTGGTAAAAATTGTTTCCAAGTAAATTGGCAGTTGAATTATTTGAGAACTATGGATTATTTTTACATGAGTTTCTTCTTGCAGCCAAAATTTAAGAATGTACTCCAAGTTTACCCACCAGAAGATTCTACGCATTTGATGGCTGGAAATCTGCTTTCCACGTACGTAATGTTTATGTATCTATGACATGCATCATTTGACTTGACGTTTGCTTAACTGAAATGTGATGGGTCGACATTATCAAGCTGAGCAGATTTTCTAGAACCTTAAACCGAATGTTTCTGTGTACGTATGGCATGAGTGGCAAATGGGCACATAAAAGCAGCAGATGCTACCACACAGGGTTAGTCCCATATTATCATTAACATGTATTTGATGAGCACGGATAAATTAGAAGACCGTGATCACTTATATGAATATTTAATTATATTTATATGAATGCCATTTTCCTGGGGTTATGAGGACAACGCACTATAGCCTGTTTCTTGGAGGAATATGTACATGAATTTTATAAAATCCATGAAAATTGAGACAATTTTTTAAAAACTTTTCTAACGTTTATTTTCGAGAGAGAGAGAGAGCGAGCTGGGGAGGGGCAGAGAGAGAGAGGGAGACACAGAATCTGAAGGAGGCTCTAGGCTCAGCACAGAGTCTGATGCGGGGCTTAAACTCACGAACTGTGAGATCATGACCTGAGCATAAGTCGGACGCTTCACCGACTGAGCCACCCAGCTACCCCCAGACAAATTTTCTGATCAACTATTACAGAGTGAAGTAGGGCAAGACATTGGGTAAGTAACTGCACAAACAGAGGGCCAATGGTATCTTTAAAGTAACAATTCTTCTGGGGCACCTGGGTGGCTCCGTCGGTTGGGGGTCTGACTTCCGCTCAGGTCACGACCTCAAGGTTTGTGAGTTCAGTACCCACATCTGGATCACTGCAGTCAGCACACGGCCTGCTTCAGATCCTCTGTCCCCTCTCTCTGCCCTCCCCTGCTTGCGCTCTCCCAAAAGTAAAACATTTAAAAAAAAATAAAGTGACAATTCTGATTCTTTAAGCTATTGTATTCCACAATCTGAGTATTATTTCTTAAGTGCTAAGTCATGTTCAATAGGCACGGATACAGAAATATTTATTATATCTTAGTGCACGGTATTTTTGGTATGCCCAGTGCCAAGAACCATGCTAGTGGCTATGACTGAAAGGCAAACAAGACCAACTCAGACTTTCCCTTCTGGAAAATACAAAGCCAGATGTGTAAATGACAACAATGCTGGGCGGTCACTACAGTGATAGTCGAGGTAGCAAATGAGTATTTTGCCTCACAAGTTACATGTGTATTACTGTATCATAAATGTTACAATGATAATAGTTTAGCACGTTCTGGGCACGGCACTGGGCACAGAGCCCTACATGATCTCATGGAAGCCTCACAGTATCCTTATGAAGTACGTGCAGAAATTGATCTAGGTTGTACGGACTGTGGTGCTGAATTTGCATGGGTCCTTGCAAACGAAGCCTTGAAGCTGAAGTCTTGTTGGCTTCATAATAAATCTTTTCCTCACCACCATTATTGTACCAGCTTTCCAGATGAGGAAACTGAGACAACAAAGGCAATGGAAACTTTAAAAGGAAGTGAAATCTGTATGGAAACTGACAGAGAGTATAGGTTATTGGGTAGAAGGATTTTCACTGTAGCCCCCACCAGGCAAATCCTCCAGACTGTGGAACAGGAATGAGGACCCCATGTTGGCCAACTGAGTTGATGGGTGGAATCAGGTTCTTTCCAGAGATGAAGACATGAATATTATAAAGCATTCATGCATCGTCAGTGTTTAATAATCATCTGTGAATTAGGGAATATGCTCTGGGAACTGGGATATCTGAATCGAAAGTCATTGGATTAAAGTAGTTCAACTACGTCCTTTCCAAGGAACAGTGTTCTACAAACCTGAATAGTCAAAGCAGTCACAGTATTTAATTTCCAGCATTCGTGTTTGGATAGATTAATTCACGGATTGCTCATTACCCAACAATGTCACATACTGTGATAAAGCAGCTAAAAGTAATCTGACAGTTGATTGATTTCAAGTGTCATTATGTAGATAAAGGAAAATATTAGCGTCCCTGGGTTAAGTAAAGTATGTTTTACAATTCCACCTATTTGGTTTTCAACACTAATATTTTTATGATATTTAACTTCATGGCAGAGGATGAAAACATTGATCAACAGCCAGGGCTTACGTTCAGAGAACTGCACCAAGATTTATAGCTGGTGTGAAAGCATGATTTAAAATTATAAAGAAAATTCCTTCTTAATTTTGAGGCTTGGCAACAAATTCAGACGTGTATTGAAATTTCACTTTAAAAAATGATACCTTTATATGCACATAAACAATTCTGCTGAAGTGAAATTAGCCTGAGAATGGCAATTTCGATGTACAGAAACAGGTATGTTAAAAATTAATCACTCATTCCCCACTCTTTGGTAAAATTCACTGTTTTCCAAGGGCATTTCCGCAGCAGCTGTTCAGGGGCGCGGGGGCTCTGCTGGCTGTTGAGATGACTTCCATGTTTTTACAGTAACAGTGAGGAACTCCATGGAACCCAAGACAGCTCTGGCCACCACGGGTGTGTCAGATTAACTTCAGTTAAGAGGGAGATATTGGCAGACATCACCAAATGATCAATTTTCATCACCCGGAACAACACAATGTGCTACAGAGAAACCAAGAATTCTCTGTGAAGAGCATTTTGTTTCTAGAGGGTTCCCATGCCCTAGACGTGTTGGGTGGTCTACATTTGCTAACTGTGTTATGCTCTTACTTCAGGCCCATTTTACCTACGATCTCATCATTCAAGGTTAAACTAAAATTCCATTGTTCTATGCATGGGAAAATTGGATGTTTTCTTGCTCTAAGATGACTTCATTATTTAAATAATTGCACACGCACACGTGCACACCCACATATACACAGAGGGAAAACTCTTGGCAATATCATGACAAAATACTCTGGTCAGTTCTGAAATCTGTTTGGTTGTCTTTTAACCAGATTCATGACTTCAAACATTTAAGGTTCAAAATCAGAGAAGTCCTGAAGTATCAAGGCAGATTACCCTTGGTAATTATGGTCTTGCCCAGTTCTGTGATCGCAAGGTTGCACATTTATAGATGGTAAAATCATCTTCAGGTTTCACAAAATTTTGAGTTTACCAGGCTAACGTTTATACCCGGAACAGGAATGCTTATGGATGATTTTGTTTTGTTGCTGCAGACAGAATAAAGTAGAAATCGTTCACGAAAGTCAAAGGCAAAGGATTTTTGTGTCAACGCCCAGAATAAAGAAAATTTTCTAAATATGGGGAAATTTACCCAAAATCTATTTATAAAACTCAACCTTGTTTTATACAAAACTTCTGTCTATACTGCAGTTTCTTTTAATGAATAAAGTCATCAACTAAAGCATTATTTTAAACATGAATATATGTACGGAACTAATCCAGCTGAAAGACAGATTTGAGTGCAATTCTTGAACGGTCAGGATAAGTAATGGAGCACCTTGGACAACAGGTTGAGCACTGCAAAAAGAAGAAAACTCAGTGCACACGGCCGGGCTGGTGTGTGCTCCCTGAGATGCCTGAAGGTTCTATTCTCAAATAGACTATTCTCACATCCTCCTCCTCTCCCCTAGATCTAATCTGTTAGTGTTTTGAAAGGTCCAAAAGTTTCAACTTTTCACTAGATATTTTAAATATGTCCTGTCCAAAAAAGGCATTGTTAGATGGGGGGACATATGACCTCCGGAATCATAGTATCTGGATTCAAAAGATGCTCTGCCAGGTACTGAGGGTATCATCTACCCTCACGGTGGCACATGACTTGACCTCCTCAACCCTGCCTTTCCATATATGCAATGAGATGATTATCTTCCTCATACGGCCCTGTGAAGTATTAAACGAACGCACTCATCACATAGCATTTAGCACAAGCCCTTAACACATTCGGGGGGAGATATTAGAATGAAGACTTTTTATTTTTCCCTGAAACATTCTTCCCTCCCAGGCTTTCACCTTCAAGGGACAGTCAGGAAGCACACCGCCCCAGGGAGGAAAGGACCTAGAACAAAGAGGGCACTGATTGGCTTTGACCATTAAAGCTCCTCGCCCAGCAGCAAGAGCCGCGTCTCGAAAGCCAGGCCTCACCTGTAGAACATGACTTTCTAAACTCCTTTGATGCAATGTAACATATGAAACACTAAGCCTGCCTGATCAGATCAGAGTCCAGGGTAGAAAAGAAATAGAAATTCCATCCCTTCTTGTCCAGGTGGGTCTCAGGGGGAAGGGAAGCGGAGATAAGATCTAGTGATGAGGACCTGCATCTTCGTATTTCTTCTCTGTGCTAGAGAGAGGTGGGGAATTAGACTAGAAAGTACTCTTAGAGAAAGGGGATATATGCCCTTCTTTCCTGCCCAGGTGTCTGGGAGAGAGTCACCTCATGCGCCCTCCTCCTCTTGGGGCCCCCCGGCTAGACTAGGAGTAAGACAGTAAAGACAGTAAAAGTCAACACGGTTGTCAAGAGAGACTGCCTGAGGTCTCTCTCCGTGAGCAGCCCGAGACGCGTTTATAGTGTGAGGGGGCTGGGAGTCCCTAAGGTGCAGGAGACGAAAGCAGCACCCTCCAAAGCTGGATTTGAGTCTGAGTGGGGAGCCCCCCCGCGGAAAGGGCTGCCACTTCCTGGGAAACAGACACTAGCCGAAAGCCATTCGACAGGAACCTGGCTGAAGTCATTCGGGGGAGACCTACTGGAATAGGCAATACAACTGAGAATCGGGGTGGGACCCAGGCAGCCAGGGGAGACAGCAGACACTTCCTGGAGCCATTGTCTACGACTAGGAAATCAGGCCCAGGGCCACCACCATAGACCTCTTTAGCTAATGCCGGCAGAAAGGGGAGACACTAGACCAGACAGTACCTCAACTGAGAGCAGCCAGCACATCCCTGGGTGACACCAGCCAGTCATGAGTGCCAGCTTGAGGTCACAGGCTCTGATCCCGTTCAAGGAGGTCATAGACGCATAGAGAGGAGTGGGCGAAGGGGGAGATTTGAAAGTATCCAACCTTAAGCGCGTTAATCTAACATACATGAATGACTTGGTGGGTTAGGTTCAGGCTTCCCCACATGACACCTCCGGGAGAGAGGGAGGAGCTCGCCAGGGAGATTAAACGGTTTAAGGAAAATCTGAGGGTACTCTTAACAGAGCCTTCCCCTACTGGTCTATGCCCAGACAACATCTCAAATAATCCTTGCAGGAACCTTCTTTTCAGAAAACATGGCTGTTATCCCCACTAACCACTGGCAGACGGACAGAAGTCCAATGTTTATCAGAGCACATTAGGTAAGGGGCCAAGTTCACTGCTGCACCTGTGAATGAGTTCGGGGGAGGCAGGCAAGCCTGCTTCAGTTTGTGTTTCTCATGGTGCTACGTCACTTGTGTAACTCTGGACAGCCATCTCACTTCCCTGAGATTTTGTTCAAATGTAAGAAGGCTAAACGGTCCGGAACTAATCGACTATCCTTACGTGAAACCACGCGCTCCGGATTTTGGTTCAACAGTGGCACAAAGTACATGAAAAAACACAAAGTTGAACTGAATGTTGCTTTGGAAGCAAAGAAAGGACAATAAAGCATATATACAAGCCTCACTAACACAAACCAATTTTAACCAGTAAACAATTTGAGGACCCTTTCTACCCAGCAATACAAAAGAAAATTGATTATGTGGTCTAACCAGAAAAGCTGCGCGCATCTACTTTATGTAAAGTTGCTTAAATATTAAGAAGTCAGTCACTCTGCATGAAGCTGACTTTCACTTTAGACACCTGAAAAAATACAGGTTTAAGTTGGGATGATAATAATTTTCCTCAGGCAATTCTGAGGGAGATATAATTTTGTAGCTAAAGTAGAAATCTTGAAAAAATGTCTACCTTTCAAATATCAATTCCTAAATCAATCATTTCCTTGATGTAAAATCAATGACCATCACCAGACAAAAATTGGTTAAGTTCTTATTTGTGTGTGTGTGTGTGTGTGTGTGTGTGTGTGTGTGAAGGTGACATTGGTCTTTTAATGCTCTAATTTTTATTATCTCGTTTTTGCTTTATATTGTTTCTATGTAGGTGTTACTGTCTTTTTTCTCTTGTAACTGGTCCATATTTTAGTAATAGTTTTATCCCCTGGTCCAGGTCTTGATAAATTTATATTAATTCTTACAGAAAAATGTTAAGTGATATCACCTTGAAATTACTGCAGTTCCACAAAGGTATTCTGACCACATATTCCAGAAACTTGAAGAGCTATAATGGAACGGCTTGGCCACTTCAGGATTAGTGGGTCAAACATAGAGAAACATTGCAAATGAAATAAAGCCTATGATTTATAGATTATTATTCAAACCTAATAGCACTGGGGCGCCTGGATGGCTCACTCGGTTAAGTGTCCGACTTTGGCTGAGGTCATGATCTCACAGTTCATGGGTTCGAGCCTGCATCAGGCTGGCTCTGTGCTGTCAGCTCGGAGCCTGGAGCCTGCTTCAGATTCTGTGTCTCCCTCTCGCTCTCTGCCCCTCCCCCACTCGCGCGCGTGCTCGCTCTCTCTCTCTCTCTCTCTCTCAAAAATAAACATTGAAAGAATTCTCAAATCTAATAGCACTAATTATTTTTAATAGCACTAATTATTAATAAATATTTTAGACGGTCCACAACTGCTCTTAAGAACTTTCAAGGATATACATACCATACGTATTTATATAATAGGAACTTGTATATTCAGAACGGTGATAAGCTGTAGTGTGTAAAAACACATAGATTTCTAGATTTTCAAGATTATTAGTAGTGCATATTAAAATTACTAGTCACAGAATGACTAATGAATTTGTCTGTGACAATGCTTTTTTTTTTTTGTCTTTGTGACTTAACAAACTGCACTGAGTTTGTATCCTGCAAACTTCTGTTGTAACCATACCATAATACTCATTCAACTATATTAGGATTTTGCTAAATCATTTTTAAAATCAAAATTATATATATTTTAAAATCAAATAAATAATATATAGTTGCATATATTACAGGTTAATATATGAATTGTTTCTTTCTTAAAAATATACCCAGATAGGGGCACCTGGGTGGCCCAGTCGGTTAAGCGTCCGACTTCGGCTCAGGTCATGATCTTGTGGTTAGTGGGTTCAAGCCCCGCATCGGGCTGTGGGCTGACAGCTCAGAGCCTGGAGACTGCTTCGGGTTCTTTGTCTCCCTCTGTATCTGTCCCTCCTCCTTTCCCCTTCTCTCTCTCTCTCTCTCAAAAATAAACATTAATTTTTTTAATAAAAAAAAAAATACACCCAGATAGAAAAGTTTTCCTAAAATAACAGACCACAGAGTAGTGATGAAAATCACAGGATTTGGTGATTTAAAATTTATCATTAACTAACAGCGTGTATCATATGAAGCATTTGACTCCCGGGGGTCTGGGGTGATGCTAGAAGCACATGATTTTACGAAGCCACTATTAAGATTCTATGAATTTTTGTCCCCTTTTTTAACTTTGATTTTGTTTCTGTGGTAAGAACACTTAATATGAGACTTAGTTTCTTAAATTTGTAAGTGCACAACACTTTCTTGTTAACGACAGACATTATATTGTACATCACGTCTCTGGAAACTCTGGGGGGTGATTGGATATGTTTATTACTTTGCGGTTATGGTACCACTGGTGTATCCACGTATCCAAACTCATCAAATTGTAAACATTAAATGTGTGAATTTTTGTTTGTTTATCAATTTTACTTCAATAAAGCTGTAAAAAAAATCTATGAACTATCTGACTTACTGAACAGAGAGCAGAAGATTTAGGGTTCATCAAAAGTCCCAAGGATACTAAAAGCAATAACTCTTTTGCCAAACTGGACCAACTGGAAGTCTAGAGCTTCTCTATCTCAGAATGTTAGCCAGTAGGCACGGAACATTCAAGTTCGTACTACACCATGAGGTAATGGACTAGTGAGGCTTGAAATGTAGTTGATATTAAGTAAGAACAGGAAATCCAGGAGGGGTGAAGTCAATGCCAGATCTAAGTATAGTGAGGGAACTATTTCATGGGTCCCAACAAGAAACACGGGGATCCTGTGGACGTAGTGTAGAGTGGATGGGTGTAGAGACACAGCTGATGTGTATCTCTTAAGCCAGTCTGACTGTGATTTGTCAAGGGCCAAGGCAAGGCTGAAGCCTCTACTTGTGTTCTAACGCTGGCCCTGCACTCCCTTCACATGCCTCGTTCCCGGTATTTAAATGGGGACAATGTCCCCCGCAGAAAGAGGCATCCAAACGGCTGAAGTTCTAGGGGGTCATGATTAAGCCCCTCGACACGTCGTGAACGTGTACACCAGGCCGAGGTGGTCTCCTGAGCACTGACCTGAAATAACAACCCGGAAGTCTGAAATCCCTGTTTGTTAAAAGATGGAACACATGGTACCAAGGACAATGACAAGTTTCAACCGTAATGGCGGTGTCCCAACTCCGTCCTAGCGTTTCGTGTTCTAGGGGTGAATGAATAATTCAATCTTCGTGAGCCATCAATTGTAGTCCTCCTTCAAAAATTTGGCAATGGTCCCAGCTAATTTCATTTATGATGTGAATTTTTTTTTTGAGACCGTGAGCATTCAGAAAGCGAAAAAGGGCAACCATCACCTCATTATAGGAGTGTGTTTCTGTTCTTTATTTTCCTTCCAGTAATACTTTATTGATTTATTAATCAGCAACAAATCAAAGGGTAAGGACACGCCATTTCCTCATTAATTAGTCATAGGAACAAGCAACACTAACTAATCAGTCTAACTTCAACTATAAATAATTAGTCTTTATTTCTCTTGAGAGAAGAGAGTGAAGTATACACATTTTATTATGCTTTGTAATTTTCACTGAATGAAGATTTATATATTGAGTATTAAATGTAGGATTCAAATATTGAAAAATGTATAATCAGGAAGTAGCTTTTTATGCAAACAGGTTTTATTAATAATTTGACAAAGTTGCTTTGTCATCAGCTGGCACAATTGTTTGGCTTTGGTGTTTTGGATTTAGTGCATCCTAGTGGATATAATGCCACTGCCCTCTGCTCCCAAATTAGTCTGCTAAAGTGAGAAATAGAATAGTAAAAACAGATTTTAGCAAATATAAAAAAAAAAAAAAAGGCAGTCCTACTTACTTGTTTCTGAATTTTAGTAACTTTTCCGACACGAAAACAGACGTTTTTCTATCATCCATGCAACCATTCACTCATTCATTCTAGATCCATCCCATAGTTACCTGGCAACCACCATGTACCTGGCACCGCGTTCGATGTGATATTTACTTTATCACGCTGTACGAAAAGCATACGGTTCTTGCAAGCGTGGTCTATCCTCATATGGGGGACACAAACGGTAAACGAATAAAAATACACATAAATGCACTATTATAAATGGAGGAAATTTCCAAGTTGGAAATACTTCCTTCTACGTCTTAATTCTGCAGTTGTGATGATTTCAATCACCCTGTGCCGGGGAACTCTGACAAGTCAGATCACAATACACACATTCCTTCTCACTAAAACACGTCTTCTGCGAAGAGATCTCTTCCCCATCCTGTTACTTTCCACACAGAAGGACAGACCATTCTTCTGGCTGGCTTTCCCACGGCTAAATCCTCATTGTATTTATCCTAAAGGATAATTCCTGAATTATTCCCAAAAGGAATTCCTACCAATTCCTAAAGGAATTTTCCCAATTCAGGAAAACCACCAACTATTTATTTATAGGACACATAATTGGGAATAACCTCTGAGTTAATGTGACACATACTTGGATCTTTATTTTTATTTAAACTCATTTCTTAATAATATCTCTATGACAGAAACTAATCTGGCAGGGTCTGTACTGGAACATTAAGCTTTATTTCTGCCTAAAGTTTTAAAAAATACTTTCTCAACTCCCAGGTTATGTGCTCTGATATTTTGAGTTCCGTCTGAAATTGTTAAGTAATTTGAACTATATTCAAATTAGACTTTTGTTTTAATCACTATTGTTAGACTGCCTCTATCTATTATATGGACCAACCAAACCATGAAAAGTAGGCTCCTTTATCTATCTACATTTGTATATCTACCTACTTATGTTTTATGTCTTTTTTTTTTCTTGGCAGATAATCATGACTCAAAAACTGCTTGTTACAGAAATGAAAAACATGCTTTCCTGTCATGTGTTAAAAAAATGTTAAACCGAAAAATTTCTATTGTCTGGCACCTTGGTATGATTAATAAATGAAAGGAAGGATAGAAGGAAGCCAAGACAAACTGATGGGAACTTACTATGAACCAAGAATATTATTTGGATGTTATTTTAAACGCAGGACACCTTGAACGGAAAGCATTTTAATTCCCAATTATATACAAGAAAACCACTGCTCCAAGAGATTAAAGAAGATTTTAGGTAGGATTTAAATTAATGGCTTCAAACCCGATCTTTTCCCTACTATATTACATAATACATTCTACTATGCCACTAGTTGCTAAGTTGGTCTAAAAGCTTTAATAAAAATCCAATTACACATATAAATATATGAGGTTACAATAAATCAGAATGAGGAATTGGACTCCTTTAAAGTACCCCACTGGGAAGGGGCAAAAGGGTCTGACATTTTGAGACTGACATTCCCAATGTTACTTGGTCAAACGGCAATCATGTGGTAAAGTTTTAGGTGAATATTCGAGGTCAACATTGCTCTTGGGCTTTTGACCTTGAGAGCTTTACCGGTGAATACCTGGTGTTAGTTGAGAAGCTACATAGAGTATATGAATAAAAATCATGTAAATATAGCATAAAAAAATCTAAATATGCATTTTGATTATAGACAAAAGGCCCAGCAATTAACTCAGCAATATTAGAAGAAATTAGAAGTTAGATTTAAATAAAGATTATGCTGTCACAGCCTCACGTCAGTGATTAAATTGCAAATTTGACTGGCGAGGTCTAGCATTTACGGAACATAAGTACATAAAGTGACTAATTATATTTTTAATAAGTTGTATATTTAATGCTTTAATGTATTTCATTATTTCCACCTTGCAGCACAAAATGTTGACAAGGAACACCTCTTTAAAGTGCTGCTTATAAAAAGAGAAATGGTGGATTATATTCCATGACACTTAAGGTCAAGTACCGAAGATGCATTGTATATTAATGTATCCAATATATCAGACAAGAAGTTAATGTCTACCCTCTCTTTCGGGTCTAGACTATTTCAAAAACCTATTTTTACTTTCTTCAGTCTGATTAATAGTATCCCAAAAATATCTGTCCTAACAGCACATGAAGACAGCTTTGACGTTATATGAGAATCATGAAGGAACTAATTCTCATTACATTTGAAATGATACATTTCAGAAACTGAAAATAATTTCATGTACCTACAGGTTTTGTTAAACACAAGGTAGTCTGTTGTTTTACTTTAGGAACTTACTCAAAGCTAATGGTTAATTGTTACAATTTCCAATTAATTACTCAATGGATTCTCTCCCCAAAAAGAACTTTGCTAGACTCGTTCGACATACTTTTTCCTTAACAGGTCAGTTAGTTTCCTTAACAGGTCACTTTTTACAGCTATGATTGACATTCATAACGCAAACCCTCTTTTACCTTTTTTCCAACTAGATGAACAGTTTTACTTTGTGATATGTCCTTGAGAAACAGTGTTGTCAATGTTTCAAACCTGCTAAAATAGAATTTACCTAAAACCAAATGCAGATAACAAATACTTAAGAGTTCGCGCTTGTAGTAAATAGGTCTGGTTATAGGACGGGAGGCTGATTTCCAGTTTTTCTACCTACTGTCTGTACAACCTTAAATAGATTACTTAAATTGTTTGTCCCTTAGCATCTACATGATTTGCTTTTAGGTTTATTTATTTTTTTTTGGGGGGGGGGAGGGCAGAGAAAGAAGGAGGTGAGAGAATTCCAGGCAGGCTCTGTACTGTCAGTGCAGAGCTCGACACGGGGCTAGAATTCACAGTGTGATCAATATCTGAGCTGAAACCCAGAATTGGATGCTTAACCAACTGAGCCATCCAGGTGCCCCCACACCTTAATCTTAAATCAGAAATCTTAATCAGAAAAGATATCCTTTGGGGTGCTTGGGTGGCTCAGTCAGTTAAGCATCTGACTTCGGCTCAGGTCATTATCTCACAGTTCGTGGGTTCAAGCCCCGTATCAGGCTCTGTGCTGACAGCTCGGAGCCTGGAGCCTGCTTCAGATTCTGTCTCCCTCTCTGTCTCTCCTCTGCTCACACTCTATCTCTCTCAAAATAAATAAACATTTTTTTAAAAAGATATTCTTTGAACGTATTTTCACTAGCCTTAAACATTAAAAAATATTTTTAAAGATGCAAGTTGCTGTGTTAAAATTTCATCAATTACATATATATTATGGTTGGATACATGCATATGGGAAATTTCATATGTAACTTACTCTGTAGGGAGAAGAGTGCATGGTCTGATGTAGGAATTTAATGTTTTCCCTAGAAACAAATGCTTCTCCTTTCTTATATACTTTTTTTAACATCTTAATTTCTCATATTGTTTTTCCTAAGTGGTTCTAATTTCAAAATTGCTATGATAATGCATTAAAGATTCTTAAAATGGAAAAAGCAGTAATGGGTGCTATTACCAGTTTCCACTCTCCTAAAACATTGTCATATTCAAACATTTTTTAAAAAATCGACAGATGTTAGTTTCAAACATTCAAAAGTTTCTAGAACAGTCTTTCACAGAATACATAAATATGTTTATCTGAAGTGGTTCTGCTCAGCAATTTAATAAATTGCCCAGTCCACAGGGAATACCATTAATTATGTAAAGACTGATGGGGATTCATTTCCTTGGTTTCTTTCTGAACCACTTGACTTGTCACTATTTGATTAAACAATAATAAATGTGATGGTAGGAGAAATGGACGCTGCCAGTGCACAATACTAAATAGGTCTCTGGAATCGAGAATAGGCTTTGAGACGTCTTCATATTCAGAGAGAAGAAGCAGAGGAAGAGAAGATATACACTTGCATTCATGCCTACTCGTACTGAACCTATGTCTCCAATCATATCCTTCCTCACGTTTCCTGTTATGGAGGACACTGCAGAGAACAATAAACTATCAGCGCATTCTTTTATTTATCTCTTGGAGGGTCCACTTTCTTCCGGGGAATAGATTTTATGCATTTTATATCATGGCCACATGGTTTGTTCAATGGAACTACCGCATTGTGCACACTGCCCATTTCATTACATGGTGCAAATTACAACATCAGAATATCAAACACAGGCTGCTGAGGGATGGGGCGCCGTTAGCTGTACCCAATAATCACTTGCAAAAAGTCGAAGTCGCAATATTGTGAGCTGATATTTCAGTGTAATTATAAACAGAGTTGCAATATGTAAATTATATCATATCACTCGCAAAAAAAAACAAAAATGAAATCACAAATAGTGAGTTGTTATTTTCAATGTAAATTGTAAGTAGAGTTGCAATACTTGAAAGTTTTCAAAGTACATGAACCTGGCCCACGTTACGCTGCAGGCTCTGAAGAACCAGAAAGAGACACCGCATACTGATGGCAACCTGTCAATTCTCTGGCTTTGGGAACTCAGGCAGGTCACGTACCTCTTGGAGTTTTGTTTCCTAAGGAGGCATTTGAATATTTACATCGGAATAGATACATGTCTACTTATAGATATAACAGGGGCACAGCATCCACACCAGTACATCTTGCAAGGACAGCTATTATAAAAAGGCATCGTAATCTTTTCCTCTGATTTTACATTTAAGAACAATTTTAATGCTCAGCGTCAGGAGAATCAAAGGACGGTTGTGTCACCCTAACAGTGTTAATGGGCTTAACCAACTCACTAGTAGATGCATAGTTCATTTTGACTTTACCATATTTTTTTCCTTAAGGTGTTACTGGACCAGAAAATCTTTGGATAGATAATATAGCTCTCCCCTGAGACATAAATCAAATACTGCATGAAGCGAAGTTTAAAAAATTGTTTTCACCATAGATATATTTGACTTAGCTTGGAGAATGTCCTAAGATTGATGATGAGCCAACATGGAAACATTTAAAACTATGCTTTCATTTTTATCATGGAAATGTATATGACAATAATATTAAACATTTTAGTAGAACCTCATTGTATATTACTATAAACATTTTATCAATGCGGTTTGAATAGCGACATAGCATTACAGCTAGTAGCATTGTATCTAGTAGGCTTTTCATTATTTGGATAGTCATTCTCCTTTGTTAAATATTTTGGCAATTTTAAATATCTATATTTAAAATAATATGTAACATAAGTAAACATGCAACAAGTAACTTTTGGTGGGACATAGGTTTCTTTATATCTTGTTTTTTTTTTTTTTCTTTTTTTGAGTTTATTTATTTCGGGAAAGAGAGAGAGCACACATACAAGTAGGGGAGGGGCAGACAGAAAGGGAGAGTGAGAGAATCCCAAGCCCCAATCCCAGTGTGGGCTCAAACTCACAAACTGCAGGATCGTGACCTGAGCCAAAATCAAGAGTCAGTTGCTTAACCATATGAACCACCCAGGTGCCCCATAAATTTCGCTTTTTTCTCAGGCTTGATTGTTAGGAATGGAATTACTGGCTCAATGTTGAGATTCTCTATGGCTCTTGACACGCAGGCGCTGAGTCTTTAACCAAAAAATGAGAGCTACCTAAATACATTTTCTGCAAATCAATCAGAGGTCCTCACTCAGGGAGGACTGCTTTTGTTCTGATAGGAAAACCGTTCCCAGTAAAATTGACCCGTTAGTAAAAATTAAAACATCTCTTGGTCGAAGTCAGAGAATATGGTTATGCCTGGTGGCTAGAAAGATTCTTCTACACCGTTAGTGGTGTCTTTACAAGTAAACATGTAATATCTGTGGCAGCTCAAAAGAATGACTTGATGTGGTATAACTCCACGTAATTTCCCTCAGCAACCCCTCCAAACACCCACAAATAAGCACGCAGCCTAAATGAAGACAGTGTTTCTTCTTAGACAAATAAGATCTCCATCCACCACCATCAGAATTCGTTACCCAAAGTCTCTACTACCCAACCTGGAAGCCCCAAGTGAGCCTTATTCTGGTCTATTTTTTTCCTCTTCTGTATCACCCCGCCCTCATTTCCGCTTCTCTAAAGGGAACTGACTGATTTCTTTGTGTATTATTTATCTGGGGATTCATGAATATGGCAAAATAACTGACAACCAAAAACACAGGAACAGAATTATCTGTATTCTACTAAGGATTAACTGAAACAAAACTATAAATAATTCCCAACATAATCTAGTTGACCTCAGATACCAGTTGTCAATTATTCCTGAATAGAAATTCTGATCCAAACACACATGCTCACGCATACAACTAATGTGGATTCAAAAATGGCTGTTTCCTTTTCTGCTAGTTTGAGTTTTTCTTCTTCCAGGACCTGTCGGTCTTCTTTTCGGTGTTGTTATTGTTTTTCAACTGTAATATATTCCTGGAAAGTCCAGTTGGTTAAACTTGTTGAAGGGAGGCTCAGGTCTGTATCGCCTCCAACTGTACTAACACATGTCAAAACACCCGACAGAGTGAGCAGCACTTAGTAGGTACTAATAAATATTTACCGAATGCTTATCTGAATGTGACATTCCTTCTTCACATGCGCATCCTTCGAACTATTTTCAGAATACTCTGACATGCCTCATCGCACTCCCAAAGTTCACACTAATGTAGTCCTTGGTAACTGTGTTCTCCAAATCTATACTTCTCCCCTGGAAAGCTCAGGTCATGCTGTGTGCTTGAGACTGTTTTTTTTCCTTTTATTTACACAAATGACCTGGGCATTTGTGCTTTCTGTCTCACTGATGCCATGAGAACACTCATAATCCTCTAAGGAGTGAACGTCTCCGATGAGGTCCAACACAAACATGGAAAAGCCCACTTTGGAGGAGTACGGAATTTGGCAAGTCCTCCTGACTAACATCAGGAAACATCCCTTTTGGTTCAGCCATTCAGGGTTTGTTCCCACTGACACATTTTTTTTTTTTTTAACCTAAACTTTGCAGGCTACAAAAGTCTTTTAGTTACTCCTTTTTAGTACACAAATTCTCTTTTAGTTCCACTCAGAGGCCACGGTACTATTTGGCTGAGTGACAAAGTCTGTGCGTCTCCTGAAGCAGAAGGATTAGAAGAGGAAATGCATAGAAGCACATCTCAGTAATCATAACTCTGGTCTCGGAAAAGAAGAGAGAAAGCACTGTGGAAGGGTCTGGAAGGATTCCATTTCTTGGTACTCCCGAAAGCTGCTACCCGTAAACTGAACTATCTCTGGGACTAGTTTCCAGACTCCATCCACTGGGACTGCTGAGGAATAAAGTCAAAACTTTTTTGACTGGCTTATCTGAGCGAGCCAGTACTTATATAGGGCAGAGGAGTGAGAGGGGCAGCGTAAGGAAGGCCTTTCTGCCAAGCGGAGGAAGAGAAATACCCAAAGTGCCGCTCACAGCCCTTCAGAAAAAAGCAACGGTGAGAAGTTTCACAGATCTGATGTTACAGCGTCTGAGGAATTCTCTCAGAGTTAGGTTAGGTCAGCTTTCAGGTCCCCACCAGTTTCTTCCGTGCCCCCCTCTCTCTCTCTCTCTCTCTAATGTCATAACTGGCCCAAAGCATTGAGGTGGGCACCCATTGCAAAGGAGACAAAGTGTTCCAAACAGAAATTGGATACTTAGGGCAACAGTAAATTATTAGAGCTAAAACTTTATGCACAGGAAAAGAAGGGCAAAACGGATATTTTTTCTTGCCAGTCTTGCACCCTGACAGAATTAGAACCTTGATTATTTAATCAATGTATGTAGTCACGATCCTCCTTTTCATTTTGGTAAGTGCCAGGAGTTCTTCCTATCTTCAGTGTCCGTATTTCCTCCCTAGTGTCTTCTCTCCCGCCCTGCCCCGGGCAGCTGCCTCTCATCTTTTCTGTTCCACCCACCTGTACTGGCCCATTCCTATGACCCAACCCACTGCCTGCCTGTCAGCTCTTCGTCTCTGACGTCTTTGATCCCATGACCTTTGGTGATCAATTCTTACCCAGAATCTCTCTAGATAAGAGAAAGGCAGGCTGACATTTCAAGACATAATCAGACAGCCTCCCATTTGCCGGAATCCATCTCTGAGAGATTACGTGTTCCCACAAGTGGCAGAGAGGAGAGAATTCCAGAGATGTTTTTAAGGAAGAATGAAAAGGTATACTTGCTGATCAGATGGGTATTAAAGGGAATCACACTTATACAATCATCACCGTTGGAGAAGGGAGTACTGGAAAATGAAGAGGGCTTTCTTTGGCAGTAATCCACATGCATGGTTATCGAAGATGACGTATTTGTGCAAATGAATGTATAAGGCAAAAGGGTCGGGAAAAGATAATATGTTTTGGTGCGTTAAGATAATGTTGACGTTATAGAAAATGACTCTGGAACTTAAGTACGTACTACTGAAAAAGTGTCGAGAGACCAACGAAATTATTGTCATGAAACAAGTTCCTCACCAAAATACTTCCTTGGAATTCACGTACAGGAGCAAAAAAAAAAAAAAAAAAAGTCCATATTACCAGGATAATGCAGAGTCTAGTTTGAAAAAAACAAAAGATGTTCTGAACCAGTCGTTTTCTACTGAGGAAGATTCACACCTAGGGTACCACAAAAAGGAATATATATATGTGGCAGTATTTTGAGTTTTTCCTCCAAAATGAAGATAGGTTCAATGGAGATCTCCACACACTTGATGTCAATTTAAGGTAGAAAACATAAGGGAATGCATTAATTGTAGTTGGCCGAACTCATAAAAAAGGGAGACGCTGGGAGTCAGGCACATAAAGTATGTTAAAGCTAGTATGACTGCTGCTTCTCTAGCAACATCTACTAAACAAATCCTGGGGTTTACGTGGTTTAGGATATGTCTTTATTTTGGGACTCAGGCTTTCAATTTTTTAATATAGCAACTAGCTGTTCACTTGTAAATTACTCAGTCTTTAAGTCATATATCTATCTATCTGCCAAAACTTCCATCATAAATATTAATCATCAATATTTTCCTCTCTGTCTCTAAAAAAGGTGGGCGGGGTGCACTGGGGTGGTTCAGTCGGTTGAGCATCCGACTCTTGATTTCGACTCAGGTTATGATCCCGGGGTTGTGGGATCGAGCCTCGCATCGGGCTCTGTGCTGAGCGTGAAGCATGCTTGAGATTCTCTCTCTCTCTCTCTCTCTCTCTCCTCTCTCTCTCTCTCTCTCTCTCCTCCTTCCCCCCAGCTTGTGCACTCTCTCAAATAAAATCCATCAATCAACCATCAACATTTTCTGAATCTTCGATTTAAAAACTGACATCTTGCGGCAGACTGCCTCAGAGAGGTCATTGTTTTTCCTAGCTCCAAATTCTACCCATGAAGTGCACATTTTCAAGTTGGAAGTAAGAAGTGTTTGGGGGATACCAGACAATCTGAAGAACCCACTTTCCCTGGAGGCACGTTTTTCAAACTCGAAGAAATATTTGGTTTGTATGCAAGTTTAATGCTTTACGTAAAGCAATGAAGTCAACACGCTGACTGGATGAGTCATTTTTCCTCCCAATGCATCAAAACGCAGATGCATGTTTTGAAGAACAAGTTAAGAATTAAAAATTGTGTTAACATCACACTTAAACTTTAAGCCTAATAGATCTGGAAACAAATTAGCAAGGTTGTAATTAAACCTTCGAGTCCCCTTTAAAATAGAATCATAAAACAAAAAATCTACAGGTAGTTTTAAAGCTAAGATGCTCAGCCTAACACCTTGAATTGAAATTCTAATCACCTTGTCAGACCTTAATTAAAAAAAAATCATCAATTACATACCTGCTTTTGAGGTCAGTTTAACTACCTCTCAGTCATCACAGAAGCTTTCGGATTTATTTGATAAAAAGTCTGCGCAAATTTTAAATTAGTGCAAACACATGGACAGTAAGGTAGTAATTCCTATATGTAATTTCTTTCATTTATCCTTTGTGAAATTATTTGCTATAAGGAATTAAAAATGTGGATTTAAGTAAAACCACTCTTTTCTGATTTTACACCATTCTGGCTTCTACACTATTATTAAAATACTCAGTCTGTTCCTAGCTATCCCCGGTGGACAGGGAAGAAAGTGGAAAGTCTCATCATCCCATAACATTGCAGATCTTCCCTTTTTACTCCAGGAGAGAACTGTGCCTTAGCTGAACAGGAGAGACCATGTTCAAAAGTGAGAGATGGGACTTTTGCAGAAATGACAGAAGTTCACTGGTAAAAAAAAAAAAAAAAAATACCATACAACAATATTACTTGGTGTCCCTGAGAGAATATCCCGTGGCTTTGAAACTACAAGAAAGTGGAAGCGAACGATCATTAAGAGGAGATTTTTACAAAGTTTTCCAGAACACAAGGTAGGGACAAAGAAGCTTAGAAGTTTCCAATAATGGTCCAGCAACACAAAGAATCTTCTAATTGTTGGTGTGCGTCTTTCTGTGCATGTACTTCTGTGTGAACATACATGTAATGTCAAATAAAAATAGATTTCTCGCCATTGAGACATTTTACCTGGACTTACCTGTTTGTAATTTCCTATACATGCCACACACAACCTTATCTTCTTTTCTTCCGCTGGTCCCTCCTGAAGCAGCCTTCTTCTGCTGTTCTACAACTATCTACAGGTCTAGCTTTCCCTTTAAGCTTGAGCCTACCTTAAGCGACAGCCTCAACGTGGTCCTTTGGGACCTTCTAGGTTGTAAATAATCTGTCCGCTCAAAACATCCTGTGATGCCTGGTGTTCATTTCTTTCTACCTTTCACTGCAGTTATTAGCATACACATTCCAGAGGCTGTGTTTGTTGTCAAGACAAACATAAACCAATACGTGCGTAAGAGTCTATAATCATTTGTTTCATTTTGCTCCAGAAATACATGGAGTGATGCTAGGGAAATGCTACCCCTAAACGTCCCCTTTTAACTTGACCACAAGTATGGGTGATCCTTTGTCAAATGACTTTTAAGGTAAACACCATTAGCTATAAACTGCATTACTCGCTGTGCATCAAATGCAGTGATGCATAATCTTTCTATAGTCTTATACAAACTTCTTGCTGTTCTAGACGTTGGAGAAGCAAAAGTTGGGTTTCATGAAAATCTAAAGACCAAGAGAGCATGTGGCTAATTCATTCTAGTCTGGAGGAGCAGCGGGCACGGAGGATGAATCTCTTATATGGGGTGAAATTCACAAATTAAGGACGCGGTCATGAAGGGGGTCCTTAGGTCACTCAATCAGCTTTTACTATTGTATTCTATTTTTTTTAATGTTTCTTTATTTTGGGGGAGAGAGAGTGTGAGCCGGGGAGGGGCAGGGTGAGAGAAACCCCACAAGGCTCCATGTTGTCAGTGCAGAGCCCGACCCGGAGCTGAAACTCACGAACCGTAAGATCATGATCTGAGCCGAAGTTGGATGCTCAACCAACTGAGCCACCCAGGCACCCTGATATTTATTCACTCTGAGAGAGAGAGAGACAGAGAGAAAGGGAGACACAGAATCCAAAGCAGGCTCCAGACTCTGAGCCGTCAGCACAGAGAGTGACACAGGGCTCAAACTCCTGGACCTCGAGATCATGACCCGAGCCCAAGTTGGATGCCTAACGGACTGAGCCACCCAGGCACCCCAGCTTTCTACTTTTGAGAAACACAAAACTAGAGTTTTGAAAACAAGAACTTTTAAATCTGAGGCTCCCAGCCTAACACTGTGACTTTAAATCCCAATCACATCGTCTAACAAAAAAAATCTTTTTTCTTAATTATAGAACAAAGCCCCAATTCTGATTTCTGAAACGGGAGTCTGAACGTTCATGAA
This sequence comes from Lynx canadensis, assembly GCF_007474595.2. Lineage (NCBI taxonomy): Eukaryota > Metazoa > Chordata > Mammalia > Carnivora > Felidae > Lynx > Lynx canadensis. The sequence continues at coordinate 159,208,476 of NC_044304.2, read as the reverse complement.
GACTGGATCTGTTTCCAGACCTGGAGTATACGTAAGCATCTAGTTCTCATCGAAAAGACAAACGGTGTGACAAACACAGATCTCTTCAAACACCACGTAATTCTGGCAACATAACATAGGCAAAAACCAGGCTCCAGGATGATACATCTGGCTGGCTCTCTGCCGTCAGGAGGGTGTTTGGTGCCTCACTATTTGCTAGGCTAGCAGGTCGCTGCGGGCTGGCTGGGATGGTCTGGAATGCTGACACCATACTGTGTTTGGTTTAGGGAGCCCTGCACCCTTTGAATTTTAGTTCTGAAGCATACCAAAAACAACAGCAAAGGTCTGCTCAAAATATGTCTGAATCTATAATTTAGTATCTCTTTTAAGGATCGTTGGCAGTAAAAAAAGAAGTTGCAAGCAGAGGGGGGGTGGGCTAATTGAAAGTTATAAAGAAGCCAGTGAGTGAAAAGTGGTAGGAAGCAATGAAAGCAATTTTAGCCTGTGTCAGTCACTGTTTATGCCCTCCGTGTCCGTTCGATACTTGTGCAGTTTCTCCCCTTCTCATTTTCTTTTTGGGTGTTCGAACGCACGGCATTCTCTGCATTATTTACTGTCTCGTGTTCCTTGGTTCGTTGCCACATAAACTGTATCTGATTTAACGTTTTTAGTGCAAAGTTGTTGTTGTTGTTTTCTTTAAATGAAAACCAAGCCATCCTTAAAAAGGCATCCCTTGGTCCTAGAATCAATTGCACATATAATGCTGTTGCAAGGAAAGGAAGCTTGATCTCCCCCAAGGCTGGGGACACTTGGAATGCTCGTGGCATCTATTTTACAGAAACAAGGTTGAAATGAGGATGCTGGAGAATTACTTTTGTTACATTCTTCATTGTAGAATAACGGTCTAGCTTGGTTTTAAAGCCACAGAGCGGGGGTTCCAATGCCTGTGGTACATGATTTTATGAGCGGAAATCCCAGACTGGGGAAGTGGCTAGCGGCAGATTTGGGATGAGAATTGACGTCTTCCACTCTGCTCGGCTCTGTTCTTTTCCTCCTACATTTCACTGCCCCTCATAATAATGACTGACTGACAAGAGGCAGCATTTTGTGATGTATGCAAAGATATTTTTAGCACTATTAAGGATGAAGTATCATAACCTCAAATTAAAATAATTTTAGGACCATAACTGTAAGTTTTATTCGTATTTCCACACAGATAAAGCTCCTTAGTCTACTGCTGGTAATCAAAAATTGGTCTACAAAATTTTCTGCGTTAGGACAAGAACTTACCAAGATATAGTAGAGTCTCTGATTAGCAAACGGGGTATTGTAAAGGGCGTCTAGAAGGCATTTAGAACAGGCTGAGTTTTATGTTACAAGTGTTTATAATCTGCGTTCCGTTTGACAACAGATGCAGGAGATAAGCCTGTTTTTGAAATGTACCAAATAAAATACTTGGTGACCAAAAAGAATAATCTATACACACAACACGCACATCACGAACTTGACCAAACTTCTGCAGCTGTGAGAGATTACATGATTAAAGCCTCTCAAATTGTGTTGCGCTGTACTTGTCATTTACCCTTTGTATCTTTTTCTATCTTGTGAACATTTACACCGGACGTTTATTTCTTTGACCACTGTGTTTTAGAAAACGTTTCCATGGGGCGCCTGGGTGGCGCAGTCGGTTAAGCGTCCGACTTCAGCCAGGTCACGATCTCGCGGTCCGTGAGTTCGAGCCCCGCGTCAGGCTCTGGGCTGATGGCTCAGAGCCTGGAGCCTGTTTCCGATTCTGTGTCTCCCTCTCTCTCTGCTCCTCCCCCGTTCATGCTCTGTCTCTCTCTGTCCCAAAAATAAATAAACGTTGAAAAAAAAAAAAATTTAGAAAACGTTTTCCAAGAAACATACACGACCTTTTCCATGTTCTTAATGAAATGAAATGTCCATTAGAGAGAGAGAAAGGGAAGGGATCCGTCTTTTCTGCCACTGAAAATTAAAATAAAATAAAATAAAATAAAATAAAATAAAATAAAATAAAATAAAATAAAATAAAATAAAATAAAATAAAATAAAATAAAAACACAATACAATAATGGCTTTGGAAGTGGTCAGTTTCACTTCCAATGCCATGAATGTGGGTTTTTGTTATTTTGTGATTCAGGTATGATACATTTCTTGAACTTCAAGACTAGTGTTAAAACCGCTGCTTTACTTTTGTTACCCCTTATACAAGGTTTTACAATGCCTTGTACATTTTTTTTTTTAATCAACAGGAATGGATAAAACACGGTTTGAGGAGGGACAGATAAAAACACTAACTCTCATTTTGAAACCATGAGATCTCCTTCTCCTGCAGAAGGATTCATATCATTGGGACGTTTTATGTTTTAACAAACGGCCATAGCAGTGGGTAAAAAAAAAAAAAACAAACAAAAAAAACACTGGCTGGTTTCCTAATATGGTGGAGCCATGTTATTAGTATAAGTAGCACAGACACCGATAAACGGCTCCACCAAAGGAGAAAAGCTTTGTTCATCCTTTACCTAATCTCCGCGGTCTTTCCAAGATGATAAAATGCAATGTGACAGTGCCGATATTTGCTGCTGTACTGAGGACTAAGGGCCATAATAAGCAAAGAGCCCAGGTGTAGGATGCTGCTTAACTTCCAGCGTGGAAGGTGGCCGTAGCTGGCACCCTCCCTGCACATGCAAAGGCAGCAAGGATGAATGATCAGTCTCCTAATTAGCAAACCAACTCATGGGTTTTTGCATCGTTTTCCTGAGTTCTTACCAGGGGTCAGTCAGGAAATTGCTCCCTGGAAGTATATCTCTGTTATTACCCAGCACTATAAGTCAGTGCACTGTCTTTAGTGTCTGCGAACATATGTTCTAGAAAGATTAGCCACAAAATCTCAAACTTATGAGGGAAAATTACTGCCCCATTAAAGTAATTTATGGGATCATGTGCAGAAGAGCCATTACATATGGCAACCACGGTGACTGGACGGTATTTCATATTGTTAAAAGGGTGTTGTACATGATGATAAACTCTCAATGGAAACAGCTGTAAATTACTCTCAATGAAGTGTGATAAGGTTTCAAACGATTACATTATATGAGCACAAAGTGTTGAAAAATTTCACCCGGATGTTGAAACTCAAATGATTTTACCCTGATTCCAAGTACCCTCCCTTGGTCATACCTGCAAAATATTACCTCCATGGCCCTATCTCTCTCTTTTTACTTTTGCTTCCTAGCTAATGTCTAAGTACCCAGGCACGCTTAAATTAAAAGGCTTTGTGCATGCACATAGGCTGTTGTTTGACATTTTGCGCTCCTCTATACCACTCCATTAGCCTCACACTATCTTTAACTTTACAACTAAAGAAGTTGAAACTGGCTGCAAAATTTTAGATGACGATGAATATGTTGCAGACTGGAATCCTCACTATAGCTTTAATTAGGTGTATGAACTACAGGAAAGTTATTTAACTTCTTGAGGTTTAAAGTATTATTAGTACATGTGATTACCCATATCATCATTATCGAACACTTGCCAGGTGCACAATGTATCATGTGGCTAATTCTCATGCTTACTTTAAGAGATAAGCATTATGGGGGCGCCTGGGTGGCTCAGTCGGTTAAGCGTCCGACTTCGGCTCAGGTCATGATCTCACGGTCTGTGAGTTCGAGCCCCGCATTGGGCTCTGTGCTCAGAGCCTGGAGCCTGTTTCATTCTGTGTCTCCCTCTCTCTCTGTCCCTCCCCTGTTCGTGCTCTGTGTCTCTCTGTCTCAAAAATAAACGTTAAAAAAAAATAAAAAAAAAAAGAGATCAGCATTATGATTCTTATTTTATAGATTAAGGGAGTATGGGTCAAAGAAGGAAGTGAAATTTCATCACATGAGGGAATTAGAATATATGTGAAATTAAAGCATTTCTCTCTAACTTTTATTTTATGATTACAAATAGATTTAATATCAATCCACATTTCCAACTATTGTGATTAAATTACCTTTCGTGCTAAGGAAATTTCATAATCACTATGATACAGCACTATTAGCAACAAAAAAAATGTTTAATAAATTAACAAAATGGGAAACCTTTAAATATCAATGCTTAGACTCCCACTCCGGAGATTCTGATTTGACTTAGACCTGGATGTTTTAATGTGCAGCCATCATTGAAAAACACTGATCTAATACAATTATGACATTACTCATACGGCCTAGAAACAACCAAATTGAGATGTCAAATGGATATCTAATAGATGTAATCCCAATAACTCAATAGTTTGGTGTTCTCTGGTCTGTTCATATGATATAGGATATAAATAAACGAACTTTAATCATTCAGTTGGCTGTAGGTATGCTGACTGCACAATATTTCAACTATTTTACCTCCCATGCTGGGAATGATTTTACATCACTTATACCGGAGAATCACCAGGGATGACATATTACTTTGACATAATAATACCCTGAAATCAGATGTTCTCAGTGCATCCTCCAGACCACATTAACATAGCTCAGCGATGGGTTGCAGGACACTTGACAAAGTGGGGAAAGCTTGGCATTCTGAGTCCCTAATTTGGGATTTAGGGCTAGGGTTCTACTGCTAATTAGCTCAGTATTTAGGGCACATTTCTTCTCTGAGCCTGTTCCCCAACGTGAAAAACAGACGAAGTAGATTAAGTGACTGCTGAGGTTCCGTGTAGCCCTAGTTTACTCCGAGTTCTGGGTTAGATGGTATACTGTATATGGTAATTAATAACCCCAGAATGCTGTACTGGAAAATTCGGCACACTCTTTAAAATCTCCTTGATATCAAGTGACAAATATACTGAAGCACTGAATTAAATTTGAATCAGTACACGGACCCCCTTTTGCAATCTTTTCTTTTTCCCCCTGCAAGTCTATTTCAATGTAGAAATTTTTGCCTCGGGGATAATTTCCCTTTGTCATTTTTAATACTGGAACTGATGTAAGTTTTCTTTGTATCTCACTGTAAGATGCTTCAACTTATCCACACCCTCATATGTAAATACTAAGGACAATGCAGGACGAGGAGTGGGAGATTGGATGCAATCAAAACTCAGAGGAATTCTGTGCTCACCTGGTAGTAAACGCAGAAGAAAGCGCTCGGCCAGACACGCCAACACTAGAAAACATACAAAGGAGCTCTGGGAAAACAACCTTGCACTTCCTGCTACACCTTTCCAACCACAGGGCTCCGTGCTCACAAAAACCCATCCCCTGTTCTAGGAAGGCAGAGCATGTGCCTGGTGGTAAGCCTGGAGAAGACAGAGTTCTAAGCTCTTTGCCTGAATTCATTCTCTCCACGAAGATGCCCTTCGAGAAGTCTTCAGACATAAGGAGAATGGGAAGAGGGGAAGAGAGAGAGAGAGAGAGTGTGTGTGTGTAGAGAGAGAGAAAGGCAGAGAGGAGAAGAGAAAGAACTTGTTCTGTGTAAGGCAGGTCATACCAAGCTAAGGGAAAAAGAGGTTAGAAGGTCACAGATAGTTACAAACCAGTGTTAACAGGCTTCAATTTTGCAGTAACACGCATTGTTATGAATTCCCTAGAGCTGCCCCATCTGTGGTGTGGGGGAGCAGCGTCCTCTCAGTTATTTTGTCGCTGTCATTGGCCTCCTCCTGTGCTCTCACCGGGTTAGTCTCACTGCTGCGGGATGCGGCCCCCACTGGTGCGGCCTGCGGCCGTGTCTCCCATTAGAGCACGGGCTCCCTGGACCAAGGGTGCCAAGGCTCTACGGTTTTCTTATCTTCTCCCCCACTGACCACGCGGGCGTGGGCTGGTCTTCCGAATGACCAATATGCCCTCTCAAAAGCACTCTTCCCTTAGGGAAAAGACCCTTGGGGGGGGGGGTCCCTCAAACTATGAGCGAGAGGAAAGGGCTTCTAAAAACCATTTCTAGGGTGAACACAATCTAGGCCTAAGACTCTTCCTACGTGGCAACACTTCAGTAAGAGTTGTGGGTTTTTTTTTTAAGTTTTTATGTAAATTCCAGTTAGTTAACGTATTAGTGTAACAGCAGGTTTACGTGTAGAATTTACTGATTCATCACGTGCATCCAACACCCAGGGCTCATCCCAAGTGCCCCTCTTACCCCCCATCACCCAGTGAGCCCATCCCCCACCCACCTCCCTTCCAACCACCCTTAATTTGTTCTCTATAGTTAAGAGTCTGTTTCTTGGTCTTCCACTCTCTTTTTTCCCCCAATGATCATTGGTTTTGTTTCTTAGATTCCACATGAGTGAGATCATATGGTATTCATCTTTCTCTGATGGACTTATTTCACTTAGCATAACACTCTCTAGCTCCATCCATATCATTGCAAATGGTAAGGTTTCGTTTACAATGGCTCAGTAATATTCCATTATAAATATATATATTATATATATACACACACACATATATACATATATATACACACACGTATATATATATACATACGCATATACATACACACGTACATGCACACACATACACACACATATATACACACACCACATTTTCTTTATCCGTTCATCAGTCGATGGACACTTGGGCTGTTTCCATTTGGCTATTGTAGATAATGCTGCTGTGAACATAGGAGTATGTATCCTGTGAATTAGTATTTTGTGTTCTTTGGGTAAATACCTAGTAGTGCCATTGTCAGATCGTAGAGAGTTCCATTTTTAACTTTCTGAGGAACTGCCATGCTGTTTCCACACTGCAGCCAAAATTTTAAGATTAAGGGCTAGTGGAGTAACTGAGGAGGAAAGTGTGTAGAAGCAGGATACAAGAGACTGATTTCAAGTGCTGGCTTTGACAGTTGTTAGGTTTAGAAACCACAGGTAAGTCGGTTGACTCTATTGTATATTCTTAAATTTTTTTTTAACGTTTTATTTATTTTGAGAGAGACAGAGACAGAATGTGAGCGGGGGAGGGGCAGAGAGAGAGCAGACACAGAACCCGAAGCAGGCTCCAGGCTCTGAGCGGTCAGCACAGAGCCTGACACGGGGCTCGAACCCACGAACCATGAGATCATGACCTGAACCGAAGTCGGACACTTAACCAACGGAGCCACCAAGGTGTCGCACTCTATTGTATATTCTTAAAAAATAGATAATATAAAACTAACAGAAGTGAACCATACGGAAGCATTCTCTGGAAAGGTTATTTAATTTTGGAATGAAGAATTCAATAAACTTCCAGATAGGAGAAACATACCACCCTCAATACAAAAAGAAATTGAGTTATCTCATATTTGTCTTCTACAATGTGAGATGCCGAAAGATAATACAGGTTGGAAAAAGAAAAGAGAGTCCCCCAGAATTCTTTACTCAAATTACCATTCATTTATGAAGGCAACAGAAAGTCCATTTTATTTTTTATGTATTTCCTTTATGTTTGTATGTATGCATGTATGTATGTATTTAGAGAAAGAACAAACAGAGGAGACAGACACACAAGGAGAGAATCTTAAGCAGGTTCCATGGCTAACACGGGGCTCAATCCCACAACCCTGGGATCATGATCTGAGCTGAAGTCAAGAGTTGGGACGCTCAACTGACTGAGCCACCCAGGGGTCATTTAATTTTTTTATGTTTTTTTTTTTTTTTAAGTTTTTTTTTTCAACGTTTTTTATTTATTTTTGGGACAGAGAGAGACAGAGCATGAACGGGGAAGGGGCAGAGAGAGAGGGAGACACAGATTCGGAAACAGGCTCCAGGCTCCGAGCCATCAGCCCAGAGCCCGACACGGGGCTCGAACTCACGGACCGCGAGATAGTGACCTGGCTGAAGTCGGACGCTTAACCGACTGCGCCACCCAGGCGCCCCTATGTTTATTTATTTTTGAGAGAGAGACAAAGACAGAGACAGAGATGGAGTGTGAATGGGGGAGGGGCAGAAAGAAAAGGAGACACAGAATCCAAAGCAGCCTCCAGGCTCTGAGCTGTCAGCAGAGAGCCTGATGCGGGGCTCGAACTCACGAACCATGAGACCATGACCTGAGCCGAAGTCGGACGCTTAACCGACTAAGCCACCCAGGCGCCCCCCAGGTGTCATCTTAAATATGACAGACACACACACAAAAGCAACAAGACACTGTAATAGAGGTAAGGTTTTTTTTTCTTTTTTTAAGGTATAAATGGGTAAATCATGATATGAAACTTGAAGAAAGTACAGATTCAATTAAACATACCATGTAGATGTCAATAACCATGATAAAAAGCTATCTTATAAAGTAACATAATTTAATAATACATACTTTATTATTTAATGTATAATTCAATATACATGATACAAATCAAATTAAAGTGTATGACTCTGGAGGGAGAGTATACGGAGACAAAAGTAAGTGCAATGAGGAAAAATACAGGAAAAAAGAAAAAATTTCCTCCTATTTGTTTGCTGTTCTTGTATGACTGGAGGAGAAAGGAGATAAAAATGAGACAAAATGTCCTTCTCTCTTCTGGGACATCCATAGGTACTGTTGAAGGAAACTAGGCAAATGGAAGCAAGAAATTATGAATGCAATACCAATAGTATGCAAAGAAGATTCGGTATACATTTTATTCTATGGGATTGAGAGGGTTTATTTTACTAATAGAGAAAACCTTACTAAAGAGCTGACTGGATGCACTGATACGACTATAAAGCAGTAATTGTGAACAGTGCACGAGAAAGCTGAGCTAAACGATTTTTAACATCTCTCTCTTCATTTGATACATTATGTAAACAAAGTTATCTACGGGAAAAGAGGACTGAATCGAATAATTACTAAGTATCATCTGATAGCACTATAACCAAGCACATACTCCTGAAACAGAGGATTTATTTTAATCTCAAGTGCCCACACAAAGTCAATCCTGCCTGAGGTGATTAAGAGAAACTCGGCGAATTCCAAAAAGAGGATAATACACAAACCATGCTTTCTGAAAACAATATTTAGATAATCTTACAAGTGAGATGACAAAGGAGAAGAGAACTGGAGGCATCAGTCTGTCAAGTTCCCTGAGACTTTACGAACAGTGCATCAATGCATATTGACTAAGCACCCCCTCGGTGCCAGGCATGAGCCGTGTCTCTGGGAGACAGAATTCCCCAGGAGACACAACCCGCGCCCCTCGGGAGTTCACGAGACAGAAGTCACCATGAGAACTTGCAAAGTTGCTCTCTAGCTCCAAGTCCTTCTCCAATTCATGGGTCAGCTATTTGGTTTTTCTATAAAGGGAAAACATAGTCAATATTTTGGGCTATGAGGGCCACATGGCCTCTAGCAGAACTCCTGAAGTCTGCCACTGTTGGGGGACAGGGCCTTGGACAAGATGGTCACAGTAGGTGTGGCCAAATTGTACCTGCCGCTGAGCTGGCCGACCGCTGCTCTCATGAAACCTACTTTTGGGGCGCCTGGGTGGCTCAGTCAGTTGAGCGTCCGACTTCAGCTCAGGTCATGATCTCACAGGTCGTGAGTTCGAGCCCCACATCGGGCTCTGTGCTGACAGCTGGGAGCCTAGAGCCTGCTTCCGATTCTGGGTCTGCCTCTCTCTCTGTCCATCCACCACTCGCGCTCTGTCTCTGTCTCTCAAAAATAAATGTAAAAAAAAAAAAAAAATTAAAACCTACTTTCCATCTCAGCCAGGGAACTAAAAATGGGTCTTTCTCATTTCTCTCTTTTTTGGGGTTTTTTTTTTTTTTTTTTGGATCTTTCTTACTATCTCAGCAGGACGGCTTCCTTTACATGTGTTCATGCAAGCGTGTTGTATTTAAGCTGTGCTACGAAGATGCGAGAGTGTGTGGATTGGTCTGGGAAACTGACTGGCACAGACCTCAGAACACCAGTCTTATGAAAAAGTGTGCTCCAGACTCAAACGCCTTCCATGCTCAAGCACGATTTGTGGAATATGGTATACTAGCCAAGTAATTGCTACATTTTTCTGTCTTCAACTTCTGGCATAGGAGGCACAGCAAGTTACCACTGAATATGGAAAAAAGAGATAGTGACATTATTTGCAAAATAAAAGATAATGCAGCATGCCTATGCTTATCTCACTCAAATGAGGGTGAGTGTTTCTATGAACCACTTTATTGCAATTATGAAGTATTTACAGACATGCTCAATGCCTCTCGTGTTCTTCTTTGAAGTCGAATGTTTCAAAACTGTCTTTCTTCAACTACAAAGGAGGAATTTATCAAGATACCTAAATTATCATTCAAGCCACACACGCTTTTCCTTTGTAAAATATTCAGTAACTCCAATCATCCTTCATGAAGTACTAATATTCACCTGGGAAACTATAATTCAAGCTCTCAGGAAGCAGGCAGGAATCCTTGTAAGGTATTTAACTGAGCCTCAGACTGACAGAACAGGGCAGAACACACACACACACACACACACACACACACACACACACAAACAAAAACTAAAACATAATGTGTTATTGTTATTAGAAATAATGGCAAAATTTAGCACTGCATTTCTACCTTAAATACAACCTCGGGCGATCCTTTCATATTATCGATAAGGAAGTTAAAGCCAATGAATATAAAGCCCCAAGGGTCACCGATTATGGTGGCAGAGCTGAAAAACCCAAGTATTCTAAATCCCAATTCCTGTTTACTTTACTGGCATTAATTCTTAAATAAAGAAAATGCATCACAGACATCATAGCTGGGTTGGCAAACCACTATTTCCATTACTTCTTCCCCCCAAAGATGCTTAAAGAAAACTTAGCGATGATAGCTGATTTTTGAGAAACATATGCATACAAATTTAAAGGTGAAGTCCTAAGAGTTTCTATTGACTCTAAGAGAGCAAAGCAGTTCCCAGAAATTCACAGAATGTGTGTTGGGAAAAGCGGAGCCAATCAGTCTCACTCCTCAGTGAGTAATCGGGGTTCAAGGAAGAAAACCAGGGACACACGTGTTTCTCCATCTGCTCTTAAGTTCCATCACCTTCTAAAGGGCACATCACAGAGACCAACAATTGAATTTCCGAAGAACTGGGTTTTGAATCACAGCAATTTTACTTATTGGCTATTAACCTTAGTGATATCATTTGCCTTTTCTGAACCTTATTTTATTTTATTTTTTACTGATACATAAAGTGAGGGCAATGTTATATATTTCAAAGGGCTGTGGTGGATATTACATTATGAGAAATCCAACATAAATAATTAACTAGGGGCTTGATCGATAAATAGAGGCCACGACTATTATGGTTTCTTAGTATGATGCCTGCGACAGAGAAGGCTACTGATTCACAGAGAAGGAATAAAGGTAGGAAAGCGAGCCTCGACAACTTTATGTTAAATATGTACAATTTATTTTACTAGGCAAGAAAAAAAAATGACACCGCAAATAAAATACTCATTAATACTGAGAAAATAATCTTTAAACACGTTTCGTAAGTTTTAAATGAAACCTATTCGTGGAGCAAATCTATTTTAACACAGGATGGATAGGAGCCCCCATATAATTCACCCTAAAGTTGAATAACTTTAAAAAATAAGCAAAAAGGAGACAGGAAAAAAAGGAAGGAAGGAAGAAAAGAGGGAAGGAAGAAGAAAGAGAGAAAGGGAGGGGGGGGAAAAAGAAGGAAAGGAGGAAGGGAGAAAGTGAAGAAAACAGAAAAGTATGAAACTGAAAGAAAGGCTGGGAACATCTGATAAATATTCAGAAGGCCTTGGTAGTAGCTGATGGCAACGTTTGTAATTGCGAGGCTACTTAAAACCTAAGTATCTAGTGAAAAAGGCTGTGAATTAACACTGCTGTAATTATTAAAGCGAAAAAGCTACACAGAGTCTCTCAACTTTCCCAGAGGGTGTTTTTCCTGTTACTTATTCTTTGTGCCAAGATACCCAGCAACACGCAGACCTCAGTGCTTTGGCAATTACTGTTACAATGTTTGAGTTTTTACTGGTTAACTGCGAATAGTCTGGGAGCGGGGAGAAAGGGTAACACACACCCTGTGCTGTTGCTTTCTTACTAAAAGTCACTTCCCAGAGTTTCAAAGCAAAGTAGAATTCGCTTCCTCAATGTGTTGTTTCTGTAAAAACACATTCTTGATCCTTTGGTCTTAAGACATTTATTCCATAATAAAAGAGATCCCTTTCTTCATACATTTCCTTTTGACCTAGTCACTCATGTGTCCTCTATCATAATTTTAGAAAGGTCTGAAGCATGCCCTTAAGTTTTGAAAATACTGCTTTAGTCTCTGTAATTCCGCACGAGGACAGGCTATTAAAGCAGGGTAACTCCTTAATCTTTGGGCTTCATTTACCTCACTTATTCATTTATCGAGTTCCCGATACTCACGGATTGTCTAAACACATGATGTTTTACGTATTCTGGTTTTTCTGATAAAGGATGCATGGGCCCACGGTTCAAGGGAAGCTGTGCTTGGGTAGGTGAGCGAGCCAATGACAGGCAATCATTACTTCTTTTAGTAAACTAAGTAACGAAAATATTGTCTGACTTCTAAAGTTGTATTTCTTTGGTGGTGAAAATATAAACAGGCTTCAACAGATGGTTAACCCTGTGGGTCTGAAAGTATTATGAAGCATAGCATTTAAGACGTTATAGGATAAAGCACGTGCCTATAAATAAATCCATAGGGCTGGTATTATTTACATAGAGATTAGGTGGTTCATCTACCATTACAGTACAGAGAGACAAGCAAAGTAAACGAATAATATATCACAAACGTGAAAAAGTGACAAAATTAGAATGTGGTGCAATCTATCTAGATCCCATGATTTGTTCTGTGAATAGAAACTGTACTAGGTTGAACCTACCGTCTTCAATGACATGGCGTCTTCATTATATTGGAGCCTTTGCCACTGGAATTTTAAACATTCAACAGTTACTCAACAGTTTGGTGACAAAACCAACTCAGTGTTTGTATCATACTGGGATAAAACTTAAGAGCCCATGAACTATCTCTTTCCACTATTTCCCTTATACTCTTCACATGTAGGTGGGGATGTGCATGGGTAAAATCTCCCAGAGATGTGTCTTCTCTACCTTCTATGACAATCATAAGAACTTCCTTAAAAGGTCTCTGCTTTTATGGTGCATTTGACTGTGAAGCCAGCCTCAGAGGGTAGGGGAGAATGAAGCTGAGAAGGACCAGAAGGTTTCCTCACAAGAGCACAAGAAGGGGGAGAAGGGAGAAAGACTCCTAGGTCTGCGGTCCGTCCATACTCCAGTCTCTAGGGAACCAGAGTTTTACACTGTCCCAAGATGGAGAAGTCCAGGATGAAGTCCTTCCTTATACTGAATAAAGACAGTAACACCACCCAGACATCAAGAACTCTCCAGAGAATGGCGGCAAACAATGATGGCAGAAGAGATCCCTCTAGATCAGTTCTCTAACACCCATGTTCAAAAGGAGGAACTACTTCACATGTGGTCATAATGCAGACCAAAATTGGTTATTCCTCAGTCATGACACACATCCCTCTCGTCACTTTGTGGAGTTCTACTTTTAGTTATCGTCGACACCCCAAACCACTCCCTGGTCATTCAGCCCTCCATGAGGAGCCCTAACTCCATATCTCAAAGTTTCTCCTGACAGCTTTTATTACCACCTCCAAAGCACCCTCTGTGTCTTACTCCCTTCTCTCTCTCTAACTCCTTTGTTTTCAAGATAGCCAGGAGATCAGAGACAAGCAGGCTAATTAAAATGATGGAAGATTAGTTTATGTTATTTATTTTTAAGAGACAGAGACAGAGCGCAAGCAGGCAAGGGGCAGAGAGAGAGGGAGACACAGAATCCAAAGCAGGCTCCAGGCTCTGAGCTGTCGGCACAGAGCCCGACGCGGGGCTCGAACTCACGAACCGCAAGGTCATGTCCTGAGCTGAAGTTGGACACTTAACTGACTGAGCCACCCAGGTGCCCCAAGCTTCGTTGACATTAAACGAAACCCTATCGCCTGCTGTATCTCAGCCAGGAAAAGGCATGTTTCACAAAATTCTCAGTTTTTCTTAACCACTGAATTCATTTGTTAATTTGGAACCTGTATTTGGGGAGCGAGGATACCCTCAAATCACATCATATAACAGATCCATTGCTTACTGTGTGGCTTTAGACCCACACGTAGGTTTAACCAGACTGGGATCCTGACCAAATTAGCTCAGGCCTCTCGGTTTTTAGGATTATAAACAGACTGATCACAGGATCACAGAACTCACAGAATAATGTTGCATGTTTGTTTCTCTGTACTCTACCTGCAGACGAAATATCCAATTCCTAATAAAATATTTACGATTTTGAGTAATAACTCATTAGATGCCTATTTTCCCACATTGAAGCCTGACATCTGAAGATTACAAGAACTAGTATTACCAAAATAGAAAAAATTTTAATGGAAAGTTTTAAAAATATTTTTAAAAATTTTTAACGTTTTTAGGGGCTCCTGGGTGGCTCGTTCGGTTGAGCGTCTGACTTCAGCCTAGGTCATGATCTCGCCGTTCCCGAGTTCGAGCCCCGCGTCGGGCTCTGTGCTGACAGCTCAGAGCCTGGAGCCTCCTTTGGATTCTGTGTCTCCCTCTTTCTTCCCTTCCCCCATTCACACTCTCTCTCTCAAAAATAAAAAAATAAAAATAAACATTAAATTGTTTTTTAATTTTTTGATGTTTTTATTTATCTTTGAGACAGACAGAAAGCACGAGCTGGGAGGGGCAGATAGAGAGGGAGACAGGAACCGAAGCAGGCTCCACACTGATAGCAGACAGCCCGATACAAACCTCGAATTCACGAGTCACGAGACCATGACCTGAGTGGAAGCTGGACTCTTAACCGGCTGAGCCACCCAGGCACCCCCCCCAAATTTTTAAAATCTTAATCACACAGGATCGTATACCAGAGGTCAAACAGAAGATGTGTGGCTCACATCCCTGCAGAGGTGGAAAGCATTGTGTTAACTACCAATTAAATGTGCCCAAAGCCAAGGCTCTGTATTAAGAAAACAGCAAATCAGAACTTTCTCTTGGGGGGCAAGTTTCAGAAATCTGCTGCATCATCACTCAGAGTAACTGTGACGCAACGACGTATTTGGATGATCACAATTTGCAGGAAAGGAATATAGGCAACTGAGGAGGATGTTCCAAGCAGCTTATGGAAACAGAAGAAGTACAAGTAACCCACAGGTATTCAGGGCCACCGCATCATATCCAATGAGAGAGAGAGACCACTCTCATCGGTCAAGTGGAAGAATTAAATGCGACGATGTCTACATTTCTACACAATGGTTCTTCTACTTCCAAGGGTCGGCTTCTAAAATTGACGCAATGGTAGAAATAACATGAGAGAACCCTCTGTGAACACAGGCACAAGTAAAATAAGCAGGAAAGAAACTGCATGGGAATACACCCAATATTGTGGGCAAACAAGACAGTGAAAGTTCAAAGGATTTCTTACATATAAATACACATTGTTCTGTTACAGACAGGATATAGTTCAAGAAGTGTTTTCACTGGGAGATACTAGGAAGTCAACCTTTCGATTTAGTGGCTTGTTTTCATGTCTTTGTGTTGATATGTGAAGAGAGATCCAGTACCGATGGAACTAGAAAGGAATACTACGGATGTGAAGCATTTTTTAGAACTAAAAACATAACAGCTGCTCCGGTTCAGCTTAGCTTTCACTGTTATTTTTCAGTAATAAGGGCAAATGCAGGGAACACCCAAAGAAGAAAATTACGTGGCCTTACCGCAGCCAATCCTAAGAAAATTCCCATCTGTAGAGATCTGTGTGTTCGACCAATTTGACAACAGTTCGTTTCTTGTTTTGTTTGTGCTGCGTTTGTTGGTTTGTTGGTTTGTTTCCACATTGTGTCTCTTGCCCGGAATGCAAAGAAAGCCCTTGGTGATGCCTCAGATTTTTAAGAACCATGAAGAAATTGAATGTTAGCCCAGGATTTCTTTTACTAAATCAATACAGCAAAAGAACTTAGTCAAGCAACAGGCTCTTTGGGAGGCCCCACTGCCCTTCAAATACTGTCCAGATCTACAATTCGGGAAGTGCTATAGACATTAGAGTTATTCAAAATGTACAAGCCCCCGAAAAGCAGCACGAAAGGACTACAGGAGGGAAGCAAAGAAAGACGTGTGTTGTGCAGAGGAGGCTGGAGTGAACGCAGCTGAATTCACAGTGAGGATGGAGAGCAGAATTGGTTGCTAATGCTCTCTCCAAAGCTATACCCACCGACACAAGGCTGTCTCCAGAACGTCCCTTGTCTTCCCTGACACCCTCTGGAGGCATGAGGCCACTTGTGGCTATAGACAGAAGCATAACACCTTCCCCTAATTGGTACCTTTGTTGTGGTAAGTTATCCAGATACCAAAGCATGCTGTCTAAATTTTAAGTCCACTAATTTATTTTTTAAATGTTTATTTGTTTTGAGAGAGAGAGAGGGAGAAAGCACTAGCAGGGGAGGGGGGGAGGGGAGAGGGGGAGAGAGGGAGAGAGAGGGAGAGAGAGAGAGAGAGAGAGAGAGGGAGAGAGGGAGGGAGGGAGAGAGAGAGAGAGAGAGAGAGAGAGAGAGAGAGAGAGAGTCAGTCCACACTGAGGGCAGAGCCCGATGTGGGGCTCGACCTCACAGCCCTAGGATCATGACCTGAGCGGAAACCAAGAGTCAGATGCTTAACTGACCTAAAGCCTCCCAGGCGCCCCAAGTCCAACTTATTTAATCTAGAACAGACAAAGGCAAATTTGCTCATAAATTATCTAATAATGAAGCATCACATCAGAATGTAGCTTTCATGAAGCCCAGTAGCTTCTCTGTATTGGTTTTACCTGAAGCTCCAACAGCTCAAAGAGTGTTTGGCAAGCAGTAGGTGTTTCAAATATTTGGACAATGAAATGAATCATAGATATGCCGACAAAGAGCTCTGGTTCATGGAGCATTTCTACTAATGCTCAGGGTATTGGATACTCTAGTTTTCATCCTGTTTACGAGCAGTTTAAGGGCCTTTAGGTCTGGCTTTCCAAAGGATGTCTAAATTCTCTATAAATCTGTATTTCAGTAAAAATGCCAGCCCAAACCCATTCCTATAGTATTCCTAATCTTCTGAAGCAAAATTATCTTTCTTTCATCCATCCTCCTTCTTTTTTTTTTTTTTTTTTTTTTTAATTTTTTTTTTTTCAACGTTTATTTATTTTTGGGACAGAGAGAGACAGAGCATGAACGGGCGAGGGGCAGAGAGAGAGGGAGACACAGAATCGGAAACAGGCTCCAGGCTCTGAGCCATCAGCCCAGAGCCCGACGCGGGGCTCGAACTCACGGACCGCGAGATCGTGACCTGGCTGAAGTCGGACGCTTAACCGACTGCGCCACCCAGGCGCCCCCCATCCTCCTTCTTTATACCTTCAGCCCCCAAACTTAATTACCTTGTATTTTTCTATAGGAACTTAAAGGCAGTATGACCTGCACACCAAGAAGAGACTGATTTATGCTTTTTCATTTCAATTACCACTAAAACGTAGGACAGTCTTCAATACTTACAAATGTGAAAACAGACTTACAATTACTGACACCCAATGCGCCGTGTTGATAGGAGATAATGAGCACTAATTCATTATATAATTCATAAATAATTCTTAACTAGGACTTTGTTTCATTCTGAAATGCGAAGGAAGAAGTTTAAATATGTTTTCCTAAAGCATATATTTGCATATACAGTATACACAAATTTCCCCTAGGGTAGCAATAACTGTAGATGTGGAATGTGAGGGAGATTGCATTAGAAGAACCATGAGTCCCGTTAGCTTTTCTGCACACTTTCCATCGCTCCCACTAGGGACATAAGCCAAAGCTGCTAATAGTTAGCATCTATAATCCTACAATAGGGCGACTGCCAGTAATGCAATAAAAAAGAAAGAGAGAGAGAGAGAGAGAGAGAGAAGGAAGAGGAAAGAAGGAGGGGGAGGGAAGGAGAGGAGAAAGATCAGTTGTAATAATATAGAGAATTCTAACTTAGAATTAAATGAAGGTCATACATTTGGAAAAGAAAAATCAATTAGACACTAACTCTACTCATCATATAAACCTGGTATTAACTTATCCAATAATTGCATTTCATCCTGAATGTCTCTAAAGTTTTCTTAATATTTTTAGGTCATAATCACTGAGATTCTGTCTCTCTCTCTCTCTCTCTCTTTTTTTTTTTTTTTTTTTTTTTTTTTTTTTTTTATTACTTGCAGAATCTCTACTCAATGGCAAACTGAGTTTCACCATAAAGGACAACTAGAGAGGATCATACTTCTCTGACGGCAGGCCCCTATATTATAGTATATTTCAGCCTATTGTATTAAGATGGTTAATTAAAAGCCAATGTCATCCCCAGCTGAACAGCCCACCCCATCCATTGTCTCACAAAATGGCCCTGTTAAAGGTATTAGATCCAGAAACCTGAAAACAGTGCTTTCACCCCTCAGTTCCTCCAAGACTAATTGTAGAGTCTTCTCATATCCTGTCCCACATCCACGCCGTCCTGCACATTACAGCCGTCCTTCACCTCGACACATAGATGCCAGTGGCACCCTCTCCCCTAGTTGTAACAACCAAAGGTGTCCCCAAATATGGTCCTAGGTTAGAGCCATTTATTTTTACAAACAAAGAAGTATTTCCAGAAATAAATTGTAAGAAATTGTAAGAAATTCAAGGATGGTGTTTAAAGCGAGAATAAAAATAACATGGGCAGTTAACAGAATACATTCCAAAGTAAATATATTTTACAGCATAAACTAATAAACTATAGAAACTGAGCATTTTCAAAATTAAAGAAAAAAGAAAGGACAGAGCCAATTTCCAGTTTGTCATTATTAACTTAAGGAACAAACGATGTAATATAAAATCTGCATTCAGGGCAAATGTAACTAATTAATTTCAGCTTTGTTGCTTATTGGCAAGATGTCAACACAATATAAATACATCCTTTTAAAAATATGTAAAACATTTAATTAAGTATCTTTGTAATAGTATATTAATAAAGTACCAATTATATATGTTTTACAGTATTATTTCCATAGCACTTAGGAAAAACATTGTTTTCCTTACATATTAATAGAAATTTTAGCCAGTTCCAAACTTGTGATTATATATGATGAAAAAGAAAAACAGGGCAAATTACCTTTTTGATATTAAATGAGGTGCAATTCATAAACTTGTTCATAGCTTTTGAGCTAATGAAAACAAACAATATTGAAACTATAATGATCATAATTACAGTTACATTTTTAAATGGATAAATGGAGTAATGTTTACCTGCTTAAAATATATCCTTATTTGTATGAGTGCTTGTTATATGTAATTCATTTTGGTATTTTCCTCTTCTGACAATACTATTCTATCAAGCACCTCTAAAGAACTAATATCAAAGAAATAGGCTCAAGCAAAAAAGAAAATTGAATTTGCTGAAACTACCGAAGGCAATAATTACCCAACTATACTACAAAATATTGTTTTGTCCCATACAGTGTTGTTTTTTTTTTTCTCTCTCCTTAGTTATTATTTGCCTAGACAGGTTATTTAAAGATAAGAGGGATTTGAGCTTGTCCACTGACGATCAATCAGGAAGCTTTTTAATGGAAAACTACTCACGACAGCAAAGTATAATGGAAAAAAAAAAAAAAAAAACCAAAATGGTTCCCCTGTTAAGAAGTGAATATCCACACATATGAAAAACCCTTAATGTCTTCACAAATTGTGTTCTTGTCAGGTAGTTGTGCTTGCATAGCTCTGGAAACATTCAGTTCATATTCTATATAAACCTATACATTATACATTTTTTCTAAAATTAGTGTTTCTAGAAAATTCATGTTTCCAAAATTATTTTCTGTTGATTGCATTAAAATCTGACTCCACCAGAAAAAAAAAAAAAAAAAACTACTTAAAAAATATTAGGGCTATTTAATCTCCATTTTTGCTTTAATTCTGGGAGAGAGTGTGAGTGGAGGAGGGGTTGGGGGGGCAGGGGGGAGAGAGAGGGAGGAGAGAGAGAGAAAGAGAGACCGCATCCCAAGCAGGCTCCACAGTGCCTGCTCTCACAAAACTGTGAGATCATGCCCTGAGCTCAAACCAAGAGTCAGACGCTCAACCGACTGAGTCACCCGGGTACCCCTAATGTCCATTTTTTAATATAACAAATATTTTTCAAACACTTGCTATGTGTCAGGTACTATTCTAGGCATATTATCAGTGGAATAAAGACAGAAATATCCCTAACCTGATGTGGCTTACATTTCAATGGCAGGGACAGAAAAAAAGATGTTAAGCACAAATAAATTATATATGTTAGAAGGAGCTGAGTTGTATAAGAAAAGAAAACGTACAGGAGAGAAAAAGGGCTTGAATGAGTTGTATTTACAAACAGTACAGGTCCCCTTCAGAAGATCGTGAGAAGTGGTAAAGGTGCTGGCTCCAGCGGACAGCAGGGAAAGAGTTCTCTTTGCAAGAGTTCTTGCGAGAAGGTCCTGAGGCTCAAACATGGCTGGCGTGTTCAAGGGCCTGAAGAACACGGCCAGCGTGGCTGGTACTGAGTCAAGAAGAAGCGAATAGTAGGTGATGAGTGAGGAAGTAATGTGGACAGCTATGGAACTCACCGGAAATATGTTGGTTTTTATCACAAATGGATTTTGAGCAGAGGGGTGGGATAATTTGGCTTTTACTTAATGGATAACCGACTGCTGTGTTGAGAACAGTTCTTACTGGAAAAAAAGCTAAACGCTGGTGAACCACTGAGAAGCTACTGTGATGACCCAGGTGGGAAATAATAATGGCAAGGAGAGGGATGAGGACGTTGATGCAGTAAGAACGGCTATATTTTTAGGTCGTGTCACCAGGATTTCCTTGCCCATTAAATGGAGGAACGAGATAAGGAGTGGAGTCAAGGCTGAGGTCAAGTTCTTTGATCAAACAGTTGGAAAAAACAGAACCGCCATAATCTGGGATAGGAAAGCTAAAGATGGGGCACACAGGGGTGGCATGGGGAAGGTCAACTTCAACCACAGAGGGAAAAAAAAATGGCAGTGCCCATCCTCCACACTGCCTTTAGGCAAGAGTCCCAAGTCTACACCCCCATCCAGACAAGAAATTTGAGCATGTATTTCCAACATCCTATTGCATGTTTTCCATAGATAAATCCATAACCACCTCAAATTCTCTACGTCTCAAGAAAAATCCGGTAACTTCCCCTTAAACATGTTCCTCCTCTGGTATTACTACACAGAACGTTAAAAGGGAAATACCGTTGTACCAGTGGGATATTTAGGCATCACCCTAAACTCCTTTCTCTTCCTAACCACACACATCCAAATTTTTCAATGCCTCTCGAATCTGTGCCCTGTCTTTGTCCTTTCTGCTACAGATGAGCCCTGCACTATTTCTCAACTGAGTCACTGCAGTGGCTCATTAATACCTCAGCACACAACAGCCGCAATGTCATCATCAAGATTATTTCCTTCCAGGTTCAGCTAAAGCACTGTTCCTTTATGAGACTCTTTCATAATCCCCCTCATTTATTTGAATCCGTGTCTCTACGCTCCCACAATACCCAAACGTGCATCCACTATAATACTTGTGGTATTATTAAGTAGTAATACTTATTATATAATGATATCATATGCACTAGGCGCTAATTGTATATAGTGTCATTTGCATGTCAATTGTTTAATGTGGGAATAACTCATATTAGAGCTACTGAAAGTAACCATACTGGTTTAAGGATCTGAGGTTCGGTTGTGGGGGATATTGAGGAAGGCAAAGAGACAAAGAACCAGTGGATTGGCTAGTCAAGAGTTCTGGAAAGTCCTTTCTCTTGTGATTGAGTTCAGAGAGCAGCTGCTGACAACGAGTTATCACTCCCAGCTAAAACTCCCAGCTCCATGCTTGGGAAGAAACCCACAAGATGCCTGATTCGTTCTCAATACGTGTCGACAGGAAGCCTATTTCATTGTCCTGCATTCAGATTGCACACATTTGGTGTCTAACTTCTCCTAGCAACCACATCACTTCAAAGTTCCTGTTCCAGATTTGAGCTTTGACTACCAGGCTCAGTCTTTAGGGCCCTTGGGTACCAGGTTAAAGCCTGACAGTTCCTAAACCTTCTCTCTTCCTCCACAGAGAGAATTGCCTTCCAGCTAGCCCCCACACCCCTACTCTCCACATCCACCTTAATTCTGATCTTATTTAATAAAAATCACCCAACAATGCAAGAGGCTTGGATGAGATACTAGAAGCCACAATATTCTTTTTCAACTAGTTTAAAAAGGCACTGGTGTAGTGAATTTTCTAGTGCATATGATTAATGACTGATTTGCAACTGTGTATACATCTACTTTAAATTTTTTTCAACCATATAATATTTCATTTGCATTATGATTTTAGGTAAGGTCAATGAAGTTAGTATGAGACCTTACCCTAATATTAGTACTGATGATTCAATGAAAAAAATGGATTTCAGTTTGCAAATAAATTAACTTTTGGAATACAGTCCCCATCAGAAACTTAGAAACTGATGGATCAAAATGGGAAAATATGTCAATATTCTCTTAAATATTGCTAAGTACATATTGTTTCTAATTGTAAAATCATACACATCCACACACACACACACACACACACACAAATAATACCTATAATGCTACAGGAAGAGAAGGTTGAATGATTTATTATTATTGTATAATAATAACATTATTGTATAATAACATTAATAACATACATAATATGTTAATAACATTAATATGCATTAATAATAACATTATTGTATAATAATAACATTAATAATAACATTATTGTATAATAATGACATATGTTGGGAACTGTCATGACCCCATATAGCCTGTCATTATGAATCACACAAATGATACTGTGTAGTCCAAAGGGAAAATACTGTATCATTGCATATTATAACTTGTTACTTCTGCTTTAAGCTATATATTTTACATTAAATTTTATTTAATTACATATACTTCGAACATTAATTCATTTTTATGGAATTATGAGGTAGAGATTTTAATTGGATAGAAGGGATATCTACATTATCTGGAAAGCCCACTGGACAATTTAGACATTTCTTACGCGAGACTTCAATCGGTTAAAAGTACTGATTAATGGACTGACTTGAAATGTTTAGCTTTAATAACCAAGGGGAAAAAAAGCTTTGATTACTTTTATAACCTAAATAAAAACTTAGACACAAATTTAAAAGAAAAAGACAATTTTGATAATAGTCTTTTAATAATATGCCTCTAGTCTTTTGCCTGTTTAGTACAAAATATATCTATTGATTCAAGCATGCCACCTTTTGGGAATATTAGTGATTCATAATAAATTAACATCACTGATTTGAATTAAGAAACTTCAGTTCTTTTGTGTTTGTGATGAATTAAACATTAAGCATTTTATTCTAAAAGTACATTCTCTGCTTTATTGAACATTGCCAAATTCTCTGAAAAATATCTTAGTAATCATACGTTATGCTTTTCCAAGACACTAAAGAAAAGTTAAAAAAAGAAAAGCTCACACGAATCATAATAGATTTTTCTACTGCTTCACAATTTGGAAGCTTAACAGTAATTATTACACATCATAGTTTTGCAAGGGCATCATATTTAATTCCAAACTATCAATGTTCACAAGAAGATATACAAAGCCAAAAACACTGTTTTTGTAGATTACTAACAGTAATTCTTTGCGTGTGACAGAGCTTCAATTTATAGAGTTCTTTCAAACACACACATACACACACACACACACACACACACACCACACACACACACGGTACCTTCTCTAAATTATGTAAGAAAAAAATAGTAATTCATCTCTTCAGGATCAAATTTTCTTGGAAAGGGTGAAGCATGACCAGAAAATGTCTAGGATTAAGATTCCGTTTCTTAGTTTGTGTCTAAGGAAGTCTTAGAATATATACCGTATAATGTATAATGTATATACTGTATAATATATACTGTAGGGCAAATGTCACTGAATTTTATAGTTAGAGAAGTCAAACCTTAACAAGAAGGAATTATTCAAGGTATATAACTATGAGCAATTTGGAAAGTCCAACTGGAACTAATTATTGACGCACCAACTTTAAGGAATTTTGTAAAACATGAGAAAACTTAGAGATCCGTTCAGAGCAGACCTTTGTGATAGCAGGACAGGCATCAGTATTCTTACTCACTGAGAAGACAGCTAAAACTCAAGTTAAATTGTGCGTTTAGGATTCTATACATAGGCGACGCAAATCCTAAACTCTTGGCTAACTGTATTTCCAACAGATCATGTCAACTTAAAATGTAACGCTACTTTCTGTCTAATGTAACAGAGATGCACTGGAAATATTTAGCTGTCAGAATTACATAATAACATCTTGGACTTTAAGATCATTTACAGTATGAATGAACATAAGAATTATAAAACAAGTTTGTAAAGTAAAAACAAGACGTGCGTACGTTCAAGTTAGGATGAAATTACAGCTAGAACTTGTACAGTTTGTTACTGGTCCCTTCCTTTGCCCACTAAGTTCCTTAGAGTTACAAAATTTATTCATATATCCCCTTGCCTGCCTGTGCATCTTCCAGCCTATCTCTATCTGTCCCTCTGGAGAGAAACTACTAGAGGAAGTTAAATGAAAGTTTTTAGTGCCTCGGTAATTTTTACTCACCAACCACTTCTATCACATCAAAAATATTTCCAAGTGGCGAACATACCACATGAGTGTGCATCCGGACTTTCATTCGGGGGAGGAGCACTTGCCGGTCACTGACTACAGTAAAAGGAGCACAGTGTAAGATGTGCTCCCAGTAACTATTCAGTGGAGAGAGCTGGGTCTGGGGCAGTTCCTTCCCTTGATCGATTCTACTAAACACCAATTAAAAAAACCTCAGAAGAAAGGAATTCTTAAGTAGAAATGCTTTTATACAAATCTGTGGATGAGCTCTCCTTTCGACTGGCCCACCTCTCACAAGTACACTTACAACAGCTTCTTGAATTCAATAATCTTTGAAGAATTGCTGAAGAATGCAAAAAAAAAGAATAACAAAGTCTACGCAATCACGTAGGTTGGCCACTGATTATTAGGGAAATGTGAGCGTTTTCATGTTCTTTAAGAAGAAGAATGCAGACATAGGGATTCCCAGATATTATTCAAAAGTGCGAATAATGGGGCGCCCGGGTGACTCAGTCGGTTGGGCGTCCGACTTTGGCTCAGGTCATGTTCTCATGGTCCGTGGTTCAAGCCGCGCGTCGGGCTCTGTGCTGACAGCTCAGAGCCTGGAGCTTGCTTCTGACTCTGCATCTCCCTCTCTCAGGCCCATCCCCACTCATGATCTGTCTCACTCTCTCACTCAAAATAAACATTAAAAAAAATTTTTTAAGTGCTAATAATAAAAAACATCCAGGATCCAGATGTTTGGAAATTCCATTTCTGTCACCTTTCCCCCTTTTAGTTTATTATTCTACCCATTGCCTCTACACTAAGTTAGAGGCAGCATAATATTAAAAATACTAAAGTTCAGGGACGCCTGGGTGGCTCAGCCAGTTAAGCGTCCAACTTCAGCTCGGGTCATGATCTCGCTGCTCATGAGTTCGAGCCCCGATTCAGGCTCCGTGCTGACAGCTCGGAGCCTGGAGCCTGCTTTGGATTCTGTCTCCATCTCTCTGCCCCTCCCTGCTCACTCTCTGTCTCTGTCTCTCTCTCTCTCTCTCTAATATAAAATAAGACATAAAATTAAAAAAAAAATACTGAACTTCAAGCCAGAACACTTTGGTTCACTTCTCAGCTTTACCTTTTATCATTTATGACCTCTCTGCCTAAATGTTTTTAAAAGTTTATTTATTTGAGACAGGTCAGAGAGAGAGCACCCGAGCAGGAGAGAAACAGAGAGAGAAGGAGAGAGAGAATCCCAAGCAGGCTCCGTGCTGTCAGCGCAGAGCCTGACACAGGGCTCAATCTCACGAACTAAACCATCAGATCATGACCTGAGTGGAAGTCAAGAGTGGGATGCTTAACCAAGTGAGCCATCCAGGTGCCCCCCTAAATTTTCTCACTGGCCTAGAACGCCTATAAAAGTGCTATAAAGCAGGGAGTACTTTAAAAGGGCAAGGAGAAGTTTGTGAGTAAATAATACTAATTTGAAAGCTGTGATCTCTACCTTACATACATTAATTTTAGCACAGAGAAACTGTTTTGTTTTGTTTTGTTCAGGAAACTCTTTTTTATCTTTCTTTCCCAAAGAGTGAAATAGAAGTTTACTTAATCTCAATGTACAGTTTCTCCCAACACATGTAGTCAGTGGTATTTAATCTGTGATCCCCAAGGTAGCCCAACTATGATCTACAGTATTATATATGTATTGATGTGCTCTATCAAAAAAAAAAAAGGACAGAAATTCTCCATTCTCTTTCCTGTTTTCAGCATGATTCCAGAATATAAGGACACAGCACAGTAGTAGCCCTTAGACTTTGTCACTTTTCGCTTGGAGAACCTGGAACACCTCTGCCCACTTAAGACACGGCTCATCAGGGCCAATCGCAGATTTTTAAGCGAATGTAGTTCTGTCCTAGAGGAGGTACAAGAAGTTACTCCCCAGGAGCTGACATCTTCTGGGTTCTAGGATGACTACACAGAACATAGGAATTTTGTTTCCACTCAATACTGTCCATCTCGTGCAATTACTTAACCTTTTTGCTTCTTTTCATCTTAAACGCTATTCCTCGCTGTGAAGTTTCCACGAATATATCCTGCAAATTTGTCAATGCCTCAAAAATAAGGCCTATGACTTGATTCAATTCAGTTATTTCAACTCAGCAAGTATCTGTTTGTTACCAAGAGTGGCCAGGGCACTCTTAATTCCCGGAATAAAATGGAATGAGAGATAAAAAGGTTCGTGATTCCTAGAAGTTACTCTTCAGTTGAATTAAATTTTCTAGTGCTGGTTTCCTTGAAGCATCAGTGTAATTTGGGACAACATCTGCAGAGAGCTTTTGGGGAGTCAATGTAAGATTTAAATGGCTTAAGCAATAAGATTACTATCCATGATTTAAAAACAAATGTATTTATACTACTTTCCTTAGCTCTGAGAAAGCACAGCATAAAGACGAGTCTAGGCTTCAAGGTTAGCAAAATGTGCGTTAGCATCTCAGCCACGTGACGTTGGAGCTCTGCAACTCTGACAAATCACTCAAGCTTTCAAAAACCTCAGTTTCCTCATCTGTAAAATGGGAGTACTAAATAACATTTACCATAAAGGTTTGGCGTGGGACTGTGTAACAAATGTTATCTGTTCTCGTTTCTATAAACAACACGAATGACGGTAGAGGACAAAAGCACAGTGTGCAATTTCGACATCCTTAATCTGTAGATCACAGACTTGTAAAGGCAACTGTCTCAAGATAATAAAGATTCTCCCCTGTTGGCTTTGGAGGAGAGGAATGCCTTCTTCCCAGGTACTTCAGGTCCACAGATGCTATTTACCAGGTGCGGAGAACAGTCCAAAAGATTTCAAGCATCCCTTGGGAAGACCTGAGTAGTGCTCAGAAAATTGATGAGGAGGGTCCAATGGCACCTTCGAGCTGTCAGCTGGATGCCTGCATTCTCTGCCTCACGGTCAGGTGTTTCCTTTCTCTGCTCAGTGGAACACTCTCGAAAAGCCCAGTGAGATTCTAGGGGCAGAGAGCGTGCGGCTGATGGAAGCACGGATGAGACCGACTTAACTAAAGAGTGCTGCCAGAATTCAAGCTGTCATCTGAAACTCAATATTGACTTCCCTGTCACCGTGTTAGGAATACCTAAGAGCCGAAACAGAGACTTGGCGGGCTGTTGACCTCATCGTTGCCTGTGCTGTTGCAAAATAATACGTTTTATTCTCATCAAGTCTTTATTCTTGGTGAGTGTGATGAAATCAGTCCTTGAATCATTAAAAAGAAACATTAAAAGAAATCATTAAAAAGAATCATTAAAAAGAAAAAATCTAGATAGGTGTCTTGTAAAGTAAGCAGATTTTGCGTAAGACTAAAGAACGATTAAAATTAAAAATAAAACTGGAGAGAGACAAAGAAACCCTTTCACACCGCTCTCATACCAATACATTGCATCACAAAAATAAACGTGCTTTATTATTTTACAAGCTCAGACATCATCACGTTCTTTCTCCGAACCATCCATTGTAAACTCAGGGCAAAGCTATCTGAGGAAGATTATAAGCCCCCTTTTCAATCACAGTCTCTATGAACACACATACTGTGCCTCAAAACACAAGCGGAACAAGGAGGCAAAATGAAAAAGAACGATCAGCGTTTTCCAGATTGCTTCTTTTGTAACCATGTCTTATCAATGCAATCTTTAAAACAAAAAGGTGGAATAAACCGAAGAGGTAGGGAAGATCATAAAAAAAAAAAAAAAAAAAAAAAAAAAACACCTGAAGTTTAATAATCTGCTGCTTCTCCTCCAGCCACAGAAAACACACTTTGCGAATACATAAAAACATTCTGATAATAGAGATTATCACTGCTATGTATTATTCATGGAGCAGTGGATTCACACCATGCTTCCACGTCGAGTAAATCAAACTAACCATAAGGAACTAACTTCAAAGTACACTGTCGTTTGGTCTCCAAAGTAATAAAGATCCAGACGCTTCCCTTTTAGGGTATTTGTTCTGCACAATTTAGAAAGTGGGTAGTCTCTTCCCTTCATTAGGCCCCTCCACGTGAGACAGCCTAAATCAGAGGCTCCAGAAGCACAGATTTCTTTGCACTGATCGCCTCAGATGTTTCGAAGAGTTTCTACGCTACTGGTTTCATCAACCTTCTGCCACCTAATCCACCCAGTTCCTTCACAGCTGTGCTACGGCGTTTCCGCGTTCGTTACAGTTCGACTACATTTTCCAAAGAAACCACCCTCCAGACGTTCTTCAGTTGGAAGACTGATACACTAAGCATCGGCACATTTACTAAAATATGGGAAACCCTTACTTGTATGTATCCTAGTCAACAGAACTCTGGCAGGAACATGTAGTTGTACTTGATTTTTTTTTTCTTGCTAATTATTATTATTATTATTATTATTATTATTTTTTTTTTTTTTTTTTGCTAACAACGTCATGGAAACAAAGTGAAGCGTTTTAAGATCCTAAGTTACGAAAACGTTACCGTAATGAAACAGCGAGATAAACAGACAGCAATATAAAGTCAATCATGTTAAACGTTTCCGTCATTTATGAAATGGGAAGAGGAAGAAAATACGGCTCGATGTTGCCGTGGTGAAGATAAATGTGCAATGCAAAAAATCGTATGAAGCGAAGGTTCGAGATCAATTCTGCCAGAGAGAATCGATTAAGGTATTTCCATTTTGATGGGAGTTATTGCACGTGAAGTTGTGCCTGAAAAAGTCAGGAAACAAATCATGAAATGTGTATTTTATGTTGAAGTGTTGATGGGTTCTGTTATACGGCCTGTGTGGGAACTCTCTGATAGGCTTTGATATAATAATTTAACTTAGATAATAATGGTGAAATGGAAGCTCTACATGACTGTTCTCAAAATGTGACAGGGGTTTCCTTCTGAAGCCAACCACTATGAACATTACTATTAATATTATACTGGAGGTCTTAAAGCAACTACGACAAGAAAAAAAAGCAGGACATAAAGGTGATGTAGTAACAAGTGATATAGATAGAACTAAAAATTTTCAAAAAAAATAAAAATCTATATATTAAATTAATAAGTAAAAATCTGTAACTTTTATATATAAAACAATAACCACTAGAGAGACATAATCAAGAGAACCTTTGAAAGTATGGAAAAATATACTCCACAAATATAAACAACATATGAAGAGTGTTTCTCTCCATCAAACCAAGAGTCTATTAGAAAAGAACTGTTGCAACAGACTGTGCAACAATCACAAAATGGAGAATTCTGAAAGCAAAAAATAGAGGCAGAAATCTGCATGTACAAATATAAGGAGATACCCTAACTAAGAGGGTAAGTTAGAAAACAACATACAGAATATACTGGATGCTATATTTATGTTAGAAAATAAGAGAGATAGGAATGCACACACATATAAATTTGCAAAAAGTAATATTGGAGGGCACCTCAATGGCTCAATCAGTTAAGTATCGGACTCTTGATTTTGGGTTAGGTAATGATCTCGCAGTCCCCGGCATGCTCTCTCTCTCTCTCTCAAAATAAATAAATATTTAAAAAATAATAAAATCCTATTGGAAGACATACCCAAAACTAAAAACATTAGTATTCATATGGGTTAGTGCAAAAAACCTGGAGTGAATACAGATGTAACTCCATTTTCTCTGTGTACTTTTCATAGGGTTTTGACCTATGAGCTCATTAAATATTGTATATATTTAAAATGAAAAAAAAAAATCAAAGTAAGAGAAAAGGCCTTTGGTCATTTCCTATTTGTAAAATCCAATGATCAGCTTAAGGTTCCTACTGTCCATGTAAAATAAATAACAAATCTAACCCTTCAGGGACAGAGACAGGAAACATTTCAAACAAATGCCAAGCTGATACACATGGTTTGACAACAATACATCTAACTCATTTTTATTGAGAAAAAAAATCTTGCCTATTTTTCATTCCTATTTCTCACAAAATGGTAAAAATTACTGTGGTGTGTTTTACAAGTACTAAACTTAAATATCCAGTTAGACGAGTTTTGAAAAATACATTCACCCCTATATCCATCAGTCAAATGAATGATATGGTATAAATATATCAATTACCCCTGAAAGTTTCTTCAGTTGAATACCACTTTCTCTGAAGCTGAGGTCTTAGTATTATATATGACCATTTCCTCTTGAACTTCATATAAACATATGTTTTTCATATCTGGCTCTAATTGTTCATATAATGATATGATATTAATCTTTGTTGTTGTGCACACCAGTAGTTATTTATAATGCTAATTATTTTATATTAATATAGTACCTATTTGGTTATCCATTCTCCTTTTCATAAAACTTTGGGTGATTTCCAGTTTCTGGCTCTCTGAAAATAGCTGTTATGAACATATATTTTAAGTTTTTTGTGTGAACATATGCTTTTATTCTACTGAGTAAATACTAAGAAGTAGAAATTGATGTCAGAGGGTGACCATATGTTTAGTGGTCAAGAATACAAACTTTCAGTGCTCGCTTCGGCAGCACATATACAAAAAAAAAAAAAAAAAGAATACAAACTTTCAGTTATAAGATGAATAAGTTCTGGGGAACTCATATACAGCATGGTAAATACAGTTAACAATACTGTATTACATATTTGAAAGCTGCTAAGTAGATATTAAATGCTCTCACTACAAAAAAATAGTTATAAATGATGATGGATGTGTTAACTAATCTTATTGTGATAATCAATTTGCAATATACAATGCATATTAAATAATCACATCCTACACCTTAAACTTATACAATGTTATATATCAACTATAGATCAATAAAGGTGGAGAAAAAGGAAAGTAAAACATTGTGTGTGTGTGTGTGTGTGTGTGTGTTTTGCTTTCCTCTTCCCCAGCTTTACTGATATACCACACATACACGCACATGAAACCACCCAAGAGACACCCAAAATTGTTGTATCGTTTTTCATTCCCACCAGCAAAGTATGAGAATTTAATTACTCCATAGCCTTACCAACAGTTAGTACTGTTAGGTTTTTTAATTTCAATAATTATAATGTGTAGCTGCATTTCATTTTAATTTACGTATAACCGATGACGTGATACTGAACACTAATTGTGCACTTATTGGCCGGTTGTTAATCTCTGAAATCTGTCCAAGTCTTTTGCTCATCTGATTTATAACTGATTTGTAGGAGTTCTTTACATAGTCCAGATAAAGGTCCTTTATCAAATATATGCAATATGAATATTTTATCCATGGCTTACATTTTTCATTCTCTTACTGCATTTTTCTGAAGAGCAGGGCTATTTTAGGTAACAAAGTCATTCTGTTTCCTTTTAGGGCTAATTCAACTTGGGCCTTTTCCATGAAAGCTTTGCCCATCTCACGGTCCAGAAAATATTTTCCTTATTTTCTTCTAGAAACTATTGAGTTTATGGTTTTATATTTGGTCCAAGTACCATCTAAGATTAATGTTTGCGTGTGGTATGATATAAGGATCAAGCCTTTTTTTTTCCCCAATATAGATTTCCAGTTTTCTAGGTCCAGTGGTTGAAGAAATTTTCCTTCCCCCATGGCATGACATTCACGCCTTTGTTGAAAATCAATTGATCATATATGTGTGGGTCTAGTTCTGGACTCTATTCTGTTGGTTCCGGCTATTTGTTTATCATCACATGTATAGCTTACCTTACCATCATAATTAACGTAGTTTCATAGGAAACCAAACACTGTGCCATTGCACTAGCCACTGTCTACCCAGGATGATGAGCAAATTAGATGGGAAATGTTTCTCTTTGAACTTTTCAAGCTTCTCTAATATAAACTCCAATATATATATGAACTGACACAGCTGATGTATAGGATAATGAATGACAGCAAAGCCTTTGGAAACAGATGGATCTGAATTTGCATCTGAAATCAAAAATCATTTTTTGATTTTTTTTTTTAAGTTTTTTAAATGTTGTTTTCTTCAGCTAAGAAAACAGGAATTAGATTACCTAGCTAATAAAATGTTTGAGAGGTTAACTAAGATACTATAAGCACTCAGGGAAGTATTTGACATATAGGGTATGCCCACAATTACACAACTACCTTTATAACACTCTTCAGAGAGAGGGAGGGCAAAGAATTCTTTGAGGAAATTCAAAAGATGGAAACAATTTTGAGTGACTGCCCTATTGTTTTTTTTTTTCAGATTAGCAATTTCTCTCTTCAGAATATATTACCATTTATTTATAATGTACTATTTTATCCTGTCTATGGTAGAATGTTATATCTTACGCATTACTAATTATTGATTGCTTTTGTAATGTAATAATTACACACAGTCATTTTTTCATGTTGACAAAAGATAAGAACTTCGCTATTTGTGCACATATTTTCTAAACGTTGTCTCTGAATTTCCCAGCATAAAATGAAACAAGTAGGCACATCTTTATCAGGAGGAAACAGAGCAATGTTACTCAGAGCATTTTCCCAAAAGGATTACTCTTTCATTACTATGTAATTAACCCCACATTGAGAATTCTATAGTGAATTCTTGTGCTGCAGCAAATTAAACATTTGACTTGCAGACTATTATGTTTCTGTGAAAGTGACTATCATGTCATTATAAAATAGGTGAAGCAATATTGTGAGTAATGAAGAGTTTTCAGAGAAGTTTTCAATGAAGCCAGAAGATGTGCCCTGGGAGAAATACTCTATATGTTTCAAAGGCCTCACTACAATCTCTAGCACAAAATCCATCAAAATCTAATAAAGTAGCTTCATTAAAATGATCATCACCTTATTAATAATTCACTGGTTGGCAAAGGTACTGATGGGATTCTAATGCATCATTTTAAGCACAAAAGACCATTATTGTGATGTTCATTAAGGTGAGCTTTGCAGAAGTCAAATCTGTAGTAAACAAAGTTGATATCTCCAAAAACTCTAACTCCCGTTTCCTAGGAAAGCAGCAGCCACAACTGCATATTTTTCTAGGAGTTTGCAATCCGTATCCAAAAATGACTTCAAGGTGACCATTTTGACATCATCAAAGTATATATTTTCCTGATCAAAAGTCCCGTATTTTAAGAATTTTCATAAAAAGGCCACATTTAGTCCAATAACCAACAATGAGAAAGCTCAGCGTCACTACGGGACATCAAAATTCTCCTCCACCGAAAATGAGATCCCCAGTGGACACTGGGATATTTATATTGCCCACTGTATATCCACAATTCATTATGTACGCTGTCTGTGGAAGTCAACGTAACAGAATAGGTGTCTATTGTAAATCCTCCTCACATTCATTGAGAGTCTAGAGTGACTGGTGAGGCATCCGTGCTACTTGGCCACAGGGATTGGCCAAGAATAGAGAGTCTGTAGTTCCTGGGTCCGTCACTGAATGGGATCCAGGTATAAGCCTGGGGAAAGATGGAAGGGTGTGGGCTTCCCGTTCTAACCATCTGCATTACAACAGCCAGTATTTAATGGCTGTGAATGTCCGTCACCTTCTAGGTGGGTACAGCCCACAAGGCTAAGCCAACTTCCCACCTATAACGGCCTTTTACCAGACATACTTGTAAAAACATACCTGCTTGTTTCAATGAAGCTCCTCTGAACAGGCTGTACCATCGACTAATTGGCAGTTTTAGTTTTATGAACTAAAACAAAAGAGAGAGTGTGCTTCCTTCCCATTTAAACATAATTCGGTCCCCAGAGACACTGCTCCATTGTTCCAGTGTTTAACTACAGTATGTTAAAAAGGAAGGAGAACAATTGAATTTAAGCAAAGTAAATGTCCCTGGCAATTTGAATCACTGGGTCTTGAGCAGTATTTTGATGACAAATGAGAAGCAGAAGTGCTCACTCCAGGGTGTCATTTGTCTGAAACAAAAGCCTGTATTCAGTGGCTGTAGATTTATTTCTTTATTGTCCAGGAAGCAAACTAAAGTACTTGCAGCCCAACTCGGAAAACTGCATGTTAATCAGATACGATTTTACATCCTTCCCAAACCATTCACTGACAAAACTGCATGTCCTGAAAAGGAAATACAGACCATCTAACAACCCTCTTCTACCCAAAGAAGCCTCTAATGCATACAGAGGTGCTGGGTTATACTTCAGCATCTAGAATTACTTAGAGAGGAATGGGTCCTTCCTCAGAAAATGTTTCATACGTTGCTTAGATTTTAAACAATGTTTAACACGTTTGCCCCCAGAAATCTGATCCACCCCCTTCAACAGGAGGATCTTGAAAAACGTTCTAGCTCACTAGTTTTTAAATCATACCTGTAGCTCCTTATTCAGTAGCCTACCAGGGTGATCCTAAGGGTTTTACAACACAAAGCCACGTGCTCAAGTGCAGAGACGTCCACTAGAGAGAAGGAATCCCTTGGCGATTAAAAACGTCAAGGCAAATAACTTGGCAAATGTTAACAAGAACAAAGTATATCAATAGTGATTAGGTCTATATTTTGATTAACAGGGTGGGCCGGGGGAAAATCAAAATCAAATCTAATCACATGTGTATCACCTTCTCCATTAACTCGTAAACTTCCCATGGTTGAGGATGCAACTTAAACATTCTGTGGCCTCACATTAGCCCACTTTATGACAGCGGACTCTTAATAAAGTCTTGGTCCGAAAATTTAACCTTGAAATCCGTCCTCCATCACATGTAAAGTTTGCATAATGAAAAGAATCTGAAAACTTTCAAATGAGAAATACATTGCTGTAATTCTTGAAAACCTGCAATATTCTTAAGTTGCCTTTTTAAAATCAAGTAAGTGAAGCTACAAGAAAGCTTAAAAGGTTCTGACATAAATAATATATTCTTTCCCACCGACCATCGTTTCCCTGTGCTCACCATTAATCTGCTGATCTGGAGGTGATGCTATTCTTAAATGTAATAAAATATTCCTAAAGTAAAATATATCCTTTGGAGATTAGTAGCCCTAAATTCTATTGTCACTTGTATTTATTTTTAGTTTTTAGTTTTGCAACCATCTAACAAACAGATTGCGTTACCAGAATGATATGGTAAACACTCCATTTTGTCCGAGGTATTGAACAACCTCGTGGCTACAAACTCATGACTTCTCCTAAAGGCAAATATCTGCTTCATTTGCCCTGTTTGGAGAGCTAGACTTCTCTTTACCTGCCTTCAAGAAATGGGATACCAGCACACTCCATTTTGGTAGAGACTGTGAGGTACTTACACTTCAAACATTGATTTTCACAAGTGTAAACCCGTCTCGGAGCCTCTTCCCTGTGAGATTTCTTTCCGAGTCCGTTGCTAAAAATAAAACCATATTGGAGGGAGCATGGCCACTGCTAGGTGCATGGACAACATATTTGAGAGCTGCTTGAGATGCAGAGGGGACCCATTTTTATTTCTCTGTGAAACTCCACTGGGAAACCAGCACACAGGCAATTTTTCTCTCTCTACTCATTCTGGATCAAGGACACATAAAGGCTTCTGTTCTTTTCCAAATATAGAACGTCTCCCCTTTCTCCCAGGTATTGCTTCCAAGATTTCTAGTCGCCTGGCCAGTCTCTGTTCTCTTTTCTTCCTTACTATAGTACCCTAATTTGGTTTGGGGATAGCAGACTGTCCAGCTGAAATGCAAAATATTCTAGTCTCATTTGGAAACAAGAGAGGCCATGTGAACACCATCCTGGTCAAAGAGACGTGAATACAAGTCCTTGGGTGAGGCTTTCAGGCGTACTCTGAAGGGAGACCACGCTGGGAAGCATCTTGCCCTTCACTCTTGATTCTTTCTTTTGCTCTCATCATGGACATGAAGGTTACGGCTGTAGTCACTTGCTTTAAACTATGAAAATGACCAACAGCATCTCAGACTTTGAACTTCTAAAACAATGTCAGCGATGCGCGCGCGCGCACGCACACACACACACACACACACACACACACTCTCTCTCTCTCTCTCTCTCTCATCCACTGACCCCTATATGCCCTCGCCAAATTTAAGCCTGGGACCAGGAAGGAGTGCAATAAAACAGTTTTTTTAAATATTTTTAATGTGATTTAAAAAAAAAAAAACCCTTGTGTGGGGAAATACTGACACACAGAAAGTGCCATATTCATATTTAAGTTAATGCGATATAGGTCTATGATACTCTAAATAAGACTGTAAACTCATTTATAAAATAGTCTTATTCCCTAAACAAATGATTTTAGGAAACACAATACAGTTAGCCAATAATTTCTTTAGGAAATTGGATATTTTGTAGACACTGGAAAAGAAAACTTATAGATTCCCTTTATTCCATAGTAAAGCCGAGCTATAATGCAAGCCATTTTGAAGAAAGTTTTCAAATGATGTATTTCTGGAGGTTATGTCATTTGGATAAAAATAAGTTTATAGGAGCGACATCATAAGACTGGACTTAATCCATTGGGAACTCAAATGAGACAGCATAATTTAAGTGTGACAAGATTTAGAAATGAGGCTTTTGTCCTCATTCATAAAAAACCTAAAATTTTAATAACTTAATGTCTAATTTTAGGCATATCATTAACAAAGTAGAATCCATTATCTCTGTTTTCTCACTTGTGACTTCAGGAGAAAGTTAATTTAAGTTCCTTATTTTGGAATGACTTTTAAAGTAGCATAACAAAAAAGAAGTGAAATTTGAAGAAAATTGCCTCAAGTTTTCCATTTTTATTCTATAGAAATTTGAAAGAATATCTACAACCATGAAATCATTCTCTATAGTCAGTCAGGTAGGATGGTTATCTAATGCCATAAGCCAAGAGATTTATTATCTCATATAGAATTTGAAGAGAAATCAGAATTAGAATCGTACCGAATGAAAGTTTACATAGAATGTAATCAATTTATGGCATAAGGTTTATATTCTGTTCGTTAGGGATAGAGAGGATCACCCTTGAATGTGAAAAGCATAAAAGGGATTAAATTGGCTATGGCCAGATTTCACTATGTTTAATTTCTCCCTTCCATCCATTTCCTTCTTGTTTTCTTATAAAAACTCTTTCATTCCTTTGTAGCTGCTACTTGGTCGAACACTTGGGTGTCTTCTATTTCTTTTTCCTCCATGGTCAAGATCGTGTTTAAGACCACCATGCACATGCACGCAGTTTTTACCTTGTACAAAGGTGCCCAGCTGAGGAGGCAAATCCCTAGTGGAAAGAGACTTCACAAACTGCCCACAAAGCTGTGAAAGGCAATGTCTCTCTTCAGAGGAGGAAAAGGAGGGGGGCTGAAAGGAACCCTGTGCTCACCAATCCCTGAACTCTGGGGCTACATCTGCCAAGGATGAGGGTCAACTTTTTTCTAATTCATACGGACTTCCGGTAGTCTAGAAGGAGCCCCAGGCTTAAATGTTGGGACTCTCATGCAAACGTTTCTAACATATCCCGTGGTGTGATGACTCCTGAAGTCACCTGCAACATTGTAAGGTGCAGGTCAGTAATGAGGAGATACAGGGTCACTTCAGCGCGTGTACAGCTGAGAAAATACAACAGAAGATATAGCAGCAAGCACTCAGTATCTCTGAACTATCCACAGGAATCAGTGATGAACCCTGTTTGAGATCATCTTCTCTGGTGAACCACACTGTTAAGGAATAGTGAGTTAGAGAAGGTGAACAATGAACACGTGCTACACTTCTTTTGTTAACCTCACCCCGAGCTGCAAATTACATGCAATTGAATTTTCCCCTATGGAAATTCACATGAATCTGTAAGATGCAACATTAGTGCAATGAATCTGTAAGATGCATCTGACATGAATCTGTAACATGCAACATTAAAATTCCAACAGTGGAATTTTTTTTAACGTTTATATTTTGAGAGAGAGCAAATGTGAGCAGGGGAGGGACGGATTGAGAGAGAGAGAGGGAGAGAGACAGATTTTCAGCCAGGCTCCACACTGTCAGCAAAGAGCCTGATGCGGGGTGCAAACCCACAAACCATGAAATCATGACCTGAGCTAAAACCAAGA
Source organism: Lynx canadensis (assembly GCF_007474595.2). Lineage (NCBI taxonomy): Eukaryota > Metazoa > Chordata > Mammalia > Carnivora > Felidae > Lynx > Lynx canadensis. Next base: position 159,169,868 of record NC_044304.2, on the reverse strand, counting down.
GTCAGACACTTAACCGAGGCACCCAGGTGTCCCAACATTAGTGGAACTTAATAATGCCTATAAATAATAAATAAAGGGAAACTAGATTATTTACACTCATGAATAGTCCTCAGGACCATAGTTTTAATGCTTGAAAGAAAACCATGGAAGGTGACCCAAAAAAACATTAAGGTTGAGTTTTCTTGAAATGTATGATAAAAGAATTCACAAATGAGTCCAAAGTTTTTAAGGATATAACTGCTTTTTAAATATAGAACACTTATGCACAAGTATTAACTTTACAAGTAGATGAATATTGTATTTCTCAGTGTTTCACAATTAAATTTTTGTCTCTGGCCAGCAAAAGGGGACATGGTTATCCTTTAAAGCTGCTAGGAAAGCCATCTCTTGGAAAGGAGATGCTGGTAACCCTATTTCAAACCGACTTGACAGCGATTTCCTTTTGCATTGAGGGCTACACCCCTTCAACTAAAAAAAGAACTAGGTCAAAACAGTGTCCCCTAGCCTGTAGATAAGAAGCCAATACGTACAAGGGACACCATAGTGATGGTGGTTCCTAGACCAACGGTTCTTAACCGTATCAAAGTCCAATGCCTCATTTGTATAAATAAACATTCGTTAACTTCCTTTTCGTAACCCTCATTACAGTTCATTACACTATAATCCACCTGTGCACAAAACGTATATATGAATCATTTTAATGTTAAAAAAAAAGGAAACTGATCGATACTGATAGTATAAATAGCATATTTCAATATGGAAGTACTCAAGGACTATCACCCTAGAAGACATAATAGTCAGATGTTTTACTTATACCTAGAACCACCATGAATGTAACAGCAACAAATGCAGACTGACCAAATGTGTTGTATTTGCCACTCAAATACCATGAACACCACTATTTAAAATTTTCTGAAGTGCTCTCTCTGTCTCAAAATAAATAAAACGTTGAAAAAAAATTAAAAAAAAAAAAAGGAGGCGCCTGGGTGGCGCAGTTGGTTAAGCGTCCGACTTCAGCCAGGTCACCATCTCGCGGTCCGTGAGTTCGAGCCCCGAGTCAGGCTCTGGGCTGATGGCTCAGAGCCTGGAGCCTGCTTCCAATTCTGTGTCTCCCTCTCTCTCTGCCCCTCCCCCATTCATGCTCTGTCTCCCTCTGTCTCAAAAATAAATAAAACGTTGAAAAAAACATTTAAAAAAATAAAACAAAATAAAATAAAATTTTTTGAAGTGATGAACACGCATATGAATGATCTGAAAAAGTACCGAGTTTCTTCTATTTACACAGTAGGTGTATGTGGAAAATCAGTGCCTATTAAAACTATGTCAAATACTTCCAATTCATATTGAAATTCTAGTTAGGCTCTAGATTCAGATATTTCTATACAGATTTTTCATCTGCTTGAATCTCACAGGCACTGGGAGGTGGGAAATTCTTTGTGGGGTAGGCCTGACATGCAGAATGCCCAATGTTCTAGCATTTCTAGACTCCGCCCTCTCCAGGTCAATGGCCAGCAGCCTCTTCATTATAACAAAGAAAAACACCACTGCAGATTTCCAAAATGCCGTCTTCGGTTCTGCTTTCTTGGAGACTCTTTTCATCCAGGAGAGGAGAAAGTGGGCACCAATTAATGCTCCTTTCCCCTCCTCACAGTCATTGCTGTCGTGAAGAATAAGCCACAGGAGCTGATTTAAGAGAAGATCCCTTATCAACGCAATATTGCTCGCCCCGGCCGAGAACTGGAATCATAGCTTCTATTAAATACCCAAGAGAAACTTACTGGGAGATATTGTTGGCCCTTCAGATTTCCCATCCCCAAATTAAAACACCCAAGGGGATGGATATTTTCATTGACAGAAATGATGAGAGGCCATAAATGAGAATCGTATTTTTTTGAGAGAGAGCACGAGTGAGGGAGAGGAGTGGTAAGGTGGGGAGGGGAGAGAGGGAGAGAGGAGAGAGGGAGAGAGGGAGAGAGGGAGAGAGGGAGAGAGGAGAGAGAGAGAGAGAGAATATGAATGAATCTTTAGCAGGCTCCATGCTAAGCACAGAGCCAGATACAGGGCTCAATCCTATGATGCCGGGATCATGACTCGAGCTGAAACCAAGAGTTGGACGCTCAACCGACTGAGCCACCCAGCCACCCCAAGTGAGAATCCTATTTCAAACACTCTGTCCTGCTACCTGCCTAATTATCTCCCAGATCTCAATGACATGGTTCTGAAAAGTTACTCACCAGAGATATTCGACACATCAGGACAGAAAAACATATGAAAACAAAGTGTGAGGTAAATATGGCGAGGGGGGTGGTATTACTTGTAGATAATGCGGAAGCCAAACGAAGGCACTAGAGATCTTTTAAGGAACAACTTCTAAGAGGAGTCAGAGCCGAGGAATGGAAGGGAGGGGGAGGTCTGAATACTTCAAAAACATCTTGGTACACTCTGGCAAGGAGTTCAGTACGGCTGTCCCCTTCCTGGGCCAAATCTCCTTGATAAGATTCTCTTTTCCATGCGTGACGGAGGAAGATTAGGTCAGCGTCTTGAGTCACTGAACAGGAAGTGGTCCCCGCCATCACTCCTGGAGCCGTACCAGAACCCTCCGCTTCCTCATCCATCCTTTGACATCACAGGGAATCTCTCTTCTCCTTTCTAGTTCATTCGCTGTAGTGAGTTGTCTACAAGCCGCATTTTTGGAAGGGGGTTTTCTTCAGCACTAGAAGCGCCTAACCCTAGTTAGGTATACTCCGAAACAAAGTTGGCAGGCAACCAAATTAAAGAGTGGTAGGCAGCCAGGTGTGAGGGGGTGACATCTGCCGGAGCGATGTCCTTCAGCCGCGCAGACATTCCCACCAAGGGCTGGAGCTAACAGGGATGCCAAATCCCTAAGACCGTTCATGAGGCACATGCTCATTCTACACAAAGATTATGCACCGAGAACTGACATTTATGAAATACCGACATTGTGCCACTGACGGCCCTATGCACTCGATTATCTGTCACCTCATTTCTTCTTCCTCGCAGGAAACCCGAGGAGGTATTATTCCAATTATGTTACAAATGAGAAAACTGATGTTTGTGGGCATTAAAAACATTTCTAATACCACAGACTTCTTTAACAGAGGCCCTCAGTTGAATGTGGGGCTAACACAAAATCTATTCCATTCGCGCAACAGATCAATGTTTTAAAAATAACGGACAGACCGGGTGAAGTGTGTGTGCGTTGATAAAAATGAATGAAAAACCCAAATGCCACTCACAGAATTTTAAAGAAAATTAATCAGAAGCCCAGAAGAAACTCTGCAGTGTATAGAGTTTTGTGGCAGGAGAGGTTTAGTGCAAACTTGAATACAGGAAGACCTACCCATATGTTTCCTAATGGTTTTAGAAGTCCTTTTTAATTTAAAACTGAGGAGTCAAAAGAGAATTTGGGCATTGACAGACTAAAATAGCGAAGTCTGGTGCTCTCAAGCCATTTAGTGGCAAAACAGCAGCTCCACAGACCTGAATGGTGACTGAAATAATCATCAAAATAGTATATTTAATAAATGTATATAGTCACATCCCTCAGTATTCTGGATAAATTTACACTGTATTTCAGTTAAGAAGGCATGGGGTATGTAAATCATTTGCAAATGTCTTTTTTAAAGTTTTTTTTTTTATTATGTTACTTAAATAAGGTGAGTTTTATTTAGAGAAATTTCAACTATATAAGCAACATATTTCTTTTAATTTTTTTAATGTTTATTTTTGAGAGGGAGAGACAGAGTGTGAGCAAGGGAGGGACAGAAAGAGAGAGAGACACAGAATCTGAAGCAGGCTCCAGGCTCCGAGCTGTCAGCACGGAGCCTGATGCGGGGCTCGAACCTACAAACTGTGAGATCGTGACCTGAGCTGAAGCCAGACGCTTAACTGGCTGAGCCACTCAGGCGCCCCTAACTAACATATTTTAAGGTACATCATAAGGTACACAATTGTTGAGCCAAACTGAAAATAGACTCCAAGATCTGGGTGTTCAAAGGTTATACTTCTCACTCCACTTCCCCAATTTCCTTAATACGTGTGCATGACATCATCCTTGCTGTTCAACATCTCAGCTCACTCACGGCCACTTTCATTATAGTGTTATTAACAAAGTTAATAGAAGCATCACAAGATCACTTTTATGAAAACTACACAGAAACACATTAAGCTCTCAGTACTAACAAGAAAACAATCAATATGAAAAATTAATTAAAAATTTTTGAGATGGAAACAATGAAAGTACCTAATAAATAAAATGGAGGGTACCAACAATTCTGCATTCCTTAGACCTTCCCTACCATTTCGAAATTCAGTGCACAAAATGCATTTTATTTTTCAGAGTAAAGAAAGTTGGGAAATATCATTTCACACCTATTTCCTCATAGAACTCCCAGAAGAAGAATGCTAAAGTGACAATGTGACATTTGTCATCAATTTATAGCTAAAGTTTTACAGTTTGAAAACTTGAGAATGTTTATTCTCTTAGGATGCTTTACTTAAATTATGCCACACATTGGGTTTTAGCTTTATAAGATGCAAGGAATATACTTCATAAAAACAAACTTTCAGTGAAAAAAAATTAAGCATAATTTTCAAAGAAGATTCCCCACCATTAATATAGTTAACTATGGTACTCATGAAGAAGTACTCAATAATCCTTTAATAATCTTTTAAAGATGTATAGATTTAGGTATAATGGGGTCTTTCCTCACTTAATTTTTACAATTTACTTTTAAATTACAATTTCATTTAAAACTACTTAATTTAAATTGTAATTACACGTTAGAAAAGTATCCTTGGTCCTATCTTTGGGCAAACTACTAAGTTATGGTACACAAAAATTATCATTTGGTTTTTTTTTTTTTTTTTCAAAAACTCTTCCATTAGTATCTATAAAATTAGAGGCTCAGTTTTAACAAAAGCATACATGTTTTCATCGTTCTTAGACTCTTAATAACATGTTTAAGTGACACCAATTAAGGTTTTGATGGTACAGAGTAAGCAAGAGAGCCACGTTCTTCTTCCAAGTACTAATTATTTCTTGACGTGAAGCAAAAGATAAGAAGGAATAATGGATAAAGAAGTTGTGGTATATCTATACATACAATGGACTATTACCATCAAAAAAGCTATCAGCCACCAAAAAAAGATGAAATCTTGCCATTGCAATAATGTGAAAGGAGAGAGAGACAGTGTAAATTATGCTAAGCAAAGTGAGTCAGTCAGAGAAAGACACACACCATACGATTTCACTCATATGTTTAATTTAAGAAAAGAAACAGATGAACATAGATGGGGAGGGGGAGGGAGAGACAAACCATAAAAGACTCTTAAGGAGAGAGAACAAAACTGAGGGTTGACAGAGGGGAGGGGAGGGTGTGCTCAATGTGTGATGGGGATTAAGGAGGGCACTTGGAATTTGTATGTAAGTGATGAATCCATAAACTCTACACGTAAAACTAACATTACACTATATGTTAACTAACTGGAATTTAAATAAAATCCTGAAACTACAAAATAGAAGTGAAGAAGATACCAAGGACACTTCAAGAAAAAAAAAAAATCCCACTATGTCCTTAAAGATGAACGGAACATTCCTCTCTTGCGTGGCAAGTAAGTGGGTATTTATTTATTTATTTTAAATGTTTATTTATTTGTGAAGGAGAGGGACCGTGGGCGGGGGAGGGGCAGAGAGAGAGGGAGACACAGAATCCGAAGCACGCGGGGCTCGAACCCACCAACTGTGAGATCACGCTCTGAGCCGAAGTCTGCAGCCCAACCGACTGAGCCTCCCTGGCGTATTTAAATAGTGTATTACCTTTTCCAGAACCGTAGAGCACGGCCTGCTCGAATGTTCAAAATTATATTCTCAGAGCAATTTCATGATTCAAAAATATCCAATTACTTACCAGTCTTAAAAAAAAAAAACAAACACCACCAGAGTTTCCAGCTGATCAACATGGGATATTCACGTTGCAGTTCGTAGCAGTGTACGCATTCTCTGCTACGAGACAGGACGAAGGATGCCCCGAGGCAGAGGGCCGGAGAAAAGTTACAGAATACCTAGCACAGGTGAAGAACTTGTGGTTGGCGCTGGGGCTTGTGGCTAATGTCTTCCCGTTTCAAGTCTGCAAATCCGCTTTTCCTATCGCAGCCGCTTGTTGGTTCCGTCACGAGAAAGAGCCACGCGGGGTGTTTCTATCTTACATCACGCAGCGAGGTGCTAAAATGTTTCACCTGCTCCCGCGTGGGGCTTTGTATAAATCCGTCGCGCACGCTGACTCTGCTGGTTTGACACGTGAAGCCGACCACAGCCACGTAAACGAAGGTACGCCCCACCACGGAAATCGAATTGCTGGATATTCAATCAAAGTGCTGGCCTGGGGGATACACAAGGGTGCGAGGTTCTCAACTGTGGCCACCTGCTCCCAAGTTTAGGAAATCGGTGCATGTGGACATTATTAATGATCCTCCGGAGGCCCTGTCTGAGAAACAACCCCGCCGAACCAGAAGAAAGAAACCACCAGTCTGTTTTTCTGCGGCCTCGAATCCCGCGGGACAGCACGGCATGAACTTCCATCGGGTGTGCCTCGGAACCCACACCGACAAACCAGGCTAACATCTCCTGAGCTCACAGCCAGGCTGTCTGTCCTCACTCCCCCCCCTGCAATCAGTTCCTGAAATTCAGGGCCGCAATGGCAGGTAATTTAAGATATGAGATATGCTGGGGCGCCTGACTGCAGCTCAGGTCATGATCTCACAGCCTGTGAGTTCAATCCCCGCGTCGGGCTCTGTGCTGACGGCTCAGGGCCTGGAGCCTGCTTCGGACACGTGTCTCCCTCTCTCTCTCTCTGCCTCTCCCCTGTTCATGCGCGCGTGCTCTCTCTCTCTCTCAAAAATAAATAAACATTAAAAAAAATTTAAAAAGATACAAAATATGTTAATAGTAATGTTTTGTGGTCACGTGTCAGTCGATTTTGTAGGAAAGATGGACCAGACTGTCTGTTTTAAGTGAAAAAACTCACCATATTGGCATAAATGCCATGTAATTTTGGGAGGAAAACAAGACTATTGGCAGCTATCTATCATGCCTATATAGTAATTTCTGGTTGTACATGTTGTAAAAATCACACTCACTACTAAGAAGGGCACAGAGGACACTGATCAATCTTGCTCCCTTGATTAGACCTTTTTCTATTTATTCAGGTATAGAAATATGTTATTTGCTTATAAACTGAAAAGACGAGACAGTAAATAACAATTTTATGTCAATAAATGACATGTTTTACAAACATGACATCATACTGTACAACCTGGAGATATCCGCAGATCAGTAAACAATTTTTTATTACATTATTAGAACAAAAAAGGAGTACATATACACACACATTTTATCAGACACGAGGATTGAGTAACTTGGTAACTGAGATTAGATTGATTTGGGTAGAATTCTATCAGTTTTAACAGAGAAAGGCAAGCTCTTATTTCTCCTTTTGTGATAGTCTATGATGATGACTGTCTTTGCATAGCTATTTTGTTATTTTAGTGTCATTTAGCGTATCTTTAAAAAGCTGTATGTCCTGGGACAAGTTATGTCACTTTCTAGGATTTGATTTATCTAATCTGTACAATAATGTTCCTAAAAAGTAACAGTAATTGAGTACTTACAATTGGTAAGGCAATTTGTTAACTATTTTAAATACATAATATTATTTCAGCTTTGGAAACTCTTTTGAGACTCTATCCCAAAGATCCTGTTAGACATTTTTAAAAATTTTTAAGAGAGAGAGAGAGAGACAGAGAGAGAGAGAGACTGAGGTTTGGAAGAGGTGCTATTTTGTTCTAAGACTGCAAAGTCTAGGAGACTGGGATGATAGATTTTTTAAATTTGTAACGGACTAGGGGCTCCTGGGTGGCTCAGTTGGTTAAGCATCAGACTCTCGATTGCGGCTCAGGTCATGATCTCACGGTTCACGAGACTGGGCCCAGCACTGGGCTCTTTGCTGACAACGGGAGCCTGCTTGGGATTCTCTCTCTCCTTCTCTCCCTCTCTCTGTCTCTCTCTCTCTCTCTCAAAATAAATACACTTAAAAAAGAAAACTCTTTAAAATTGTAATGGACTTTAGCGATAATCTAGTTCAACTCTCTAATATTATAATGCAAAACCAAAATTTAGAGAGATTATATAAATGGTTCAAAACTACCCAACGATAACCCAGTATCTACATCTTCTTGCATGTTTTTCCTCAAAACTGCATCACAGACTACATTATTGTACCTTCTCTTTGCACCCAACATATTTAATAGTGATAGATAATGATACAGGTTTTCAATTTTCCCCAATTAGAGTGTGCTAAATTTCAAAATAAGCAAGACATATGTTCTTTCAAGATTCCGAGTTTAAAACCTCCCTATTCAATGTGTGGTCCACAACCACTCTCTGCATAAGCGTCGTGTGAGAGCTTTTGAGAAATGCCACCTCTTAGATCCCACCCAGATCCACCGATTCAGAATCTGCCAGATGGTTCATGCTCGTATTAACAGGTGTGCTCTATGAAGTTCCCACTTCTACACCCACCTCCTCCATACCAGCTCCAGTAATGGCCGCTGCGGACTAGTCCTCAATGCCCAACAAACACCCACGTATAACTTCCTGTTGATGTTTTAAGTAAACTGATCATCTGCTAAAGAACATACTTTTGTACAGACTATAATCTGAGATATAGATAGAGACACTGTATGGCTTTTTTATAGATAATCATCTACTACTTGTAGGCTATAGTTCATTGACTGTCAAACTTGAAGGCTAAGCCTTTGATGTATAGACAATGTTGAAGTTAAGCTGCAAATACACTGAAAGTGTAAAAAACATATATATCAAGTTCTATATTGCTCTGTTTGAAGTGATATATTACTCAATTCTGAAATAACCTCATTTAACACTATATTCCTTAAAAACAACTGGCATGAAATCGACTGTGATGAGAACACGAGGAATATTTTCTAAGAACTTCTGCACTTTCTAGCATTTTATAAATGCACCCCTCTTGAATAAAACTCAGCCACTATCCATCCCACAGTATGCAGCAATCCAACTAAGTGAAATGTTATTAAAATCAGAAGAGTTGTGAAGTACAGAACACAGTAATGCCAAAGGTAAGTGCTTAAAGCATATGAGGCATATCACCATTAGCAGCATGAAAAAATAATTACAGGGGTGCCTGGGTGGCTCAGTCGGTTAAGCGTCTGACTTCGGCTCAGGTCATGATCTCATGGTTCGTGGGTTTGAGTCCCACATCGGACTCTGTGCTGACAGCTCAGAGCCTGGAGCCTGCTTCGGATTCTGTGTCTCCCTCTCTCTCTGCCCCACCCTCACTAGAACTCTGTCTCTCTCTCTCAAAAATAAGCATTAAAAAAATTTAATAAAATATAATTACAAATATCCTGTAACTATTAAATTACAATATCAATATGACATTGTTCCATGAAAGTATGTCATAATTATACTTAATATTACTTACTTCCTTTAAAGTCAGCGATGAACAATACACTTCGAAATACACTTTATTTAGGAAATTGCCTCTTGTAAATGCCTCCTGTTCCAATAGCACCTAAATAGGTGTTAAATGATCGAAGTTATTTCTCTCCTTAGCAAAGTTCTCTAATTGTTGCAAATACTAATACTGACATTTCCAAATGAGGCTGGAATGATCTCTCTCATGTAGACACTATTGTCCAGAAACAATTTTTTTTTACATAATGAAATAAATGTTCCTTTTTGATATTAAATTACCTAGGCCATACATATTGACTACAATATAATTATAGAATTGAGATGGGGTGCCTTGGTGGCTCAGTGGGTTAAGCGTCTGACAACTGATTTCAGCTCAGGTTATGATCAAGCCCTGCTTTGGGCCCTGCACAGACAGTGTGGAAGCTGCTTGGGATTCTCTCTCTCTCTCTCTCTCTCTCTCCTCTCTTCTCTCTCTCCCTCCCTTGCAAGCACAAGTGCATGTACTGTCTCTCAAAATAAATTAACACACACACAAAATAATAATAATAAAATTGAGATAAATTTCTGGAAATCACATACCTACCCTGTAAGTATGTATTAAAGCATTTACAAGTTTTTAACATTTCCAGCCCCACCTAAACAGTTAAAAATTACACTTTATTGAAAAATTTTAGAATTACCAGTGTTCAAATGCCCTTCATTATTCCTTTTGGATTTTAATAGATTTTGTCTCAATGTATGAAATGATAAATTTAATATTCAGAGTGAAAGCAGCATTTCACTTCTTTTTGCCTGATACCACATGGTTGTGAGAAAGAGGAAATTTCATGTAAGTCAGGACTGTGTTGTCTTACTGCTAATTTTTATTATTTGAAGAGATCGGAACCAGTGTTTTCTCTCATTAGTGTCCTCACGTTTTCTCTACCTCACCCTATCCATCTTCCTGTTGGGTGCGAGTAGGGAGAAGACGATGACACAAGAAATAAGAAAATGAGGACAAGGAAAACCACAAGAGGAGATTCTTTTTCTCTGGGTGAAGTTTTCAGTCCTCCTCCTTTTCCTGAAAAGAATATTCAAAATTTCTGGAGGGGAAGAAACAAATGTTTTCCAAATTCACTGACTATCTATCTTAAGCGTTTACGTTTCCATGGCCAGGAATCTGGAAATTGTGAAAATGAATGTCTGCTACACGTACTTTACCAATCTCAGACAGAAACTGATGAATAAACTCATTGGACCAACTCGGGCTGGTGGTGAAGCAGGACCCAGTCATGGTCTGGCAGATGGGCCCAAGAAGTTTTCTGAGCCACTGAAAATACAGTGACAAGAATTCACTAGCAACTGCTGACACACCCTAGAATACGTCTCAGAATATAATTTTCCAGTGACCACCTTTCTCCACCATTTTTATGATCCTATCATTTCCAATTCATACCCTCATTATCTATGAACAAATGTAATTGTTAATTTTGCCTGGGCCTTTTTGCAAGGAAATCACGTAGCTTTTACTACTGGAAAAGTTGCTCATTTTAAAATTTTAATTATAAATATTTTCTACCTTCCTAGAGATTGTAAAACTCTTCAGGCAAGAGACCCTGTGTTCAAAGTGTCTCCAATCTTCAGAGCTTACCACAGTGATCTATTTTTAAAAGACACTCAAGTTTTGATTAATATAATGAAAAAGTCGTTTATAAACAATTTCGGCTGAGCCTCCAAATATGATGGGCACTGATTTTCAAGGACTTAAAATGATATTCGCTGTCTGATTTCCCAGCTTTCCAGATACTTGGAGAGTCAAATTCAAAACTGGAAAAAATTGTCAAATTTCTTTTTATATTTTCCATCATACTTCAGAAAACGAGCTTATCCTATCTGCACATATGGCTGACAAGTTAAGAGTAAAAATGTTTTCGCTTTTGGATATGTTCCTCATGCCCACAAACTTTCTAATTTACAAATGTTGTGGTTTTCCAGAAACATGTGTGAGTAAGGTAAGTGAACACCTATCACGTTATAAAATAGGCTCCACTAAATACATTATTTATACTGTTCTAATAATTTCTGCCACACTTTTTAACATGAGTATACTTTTTAAATAAATGACTCAAGTATTAATCTGTGTGTAGAATATAACATTAGCCTATATATTTACAAATTAATACAATAAATTATAAATTAATATAGATTATATATGCCTTATTTCCTTCAATTAAGTCTTTCTTAAGACAATGGAACGATATTATTATCTCATTTTTTGACCATTTACACGTGATATGTGGAAATCAGATACATTCTGGTCTTATCTTTGCTAATTGTTCCAAATGTAAGCCTTAGCTTCCCTACCACATTATGAAATAAATGTCTGAGACAGGAACAGCCATTTCTCCAAAGAAGACATCCAGATGGCCAACAGACACATGAAAAGATGCTCAATATCACTCATCATCTGGGAAATGCAAATCAAGAGTACAATGAGATATCATCTCACACCTGTCAGACTGGCTAAAATCAACAACAACATTGGCGAGGATGTGGAGGAAAAGGAACCTCTCGCGCTGTTGGTGGGAATCCAAACTGGTATAGCTGCTATAGAAAACGGTATGGAGGGTCCCGAAAAATTAAAGAAGAACTATCCTATGGTCCAGTAATCACACTACTGGGTATTTACCCAAAGAATATAAGACAGTAATTTGAAAGGATATATGCCCCCCGCCCCCGCCATGTTTCCTGGAGCATTAGTCACAATAGCCAAATTAAGGAAGCAGCCCAAGTGTCCACTGACAGATGACTGATAAAGAAGAAACACACACACACACACACAAAATGAAATACTACCCACTCATAAAAAGAATGAAGTCTTGCCATGTGCAACACAGACAGAGCTAGAGATTGTAATGAATGCTAAGCAAAGTAAGTCTGTCAGAGAAAGACAAATACCATATGATTTCATTCCATTCATATGTGGAATTTAAGAAATAAACAAATGAACAAGGAAATTAAAAAGAGAGTGAAAGACAAACCAAGATAAACTCTTAACTATAGAGAACAAACGGCGGGGGGGGGGGGGGGGAGGGGGGATGGGTGAAATAGGTGAAGAAGATTAAGAGTACATTTATCTTGATGAGCACTGGGTAATGTGTAGAACTGCTGAATCACTATATTGTACACCTGAAGGTAATAGAACACTGTATGTTAACTATACTGGGATTAAAATTAAAAACTTAAAGAAATAAATGAAACAATTACAAATGATTTTGCAATATTTATCGACTCTATTGAGTACTTACTCATAGATCTGCATAATATTTAATGTGTTCAAAAATGACCCCAAAATTAAATTAACAAAATTAATTAACTAAAATCAATCTACCATCAAGTGCCAGTCATTGCACATTCTGTATATATCTGTTTTTGTTTTTGTTTTGAAAGAGAGAGTACACACACGTACACACAAGCAGGGGAGGGGCAGAGGGAGAGAGAATCTTAAGCAGACCCCATGCTCAGCACGGAGCCCAACACGGGACCCGATCCCATAGCCCTGGGATCCCGACCGGAGACAAAATCAAGAGTCGGACACTTAACCGACTAAGCCACCCATTCTGTATTGATCCTTATGGCAAGTCTTTCACCAGTTTTAAAAATTTTTTAAATGTTTATTTATTTTTGAGAGAGAGAGAGCATGCGCAAGCGACAGGCAGAGAGAGAAGGAGACAAAGCATCTGAAACAGGATCCAGGCTCTGGGCTGTCAGCACAGAGCCCAACGCGGGATTCGAACTCACCAACCGCGAGATCATGACCTGAGCCGAAGTTGGATGCTTAACCGACTGAGCCACCCAGGTGCCCTGTTATTTCACTATTTTAAACATTAGAATACCGGGGCTCAAAAGTTTCGATAATTCGTGTTAAGGTCGCTGAGGACCAGAGCCAACAACCAAACCCAGCCTTTTTGACATGTTGGTCTCTACTCGTAACTATTACAAGAGAGTCAAAAGAATAGGTAGATTCTTCTTGAAAATCATTAATGGTTTTACCAAATCAACGTCAACACATTTAATCAGGCAATCAGTATAAAACTAATTTTCAGTGATGACCACAGAAAATTAGATTACAGTGGCCTTTACTTTAGGAGCGTCCAGGATGGGACACTCATCCATAGTAAACGACTATTTCACACGTATGGAGACTGGCTTTGAAAATACAGAAACTTGCCACAGACAGTAAATAGACATATACATAAAACACTCACATATAGCATTCTGATTTTTATTTGATTGAGTGAAGTCTAACTAACCAAATTTGCCATTTTAGGTTGAACCAAAGTAGATTACAACTACTTTTGGTTCATACACTCAAACACACTTACAAAGAAACAAAACAAAGCAAAACAGAAACAAACAAAATTTTCCAAAATATTTCAAGGAGTTTAAAATAGCAATTGTTAGGAAAAACTTACCCACCCTATACCCAAATCTATGGTGTATATTCTATTTATAGCAATTTAGATGCTTTGTATTCTAGAGAGTCAACTTGCTAGATAGTTGAGTTCATCCACAGAAAGTAAGGATTCCCCAATGCTTATTTTTTTAAACAAAACTGATAAAACCTAAATTATTCTGATTTAAAGATAATACTTACTGTCTATATTTTCAACCAACAGACATTTTTTCTATTTGTTGATAAGCTATTGAGCAACGCCATTTACTTTTCCAAAACTTTCTTTTCACTACATTTTTACACAAGTCTTATTCCAAAGCCACCTAACACCTCCTCATCAGGGTGAAGTCTAAACTTAAACCAATGTCCGAAATGCATGGTTGTCCTCTTTTGGTTGGAACATTCTTCCTCTTTCTTTTCTTGGCTACTTCCTTCTTATTCTCTAAGTTCCAGCTAAAATGCCATAATGGGAAGGACTTTAATCACCTACTGATAAATTTACTTCTGGACCGACAGAGATGATTTATAATTTTAATTTAAATTTTAACATGCCTAATAAATAAAAGGGAGATTTGAGGCAACGTACTACGGTGAAATATTACGGATAAAATAATTTTGAAATAAAAGTTAAGAAACCCTGCATGTGTGACTTACAGAAGCACACTATTAAATGGCAGTTTTTTTCTTACTAAAATTTGGAAAACTGAATGTGTTATGTGGAAGCTTTTAAAAGTAATATAAATAAAATAAGAAGAAGTCATTTTAGCTCCACGCCTAGGTCACTCATTTCTCCCAAAGATGTCGATCAGCACATCTCTGAGTGCCCTCCTTTACAATTTCTTAGGCAACTGTTGTCACGGGTCAACTTCAGGAAGGAAGCCAGAAACTTCCATCACTTGACATGGTTTGTCTCTGGCTCCACCATGGGGGCATTTGTCATTCGAAAGTGCAATATGTAGAAACAAACACAGTGTGAGATGCTCTGAATGGTGTAATTATAGGCATATAAAGGAGCAAACAACAGATCTGAAAGCCTTTTACAAAAAGGCTGGTGCCAATTTGATAAAAGAACAACGCTGTGTTTATTTACAAGGTTCTAAAACTTTTTCAGAGGTGGATGCGATGCTCTAATTTCTCCACTTGTAATCTAAAATGTGTAGAATCAACGCATTTTAAATTCCAAAATTTAGATTTGGGGTGATTATATAATCTTTGTAAAACTAAAACTCAGATCACTGCATATACTGATAATGTAACACGAAGCCATGTTTTCACAATATGAAGACTAATCAAATTGCAGTAACACTTTCTTAATATACTTTGGACAAAGGACAAATAATAAATTTAAGAATATGTTGCCTTTCGTGTTGAGCAAGTAGTATAAACTATACTTTAAAATAACTTTAACAGCCCTTTTTCTTTTGAATGACAGTCCTCTGAAATACTTACCTGGTTCATTTTTGTTTTGATTCATACAGACATGTCAGTTTTAAGGCAGTATTTTTATGAGAATTACTATTTACAGGAAAACTTTGTTGTAACTGATATTATATTAAAATTATATTACTCCTGATTACAATATTTGTAGCTATAAAATACAACTAATAAAACGTATCTGTATTTTGTGCTACAACCCAGCTATATGCACAATTTATATCCAAATCTTACAAAACCCATTTTAGTTCAATGCTTTTGTATTTATTTAATGCCGCTCATGTGCAGCATTTTCCCTTAATGGATGAATTAATCTTTGACATATTAATTAGCCATCTATAAAAATAGTGACAAAATATTAAAATTATAGTTAATCATACTATCATGTCTGTCTTCAAATATTTTATGGCAGAATATCGGGTAAATATTAAGCTTTTATTACCTGAAAAGCCCATCTCCAACCAATGGCCAGATTTATGAGGACACAGATTTTGTATCAGTAGAAGAGAGAACTTGATAAAACTCTATAAAATGAAACCAGTGAGCTTTCAATTTTTTGAGCATCCCTATGCAGAGAGGCAATCGACTAATTTCATGTAATAAGTTCAGTGTAACTGATATAGTACCTGCTATGATGAAAGATGATTATTGAAGTCTGGTTCCTTTAATACGACCATGCCTTTATACCTGTTAACCTAAGCACAAAGTGTAGGCTGTGTCCATGCAAAGTCTGGGATGAGAGAAAAGGAGTAACTTCTGTTACCAATAGGCAGACGTAGGGGGAGTCGATGTGAAGGATATAAAACTGGGAAGAGCCTCCGCCTGAAGGGCGGACCTTGAAAAGGCAGGGATCTTGCAGGCTGGGGGATATCTTCAGGTTGAAATGCAACATCAACAGTTTCAAATGCAGGGATGTGGAGAGTTAAAATATATACAAAATATAAGGGCCTATTTTTGGCACTCCCCAAAGATATTTTTGTCATATTAGAAATCAAAATGAAACTCCCTGACATCCCATACCCACTTTCACAAAAATCAACTAACATGCGAAGATTATTATAAACTAAATATATATAATTATCAACTTTCTCTGCAACTACCTGTACCATTTACAAGATTTTTTGACATCTTAAGCACTCTATTTCAAGTACCTGGTAGGCCCAATAATTATTTTGTTGACATCTGTCTTTGATTTGCATGCAGATTACAGGTATTTCTTTGAAACAACCGTGTTTTGAAAAGGGCAGTCCAAGCAGTCTGACCGATGATATGGCTTAAGTGAAGGGCAGAAAATGCTGCAAAATAGAGCCATGCAGGAAACAGGGTTGGAGAAACTACAGAGCTTTCACAGCATGGTTTCGTAATTTCCCTTGAAACAACAGATTAATATTCATGTATAAATGATGATAAGTATCTGTGTTCTATCTTTTAAAAATATATTCTTGCGGTTTTTCTATTGTCAGTAATTTGTGATGATCTCTCACTCTACCACCTGAATATTGAAAAGGACTTGCGTTAGTTATTTGACATCACTCGACTCCCTTACTATTTTCCTAGAATTTTTCCTGTGATGAGACCAAATCACCACAGGGAGGTGACAGCACCTCTAATCTGCTCCAGAGCCAGAGGCTTGACCATCAGTGAGTTTCCCCTAAATCAGCATGGATAAAACAGCAAAAGGTGTTCCAGAAGGACAGAACGTAAGTGAGGATGCAAAAGAGAAACACAACTGGAAAAGAGTGTGTGGGAAGGAGGAACCAGAAGGGGTTTAGTACGGTGAGGTCACAGGGCACACACGGGGTACACATGGGGTGCCGGGGGAGTTTGCATCAAAGAGACAGGCAAGCACCAGGGAAGTGGACTCCTAGGACAAGATCTGTGTTTCTGGAAAGTATGTCGGGAATACATACTGATGGTAAACTAGAGGAAAATGGCTGGAAGCAGGGAGGCTACTAATTTAATGTCCGGAGGCAAATGCTGAAGATCCTCCCAAGAGTCGCAGTAACAGGAAAGAGAGCAGGAACAGATATAAGAAATATTTAAGCGTTGGAAATGGCAAATATTTTGGAGACAAATATTTTCCCACTGCCATTCGAGTCCAAGAAGTTTTCCTCTCAACAAGACTCTCAAGAAAAGCTTTATGGTTTAGACCCTACATGAAATGAATACTGAAAACAATGGTTATAGGTTACATAGGTATCATCACTTACGCTTAGTAATGTCAGTAATATTTATGGTTCGGATACAGACTGCAAAATCTCCTTAGAACCAGTTTAAAACAGCTTTATTAATATCTGACAAAGCATTTCAGCAAATACTCTGCACAGCTTTCAATAAATACTTTCTTTTTTTTTAATAAATATTTTCAACACATGACCATTAAAAGGTATGCTAATAGTGGGGCTCCTTGGTGGCTCAGTCGGTTAAGCGTCCGACTTCTGCTCCGGTCATGATCTCACAGTCTGTGGGTTCGAGCCCCACGTCGAGCCCCGAGCCCCGCGTCGGGCTCTGTGCTGACAGCTCAGAGCCTGGAGCCTGCTTCGGATTCTGTGTGTGTGTCTCTCTCTCTCTGCCCCTCCCCCACTTGCACTCCATCTCTCTCTCTCCCTCTCGCTCTCAAAAATAAATAAACATTAAAAAATGTTTTTAAATGTATGCTAACAGTACCCAAATCGCACTCCATCTCTCTCAAAAATAAACATTAAAAAAATGTTTTTAAATGTATGCTAACAGTACCCAAAAGATAGAATTACACTGTAAAATCACTTTATTATGAAAAGGAAGAACATAAATGACATCTTATGTTATTATTTAACATTAGTATCATTGAAATGGAAACATTACGATAACAGGTTTTTTCCCCACTATTACTCTATGCAAACAGTTAATTAACCTTAAAATGTTGCCTACATGCAAGATGAAACTCAATATTAGTCAGAGAACTGGAAATCAATGGCATAGGATTTCTCCCTCAGCCTGAGGCATCATGGTCAAGAGCATACACTGGAGGGATAGATCGTACGCGTGGCCTGGCAAGCTTCTTCACTTTTCTGTCTGCCCACTTTTCTCATCTGCTGATCGGAACACTGGTCTAAGGACTAAAAGAGTTAATGCATCTGAAGAGTAGAGCCTGACCTGAAGTCAACACTCAACAAACACTGTTCATATCCACGGGCAAAAAACTGTTAGAGTATAAAAATGTCTATTGATGCCAAGAGTCTAGGAAACGATGCTCGTTCATTGGTGGTGAATGCATGAGCTATTACAAATTTATGGAGATCAGGAAATGTTCATTAAAGAAAAATATACAAACTCTTTGATCCCATTCTTTGCCACTGATTCCATACAAATAAACACATCAGTATATAAATATCGGAATGAAGCTGCTTATTTTTGCGCTGGTAATAATAGAAAAAATGGAAGTACCCAATATGGCGCACTGATATCTTTGACACAGTTTGTCAACTGACATGATAAAATGGTTATTCTTACTCCCATAATCCAGACAGCAAAAAAATATATAATCAGCAATAATAGCATGTGCTTTAAATTAGCCATAAGAGACTTACATGCTTAGGTTAAGGTATCAGGATAAAATTCACATATACTACAGACGGGCATGAGGAAATTTTATTTTTGGAGATATGACCATTACAAACCTATTCTATGAGGCAGGTATGAATTCTCCTAAATATTCTTTTCAAAGAACACTTAACGTTAATTAAGTGATTTAAGTGAGTTTTATCACTAACAAAAGTCAGCTGAAAACTCCCGGTGACGGTATATATAACATGAGTATAAAATCAAGTTTTACTTTATAGATCAAATTTCACGAGATTATGCACACCTGTCTGGGATACTGTGTTGAGGGAGATAGGACTCTATGGCCATATACAGACTCACTGAGAAACAAATGCCTGGACAGTAAAACAACATTTGCCTGGACAGTGGCATTAGACTCGGGGTCATTGTGCCCAAGGGCACACGAAAGAGAAAGAAAAAGAAAAAAAAAAAAAAATGGATCATGTGTTCTTAGACTGGTTGGCACTGGAACCACTAACCTAATAACATATTCATTTAATCATCTGAGAAAACCGATAATCATACATTTTTCCAGACATATTAATTTTTGTTTGAACCAAAAATGTTTCATACGCATTACATAAATCTATCAATTTTGTGTGAAAATTCACTAGCAATTAGGTAATTTCATGCAGAATAGGCCACGGTTAATGTGTCATTAAAAACTTTTCAACAAATGATACTCTTAAAATATGGTAAAATTTTGCCATGTGACATAATTAGGCTGAAATTTTTTCATGTCGTTATTCTGTTCATGTAGTTTGCCTAATATCTGAAAAAAATATATGAAGTATATAGAGGTAAATATTTACTTACAAGGATGCTAAATAATCTGGTTCTCATTAAGAGGTGGCTGCCTACCAAAATGAGTTAACAGAGCAATGCAATTAATCAACATATGTTTTCTGTTAGTTCAAAATAAGCATTCGAGTCAGTATGGTTGACGGGTAACAACAAGCACCTTCTATTTTACGAGAACATTCTTAGAGGTAAATGCATGACTTTCTTTGGCGAATCATGGTATTTCCGCGCATAATAACCTGCCTTTTGAATTCGGCGTGTATGTATTTACTTTTTTCCATGTAATCCTTCTGAATATATAATTGAGTGACATCACGGACATTGTAATAGCAGTAGAAAATTAGCAGGAGTCAGGGCAAAATTTTTCTTTTCGCATATTTTTTTCCACGTGACATCTAATGCACATCCCCTGACATCTTCTGTAATACACATTCCCAGACCACTAAGGCCACCAGTCAAGCGCCAACCAAGCAGGGGGTGAATGAATGTACCTGAAAAGGGACGGAGAACCTTACGTGCCTGGGGATCCTTTTGCCCGGCAGAACTTTCACCGCCTTCCTACACGTGAAAGCGTTAAAAAACACATCACTCTGCATGTTTATGAGGATATTTCAAACCAATGTAAATCATAAGTACGACGCAGAATACGGCCCTTAGGAGCTCTTGTGTACTTCTTCAGCACTTTCGCTGTATACCAAAAATATGATATCTCCGGCAAGCAAACTCAGAGCCAATGAACACGTCTTTATTTCCAGATTTCCTACTATCACGGGAGGTTTTAAAATCTGGAGTGCTAAAAAATCAGTTACTTCAAGCTGTTATTATGAATAGTCTACCCCCCAAATGAACTAAGTAAGAGTTTAACAAGCTTGGCATGAAAATGTACAATTGAGGAAATGATCAACTTTGTCTTCAAAGTGCAAAAGACTTTTTTTTTTCTTTTTTAGAACAACCGACCCAAAATATCTAACTCTTCATGACCGTGCAAAAGGAACGTGGGCACGAAGTGGTTACCAACTCAAGGCATGTCAAATCCACCTGATGCTTAAATAGGTAAGGTTCAACCGAGCACGTAGCTACTAAAGTCCGTAAGTAAGATGCATTTAAAATGGTAATGTTACTGACCGGAGGTAAAGAAATGGTATTCCAAATGTCCTTCTAAGATGAGTATCACTAATAACAGAATATGAATGAATGGTTCTAGGAGGTCATGGCTGGAAGAGGTCCAATTCTCCAACTCAACCTCAAAGGGAAAAACACAAGCCTCATTCCATTGCTGATTTTTAAAACCTGCAAAAATATTCTCATGTTCATTTAGTTCAATACTAAATAAGCTTGTTGCTGGCATTTTAACATCTTTGGTTTTGACAGGGTACAGCAAATAGCACCTCTTCTCTGCCTGAGTTCTGGATTAGAAAAGAAGTCACAGGTGAAGAGCAAACACCACCCAGTACGTAATAATTGCCGAACAGGGCTTAGCTGTGTGGCAACAATGGGATTCATTAACCTTAATCCTGAAATTAAACAAACTTTCTAGCCATAGGAAACACCAAAACACCGTAAGGCTTCTCATTTATCACACAAATTATCGCAGAGGCACAACCTATATATACTTCTGTCTTTCAGTGGGATCTATACCTCTTGCAGGCAGCTTGGAAGAAGGAGGGGCTCAGCCGTGACAGGCCTTTAATCTAAAGTCACCTGCCAGGCAAGTCCCTCTGCTTAACATGGGAAGGCTAAGGCTAAGAATGTCACAAGAGGACTTTTCCTCCACATGCAAGGAAACACCAGGCTGGACAAAGAGGCAGCCCTTCCATATCCCAACACCTTTAGTTGGTCGGAACTCAGACATCCAAGTTCTACAGATCCCAGGAGATGGAGAGATCCGATGTTTTGACCGATCATTCCTTTCAGACTGCCCTTTAGGTTTCTCATTTGAAAAGTTAAAGGCTATGTGAAGATCATTTCATCATTATTCGTACATATTAAAATGGCAAAAATAAACACGTAACTTCTTCCAATGGCCAAACATTACATGATTGTAAAAATATGTCTTGTTTTTCCAATAGCCGCTTATCTTAAAATATCTATTTCTCTAGAAATACTGATAATATTCACTTTCAGATACCAATACACGTACGGGGAAATCTAGCATTCACTTTATTTCCGTAACACTGCAGTTTTGAGATTTAAATTATGTAGTCTGCTCTTTAATTTTGCAAGTAGCAATAAATGACAAAAGAAAACACTTCTCGAATCAATTAGATATGGGAAAAATGTTGAAATTACATGTTTTATTTCTCCATCCCATTAATATCAATCACCACAAAACGTGCAGAAGTTGGTTCTCTACATGTGCGATACTCGTAAGAGAATCATACACTAGCTGTGAATTAAGAATTTCTGAGCCTAGACTCTCTCCTTACTGTATATATAATTTTCAACAAATAAAATATTCTTAAAATGTTCCAAAGAATAGCAAGACAAGGGGATATATACCAAATACCTCATGTTTCAATCATAAGAAGGATACATCAGACAAGAAGACTTATTAGTTCATTTTTAAAGACTTATTAAGACTTTCTCTGGAAGAACTGATAATTAAGACAAGTAATCTAAAATCTTAAAGAAGTTAAAACTTGAAATATCTTCCAAACTAGAATAGAAAATGAGAAGTGTGGCTTTAAAATATAATGCATATCAAACAACTTCGATGTTACTCACCTAAAATGATGTACATTTACAGCTGTATAAAAGTTAATAAAGACCTATACTGAATCTAGGGATTCCTTTTTTTTTTTTTTTCAGCCAATTTGCCATGTACCATATTAGTGGAGGAATTTTTGGCAAATATTCCTGCTCTCTGAATATCAGTGCCTGCAATGAAATCAGGATTATACAGGTGTCTTCAATGAGTAACACTTTTCTTATTATTAGCTTAAATTAAGTAAATAATGTCCTATCTCTAATCAGCCAGTGAAATCTGCTGGCCCTAAAGCATTTTTTTTCTTTAAATTCATTTTATTAAGACAGCCTCATAGCAGCATTTGCTTTTATATTTATTTATATATATTACATTTACTTCAACTATTTCAAAGATACCATTTTAGGATGCTATATGAATTGGAGAAGAAGACACATCAGTATACTATTCTTTTGATATTGTTGCCTGAGTTACTTGAAATAATTGCCCATGAAAAGACCCATCTCTAAACTTGTAAGCAGCTTTAACTCTTTGGAAGATATGTTAGAAAATATATAAATATACATATATTACATAAAATAAATATGTAATATACACTATATTAAATAATAATGTCTATATGTTACATAACATGTATTTAAAGGATTTTGCCAAATACATATGTCTGTGTGTATATGTATATACGCTTATGTTTATATTTGCTTATATATTTATAAAAGCGTATTTGTTACAAAGTATTTGATTGATCAAAAACACATTTCTTAAATGTGACAGGGAAATTATGGTTTAGCGGGTATGCAAAATAATGTAAAGTGATCTTTACCAGAAAGCACTATTTAAGTCAAAATTTATATACTTTAACATTAAGTTAAATTCATCAAATGCTAGCCCAAACTCCTCGTCGTTTAGAACTGAACCGTCAGCATCTTTCAAATGAGTTCAAATAAATGCAACTTCCTAAGAGTAAAATATTCTACTTAAACTTTGCATACGTGTCCCGTATGTATACATTTACGAGGAAGGTTATATGATTCTATCCACTCAGCAGCCGCTCGTTCTCACTGTGTCAAGAAATTAGACTCTGTCTCTATTTAATCCTAGAGATGAGCTTCTTTATTTATCTAGTTATCAAAAACACAGTACTAACAGTAACAGCAGATTTATGTATGTTTCAGTAAGAGAGAAAGAAATAAGCCAGAAGCAAATATAGACTTGAAATGGTACCGTTATCAAATGAAAAATATTAGCTGCGTCTTCTAGAAATGTCCACCATGTTAAAAAGTTATCAGGGGGGGCAGAAAGTTTTAGCATAGTCATCATTCTTTTTTAAATGAGTACCAAAAAAAACATCACTTTTAGATTTTCATGCTACTTTTTGTCTCGTGATGACCTCTCCTGGTTGAGTTGTTCATTATCTTAGATTCATGTAGTTACCATTTTTTTTTCTCCTTTGAGTGTTTTCAGTATTAAGAATATAACTATCTTTTATTCTTTTTCAGAGTTGCATATAATAATAAATAAAAATTTTCATTAAGGGTAAAATTTCAATGTAATTTTAAAGCACGGACTATGTGAAGCTCGTTCCAATCAATAAAGTCTACATCATTCTTATTATTCAATTGATTTCCAGGATGGAGGGAAACTTTGGGTTTTGGTCACACAATTTAAGTTCAAATGAAATAAAAGGTCATCTTAGTTAAGCCACTGTACGTTAACGAATAAGGTAATGAATAAATTTTAATCAAACATAAGTATCAACTATCTTAAAAGTAATAGTCTCTGCTGTTCCCTATCACCAAATTCTAAGTTGTAAAAACTAAGAATATGTTTCTGAAACAACTTTACCATTTTTAAAATGTATTAACACAGTGGCTGCATGTATGCTATTCGTTCTTGATACATGGCAAATGTTTCAGATGGATCCATCGTAACTGAAGTATACAGAAAGATGCAATACAAAACCCAGGAAAAATCCTGGATATGAGGGCCTTTAATCAGTGAATGTAATTAATTTAACTCGTAATGAATTGAATTTCTGAAAAAAGTGACAGTGAGTTCTGTATAACCAGATCTTGAAATGGGAACTGAAATCTCATCAGAATAGTTTTCTCAGTATATAGTTACATATTTATGTAAATATTAACACTGAGCATTGGGTCTTCATTTTCTGTCTAAAGGTATAAAACTGGCCTACAATATTAATAATATATCACTTTTTTGAGGTTTAACCCTCTTGAAAAAACGCTATACATATTTTTTCAGGTCCATTACAAACTGCCATTTAGTGACTTCCTATCTTGCAAGAAAAGAGAAGCAAATTCAATACTTGGGAAAATGCATCAAAACAGTAATAGTGATCATATGACATTATTATGAGGTAGCTTTTTGTGCCCAACTTACAAAATCTTTTTTCAATGGTTCTTATTAATATTTTCATCCTGGAATAAGAACGTTAAGATTAACATATATGTAAGGATGCATCAATGCATCCCAAGATCTCATAAACAGGAATAGGACTACACATACAATGAATTCTGGAAAACATGAAACTTTTTTTTTTTTCCCTAAATGGAAAACACTTATTTTCACACAAAAGTCTCCATGAGTATTCCTTAACAAATTAACTCATTCTCTCCCAACAACAAGCACTATGTGCTTATGAATGTTATCCTAAGATTCTCATAGGCAACCTGTCTAGTGTTTAACTCTTTCTGGCCCAAAGGAGCGATCATGCATTTCCTCTCTGGATGCACAGTGTATGCACTTCCAAAGCAATTCAGAAGATGGGCTGGAGACTTCTATTTCTTTCTACTCTTGCTAACCACATGAAAATATGGGCAACCTTTTCTTTAAAAAAAAAAAAGGCTTGCTAAAACACAAAGACGTAAATACACTGAGCAGCATCATTTTCCTGAGAACTCTTAAGAAATGTGTTCATTACTACATTACTGACGGTTTGCCCTGCCTGTCCCAAGTCCTAGACTGTATTACATCCAACTGCCAAAGAATCGGAGCAATTTCAGTTACCATACTGGATTCACTGTCTCCCATTTCAATAAGCAAGTACTATATGGTCATTAACTTGTTGGGGTGGGGGGGGGGGAGAGGTGAGTAAGAGAAGTCCATGGGTGCCCAACAAACTGCTCAAAAGGTGCTCCTCTCTCACCCCAAATCCGTGCTCATTTAAGTTGAAACCATAAACAAAAATACGCAACTTATTTTTGCCACCGTCTTCGCTTTCCCTTCACCGACCTACCTAAGCAAAAATGCCACGAACTCCCTCCACAACAAGCCCACCGAAGTGGAAGAATAACTCCTAAGAAGCTGCCGTCCACCCTCATCACTCCAACCCAGCAGGTGCCAACGAATCTCCCGGACCGGGAACAACTTTCCAGAAGCATCACCGGCCTCAAAGCCCTGTCTCGCCCCTCCCCACCCCCCACCGGGAGCGCCGGGGCTCGGAGTTTCTCTGCTGCAGTGGCCGCAAGTGCGTGACGGCGGAGACACCCGCGCACGCCAGGGGCCAGAGCCGCGAGGGCACCTCGGAGTTGCCACCCCCCGGGGTGGCCCCTCAATGCGGCACCGAAACCGCTCCAGCGCGGCGCGCGCTCGCGGGGGGCTTACTTGGGACGCGGCCGGGGCCGTCCAGGCTCTGCAGAGGAGGTTGCTGACCACCCAGAGCGACAGCGCTGCCCCGCAGCCGGCTCGCGGAGCCACCACCATCGTCGGCTGCCGGCTCGCGGGACTCGGGGAGCTCGCTGCGGAGACGCCGTGCGTCTCTCCGTGGGCTTCTCCGGGGAGGCGGGCTGTCCTCGGCGCGGGCGTGAGCCGGGCCCCTCCCGCTGCGTCCTCTTCTCCCCGCACCCCTGCGGGCTCCAGTTCTGCCGGGGCCGGGAGCCGCGGGGGAGGCGCAGCCTTGCTCTCGCCTGCGTGCGGCTCCTGCCTCGCGCGCCGGGAGCCAGTGAAATGCCAGGGGGAAGAAATTCAAACCGGGAGGGAAAGGGAGGGGGGGAGCTAGAGGAGGGGACCTACCCCGCCCTCTCCCTCTCGGGAGGGAAAGGAAAAAAAGAAAAAAAAAAAATCACGCGGGACGAGGAGGCAAGAGCCGAGGAGCGGGGGACTGAGAGAAGAAGCGAAAGGGGAGAGAGGGGGAAGGAGGGTGCCGAAGACGGGGAAACATGAGGGCGAGCTCGCGAAGACGCGGGAGGGTCGAATGGACTCGGGAGGGGCTAAGGGCCATGTGAGCTGGAGCGCAGAGACGGGGAGCGGGAGAACGCCAGCGGGCGGGAGGGCGGGCGGGAGGGCGCACGCACGGCTCAGCGCGGCGCGGCGCGGGGAGGCATCTCCCCGGCGCCCGGCGGCGGCGGCAGCAGCGGCGGCGGCAGCGGCGGCCGGAGCGAGAGCTGGAGACGCCGCCGCCGCCAGCAGCGCCTGCACAGCCGGGCGGCGGGCGAGGCGGGGAAGCCCTCCTCGCCCCCTCCAGTCCCCACCCCGGCTCCTCCTCCTTCCTCCTCCTTCCCCTCCTTACCGAGCCCCTGGGCTGTCAGAACCCTCCTGCCCTGCCCTCGCTTCGATCGGAAGCCGGAGCGGGGAGGCACCGACGGGCCCGGGCCCAGCGGCCGGGGCGGGGGCCGAGACAGGGGGCGCGCGTCTCTCCCGGGGGTGGTGGGGGGGAAGGGAGGGGGCGGGAGGCGGTGCTCAAGTTGGGGATTTGCGGCGCGATCGCAGACCCCTGCTCCGGCCCCGGCTGCCCCCCCCCGGCCCCACCACCATCCCCACCACCCACCCAGCTGCGGGGAAACCGACCCCCCTCGCTCGGTCGCCTTCTCTTTCCCTCCTCTCCTCCCCTTCGGATGGAGATGGTACAGGCTCCCGGAGCTCCGGCCCCCCGGGAACCACAATCAGGCGTCCGACCGGCAGGTCTTCCGAGTGGTCCTAACACCAAGTGACGGACGGAGCCGAACGTCCCGCCCGGAGCGGCGGGGACTGCGGACGCCGCTAATGCAGATGTTTCCAATATGTAATTAATTCATACTCGTACACGGGCGCACGTACAGCAAACACACGCCGCTGCCGGGAAAACTACATTCAGGCAAACACGCTCGCGAACAGACACAACACAGAACTGAGATGCATGAAGCAGGCGTACGGTTAACTACTTCGGGGCATCTGATGCATTACAGGTACTAAGAATGACGAATGTCTACGGGGACCCAGATTTTCTTTTCACGTTGAGACAATTGCAATAATAAATCCCAAGCTCTCCCTGCGCCGCGCCCCCCCCCCCCAGCTTACACCTGTCCACCCTGGATGCTCTATACAGTTTCCTTCCATCCAGTCTACATAAAGTGCTTGGAATCTTCTCTGTCTGCAGAACCAATCCTTTCCCTGACTTTCCTGACACAGTTTTAAGAACCATTGGTCATCTAAGTACCTAACGATGTTTAGGGAGAGCAAAGTAGGAGTAACCACGTCTTTCAGTGTTAGGCAGTGAGTAAGCATTTGCCTTTCAAATAAAATTTTTATGGAGACTTGCCTGCTCCTGGAATAGACTCTGAGTTTAATGTTATGGTCAGGTCGTGGAAAGGTCCACTGTAAACATCACTGGGTGCTCTCTGCATAATTAGTACGGTGGTGAGGGGCCTGATTCAGCATTCTTTATTAGAGCTTTGTTTCTTATTGATTTAAAGGGATGTTTGGTCCCAGGAAGAACTGTACAATCTGGAAAATGAAGAAACACACAGATGACTAACAGGGGAAAAAAACACTGCACACTCATGCTGTAAAATTCTGCTCCTATAAAATGATACAGTAAACACACTTATGGGTAATAAAATGCCCCTTTTCTATTTGAATTCCCACCGACCGTCAAAAGTCAATGAATGCTTGCAAAACCTCTATGGGAGAGAAATGCCATCAACCATGTGTAAGAGCTCAAAGAAACCAGTCACAGGGGGAAAAAAAAAAAAAGAATATATTGTGAGATAACACAACTTTTCAGAAGTCAGTTTATAGCTGTGTCTATTTTAACCATTGCACTAAACGCCACTAGAGTGGTGTTTAAGTGTTTTAATCAAAGGATAAAAGAGGAAACAATTGCAAGTGTTACCATTTCAGTATCTCAGTGGATGCCTTTCAATGGGCATCTATCTCAAGCAGATTAAACTGATTCCATTTCTTAGGGTACTGAACAAAAAGACCTGGAAGTAAGTGTCTATTTAATTGTTTTGTAACAGAAAATAGTATACCTGAGGGTGATTTTTTTTTCCTTCCAAAAAGCATTCTGACCAGTTTGCGATCATTTCTCTTAATGAGTGAAAACAAACAAAAAACCTCATTTTAATGACACATATGTAATCATCCTGCATCACCACTGTGCTGTTGAGTACTACAGTCTTATTTCCTTCCAGTGTGAGCTAAGAACCTACCTTCATCTGTTTTCAACGCACTTTGCCACGTTCGAAAATGAGTGATGCCACATGCTTTGTAATGCAACTACCTTTGTTTTCAATGTGTAATTAGAGACAAACATTGGGATTCACAGTATACTTAAAGATATAGGACTTTAATGGTTGAAGGATCAGACATCCCTTAGACTCTAACGCTAAAAGTTCCCTATCCAATCTATCATTATCATCATCACATATTAAAGATAAACTTCCTCTTTACTTCAATTATAAATCTAATGATTAGTCAGAAGGTACAAGCTACTAAAGCCTGTTTGGTCTGATTAACCTTCAAGATCCTGTGAAACTGCTGCACCAATCGATGGACCTCCAGTTCCATGAGCTGTCCATTAGATCTGGTAAAAATGGCGTGCCTTGTTCCAAAGACCCATTATCAACACGTGCCTTAGGTTGTATTTGCAAATACCGTAATTGAAGATAGGATACGATGGTCTGAAATACGTTTCTTTGGTTGGATATAAGGTTAATCCAAGCTTGAGAATAGTAAAACTAAGTGGACCAAAGGAACACAGAGAAAACAAAGGCATGGTGGGGAAAGAAGATGGGCACATTGCATTATTTTGGAAGTGGAGTTATATACAATCAGAAAGGATAGCCATTCCTTGTTTCCCACCACTCATCCTCTTCTTCTTCAACAGAAATCACTGGAGTCTTTTTCTCTAAATGTTAACATGACCCCATATTTGGAAACAAGTTATTGCTTCGTTAGAAATATGGTCATCGTTCATTTAGTCAAATACTTGTTGAATATTTGCTCTTATTGAACCGGAATTGTGCTATGTACTAGGATTTCACCTCTGAGCAAGAGAGAGAACACTTTTGCCCTCAAAGTTGGTGGCCAGTGGTTGAATAACGAGATTAAAATAAGTCCTCATCACTTTGATACTACCATTTATTCAAGTAAATGTTGACTAGGTAACTATTCTAGTATCTTCACATATTCTTCAAATATGAGCATCATCAGAGATAGAAAAATATCATCATCCTCATTCCAGATATCTTCAAATAGTCTGTTGCATGGAAAACTATCTCAAAAGTCCTCCCTACATTTTGGAACTTAAATGGCAAAAAGAGTCCAAATATTCTGGTTTTATGGACACTCTGAAGTGACTAACTCTGTTGAATGGGACACTGAGAAAATTCAGGCCTTTTCAATAAGTCGAAAAACACTGGTGTATCTCTAGGTAAAGTCCTTGGATTGGAATTTCCTTCTGGAAAACAAGCTGTTCAACTGTGCCCAGAAATCAGTGAATTCCCGAGAAAAACAAAAGTGTCTAGAATAGAAACGCTTGCCAGTCTGACTGCACACTCCAAGAAGAATTTAGCACTTAATTCTCTGGTTGTATGGGATCTATGTAGGATGCATTCTCTAGTGAGAAAGAACAGAATGTGGTTGAGTCTAATGGGAAAGCTTCTGGTATAGAGAAAATCCACCTGGAACCTGGGCTTTCGGCAGTGCTAATTGGCCCTGGGCACGGCGAGATGCTTCACGTCATAATCAGATGTTAAGTGTAGGAAAAGCTGATGAGGAAGAGGACAAAACTAAAATTGACTCTCCAAATCCCAGTATATTTTAAAGGTCTCAGAGAAATACATGACCATTAGTGTTACCTGGTCTAAACGCTCCAAAGGTATTTGTTAAAAAACAGTTCATGTTTATATCGTTTAACATTAATGGAAAGGGTATAGTTAGAAAACACTGGTCTTCAATGTATGTATGAAACATCGTTCAGAAAACTGGGAAGACGATGGTGAAACAAATTCATAATATTCAGAACATGGATCCTAGTCTTCATCTTTATTTCATTCTTCATTTTCTGGAAACCCAACTTTCTTTTAACTTTAGTCTAACATGCATATATCTGAGTCACATTAGTCAGAAGAATTGTTCTTCCAGAACTGCAATGAAAAACTACCTTTCTGGGGCTCCTGGGTGGCTCAGTTAGTTAAGCATCTGACTTTGGCTAAGTGTGATGATCAGGTTAGTGAGTTAGATCCCTGCATCAGGCTCTGCACTGACAGTGTAGAGCTTGCTTGGGATTCTCTCTCTCTCCCTCTCTCTCTCTCTCTCTCTGTCTCTCTCTCTCTGTCTCTGTCTCTGTGTGTGTGTGTCTCTGCCCCTTCCCTGCTCTTGCTCCCACACACTCTCTCTATCAAAATAAATAAACTTTTTTTAAAAAAAACTACCTTTCTCCATGACATTGCAGAGCTTTGACTCTGACAAATCTAACCTACAATTTACAAAGTGATTATTTTTAAAAATCTCCCATTACTTATCTCATAGATTAAGGAAAATGTAATTTCAAATGAGTGTCCCCAGAGAAATGCTGTAACTTTGAAAAACTAAAATATACCATTTATCCATTTATCTTTGACAAGGAATTACTGAATATGGTATATGAATAAAATGTGTATGCTTTGAATATCAAAATATGTAGTAATTTCCTATTAATAGTTGGATTTAAAGAGGAAGGGAGAACACTCTTATAATTGACTTAACATTTGTACGGGTTTACCGTTTCTCTTTTAAGTGTTGCTATATCAAATCACGATTCTAGATAAAAAATGGAAGGATCAAGAAAACTAGTAAATAGGCAAAAAAAAAAAAAGCTAGAAGAAAAGTTTAGTACATACCTATAAATTCCTAGTTGCAAACTCATATGAAAACATCCAGTTCCATGAAAGAACAATAGCTAAACTATAATCAGGGAGCAGTATGCCTGCCTTTTAGATTTTTGAGAACTCAAGCAACTTTTTGAAGCAAGCTTAATGTTTGTAAAGTCTGTTTGAGTTTGGAAATAGAATTTATTTATTCAAGAGATTAAACTGGTTAGAAATGGGTTGCAAAAAGAATGCCGAGAAATCAAAGTTTTATCCGAGGAACAATCAAATTTCAAAAACAATCCACAATATTAAGTGGATTGCTTCTGAGTGCTAGAAGTATATAGAATTTCGGAAAAGTTAGAAGAGCACACAGGAAGCAATTTAGACCGCGTGTTGAGTCTGGTCTCTGGGGTCTGTGTATTGAGTCTGTGCAGTCCTCTCTGTGAACATACACCTTAATTCCCTCTTATAAGATCCGAGTAAGTTTTGTATATATGCAATTAGATTATTGTGAGAATTAAAAATAATTTATATGATATATCTGACACATGAAAGTGTCACTCTTCTTCTTCATGATGATGTAAATGATATACCAAAATTTTATTTTTATTTTTTTAAAATTTTTTTTTTCAAAGTTTATTTATTTTTGGGACAGAGAGAGGCAGAGCATGAACGGGGGAGGGGCAGAGAGAGGGAGACACAGAATCGGAAACAGGCTCCAGGCTCTGAGCCATCAGCCCAGAGCCCGACGCGGGGCTCGAACTCACGGACCGCGAGATCGTGACCTGGCTGAAGTCGGACGCTTAACCGACTGCGCCACCCAGGCGCCCCTTATTTTATTTTTAACGTTTATTTATTTTTGAGAGACAGAGAGGGGCAGAGCGTGAACGGGGGCAGGCAGAGAGAGAGGGAGACACAGAATCTGAAGCGGGCTCCAGGCCCTGAGCCGTCAGCACAGAGCCCCACGCGGGGCTCAAACCCACGAACCGCGAGATCATGAACCTGATGGGACATTTACCCAACTGAGCCGCCCAGGCACCCCTCAAACTTTCAAACTGAAGTTCCAAAATTTCAAGTACATGCCTCAATACATTCACATTTCAAAATCATTCAAAAATGTCCGTATTAAAAAAAAAAAAAAAAAACAACCTTCTATCAAAAAATATTTGAAATTGAATGTAAAGAAGAGGAATTTATTAATTGGCACTAAACCTGTGGGAAATAATAAAATGCATGTTGAAATACAATTTTAGAAATTTCTTTGGAATTGGAGAGGATTCTGAAGAAGGCCTATAGAAGTACAAGGCAAGATGTGGGACGTGTGAACTGAAGTACGTATCTGCCAACATCAGAGTCTTTTCTAAGATTTAGAAAAGTATCTTTACTTCAATTAAAAGAGTAGAACACTGTTGCTTTCAGTAATCCCAAGCATTATGGGGACACTACCCTATTAAGACTAGAAAATAGGTATAGAGGGATGGATTTTCCTTAGGAACAATGGGGACCCATTTTCTAAGGCAATAGTTTGAGGAGAGAGGGGGTCAAAAGAAGAAATTTTCACAAGTATAGGCTGGACAGAGACGAATAGAATAATAAGGAAAATTCAGTTAGGGTGGCAATGGCCCAAGGAAATTTGAAAGAAGTCAGTTCAGCTAGAAGAATTTGCAGACTGCTGTTTCACCCCCCGCCCCCACTGGGTTGGTCAAAGTTTTTTTCTCGTCCTTGAGATCTTTCCGGACCAAAATCTACTATAGCATCTTCCATTGCCGGAAGGAGAGAAAACCTTTCCACAAAGAATCTTTTCAGAAGCACAGAAGGAAGAACCATATACTCAAGCCAGAGGGCTTCACCCTCTTCCCAGATAAGAATGAACTCTTTTTTGTGGCACGGAGTCTAGAATGGTCTTGGATGGTACCAGTTTCTTCTTTCCAGACACTTAGCAGATTGGCGAGTACACAATAATGGGGGGGGACCATGTGCAACGCAACAGACAACTTTTCAGTAGCAGCGACAACATCAACAATACGTTGAGGTTAAGAAAACTTGCCGTGTGGCGTATAAATTATAAACACTTAACCTGATGTGGGAGATGGTTTCCACGTGAAAATTACTTCCTTCCGTGCTGTAATAACACATGATGCCTGTGTGTTGAATATCCCAAATTAAAAGGTCCTCCAAGTTTTCCTTAGGGCTTCTTGGACTTCATTCCCCAATGTCTTCTCACTAGTGTTTGATGATACCAGGCCTACCGACGACGCTGAATGACGTCAGGTAGCATCCGAAACCCAGTCCAAGTATTAGATAGAACTAGCAGCCAGGTTAGACCAGGGAACATAATCCAGGAACCAGGACCATTTTGACTGGGGGATCTGGGCATTTCAAGACCAAACAAACAGATGGACAGAAGGACAGAAACACTCATTGGTCCAGGAAGCTGGTCCAGGAATCAATCCAGGAAGCCAGATTGATTTAAATCTCTCTGCAATTTATTTATGTCCTCAATTCGCAGTGGTGAAGGTATTGGATGTAGCAGGCTTGGAAGTGATAATTACTGTCTAAACAGGTTATGCTAGTTTGCACAGTTACTGCCAAAACATCTAAAGCTAGGTTCCATGGTTCAGTGTCCCTAAATTCCTATAAGGATGCCATGCCTCATCCAGCACCAGGAAATGATAAGGCCTCTTGAGTGTACTCAGAGTTGAAGAAAATTATGGAACCCATAGTTGTCTTCGATATTACCTACATAAAACCAAGACTAAATTCTATTTCAGTTTGTTCCAGGTGATGATTTAAAAATGAATTTTAGAGATGGCTTTAACTACATGCCTCAGTTTAGACATGGTTAATTCTTCTTTTAAAAACGTGTTTTATTTGAATATATAAATATTAAAGTTCTATTATATCAATTCAGCTAACATTCAAATATCGGTGGTACTATAATTTAATGATACTCGAGATAGCTTATATGATAATATAGTAATTAATGATCTCTTGGTCTATTGAACTTTCTGCTTGATTAGTATTTAGTCAGGAATGAGGAGGAGAGGGAAAGATAGTTTTTCCATTTATATCTTGTTTAACAATATTTCTAATATATATTAGCACACATACCTGTTTTAGTACGTTGAGTAGGGTGACATAAATGAATCCTTCTTTGAAAACTCATGAATTTGATAATGCAGTCCTTCATTTTAGTTGCATACGCTGTAATTGAGGGTGTGAGCTGGAAATTCTTCTGATTTCAAAGTTAGTGTGACATTCTTTTAAATTTGTTTTTCCTGATCTTCCGTTCAGGAATACCTAAGTACCCACACAGCAAGTTGGAACTGAACTTTCTTACCATCCCAAAGGCAATCTCCAGTCCCTTAAGAGACCTAATGGAAGTGAGGTTGTGTCTGAGGGTCAAAATGTCCACAAGTGGGTGACCTTCAGGAGAGACCTATCTTTAATTTATGTCATCATTCTGTGTGGTTTTTTTTTCTTCTTTTTTTTTCAGAGTGATACAATTCCAGGGGCCAAGAAGTAGTACTAGATAGTAGAAAACAATTATTTGACTATTTAGTGTTGTCTCTGCTTGTAATCCTTTGGAACCATGTTTGTAGATGGTTGGGGAAGATTCTATCTCCTTCACAGGGAATGTCAAGTCATATCATAGGTATGCCAGCTTTCATATTTTCCATTTATATCATTTTCATAAGTGCCAAATAGAGAAGACAATGCTTGTGTGTTTAAGTTCCAGTCACTGACATTAGGCTAATAATTGGTTGTTACTACAAAGGTTATGGACTTACCTGTCTGCATTTTCATTTCTTAGAAGTTTCTACACCTTTTTGTTCCTCGTTCTGAAATTACCAGGGGAGAATAAAAATCACTTCCAGATTTCCATTTTGGGAATCAATGGAATAAGTTAGCTAAAAAACCTATTTCCTGAGGTAATTTCATGTTTTTAATTTGAGAAAGACAGAGTGCAAGTGAGGGAGATGGGCTGAAGGAGAGAGAGAGAATCTCAAGCAGTCTCCACCCTCAGCACAGATGCAAGGCTCCATCTCACACCCGTGAGCTCATGACCTGAGTGGAAAGCAAGAGTCAAAAGCTCAATGAACTGAGCTACCCAGGCACCCCTGTTTTCCTTCTTAAGATTGGTCTTCTGATAGGAAAACTCATAAGGTAACCTCACCCTAAGATAGTCAACTTCACCTTAAAATGATCCACTTGGCCAAGATAGTCAACTCTGATGACTGTCCAGTACCTCCGTAGAGAGGAGGCTGAGCATATAGAAAATCAAACTGAACTAGTCACAAGATACCTGGCGACATCACAAATGTATTTGAAAAGATCCAATGTTGTTGTACGGAACTAGTCTGTGGCCTATGATCCTTCTCCCCACGTTTGTTCCCAAATCACCATCATTGCATCAAACAGCATAATCAGTTCCGTCCTTTCCTCCTCATCTAACTTGACATCCTTTATCAGAATTTGCTCGGAATTTATGACTCACAGAGAGCCAAATTAGGGCAAATGGAGAAATGAGTAAAAAAGAAAAGTTGCACACAGTAGGTGTGTCCTAGGAAAATGGCACTGGCCACCATCCCCACTTGAGTAGGACTCACCAAAACTAGGAATTGGGATTTGAACCTTGTAATAAAACAGATACACAAAAATCCATGCTTTTATATAGTTCATAAGACTTCTAGCCAGAATGTTTCCAAAATGCCCATTTGAAAATGGGATTTCATAAAACTAAAACTAAACTCCAGTTTCAAACCCGAGTCAAACTTTACTGCCTTTGGTGGTGGAAATCAGTAATGCAGTAGAATTCCCCTTAACGATTCGGTGAGGACCTTTATAATAAATATTTAGTTAAAGCAGCGACCTCACAGATCCATTCTGTGTAAATCTCTCCGAGTAAAGCATTCTCATTCATTCATTTAGCAAATTTCAGTTGCTCAACTGAATTCTATTTCTCTGATCACTGCATTTGAAGATCACTCAAGACCTGACAAAATTGTTTATGATAATTAACAAACTAATTAGCTTCTCAAGACTACTCTGGAAATAATATACAGAGAAATTAAATAACGTTTCTCCTTTATTTGAGTTCAAATATCAGACAGCATATGATCCTTATTTTCAGAAAAAAAAATAACCCCAACATAGATATTTTAGTTTCCCTAAGAAAAATGAAGAAGAAAGCTACCCAGATGATCTCAGCTAGCAAATACCCTTTGCTTACTTATTTCTGCTGAAGACTGTTATTTGAAGGATTACCTTTAGCCTTTCCTCATTGTCCAATTGCTTGAAGCACAAAGAAATGTAAAAGATGACCATATTCCAGCTCTCATTTTTGAATAAATCTCAATAATAGAAACAGAAAACAAAACCATGTCAACAGAATATCATCAGAACATCAAACAGTTCATGAAGGTCTAAGTCTTGAAACCTCGGTTCCTGAATTCAGAGCATTAGGTTATATTCCATGGTGTCTGTAACATCAAGTACATGAAACCAATGGACAAAAACTGGGTGAAGGAAAAAGAACTTTAAAACTGGTTACTGTGGATTCCCAAAATGACAATATTCGTGTAAACATTAATAAAGACATCAAATCCAAATATTACCTTACCCTTTGTGCTATTTTATTTTTCACGTAGTTCTGTGGCTACAGAGTGATCAGTTGACTTTAATGTAACATTTATTAAAACATGAGAGGAAAGGTGTCCAAGATATTAGTATTTAAATCAATCCCCAATTATTAGTTTTGCCTAGCACTCCTCAGGGAAGGAATCAGAGGAAGAAAATAAATTTAAATTAAAAACCATATATATAAAAAGCAATTTATGGTTCATAGTCTTGTAGAGGGCAGATTAAGAGTGAAGAGCAAAGTGAGAAGACTGGTTTTAGAGAGAAAAAAGTAGAGATAACTCTTCCTTTGCTCCAACAGGAAAGCTGACTAAAGAACATGGATATTTCAAAACATCAAGGAAGGAAAATAATGCATGATTAGCCTCAAATGCATCATTAATCCACTATTCTGTCAAATTCTATTTCTTTTGTCTTGCCAAAGAATAATCTCTACCATAACAGCCCTCCATACCAGAATATAAAATATTTGTATTGCATTATTTACATTTCAAACAAAAATAAATTTAAGTAATGCGGAGAAAAAATTTTATAATTTAGAAAATAAATTTATTAAATAGAAGAGTGAGACTAAGAGAACTGGCACTTCTTTGAACCAGTAAATATAGTATCTGGGCTTTTTAAGAACTGGCAACATCGAGATGGTTTCTTTTTTCCAACAAAAATTTACAGAGCATTTCCAAGTTCATAACATTTAAATAACTCATTTCAATTTTGAAACACTACTTTCATTTTCATTCAGCTGTTTGGAGAAAACATATCAGATGAAGTAAGTGATGCAAGTATCTCATACAAAGATCCATTCATTCATTCATATCACTCCACAATATTTAGTGACTTCCTTCCATGAGTTAGGCATTGTTTGAAGTATTGAGTATAAAGAGCAATGGACAGAACCATTAAGATGCCTATCTCCTAGGTGTTACATCATAATGAGATGGGATGAAATATTATTCATAAATACCCTGCTAAATGATTGCATAAAATTAATATTGATATCATTCAGAGTCTGATGGGCTACCATAGATTTAATAGATTAATAAGGACTTCTTCTGGAAGTTTTTTTTTTCTTTAAGCTGAGACTCAAAGAACAAGAAAGGAATTACATATGAAGATGGGAAAGAAAGGCATTTCTTTCTTCTTTCTTTCTTTCTTTCTTTTTTCTTTCTTTCTTTCTTTCTTCTTTCTTTCTTTTTTTCTTTCTTTCTTTTTCTTTCTTCTTTCTTTCTTTCTTTTCTTTTCTTTCTTCTTTCTTTCTTCTTTTCTTTCTTTCTGTGTGAAGGGAATAGCTTTTACGAGGCTCTAAACTGGAACGTGTATCGTATAATTGTGGTGCGGTAGCTCAATTTGATTAGAGACCAAGGAGTGAGCCCAGAAGAGTAAGTAATGAGGTGCTCAAGAGAGATAGGGGCCAGATAGAGTTGCCAGAATAGGAGGAAGTCAAGTCAATTAGAAGCTATTGTCACGTCAGGCAAGGTAATGATAGCTTGAACTGCCATAATCCTAATGGAGATGGAAGAAAATGGATGTTTTGGATGAGATTTTGAAGTTAAGGTCATTGGATCTACTAATGGAAGAGGAAATCAAGTATGCCTTCTATTTTATGCATTTAGTACTTATTTTAAATTTTTGTATTAAGTGACTGGATGCCTAATGACACCATTTACTGAAATGAGGAGGGCTCGGGCAGAAGATTTGTAGTGAAGACAATTATTCTCTTTTGGGATATTAAAATTTGTAATGCCCAGGAGAAATTCAGGTGTGTGGATCTCAGATACGTAGATAAACATCTGGCCTGGGGTTTCAGGTAGAAATCGGGTCTGGACATAAATTATACAAAAGTACCTGAGAAGAATGTGAAGATTGAAAAAAGGAAGGCATGTAAGCATAGAGTCTTCGAGCACCCCAATATTTCAAAGCTAAACTGGGCATATGAGGAAGCATGGGTGATTGAGACAGAGTGGCCAATGGCTAGGGAGAAAACCAGAAGTTTCTATGTTACAAAAATTAAGGACAGTAAGA
Organism: Lynx canadensis; assembly: GCF_007474595.2. NCBI lineage: Eukaryota > Metazoa > Chordata > Mammalia > Carnivora > Felidae > Lynx > Lynx canadensis. The sequence goes on along the minus strand of NC_044304.2, from coordinate 159,130,644 downwards.
GTTTTCAAAGCTGAGATAGAATGAATTGAATTTATTTAATTTATTTTCAGGTTATTTCAATATTCATGAGCTCTGTTTTATTAACTTTCTTCTCTTACCTTCACCTGAATACACCCCTGCTGTTATTTAACTCCTGCTAATCTTTCTGTGCTTCAGCAACGAACAAACAAGCTGCCTTCACCAGCGCTTTTAGGGTGGCATCTCTCCACCAGCCCCAAGTGTGCACATGGACAGTGCAAATAAGAAAGGCAGCCTCTTTGTTTATTTCCTGACACACCATGTGAACGTTAGCATGAATTTTTTAAAAATGGTGGAGATGCATCCAGGTGGAGAGGGGAGATGTCACCCTAAATGCCCTGCTCCACCCATTTATCTCTTCAGACTTGGTCTATTTCTGACCCCAGAGAAGATAACCCATGGGTCATAGGAGTCAGCGTTCAGGTTGCAGGGTAAGAAGTAACAGGGGATCTCAGAGTAGAACACATTTGCCTTTCTAGGGAGCATTGGAGTGTTGTTGGAGAATTGTGCTTATTCAGTCTCTTGGTTCCAATTAGGCTCCCTGGTGATATTTTATAGCAACCGTAAGTAGGTAGTGCTATGGGTTGAATTGCATCCCTTCAAAGTTCATATGTCTAAGTCCTAACCCCAACCCTTAAAATGTGGCTGTACCAAGACACAAGGTCTTTAAAGAATTAACCTTAATTTAATTAAAGTTTTAATTAGCTTAAAGTGAGGTCACGAGGGTGGGCCCTAATCCAACACAACTGATGTTCTTTTAAGAAGAGGAAAGTTGGCTACAGAAAGGTCCAGAAAAAGACCACATGAAGACCTTGGGAGAAGATGGCCACCTACAAGCCCAGAAGGCAGTAGTCAGAAGAAACAAACCCTGTCAACGTTGATCTCAGACATCTGGCGCACCTGGCCTTCAGGACTGTGACGAATTACATTTCTGTCTTTTACACTGACAAATCTATGGTGCTTTGTTTTGGCAGCTGTAGCAGACGAATGTGGGAGAAAGGTTTCTACCTGCATGCAGTGTAAAGAATTACACAAGTTCGATCCCGAGTCTTAAAGACAGTTTCTTTGAATTCTCTTTCCACCTTTCCTGTTCCTCTTGATGTATAAGGATGAGAATTGAATGAAACAAGAACTAGGCTGTGTCACTTAGTTGAGTAGTCAGGCATGGCATCCACGGTCAGAAGCTCCATTGCCTTTCCTGCAATACGTCATATCTGGTTAAGTGTTCAGTGAAGCTGGTCTTTGTTATAGATTGCACCAGACTGCTAGTATAGAAATATGGAAATGAAGTCAACCCATTTGCACTCTGGAGTCCAATCTAGAGCCCCAGTAACACGTAGAAAGAATCCTTTTACCCAATGGTAATCATCTTTAAAGACGGATCAATATCAAGTTTCTTCCTTCGAAAAGTTCAACTATTCTCAGTTTCAACAATCAACTGTTCCCCCTCTTTATATTTCCAATATAGACCTTTTCTAAAGTCAGCACTTAAAAACTGAGTACTTTGACATTGTGAAAATGCATCATCTATATAACTTCATTTTTATTCACTTCACATATTTCAGTAAAACCTTTACATCTTTTCTGAAGTCCCAGAGTCTGGAACAGTGGTTCCCAGTAACAGAGATACTACCTCGAGGGAGAATTTTGGAACACTGAAGTGCTCTTTGGTGGTCATAATATTGTAGAGGGTTTCTGCACTTATTGAATGAACCACGCTAGGCACCGTGAATTGTGCATTTATAGTTGGACGTTGGTTTCTAATTATTGAGTCTAGAGTCCAAGTTAGTTTTACAATAAATTCAAAGATTTTTCTGTACACTTTTCAAATACTCTCACTTTTCCAGAAACACAACCCGTGTGAATTGAGAGAAAATTCCAGTTTGTCTTCTTCCCCAAGAACTTAACATCATACATCATTTCAGAAAATCATGCGACTCATGGGAACACCACTTATGGGACTAATAGATCTCTGAGAGTAGGATCTCTGTCTTCACTACATGTGTAATTCACACAAACGTGGTGACTCTGAATATAGCTAAGGTTCTGCAAACTTCATAATGTTTTCAATCTCAGGGTGCTTGAGTATTAATGAATAGAATTGCCTATCATTTATTATAAATTACTTTTTTATAGTTTCCATTTACATTAGAGTGAAGGTGCTATATTGATATGGGGTCATTATTTTAGTGAGTTGTATTCTCTATATTCTCTTTCTTTCAGAAAGTATTAAAAAATTGTATGTTTAAAGCAGTGTTTTACCTACTGGGGTTGCCTTGTTTCTGATCATGATGATATGGGGGTTTGCATTAAAACTTCACTCTTCTTGTAGGTATGTGCCTCCGAAACATTAGAACCAAAAATCAGACCTCTTGCTATTTAAATCTCTCAACTAGTTTTCAGTTAAGCTGATTGGAAAGGAAGAAAACGTTTATTAAAGGTCTGCAAAAATGGCTATTTTTATTCGTATGTGCAACCACTTCAAGAGTTTTTGAAGACTGGAAGGAAGGTCATTATTTCAGTGATGTGACTCTCAATATACTCTCATTAGCAAGCATATTTTTTCATTGTTTCAACCTTAGACCTAAAACTCAGCATAATTAGCGGTATCTATTTTGGTTGGTCAGAAGCTGGTTCATTACCTAGCTAAATTCCATGAAGTTAATAAGGTTTTTGATTCATTCTTTAGCAGATACATATAGCACTTCCTAAATGCCAGGAACCATTCTAAAACTTTACCAATATTAGCTCATTTTAGTTTTACAACAACTACCTTATTATCCCCATTATACAGAAGAAACTGAGGAACCGACAGGTTCATTTGCTCAAGGTCAATGATATCCAGTAAGTTGCAGAGCCTGGATGTACAACTCTAGGCAATTGGGCTCCAGAGGCTACGGGCTTGGCTCTACATTGCCTTCTGAAACTGCCATACAGCAAACGAGGAAAAGTTTGCATTAAAATGTCTAACGGGCAAATGATTAGGATATTGGTTTATCGTCTTAAGGGACCTTTAAGTTTCCACCTATGTTAAATGAATTGATCATCTTTTGTCAGGTATGGATAATTAATTGAAGGCCACTTGCAAATAAAGATCAGCTGAACTGTTTATCATAAATGAAAATCATATACAAGTGTTGACTGAAATTTCCCCGCCCTGAAAGAGGAGGAAATAAAAAACACAATAGGCAGTATTAATTAGACTTATGATAATTTGAGAAAGAATGAGGAGAGGGAGGGAAGAAAGAAGTGAGGGACGGAGAGAGAGAAAGAGTATTTCATTGTATAACACAGAGTTTTGTTCACAGGACTCCGATTTTCAAAACGTGCGTGTGATATTCTAATCTTTGAATCGATTAGAACATTATGTAACCATTTAAGAAAACGATCCAGAATCCGTGTCTTGGCTGTTTGTGAATGGAGGTTGTCATTGGGGCATTGCTAGGAGAAGCGAGTTACTTGCAGGTATCAGTTAATTCCAGTTATTGTGAGAGTTTTCCGGGGAAGCAGCAATGATAGAAGGTGAATGACAAAAAATAAAATTTCTCCCAGCAATTTTTTTTCTCCCAGAAAAATGTCTCCCAGCAAACACTATGGTTTTTGTTGTTATTTATTTTGCTGTTCTTTCTAAGTTTTCTTTGTTTTCATTTTTAAAAATTTGTCAAACTTTCAGCATGTGCTTAGCCTGTTATCCTTTGTTGACTTCCAAATACCACCATTGGGTCATTATTTACGTTTTCATGTCATTTTTCTTTCCCTCTACGGTAATCCTTTTTGGGTATGACAGCCACATAGTTTTGTTTGATTTATCTGAGAGCTTAGAATTTGGGGTCTGTGTCTCATAATTTTCCAATATTGTTATAGTACAGTTTGATATTTTTTGCTGTTTGTTTTCTTTTCAACAATGGCCCTTTTACCTTTTTGCTTTTTACCTGAACAAAATTATCATTTGTCCTAGACAGAAATAGTCACATGTCCTATCAATCAAGATAATATGAAGTAATATAGTAAGTCTACTTTCTTAGGCTAGTCAAAATAATATGTTTCACACATTTCTTACTGTTAAATCCAGATGAAGGTTTAGACCAAAGAAATTGATCCCTGAAGAATAAACTATCTATATACGAGGAGATCTGGGTATTTAAGTAATGGAATGTTCTAGGGTCCTTCTATGATGACATTACGTTGTAGAGAATGTCTTTATTTTTCAGTGCCTAGTCACCTAGTATCCTACTAGTTTAGTTATGGTTATCAGCTGAAAAAAGTCACAATATGTTTTTCAACTAAAACTTATACAAATAGGGAAAACAGGGCAGACAAAAATCAGAAGCTACAGGTGCCAATATAGTAAAATGATGAATAATCATAAATCTGGATTGCAAGACGGCCAATTGTTTTAATTGATTGTATTTGACAATAGTCAACAATATGCTTTTTTAATACCCTGTTTTCTAAGCTCAACGATACCTAAACCTGGGATTATTAGCCAAATGGTTCCCTACCAGCTGACTTTGACCTAGAAGACATCTGTATCCTGTTTATCTTAATAGCTTTAAATTCGTTCTTACATGAAAAACATCCATTCAATGTTCGTGAAATCATAATGTCACATCCACTCCAATACAAAAGCTCTACCCCAACTCTGCCCTATGATTCTAGTTGAATTTGAAAGACAATAAATAATATTTAAAATTCCTTAAGAAAGAATGTCACTCTCTTACAGATTGGTTTAACCTAATTCCAATCTAATATAAATTCTTCATTTTAGGTCTGACAAATCAGTTTAGTTGTAATACAAGCATCAATAAAAGTATGTAGTTATACATTCCTAGTCACACATAGGTATGCATAAATAAAACGTGTATATGTTTTATAGGCTTCTCATTTTAACATTGTGTGAATATGCCCATTTCAACAAACACTCTATAGCATGCCTTTAAAGCCATACCCTAATTCTCAATGGAAAACTTATAGGTCACATATAGAATTGACTTGTCTAATATCTTACTGCTGATTATGTCATTTCCAATATTGGCATTTACCAATTATACTGCAATTAGCATTTTCGTGCCAACACTTTTGCACAAAGCTCAGCTTATTTGTTCACAAGTGGCTCGGCAAATGTGTTTATTCTCTGCTTCTTATTTTCCTGTGATCCATCTGCTGTCCTTCCCTGTCATGTATGGTGCCCAGGGAGAGTCACAGTCATAAGCCTCATCACTTGGGACTCTGGCTTTCCGTTGGTTTTGTCCAGTGGGAGGCACTGGCCCGGCAGGAGAAGAGAGAAGTCGGGACACTTATCTCTGCCTCACTACTCACTGGACCCAGGTCTGGCAGGGACTGAGTTCCGTGGTGTATTCTCTTTCCCTTTTCCTTCATGGTTGGGTCTCTTCAGTGACGGACTTACCGTCTTTGTGGCAGAGGTAGGAATGCCTCCCCCGTGCTGCTAGTCTCTAAATAAATGTTTTACCATGCTTTGGTTCTCGTCCCCCAGACCATGGCCCCGTAAGTAGCACGTTCATTTGTCTCTCTTCCTTTATACCCTTTGAGTAAGTCATCTATTTTCTGCCTGGACCTGCTAAAATAGGCAAAGGGCTGTAATAGTATTCTTTGCATATTTGATATATTGTCACTCTTTTTCACAACTCAAATGTACCACTAGCAATGTGTAAGAATTCAAATATCTCTATAACTTGTAACTCTGGATTTTATGTTTAACTATTGTCAATACGATGGGCAAAACAGAAAATAATGCACAGTACCTTTTGGTTACTAAAGAGGACAAATGTGAAGAGTGTGTGTGTGTGTGTGTGTACATGCACACACATTTACAGATCAAGTAACTAGATAGTAAAGTGTCTAAAAAGCACTAGCTATAGGCTAGTGTTCACATTTCAGCTCAAGCACAAACTAGCGATGCGGATTGAGGCAAGACCCAGCCCTTCTTGTTTTGAAACATCTCTAAGCCTTTGTGAAAATTATATGTGACATAGAGATAACAATAATTTCGAAGTGAAGTGTTTGGATGAGACGTCTCCAGTCCCTTTCAACCTTGTGCCTGTGATCTTACATCTCCAGCAGTAACACCAGGACAGAAAGAAACCCTGGAGAGTTTTAGCATGCATGACGGACAAAGGAAACTCTACCTCATGTGTTGAGTCACTGAGGCATTGGTATGGCATTTTTTTTCATTTTGTTTTCTTCGAAGAACGGCAAATATTATATATTTTCTTATAAGGCCAAATGGAGCCAACTTAGAATTTTGCTACGTTCAAAGTCCAATTCCGTCAATCAAAAGCAGGCACGCTAATGAGAGAAATGGATCCCCACATCCCTAGCAATTTGCATTTACTTATCCACTGCTTTTTCGGACCTCTTTGCTAGCAAATTTTGTTTTGTTGCCCTGACTTTGTCCAGAAAGGGCTAGAAAATGCTCCCTGAAATTATCTACCTCACGTAATATAACACAATAGGTCGCGTTATGTCTCTTAGCAGAGGAGCTTCAGAGGGGTTTAAAAAGGCTGGGGGTCTTGAGGCACAGAGAGAAAATGGAATATTTCTGGGAAGATGAGAAGCAGGAACCTCCGGAGTAGCTCATTTGTACTGGAGGTAATGGTGTGAGAGAAAGGTAATGCCAGAGACTTTGAGAGGTTCAATGAAGTGGAAAAGGTGGATAGAGGGCGGACGATATTTTCTGCAAATGTCTAAAATTTTCAATATAAGGACTGAGGCTGGCGAGAACGTACAGCGTGTCACGTACTTGCTTTGCATACGGGGTAAGGTGTCAGTGACTCACCTTCCACAGGTCTTGGGCTGTAAGTTGTTGGGTGATGGATTTGCCCTGCTTGCTCTGTCCACCCTCCAAGAGCGGAGCGCGGCTTGTGAGACATCTGTGCGGGGTGAGGAGGGCAGCTGGAAGCCGTTGGACGGAACGGAACCAACAGGCTCGTGCCCAGATGCAACTTGCAAGCGGAGTGCGATCCGGGCTCTGCTGAGATGCTGAGCCACCAGGGCTGAGGAAGAAAGAGAAGAGTCTTCGGTGAGATGATTTGGAGAGATTAATGAATACATGGGTGGACACGAAATTCACTGGCGATAGTTTTCTGCCTTATTGGCAAGAAAAATAAGGCGCTGAGACATCATCACACGTCTCAGTAGCACAGGTGGATGCTTTAAAACAGACCTAGGCTTCTGCGTTTAGGAAACTTAATTTTTAAATGTTTTTTTTTTTTTTTTTCTGACACTCAGACGATCGGCCCTTACAACAAACTGTTATTGAAACAACAAAAGCCCCCCAACCCCTCCTAAGTAAAAAGCGCAAGGGGCCTCCAGCAGAAGCCTCAGACGAGCAGGTGAGCGGAAGAGGAGGGCAGACGGCGGGCCCTGTGCTCCTTGGCAGCCGGCCAGCTTGGCCAGAGTTGGCCGGGGATCCATGACCCTTTGGCTCTCGTGGGAGAGCGTAAAGTTCTGTCAGCTCATCCATTCGGATAATTAGCAAAAGATATTATTTCCCTGCTCCATCTGCTTGCATTTTGGCTAATAATTGGAACACTGAATAATGTTCCCGAGTCCTTCAGCTCTCCGTCACCACAACCGAGCGCATCTCTGGGGAAAGACCGGGGACGGAGACCACTGAGACTCCTCAGCCCTCTTGTGTGAGGACGACCATGAACCCTGAGGCCAGCCTCCAGTCTAGAGACAAGTCAGGGCCCACCGGTCAAGGAGTCTAAGGAGGCCGGGATGGCAGGGACATTTCATTCTGCTAATCCAGAGCTTACCCCCCTTAGCCACAGACAAATGGCTGTGCAAACGGAGGGCTTAGTGACCCTGACGCTGAGAAAAGGAAAAGGGCAAAACTATTGACTCAATCAGAGACTGAGTGTAAGAAATGGCTTCATCATGGTGGCTTGGAAACGTACTGTGGTTTCAAACATCCCGTAGCAGCCCTCTGGTGGATATTCGATTGTGGATTTCTCCAGGCAAGGACCTTGGGTCCTCCTTCACTCTGCATGGGAACTCGCGCAGCGCACCGCACAATGGCACAATTAGGTCCAGTTGGCCGGCTGACTGAAAGCACTTCAAAGCAGAAGGGCTTTGAATAGAAGCAGAAAGGACCTACTTCTGCATTTTGAAATGAGCGTTAAATCATCTTTTCAACTCTAAAGCTCTTCTCATATGTATATTTTTTTCACTTGAACTTAGGAGCTAAATCTCAACAGGAGAAAATGCTTCCCGTCCACCAGAGCATTTTTTCATGCCGTGTGTTTTATTGAGTATCTACCATAGGCCATCTGTGCTGGGCGCTGGAGAGGGCCGGTTGACTCCATTTCTGTAAGGCGACCGCCATAGATTCGCACGGTCAAGTGTTCTAATATATTACCGATACGGATATGTTGAGAAATAAGGCAGTAGTGACGAACGTCTGCTGCTAGTTTCTTTGACATTTAGAAGCTTTTATTATTGATGAATTATGAGAGGAAGTGGTTATTAAAAAAAACAAATTTATTCAACTGATCATACACGTTTTTGCTCAAAATTCATTCTACTACAGATACCTGATCCCCCCCCCAAAGGGCTAATAAGTGATAAAACTGGGACTGGAATGTAGGTTTTTAGACACACTGTTGCGTGTTTTTCCTACGACTCTTTGTAGTTTTCATGTCATTAGAATGGTGCCACTATTTCCTTTTTTAAATAAGAGCCATTGCAGTTTTTAAAAATGATTCTCTTACAGAATGTTTTCATGTTGCAGTGAGTAGGAATTAGAATAGAAAGATTTTCTGTTGCAGAGCAAAGTTGTTCTGTGTCTACAGCAGAAAGAAATGAAATCAAACACCAATGAATTTCAATGGCCAATTTAAATACTGTAATATATTTACATAATGTTTAATAATTTTAAGCTACTAATAGAAAAATCATTTGGAGATTTGTATTTTGAATTTCAACTTCTCTAAAAGTTAAATTGACACAGAATAAGTAAATTTTCCTTAGAAGATAAAATTAATCTGATAGACAAAATTATATATTTTACAAAATATAATTTATTGATTGATCAAGTTACCTGGAATTTTTTCCCGAACATTCGTTTTTCATAAAGTTCTTGACAGAGAACTGGACACTTTATTAAGATAAACTGTATGTCATTTATTGTTTAATTGTTATTATCATTATTTTATTTTAGAGGAAGAGAGCACGAGCGGGGAAGATGGGCAGAGAGAGAGAGAGAGAGAGAGAATCTTAAGCAGGCCCCATACTCAGCATGGAGCCCGACACGGGATTCTATCTTACGATGATGAAGTCATGACCTGAGCTGAAATCGAGAGTCAGACGGACGTGCAACCGACTGAGCCACCCAGGCGCCCCTGTATGTTGTTCTTTTTTAAAAAAACTGTGTCTTTCTGTTGGTTTGAGTGCTAAGGTGGGTCACTGCTTTACGCTATATTTCTGTCGATCAGGCAACTAAGGTGGATTTATTTTAAAATGTGATGTTTTAAAATGCTTGCGATGCCTCCTTCTGTAGATGAGTATAACGGGCCTTACAACAGTCTGGAAACCGGCTAATATTACAGTGGTAGGTCTGAGCCTGGCCGCAGTTCATCACTGGTATCCTCGTAGTTGTTTGGCAATCAGCTTCCTGGACGAAAAGCCTGGCATTGTAGCATATGCTGATTTCCATGGTATATACATACCCTCGACCGTGGCTAATTTCAAGATACCAACATGTTCCTGAATGAGGCGTCGCAAGGCAGTGTGTTCACCATTTTGCATCATGTCTAAAGCATGAATCTGTATCTACAGTTTCTGATAAATATATGAGAAAGTACAGAGAAAAGAGAAGCAAGTAAGTTCAAGAACATGGAAAACAGTGAAACATATTAAAATGATTAGGAATCGATGCGTCTTTATTGCCTTCGTTTTCAATACAACTCATTTAACTGTGAATTTTTATAATTTAATATTAATAATGGTTTGGTTTAATAACTGGCTCCCTGCATTCCTGGATATTTACCAGTTCGCTCACGTGACTTTTCCAAGCTGGTACAAGCACACAACTAGATCACAAAAGAGTAAGAGAAGTCGTTTTGGTTGGTTGAAAATGTTTCCAATGTGCCCCCCGCTTTTTTCTGTGGTATATGTGGTGTGTGTGTGTGTGTGTGTGTGTGTGTGTGTGTGCGCGCGCGCTGTGTGTGTGGTAAGTACGTGTGCGTGGTGTGTGTACGAGTGATGGCATGAACTCCAAGCTTATAAATATTTAAATTGCATGCCATTGCATAAAGTTTCTGAAAAATAATTTAATGTTTTTTAACCCATGTACTTTTAAAGTAATAAATATACCCGACTTCATAGTCTTGTCTCCTGGCTTTCTGGAGAGTCTCAATCCTGTTTAGTCCAAATAAACGTTTGCTATGATTCAACCCTAGATTTTTCATAGAAAACCTTTTATCACCTAAATATAATATTTATACCACAGAATTATTGCCACACTAGCATGTACGGGAGAACTCAGTTATGTTTCAGAGTAAATCTGCAACCAGACTGTCATTGTTTTAGTCGCACATTAATGCCGTTTCATATCATGAGCTACATTATCTTTCCAGATTCTGTTTTGTTGTGACCATTTTGTGCTGGGTGAAAACATTTACTACACGAGTTGATGTCTGATTTATGTGGTTAAACACTCATACTAGGTAAGCTGATCGTAGGGTAGGGGATGGGAGATACGCATTAGTATCAAAAAAGAAAAGACCTTTGGAGCGATTGAAAAACATCCTTAGAAGAATGAATTATAGCAACAAGGAAAGCCACTCGTCAGTAACACGTCTCAAATACAGGTTACTAGAAAGTACTTTTTGCCAGGATGTAGAGATAGCGTTCGTATACAGCATCTACTATGCTTATATGTCGATACTTCTAAGTAACTCTCTGTGCACAGTATTGGCACAGCTGAGGGTCACTGAGGAACTCTGTGTGCCTATACATTATGAATGTGGCCGCTGTTATAAGAGGCATGCAAAGAAGTCTTTGTCATCAGAGATGAGGTTGTCGAGTCGACAAATGTATCAAGCATCGTGTTGAGACTCTGGTAGCAGAATAATAAAGCTGTAAAACCTGCTGCAATCCTCCAACTCTAATTTCACTGTATTGATGTTGGGATGATGATTGCCATCTGGGGAGGCAGTCCTGATGTGCCAGATGGTACAATGAAACTCCATGGCCACGACTAGCATCACCGAAAAGCAGATTGGCAGCCCTCCTGGGATCTGATAGGTGTCCGGAAGGCCTGGAAACCCCAACAGCTGCTCTCTGGTCTGCCATCCTGCTTAAATTCGGAACATTAGAGGTCTATTTCTTCGGGCCTTCAAAGACTGCCTGGCTAAAGAGGTAACACAGTGGGAGGCAGGGTGGGAAAGAAAAGGACAAAACTGCCTTGCTTATTCTCAACTAAGAGGAGAGTCGAACTTTCCCTCCAAACCAAATAGTTGGATGAAAGGGTGCCAAGCGCAACTCTCAACCCACGTGGGATGCTGGATAGAGACCCGATGAATGGTCCAGAATGGACAATGCATTTTAAGCGGCCCCAGGGATAGGCCATGACCATAAAGAGAAGGAAGAAGGACTAGCAGTAGAAACTTTGACAAGGGCTGCTTCTCTATGTAGGACTTGATGAGTTTGACCTCTCTAGAGAGAGGTTATAGTAATTTCAGGAGGCCTGTCTTTTCACGTCTCCCAAACTATTCAGATTGCAAAACACATGTTAGAAACTTCTTGACCACAGGATCAAAGCAACACAGGCCGTGCACCCGTTCGCTTAAAATTATGAAACGTCATGGGTGATTTCGACGCGTTCTAGAAAAGAGTGATAAAACAATAAAAATAAAGAGAAAAATTACACCGAGTAGCCACTAGGTGGCGAGTGTGCTATGTAGTGTCCAGGTCACCTCGTTAAGGTGTAGCGGTTTCATCTATACCGAGGGATGGTGTCCGATTATTTCGTGGCCAGATAGATGTTTGAAATAGATTTTAGAAGCCAGAGTAAAGTTTCCAACGACTGGAGAGTCACTCGTGAATTAGACGTTTCCCCCCAAAAGAAGCGGCACGAAGAGCTACTTACTAGATCGCATGAGTCTTTATACCACCGGTCACTGCTACATTGCTTTTCATCTGAATTCTCTGTTCTGGTTACTCTTTTAAGTCTATGAAATCTGGAGGTAAAAGCCCCTTCTTGGGCCACAGTTTCTCTCCTGTAGTTTTCCTATGTATTACGCACTGTTAATCAACCAAATAGACCTGAGATTTTTGCCCTTTTCAAGTCTTTGTTCTCTCTCGACAATCCTCTTATGTGAAGTACCACATTTTAAGCACTACACGCAGAGGGGTAATAATGGCAGGGTTGGAAGATAAGATCAGCTGACATGGCCAAGTGCACAGCCAAAGTTACTCTATGATGAAGCTTCTCCCTTAGAAAACCTCTCATTTATGAACCTTTTTTGGGGGGATGGGGGGTAATTAATTTGAGGAACCGATTAGGCAAATTTTAACAGTGATCCTTAGATTTTCCAAAGTACATTTTCTTCCAATTGGACTTAACAAGAAGTATTTTCTTTCTGTCTCACAATGAACTCTAATGAATCTTATATCCTTTATTTTTTTCTTTTTGATTTATTATTATTCCATAACAGAACAAGGAGAAAACAACACAATCCTTATCTAATAATGCTGAAATATCATTTCTGATTTGTCAGTTACCATATTAATCTTGAATTAAGTGGTTTATACCCTTTCTAAAGTTCACTAAGATTTTGCACATGGTGATTTCTGATGACTTTCATGTGTTGCAAAATATTACAGAAGAGTCAAAACGTAAGGACAAAGTTCATTTGGAAAATCAATGTACAAAACACCCACAATCGGACATGGGTCAATTATTAAATTCAAATTATGTCCACGTAAATTTCACGAACAATGAATAGATACAAAAGAGAAAAGAGAATTTTTAGTCTTAAATCTGTTCCCCTGAATCGCCACTTCTTCCTTGTAAGTGCTCTGAAATACTGGCCTTTCCTCCTTTGACAACACCTTCAATTTCACAAGGATCTTGACAGATTCTGTCAATTAGAAAGCAATGTGATAATCCACCTTAACTTATTAATAACTCATAAACTCCTATTTTATCCTCAGGAGGATTGCCTTAGGGATAAAGAAATAGCCCAAATAAGGGATTTTCAGGGAGAGTATCTCAGGCAACAGAGTATTTTTCCACATCCCAGTATCATTCATGGTGGTAGGCCAGCCAGCCAAAACGTACTCTCCGAATGTTCTTCTTAACAGGAGGCTTAGACCAGTGTGCAGACAGAAAGTCAGCCAGTCAGAACCGCAGCTCTGTCACTTGGTGGAGTGGTTGTGCACATGGCCCTTAACCTCTCTGACCTCTGCTTCCTACTCTATTAAAAGATAGATGGCGCTGGTGAGGGAGTAACTAATACATAGGATTGGTGGGGGGTTTAAAGGAGGCAATACCTCCATTTAATGCAACAGAGTAGGTTCTGAAGCAATAGTTGAATTAGTTGCGTTATTTTGCTAGTATGATGGATCAAATAAATTTCCAAGAGGCAGGCTTATCACCTTGTAATTGAAGCTTACTAATTGTTTTCAAGGGAAATAAATTTAAACACTTTTACGGGTCTCCCGGCGGCTCAGTTTGTTGCGAGTCCCACTCTTGATTTTGGCTTAGGTCATAATCCCAGGGTTGTGGGACCGAGCCCTGTGAAGGGATCTGCTCCATGCTAAAGATTCATTCTCCCTCTCCCTTTGCCCCTCCCCACTCATGGGCACGCACTCTCTCAAAAGAAAATAATAGATATTGCGAAAACATAATCATTTAACAAATAGGATTTATTAGAGGGTAAACACACATCCAGAAACACATTCTAGAAGCAAAGAATTATAGCCAACAAAATCATCATTAAATTCATTACCTAATATAAGTGCATTTAGTGATTATAGATTTTATAATGCTTGAGATTTATTCAGATTTGCCTTTCTAGGAACATAAAAGAGAATTTTTTCTCTTGAAATCTAGCAACAGCCTACTAAATGAATGGTCCTTAAAAATGAAGCAAAATGTCATATTTTGTTCTAAAAATTCGTTCAATGGTATTTTCATATTTTAATAATATTTTACTTAAAAAACACAAATTATTATGGAAATGTTAAAAAACATGTAGTCATAGAAGTTATGGGTCACTAAACGGTACACCTGAAACTAATAATACTGTATGTTAACTAACTGGAATTTAAATAAAAACTTTTAAAAGACCCATGTAGTTCAAATATCCTTAAAATATTAACTTGGCTTATTGAACTTTATATTTTCATTAAAGTTTTTTTTTTTTTACTGAAACATTTATGATTGTTATGCTGAAATTTTATCTGGCAGACATGTTGAGAATTAAAAATAAAAAACTTTGATTTGTATGTCTCATCCCTTGGCTTCTGTATCTACTCCACTTTTCTAGGACCTGTTTAAACATTTGCTTACCTTTATGTTTCCCCCTAGTGATATCAATATTATGTGTCATGTGATGCCCATGATTAATTACATGCATCACTGTAATCTAGACGTATATCCATCTGGCCATAGCAAAATGGAAACCATATGGAATGCCAATATCCACAATAAAATACCTAAAACATTTATAGACATGCACCCAAATACACACGTGGTTAGTGCAGTGGGAAGTGATATGATATGATTCTTGGGCAGTGATATCTGGCCCATATAGATAGAGAAGGAGCAAACATCAGTATGCTAAGAGAAAAGAGTGAAGGGAAGACAATGGGCCAAGACAAAAAAGCTTCCATTTCTGATAGCTTTTAGAATCTTATTTCCAGGTCTTCTGAAACTGGCTATATTTCCCTTTCCCTTACATTTCATGAACACTCAATATATCCCAGTCGTATATTTGTCTATTTTTGTTTCGGCTAACTTCAGGAGGTTTCTTATATATGTATACAAGCAAGCCATACTTCTTAGGAATATTTTGACATTAGAAATACATAGTACCTCTAAAATAAACAATTATAAATGTGTATTTCACTAAGCTCATGGTACGCCAGGACCCCTTAAAAATGATGTCACTATGTGACTAAAGCACTGAAAATAAATTTTCCTAGGCGCCACAATTATATAGATACAACTCCCCTTTTTCCCCTATGTAATTATATACTTTAGTAGTACAAATCATTGCTGAAAGAATTATTTGATGAGTAAAAACCAAGCTATTCCAAAGCTATTAGTTGTTTCAGATCTTCTTGTAGAATTAGGTAGTTATTTTTTCATCAACATATATTAGCTTTTACTAAATCCATATCAGAATAAATACAGATTTATGGAAAGCTGATGCTTACTGTAACTTCTTAATTGAAGGATGATTTTACTGGTCACACTGAACATTGAAATTCATGTAAAAAATTGTTATACGTAAAGGGTAAAAATCAGAACTATCATTAAATAATAATTTTTACATGATTCCTGAAAAGGAAGAGGAATGGATTCATTTTCACCTAGGGAATGCAGCCAATGTTTTTGGAATCAAATAGTTTTTGTGACAAAACAGGGGAAAAACACAACAAAATCTTGGATATATTAAAGATAGGAACAATTTGTAGATCATGAGAACGTAATGTACCTAAGAACTCAGTAATAATACGTTCATTTTTTTGTTTTTCAAATTTTCCCAAACTAGGTTTGGAAATTTTTCAAGTCAATTTCATGTTTTTAAATTGTTGGAGTAAACATTTGAGCATTTACTTATCAAATTACTTACAGAGATGATTTTCTTCTATGGTTAAACTGTGACTTTGGGTCTGTTAGCCACCTGAATGTCTTCTTTGGAAAAATGTCTATTCGTGTCTTCTGCCTATTTTTAAACTGTATTATTTGTGTTTTGGAGGTTGAGCTTTATAGATTCTTATATATTTTGGATACTAATCCTTTATCAGATATGTCATTTGCGAATATCTTCTCCCATTCTGAAGATGGCCTTTTAGTTTTGTTGATTGTTTTCTTCTCAGAGTCACTCATAATCAGGGGAGAAAACAGGATGGAGGGCCTCAAAAAGTTAAAGACAGAACTACCTTTCCATCCAGTAATTGCACTACTAGGTATTTACCCACAGGATACAAAAATGCGGATTTGAAGACATACATGCACCCTGGTGTTTATAGCAGCCTTATCAACAATAGCCAAATTATGGAAAGAGCCCAAATGTCCGTGACTGATGAATGGATAAAGAAGATGTGGTATACAAATACAATGGGATATTTCTCAGCCATAAAGAAAAATGAAATCTTGCATTTGCAAAAACATGGATGGGGCTGGACTGTATTGTGCTAAGTGAAATAAGTCAGACAGAGAAAGACAAATACCGTAAGAGTGAAATCATATGTGGAGTTTAAGAAACAAAACAGGTGAAAATAGTGGAAGAAAAAGAGAGAGGGGCAAACCATAAAACAGACTCTTAACTATGGAGAACAAACTGAGGATTCCTGGAGGGGGGGGTTGGGTGGGGGATGGGCCAAATGGGTGATGGGCATTAAAAAGGGCACTTGTGATGAGCACTGGGTGTTGCATGTAAGTGATGAACCACTAAATTCTACTCCTGAGACTAATATTACATTGAATGTTGATTAACTAGAATTTAAATAAAAACTTGCAAAAAGAAAAAAAAAAAAAACAAGGAAAAAACCCAAACAACTCTGTGACTCTGGGGAAAAAATGCTGCTACACAAGTATCTCTGAACATTAAATAAGAAAATACATTCATGTAAAATGGTACAAAGGGTGGCTAAAGCCATACGAAGTTGCCATCTTTTGTAGGTAAAAATGGCAAGGTCATATTGTTCAACGTAAGAATCATTTATATATATATATATATAAATCATATATATATGATAAATCATATATATATTTTATCTTGTATGGATACAGACAAGATCTGGAAGTCAATTTGAAAAAAACAAACATAGATATGCTTCACATGTAGAAGCATCAATGATTTAGAAAACTATTTTCAGTATTTCTTTAACCTTATGGATATGTTATATATCTCCTGTAAGTATATATTTTGGGGCCCCTGGGTGGCTCAGTTGGTTGAACTTCCGGCTTCGGCTCAGGTCATGATCTCTCAGTTCAACAGTTCGAGTCCCACGAGGGGCTCTCTGCTGTCATGGCAGAGCCCATGTTGGATCCTCTGTCCCCCTCTCTCTCTGCCCCTCTCCTGCTCACACTCTTTCTCTCAAAAATAAATAAAACATTTAAAAAATAACCTCTTAAAATTTTTTTAATATCTTTTTTTATTTTTGACAGAGAGAGAGACACACAAAGTGCCTGTGGGGGAGGGGCGGAGAAAGAGGGAGACACAGAATCTGAAGCAGCCTCCAGGTTCCAAGCTGTCAGCACAGAGGCTGACCAGGGGGGTGGGGCTCGAACTCACCAACCAGTAAGGTCATGACCTGAGCCGAAGTCAGGTGCTTAACCGACTGAGCCACCCAGGCACCCCTAAAAAAACAACTTCTAAAAAGTATTTATTTTCGTTGAAATTTTTGATAACTTTTGCTCAATCATCATTCTAAAAGACTTCTTCCGGTTATTTGATAATCTGCTGTTATGAAACTGACTTAAAGTCTCCGACTGAGAATATGGTAACTTTGATATGTAATAGACTGTGTGCTTGTACAACATTATTTTTATGGAATCTAGATTATCTTATGAAGCACAAATTTAAAATCGCAGGTAGGAGATTCAGAAATTTGTTAATCTATATTTATTTAAACAAGTGCTGATTTTATTTTTTAAGTTCTAGCAAACAAACCCCTTTAGAGGCTAAGGACATTTCATCAGTTTGTTATTACAGAGTGCTACATCTGGTATAAATGATTATTAGTGGTTGGCAGAAATGCATTATTAATTTGGTGGATCGTACTTCTCAATATTAATTATCCATGGCAGGGTTTTTCAGATCAGTTCTCATTAATCACCAGCCCTAGGCCAGTATGCTAATTTGAAGTCTACACAAGCATTAGTAAATATTTTTCCTTGGCAATATAATGATAAAACTATGAACTAGTGTATATCATGTCCAAGGACTGTTGTTATAAAGGGCCATATATTGAATAACCCTGGCCAACTTGAAGTCTTTGTTTTTCCGTAGAGCCCATAATACCCTTAGTAGCTGGGAAGTCACACATTAGATTATTAACCTGAACCAGAGCGGTCTCCTGAGTTTCTTGCTTGTATGTCATCCTCCTTCTGGCTTACCGCTTTTATAGTCCAACAGTGTTATTCAGTTAATTCTCAAGGAATCAACAATTTGAAATATGCAATATGATGAACCATAAATGAGCCAGGGTCTCTGTTAAGGAAGAACCACTCTCTTAATTATAAAGATACGTACAGGTCTGTTATGAATGAAGACGTTGGATTCAGGTGTTGTTACTCAATGTCATTAAACTATTGAAATGACGAAATTACCAGGATCCAAATCCTTAATGCCACCAAGAACCAGTGCTCTTTAATCCCTAGAGTTGTCTCACAAATTAATAAAATTTCCTTGGGATTTGGTGATTTTTTTGACATGAAAGTCCTGTAGTGGAAACTGAGTGACATTTGTTTGGGTTGTTACAGAAAGGATTCTTCCTGTAGATGAGATGTTGGACCAGTCCCTGAAATCTCTCAGATTCTGAGATTAATGAGTCCAGGGATTTGTGAAGACACTATAATCAGTTTGCTGTGATCACAAATGTTATACAAGCAGAATTCCATCTCAGGCTCATAAAAGTTTTAGCTTCCTTGTAATGGAGATCTAGTTGATAGGATTAACTATACTCTGTGCAAAAAATGACAACTGACCTGAGGATAAGCTATTACAGACCAATGTCTCCCGCATTTCCTACACACAAATTAGAATACATTGTAACTTGCTATCCATGCTTAAGACAAAAGGCATTGAAAACCGGTATGGATCCCTTTTATAAGAGTACTCTTAATTTCAAATAGTATGTTTATTGAACTGTACCTCAATCTCATTTTATTGAACTGTACCTCATCTTATTTTAAAACTTAAGAGTAAACATAGGCATGTTTTAGACCTTTTGTAGTTAGGAGTTAACACTCTGTAAGATAATCAGCCATAATAAATATTTAAGAGTACCAATGGAATTAGAATTATCGTCAGAATAAAATATTTCATCCTGTTTATTGTTATCACGCAAAGATTCTGGGTGGATTTTTCACTAAATTCAGAGGGGCCATTGAAGATAGTCTGCGACCACACACAGGCTATGTGACGTGCCAAATTCACTTTTGGGGACCCTGGAGTCATTCTCTCCAGCAGTTAAAGTAGATATTCAGAAAACTGTCCACTTACCTGACCATCAGGAGAGTCATTTGATGTATTAAAGTACTACACAAATCATTGTCGTTTGAAATATTAGCCCCAAATAATCAACCACAAAAGCACACGCTCTAAATTGGGAACAGTGTTTTGCTATTGAGGTGTTTTTCGGATGACAACATTTATACATAATGCATAGCTGGGGAGTAGTAGGAAGAGGAAATGAGTACACAGGGATTTTAAATTTAAAATTGATGAATGGTTCTAAACAATGAGGAGGAGACCAGTTAGCAGTGAGTAAATGGAGTTCACTTTTGTATAAACCACTTAAGGTCAAAAATCACATTGCTGCGGCCACAATTTGGCAACGTCCCTGTCGGGTAGATGTTTGTTTACTACGTAGGATATTTGAGAGAGCAACTGTTTTATACCGCAAGAATGCCATTTTGTCTCCTAGAAAGGTTAGTTATTTAATCATTAAAGCAAGCTTATCCCGAAGGTTTTGAAAGTTACATCTTCAAGGGCCTATACTTGTGTATTAAGAGAATATGACTTATATGAGGATATTATTTCTAAAAATCATTTTCTGTGCCAGAGTTTACACATTAATAGTAAGAGAATTCTTTCTGGAACCCGCTGGAAGTCTGTGTATATGCAAACTCAACAATTAATTTTAAGATAATAACTCAATTGCCCACCAAGTGAGTAAGTCCAGTTTAAGAGGCTCGCACAGGGACGCCTGGGTGGCGCACTCGGTTAAGCGTCTGACTTCAGCCAGGTCGCCATCTCTCGGTCCGTGAGTTCGAGCCCCGCGTCGGGATCTGGGCTGATGGCTCAGAGCCTGGAGCCTGTTTCCGATTCTGTGTCTCCCTCTCTCTCTGCCCCCTCCCCGTTCCTGCTCTGTCTCTCTCTGTCCCAAAAATAAATAAACGTTGAAAAAAAAAAAAAAGAGGCTTGCACATATACAGAGGTTAACATTGCTGAGTAGGAGATGACTAATAACTTAAAGTATTTAGAGGAAAGGTCAGCCTAAGGAATTTCCTTTAAATACTTTAAATGTCGTACAGGCACTTTACTTGCCTGTACCTAGCTGAAAATGGGAAGCCAACTATTATGATATTCCCCCTGCCACTTCCACTCTTGCCAATATTCTCTCTCCTCTCCATGTTTCTCTCGATTTCCATATAGCACAGCAGGTTAATCGCCAAAGCAGATTCATGGGAATCAAACAATGACCCAGCACCAATCTTAATGAATGATTCAGGTGATACCAGTAGACATCAAGTACAGCTAAGACAGTCTTTTCCAGAAGACAGAAGCCATCAGACAACATCCAGAAGTGTCCCATTTCTTCTTTGTTAGGACATTTTTGTTCCCAGAGAGATCCAGTTAAATTTGGTAGGAAATATCTATTATAACACCATCTATTACCTAACTTACTAACCCCATTTCTCCAAGAAACCCTGCCTGTTAATGTTTAACATTGCAATCTAGGCTCTCTAGATATACCTTGATGTGACCGTTTGCTACCTAGGAACTTCCCTTTTCTATATCAATATTGTATCATGTTAATAAGCGAGGGTGAGTGAAGGCCAGTAGCATATATATGAAGGAGATCTTGCATGGGTTTCTCATTCCCCTGAACTTTCCCAACAGGAAAGAAACTAGCCACGGGTCCTCTCCTTTCCAAGTTGCCAAAAAGTCAATTTCCTTAAGTCGATGTATCCATTTTCCTTTGTATTCCCAAAGGTACGGCAGTAGTATATTCTTTTCTGGAAATACTGTTCTTATGGGAGTTGATAAGAACTTTATCAACATTGGCTTTTCAAACTATAAACTCTTCGAAAAGAGAGACGGTGGAATGAACATAATATGGAGCTCCGGTTGAACCTGAGTTTGAGTTTGAATTTCAGAGTCTACTCGCTTTATAGCAGCGGGCACATCGCTTACTTTTCTGAGAAGTGGTTTCCTCATATGAAGCAAGTCAAAAGAGCATCACAGTTTTTAGGGTTTTTATGTGGATTATGAGATACAAGGCATGTGAGAGGTGCTGGCAAAGTGTCCAATGTGTAGTATGTGCTCAATACATACTTCCTTTCTTAGCCTTTTTGTGAAGTTAATCGGACCTCAGGTTTTTCCTCTCTGATCAGTGACGTTGCACATTTCCTTTGTTCTTGTTTCAACCGCTTGAATACTTCTTTCCTATCTCCTTTGCTAATGCTCTTTTCTTTCTCCGTTACCTTAAATCTGGACGTAAAATTCTCAAAGTGTGTGCATAACCATTTTACTTTCTTATTCCACGGTTTTAGACTCCTGAGTAGACGCTAAATATTTTATTGTGAAACCACACTCACAATACGAAATAGAACGTAAGGCTCAAACCGCATCTGACTCAAAGATACAGTGTTTAAATAAAAAAGAAAGTAATCTGGGAGTCAGATATCTCTGCTCATACTCTCAACTCCCATCCTGATTGTGGGAGATTTATATTTCCAATTTTATTTACTACTTTATCGTTTGAAAAGTTTATACATTTTTCAAAATCCAAGGGCCAGAGGGGAGGCCGGTGGGAGGATGTGTGAAATAGATAAAGGGGATTAAGAGTACACTTATCTTGACATGCACTGAAAAATGTATAGACTATATTGTACACCTGAAGTTAATGTATGTTAATTACACTTGACTTAAAAAAAAGGACAAATATTTCTCATGTAATTTTGCTTCCTCATTTTTTCTTTGATTCAAAAGGATTTGTGTAAATACTATATGCCTGGTTCTGTGTTGGGTGTTTCGTGTGACATTAAACAAAAAAATCACGTTGCCTACATGCAGCAAGTGAGTAGATTAAAGCCGCAGGAAGGTCTTAGTCAAATAGTTGCCTGAAATATAACTGCAGCTATAACACATAATGCAGAGGAAAGAAAGGAATGTTCGAGTTCACTTTTCAAGAGACTATGACCTAGTCAGTTGCCACACTGAGCAAGTGAACATTGAGTCGACATGAGCAAGTTACCTATGAGGCGGAGGTTGAGAGGAGGGGGAATCCGAAAAACAGTCCCAGATTCCTGGGGCAAGTTTGTACTTTACTGTTGTTCCTCAGGACCAGTGCACCCTCTTCTCTTGTCTTCCACGTAAGAATCAGCTGGTTGTTGGAAAGGAGCAAGAGGCTGCCAAGAGACCCAGAAGGCATGGATTTATCAACACGACCCCTAACTGGCCAGGTTAAGATGTAGCTGTAACAGTCAGATCGTCAATGATAGGCTTACTTGGCATTGCTTTTTTTTTTTTTTTTTTTTAATTCATTCATTTATTTTGAGAGAGACAGAGACAGCTCGAGTTGGGGAGGGGCAGAGAGAGAGGGAGAGAAAGAATCCCAAGCAGGCTCCACACTGCCAGAGCGGAGCCCCACGTGGGGCTCGAACCCACGAAGCCCTGAGATCATGATCTGAGCAGAAACCAGGAGTCCAACGCTTAACAGGCTCAGCCACCCAGGCGCCCCTGGCTCTGCTTTTATATTTGTGACATCTGCAGCTTACTTCCACATTTTCTCCTTGCTCCCTCCGTCCTCCTATTTATTTCCTAGGGTGGGTTAAAATACACTGATAAAAAACCAGTCCTAGTTTCGTGTCACCTCATTCTTGCTACAGTATACCTTTCAGGACCAGAGGTCTAATATCTTCATGCCTATTTTATTTCCGTGAAAATAACGTTCTTAGATTCCTTGTATATATACCATGTGTGCAATATAAAAGTTCACAATCTTTTATCATATTATTCACTGGCAGGGTAGTTTCTCATAATTACATACATATGGTATTACTGAACGATGAGAATTTTTCTTTTATCTTAGAAAATAAAAACCTTAATTTTTTTTTTCTGTCAGATCTTACAGACACCCTGTCAACTTTAACCCTCAAAGAGTCTGCGGAGCCGCATATTTGGCGGTGTTAACGGAAGTTCCTACCTTTGTTCAGGTGCTGCCTTGATCTGGAATCCTCTCCACCATGATTTCCCTTAATCTAACGTAGTGATCTCGACTTAGTTCTATTGATAACAAGCTTTCAAAGATGATATTGTTGGCTGGCTATGATCATTGAATCTCTGTTACAGTCTAGTAATGCCTCTGAGTCTGTAAACTTGTCCTCCTACGTGCCATGATGCAAGGGGAGCAGGACAGTTGACCGCCTCCATTGTGGGTTCTCAGTCAGTCCTGAGACAAAGCCTGGTAAGTTGCCACCAGTCTTACCAGAATATACCTTTTGGGAGGAATCCTAGCAGTTAGCGGCCGTTTTCTTTCTTGAAGACAGATGTTCGCCGCCTTCTCTGTACGCCAAACAAGCGCCCAACCTCACAGGACACCATGAGTTCTCTCTCTTGCAGGCAGTAGGGTGTCCTTCCCTCTGTCCCTTGTTATACTTTGCTCCAATCAGCTCAAATGTGTCTCTTGCCCCTCCCTCCTCAGCTGTGACTGCAACCACGTATCGCTTTAATTATTGCACAGTTTATACATCGATCAGGCCATAAGGATTGTATCCCAGCTTGACACCTGGGAGCCCAGTCGGCTCTCTTATCAAGGTTTCCCTTAAGTCACAGAACGTTCTGGGGTCTTATGCTCTCCTCTACATCCCCATAATTCTTTCCTTTAGCTACCACTTAAGGTTCATTTGCTCTATTCTAGTTTGTATTGCCACTGTCAAGTCAGGGAATATTTCTTGCACTTTTAGCACAGAGTCAGGCTTCTGAGAAATGTCAAATTAAGATATTTCAGCTCATTATGGCTTCATATTCCCTTTTCCCTTACTCTATTAGAGGATAAAGGATGTTGACATTTTATTCCTTGATTAATCCCACATAGTTACAATCACAAGAGTATTTTAGAAAAAGTTGGAGTAGAAATAAGCATTTGATATTTAAAGCCTGGAAACAATAAAACCCTTTGATATACACAGAGTGCAAGAGGGATATTTCATGGGCTCCATGCTTTTAAAATTTTTTTCACCACGTGATATATTTCTTGTATTTAAATACTTTGTAAAACCATATTAGCTTCTGTAAAAAAAACACCCCCCCACACCTGTCCAATTAACAATTTTTTCTGGCCATTTCATCAATGACCGAAACTTATCTAATTAACAATCAACAAGTATGTAGACAAATATGTGTTTAAAATATGTTAGCTCTGAGAACATGTGCTATAGGGTATAGAGGATATGAGAGATTCTGTTGTAAACATTGTCCTTATCTCAAAGAAGAATGTAACATAGCGTGGAGAAGAAGGATAGAAAGATTTAAAAAAATTAAATGACTGGGGCGCCTGGGTGGCTCAGGTCATGATCTCTGGTTTGTGAGTTTGATCCCCATTCCGGGCTCTGTGCTGACAGCTCAGAGCCTGGAGCCTGCTTCAGATTCTGTGTCTCTCTCTCTGCCCTTCCCCGACTTGTGTGCTCTCGCTCTCTCTCTCTGTCTCAAAAATAAATCAACATTAGAAAAAAGGAAGATTAAGAGTCTACTTATGATGAGCACTGAGCAATGTATAGAATTGTTGAATCACTATATTGCACACCTGAAACTAATATAATACTGTGTGTTAACTATACTGGAAATAAAGCAAAAAAATTAATTAAAAAAATAAAGAAAAGGAGGTATCATGGTAAGTTGCACTTACCTGGAAAGTTTCAAGGAAAAGGAAGCTCCTGAAATATATCAGAGAAGGCTAGGCTTCAGAGGCATGAAGAAAAATACAAACTGACAATAATGCAGAAAAGATGAATTCATGAAACACGATGAGAACACTTTGGAGAAGAGCTGTAGGGAGACGCCAAGGTTAGAGAGATTGTTTAGACGCTATAATATGAAGCTAAAGAATTTGAACTTATTCTTCTGCCTTCTTTGCCAAAGGAAGTGTTTTCTTTCCTGCTGTGGTCTGATTACTTACCAGAAGTTTCATATTCTTAGGGGCGCGTTAGAACTCGTGACTTTTAATAGTTTTATGTTTATTTATTTAGTTTTTAAAGTGTATTTGTTTATTTTTGAAAGAGAAGGAGAGAGAGAGAGAGGAGAGAGAGAGAGAGACACAGAATCCGAAGCAGGTTCCAGGTTTTGTTTTTTTTTTTTTTTTTTTCAACGTTTATTTATTTTTGGGACAGAGAGAGACAGAGCATGAACGGGGGAGGGGCAGAGAGAAGGGAGACACAGAATCGGAAACAGGCTCCAGGCTCTGAGCCATCAGCCCAGAGCCTGACGCGGGGCTCGAACTCACGGACCGCGAGATCGTGACCTGGCTGAAGTCGGACGCTTAACCGACTGCGCCACCCAGGCGCCCCAGCAGGTTCCAGGTTCTGAGCGGGGTCAGCACAGAGCCTGACTCGGGGCTCGAACTCAAAAACTGCAGATGATGACCTGAGCCAAAGTCGGATGCTTAACCGATTGAGCCACCCAGGCGCCCCATCTTTTAATAGTTTTAAAGTGAAATATCAGATCATTGTAGTTCCATGAGTGGATCACGCATTCACAGAATATTGGGAGTCGTCTCTTTTTGTCTCTGTGTACTGCTTTCATTATTTTGTTTGAGTAAAGGGCAGACTGGAGTAATGAGAAGCCTAAAGGATTTGAAACCCCTTTTTCATCATGTCTGTATTATAATGTTACCAGCTGGCTTCTGCCTTATATAACTTGTTCCTCCCTGTAACATTGCATAAGACGGTGTGTTACCCTATGCTGTGAGATACTTCGATTTGGATGAATGATGAGTTATATATACAACGTTGGAGGAAAATATAAAACTGATAAGCCATTCATCTGATATCTGTTCAGAGTTCCAATTCCATTCATATCTATTAAGATTCAGTTTCTCTTTTCTTTTTGCAAGAAAAAGGAAAGTACAATTTATTTGTAAAAGTATACTTCAAAAAATTGTGCTTCAACGTTTGTACACATAGCTTTGACGGGAGAGATTACTAATTAACCTGAACCATTACATTAAAATGTCAACCAAATAAATATTAAGTGAGCCTAATTTAAATTTTTTTTTTAATTTAAAGGCTTTTTTTTTTAAATGGATGCACAAGAAAATACGCAGGATACATAGATTTATACGAATGTATTTATGATAATTCTAGTGGATTCAATAAACAATGACCCCCTAACATATATACCTAATTCTCCATGTGTTTGTTTATTTTAGAATGTCAGTTTTTTACTAACCTCTCTTTATTTTTGCATATTTTAGCATCAATTCATATTATTATTTATGTCTCCTTATAGTTATAAAGAATATACCCAGTCCGCCATTTCTGCAATTTAAAGATTTTTTAAAAATTAGGACTTTAGGGGCACCTAGGTGGCTCAGTCGGTTAAGCATCCGCCTTCGGCTCAGGTCATGATCTCACGGTTCGTGGGTTCGAGCCCCACATCGGGCTCTGTGCTGACCGCTCAGAGCCTGGAGCCTGCTTCAGATTCTATGTCCCCCTCTCTCTCTGCCCCTTCCCCACTCGCGCTCTGTCTCCCTCTGTCTCAAAAATAAATGAACATTAAAATTTTTTTAATTAAAAAAATTAGGACTTTAATGAAAACAATTGTCTTAGAGTAATAATCCCCGCCATTTCTTATATCCAGTATTATGTGCTTTTTCATCGGAGTAAGAACTTTGAATAAACCAAAGCTACTGTGATTGTAATAAGTGGATATACACCAGGCAATGTATGATGATTTCTCCATAAACCCTACTGTGCAGATGTGAAGGAGAGGGATTAAGTATCTTGCCAAATTACAGGCACCTAGAAAGTCAGAAGCCAAATGTAACCATCAAATCCCAGTTCCCCTTAAACCTGTATTCTTTCTCTTACGCCACAAATTCTGGGTATTCTTCTGTCTGTGTGTGGTGTTTATTTTTACCACCACTGCTCTCAAGTCAGGGTCTCTAATTCACAATCATTCTTCCACCACAGTCTTTTTTCTGCCCCTTCGCTTGCGAGTCTATCTACAAAGACCATTCAAACCATAGTGGCTTTGACTGCTTTAACAGGGTGGGGGGAAAAGAGGACTCTCTCGAAAACACAAAATGGCCACTTCTTCCACAAGGATTAAAGTAAAGATTACGTGTCCATCTCTGACGAGGCCACATTTTACAAGAGAAATGATTGCTGCCGGGGTCACCTCTCTCTCTCCTCTTCCTTCTTTGTCTTTTGCAAACCTTTCTGTTTTCTGCTTCAGGACATAATTATGGCCTCTTGTGTTTAAACAACAAACCATACGCTTCTGGTCTGTGACTCTCAGCTTGTTAAGTTTGATGTATTTCTGGAATCTGTATGGGTTATGTGTGTGATGTTAAGTCTAGGGCTGTGGCCATGGAGGTGGGAATAGGGAGTGGTAAACACTAGACGCTTCCTTTGCCCTTGACACTCATATCATCGAATTTAGGGGAAAAGACATAAAACAATGGACCATAAATGAAAGCAAGACAACAATATTCATGATGCCACTAAATGTTATAGAATTTAGAGGAATAGAATATTTGCACACATATCCATATCCATATATATATATATATACACATACATATCTCCATAAATACACATATCCTAATATATATACATATATGCACCCCAATGTATATATCACAAGTATTATTTCCTTGCTATAATATATTACCTATTTATATTACCTTACTAATTAATATACTACTTATCCCCTTACTAATTCACATATGCATATGTGTGTGTGTATATATATATATATATATATACATATACATATGTATATGAAAGAAATCTTGAGCTAGGTTATCTTTGAGAGAAGTTCAGGTAAAGTCCATGCAGGAATGAAGATCTGCTCCCTTCAGGTGTGGCCTGAGGGAAATACAATGACGTGTTTTTTCCCTTTGTTCAAGTTCCTCAGTGCTTTTTAAAAGCACTCTGTAATTTTTCTCATATACATTTGAAGTATTTCTTGCTAGGTTTACATCAAAGAATTTTATTTCACTCTGCTACCTAAGCATTGCCCCTAAGTGTGCGTGGGACACACTAGAGCCCTGTCCTTGGTGGTTGGCCTCATGCACTCTTATTAGGCACCATGGGAGCACCTTTGCAACTCGATTGGGGAAGATGTCTGTGGGTATGTTTTCCTTTACCTCTTCTAGTCGCTTAGTCTTTTTCTATGAGGAGATTTGTAGAGGTTCAGAATCTTCGTTGGTATCGTGCTCTTGTTTTGACCAGAAGCCTGTTCTTTGATGGTTGATTTTTATTTAAATCTACTCGACATACGACATCCTGTAAGTTTAACGTCATATACTGCATGTTGATTTGACACATTATATATTGCCATATGATTGCCACTGTAGCATCTTCATTTATGTATCTCTATCAAGTCACAGAATTATAACTTCTTTTATTCAATAGCCAAGATATGGAAACAATCTAAGTGCCCATCGACAGATGGATGGATAAAGATATTCTTTTATGATTTCGGCAATTCCTTCGTTTTGGAAGACTTAACTGTACTTTAAATAAAAAAGGAAAATTAACATCGGTTTTGCAGTGATTTCAAGTAATTGATAAGAGACAATTTGTTTACCCTGTTGTTATCGTTTAATTTATCTCAAATTATCAATGAATTTATTCGTTCAAAAAAAATAGCCCTGGTGACAAAGTTACAAAAGCATATTGGGCTGTAGGAAAAGTATAAATAGATATAAGCATCAAGGACTTAAACTGATCATATTGTCAGGTCCAGGAATTGCACTTCCAAGAATCCATTCTGAAAAAAAGGTATCAGGAATTAAGATGGTAATTTATGCACTGGATCATTTGTTATAACATAATTTATAACAGTAAAAACTCGGAAACAGAATGCGAGTTCCCAAAGAAATGGTTCAATAAATAATAATATGCTATAAAATAATAACACGTGTCTCCTTTGGGTCAGAGCTGAGATGCATATAAATTTGAGGGACGTCTTGGGGAAAAAGTTAAACCATATTTACGATTAGTTTTGCTCTGTGTGGAGAAGTGCCTAGTAGACTGAGCAGAAAAAAGACTGGTCAGAAGAAATCCAGAGCGACGACGGTTTGCAGAGAATCGAAGAAAACATCACGATAAAGGAAGGCTTTTGCTATTCCAAATCAAATAGTAGAACAGGGCTGATGAGTCAAATGGGGGTAGTGGTTCCAAATATAGTACAGTGTCACTTGAACTTGTCTGATACAGACATCCTGGCTGTGAGCAGCTCTCTTGGGGAAAATGGTACTGTTTCATTTCCGGCCAGCTAGATAAATGGGAAGAACTCACCATGGCTAATTTGAATATACACATTAAAAAAAAAAAAACGATTAAATAGTCACATCCCTACCTGTTTTGTTTAATTTAAATGTAATTGTATATATTTAAAATATCATATTAAGTAATGTATTATCATAGAAAACTAGTTTTCTACTGTCACATTTTATGAGTTAATTTTATTCAAACTCCTCTCTTTAAATTTTGACATCAGTATTTTTGTCATCATTACAGCCAATTTCGAGTCATCTATCATAGTTTTCAATAGCACATTATCTTCAATTCTCATCCAAGTTGTTTTAAGTACTGCGCTTTTTCAATCTGAGTATGATACTGTTTTTGGAAATTTTATCCTAATTGCCTAAACAACAAGCTATAATTTGCATAACGTGATATTTTATTTTTTTCAGGAATCTTGTTGATATATATACCACATTTGCACAGGGTGATTGGTTTTATCATATTTGTAGTGGCATCCAACATTTGTAAGTAAAAGCTTCTAAAAACGGAAAAAATTCACCAATATCTGTTAAATGTCCTTCCCAACTCTTTTGCCTGTATTGTGACTGAGAGTAGGGGAGTTTAATATGGCCTTGAGGAGGACGATAAATGTATATTTCTGTCCATTCAAAGTGAATGCAAACTGACCCTGTCTTTCCAATAGGGATTGATACTAACTGATTTGCCAAATCAGTGGCTAAACATCAGGCTCCCAACTTGCGTGTTGAGCTAATGAAGGTACCACATCCAGCACAACAGCAGTGACTGGGGCCACCACTTGGGTAAGTTCAGGCTAGCTCACTGTCGTCTAACATATTCCACCTGAGCCTTTCAGTGGTCAGACCGGAGACACCAATGCAGACCTAATGGGGACCACGACTCCTGCTTCTTTTATAAGCTGGACGGTGGCCCTAATATGTGTCATTCTACCTGAGATACAGTTTTAATTCTAATTTAATATATTGGCTGAGGAAGAATACAATATCAGGGTCGTTTAGTTGTTCTGTATTACCAATTACATACCTCTCTATACTTGTTAGGAAGTCAGTGTGGGAATACTCCAAGAATAACTTGCCTTCCATATTTCCCCAGTGTGATAAGGGACCATAATCATACTTGGGGACAACTGGTGTCATGTTAGCTCAGACACTTTATCCATAGGTTTTATTCATTCATGCATTTATTATTTATTTATTTTTATTGAGAGAGATAGAGAGCAAGGGTGGGGGGTGGGGGTAGAGAGAAAAGTGGAGACAGAGAATCCCAAGCAAGCTCCTCACTGTCAGCTCAGGGCCCGATGTGAGACTTGAACTCACGAAGCACGAGATCAGGGCCTGAGCTGAAACCAAGAGTCGGACGCTTAACCGGCTGGGCCACCCAGGTGCCCCTATCCAATAGGACTTGAGACAACCAGCTGTTTCCTTTTCTTAAATAAAGGTATATTTGACCATTAAAAATTATACATGTTTAAGGTGTATAATGTAATGATTGGATATATGTATACATTATGAACAAAATTGTCACATTCAGGATTATTTAACATGTCTCTCACCCCAGATAGTTACCACTTTTGTGTCTGTATGTGATATGAATACTTAAGATCCGGCTTCTTAGTAAATTTCAGGTATGCAGCACAGTAATTGGCAACTATGGTCACACTGTTGTGTATTAGACCCAAGACTTACCCTTGCACGACTAAAACTTTGTTCCCCTTGACCGTCACCTCCCTATTTCCCTGCTCCCCGCCCCTCGTAACCACCATCTAACTCCCGGCTTCTATGAATTTGACCATTTTGGATTCCACATAGAAGAGAGATCACACAGTATTTGTCTTTCTGCATCTGGCTTATTTTACTTAACATAATACTCTCCAAGTTCGTCTGTGTTTTCACAAATGGCAGAATTTCATTCTCTTTTAAGGCTGAATAATATAATATTTTCTTTATTCATTCACGGATGGCATTTACTCTTATTTCTATAGCTTGGCTCTTGTGAATAATGCTTAAATAAACATGGGAGTACAGCTATGTCTTTGAGATCCTGATTTCATTTTATTTGGCTGTCTACCCAGAGTAGCTATTATCTTTGCTTCCATATCCTGACATTCAAGTAGCCATGGGTTCTTTTGGAGAAGGAAGATTGGGGAACCCATTCTGAATATACACGTTCATGCTGCAATGTCCTTCCTCTCAATTGATTTTTCTGGGTCTGAGAACTGGCTTACCTCTGGGCACAGGGTAAGGATTCTGCCTTTTCCGTTGCTGTAACTGACATCAGTTTTCCGCTCACGTGCTCTTGCTTTTGTGTTTTTGTTTGTATGGGTCAAACAATGCCCTTGTGGACCGTGCATCTTTGATCCACTCCTAAGAACACCAGTGGCTGTTAGGTAGTCCCCTGAATTCTTGCAGTCAAGTCTCCCTGACTGCTATTGTGGCTCCGGTGATCGTTGTAGAACTTACATCCAGCTTGCCTGTGATGGTTACGTGCTGATACTTTGCAACTAAATTTTTGGAATCCTCTCATCTCCCTTGACGGTAAGGAGCCCTTTCTGTAGCAGCGTCCCTACTGTCCACACTTGCCTTTGAAGAACAGTCAACAGGAATGTTCTCACCGGGATATTCTTTATTGCTTTAGTGAAGGAGCATCCTCTGGGTCCATCAGAGAACATGGTCAGTTTGTGGGTTCTCTTTTATTATATCATAAATCCGTTCCATCATGCCCACCTGCAGGCCCTTTGGTGAAGAATTCAACCTTCTTATAGAAGGAACATCACCACCTTAGGTGAGCCAAACTGATACTTAATTCTGTTATCGGTGTAGGGAGGTGAATACAAATCATATGGAGGACAAATGTCTTGTGAGGCATATGCCTCATATGGAGCCTCTGTATCATCTACAGGCAGGTGGGAGTGGAATACCTCTGTTAGCTTAGTGGGTTCAAGGGAGTATGAATTCAAAGTCATAGTACATCTCTACATGTCCCTGTTCCTAAATTGAGTAGTCTTCTCTATGACGGGTCTGAATATTTAGCCAAAGGAGATTGCTAGGGCAAGAATTGGGCCTTCTCATCATGTTATGGACATACTTTTTGGTACAATCTGCCCTGTAACGTTAGGATCTAGAAATCTCTTTAAATGTTACCAGACAAACTTTCTGGTTGGTTTTTACATCATGTCTTAGGCTGGTAATTGACTGCCCTAGACCTGCAACTTTATTTCTTCAGAGTTTCAGTTTCATTTAAGAAGAACCAACCTTCTGGTTACCATTGCTACTGTCACTCTCACATTTTTAAGGTATCACATGAGCCACTACTCTCCTTCAGCCTTCATCTGTTCCAATTTGACACAGGTAAAAGTCTGGATAATTGTGATGCTAGAACATGTAAGGAAATATTTCCACTTCCTTAATCACCAGCAACAGAGCTCTTATGGTCTGGCCGGCACACAATCCAATTCTAAAATCCCATCCTGAGGGTTTGAACCCTGCACTTGTCTAAATTCAGGTTGCCTCAGAAGCAAACCCTGAACGAGGATTCAAGGGCAAGAATTTATTTGGGAGGTGAAGGAACCACCAGTACGGGAATGGTAGGTGAGAAAAGAAAGGTAAGGCAGCCAATACAAAATGGCAGTGTGTATGCAGAACTAGTGTATTAAGTCCTCTGGGGGACCCTGGGAGTCATTGCCCTGCAGGGAGGAATGAGGTGAAGCATTTCATACCCCAACTTTTAACAATCATCGGTTTGGTGCTCTGCGTGTGGTGAAGGGATGGTACCATTGACTTTTCCATGACTTCCATCTTTCCACACCAGCAGAAATTGGCTCCAGTGGCAGGAGAAATGCCTCCGTCAAAGGAATGTAGGTGATTACAATCGGTAGGCTGATATATATATATATATATATATATATATATACTAAGAATATGAGTGAGCAGATATGGGCAGTGCAACAACAGAATCTCTTTCACACCCTACGCTCTATAGCCTAGGTTTCATGCCGTTATATTGACCACTTGCCCATCCTTTCGCCATACATTTGCCGGTAGATTCATGCCCATGTTGTTTCTTCCCATCCTCTGTGAGGGTTGCTTCATCAGATATCAAATGCATTCAAGAAAAATAGATGATAAAATATCTCCATTATGTTTTAATCTTGCTCAGAGAGGCAAGGTCGATCAAGAATAGGAGTACTCAAAATTTTTGACCTGTATAAGATTTTTATTCTTGCTATTTCATCACCGAAGTGCTGTTTACTAAGAAAAGCAGATAAAACTTGCTTTTTTCTTATCTTTCAAGGGAGAGATGATTATAATGTTCAGTGCAGAGTTACCTCTGCATACACCAAATTCTCTGAACTGTACGAATCTATTCAAACATTAGGAGACTTGGGCACATGATTTGAAGCTCCTGTTGATATACCTTTGATGACTCTCAAAGAAAGGAGGGGGGTGTTGAGATCTCCTAGTGGTAAAGGCAGTCTTTTGGGGGGTGGATTAAAAGAGCAGCACAAGGGGGCACCTGGGTGGCTCAGTTGATTAAGCTTCTGACCTCGGCTCAGGTCATGATCTCACCGTTCATGAGTTCGAGCCCCGCATAGACCTCTGTGCTGACGGTGCAGAGCCTGTTTGGGATTCTCTCTATCTCTCCCTCTCTCTCTCTGCCCCTCCCCCCTCTCTATTTCAAAACAAGTAAATAAACTTAAAATAAAATAGAAGCACATGAGTCCTAAATTATAAAAGTAGTAGTCAGTGCTATGTGGCAAAGTGGTTAAATCAGTAGCTATTAAAGACTAGAGCAATTAACGATCAGTGCAGTGTAAGTACAAAAAGGCGCATTTATCAGTGACCTAGGATAGAATATGACACATAGGAAAAATAGAAATTTTGTGCTGCTATATTGATTCCAGAGTGATATGTTTTAAGTTCGATTGACATGAATAGATCGTAGGTAAGAGGTCACGGCTTTCATCGTGTCAACGACCAAGTTACCACGCACTTTATGATGGCGGTGGTCGATTCGTTATTGTGGGAACTATATTTCCAACAATGTTGAAATTAAACCGTTAAAAAAAAAACCACCTTGGGTGGTATTTAGGGCAGGTAATCAGTCAGAATGTAACTGGGAGATGAAATCACTCTAATTCCTTGAAATAGAGAGAGTTTACTATAGGGAATTGTCACGCAGGGGACGAACGCGCTGAAAATCCAAACAGAAGGTGGTGAACAACCCAGAATCTAGCAACAGCAGGAAGCTGCCAAGCCCCGGATGCTAGAGGACACGAGGGAAAGAGTGGTAGCACCGCAACTCAGGGGCAGAAGTGCCTACTGGAGCTGTGATGGGCTGGCTTGTCCGGCAGGCAGCGGGGACACAAGGAGATGTAACCACTTCTGGGGACGCTACAGAAGGCAGAGCCAGCAGAGAAACAGGTCCTCCATTTCTTCCTACTTCTAGTCTCCCAGCCTCTACTCTCTGCCAACGCCTTCCGCTGGGCAGAGGGCACCGGGCCAGCTGGCACGGATGCCTAGGAAATGTCTGCAGAGGAGAGGAGGGGAGGAAGAAAGGTGGGGGGGGACCCAGGAATGAAACCGAAGGGCTGGCATGAGAAAGGCATGATTTCCAGTCAAAAGAATTACGTTTCTTGATGTGGCATCGAGTTGAGAGGTTTTCTGTAAGCAAACCAGGAGGTGCGGCTGAAGAGTCAGTTTCACCTCACTGAGAATTAAGCAGTTATGTCCGAAAACGGGAGGACTTTGTTCTTGGTGCTATTTCAGAGCACTGGCTCCAAGAACAGAGATTGGCACGGGCAATGAGGCAAGCTGCCAGGGTCACTGAAGAGCCCGCGGGACAACATGCATGGGGGCGCTGTGTGCCGCTTCTGAACGGAGAATTTAAGAGCCACCACCTGCGGGGCGCCTGGGTGGCTCGGTCGGTGAAGCACTGGACTTGAGCTCAGGTCATGATCTCACGGTTCGCGGGTTCGAGCCCCACGTCGGACTCTGTGCTGACAGCTCGGAGCCTGGTGCCTGCTTCGGATTCTGTGTCCCCCTCTCTCTCTGCCCCTCCTCGTGCTCTCTCTGTCTCCCCAAAAATGAAAAAAAGGTTGAAAAAAATGAATTAAAAAAAAAGCCAACCTGCAGTTCTACTCTTATTCTTTTCCCTCCGCCCTGAGAGCGTCCTATCACAAATAAGGTACCGCTGACCTATAAAAGACGAATCTGGTTGCCAACCTCCCTGGTTGTGATCAAGCCCTGAGATTGCGGGCTTCTTGAGTTTTGGTTCTTGCAGCACAACTCAGTGACAACTGACCTGAGGGACCCTTCTCCGCTTCCTGTCCATGGAACAACTTAGGTCACCCCTCTCCAGCTCACGGACACCCAGTCATCTTTGAAATGCAATTTTGGTTCCATTTCTCCTAGCAACATTTTTACCCCCGCGCCCCCCCCCTCCGACGAGGCTAGCTCTCTTCGTTTTACCTACTGTAGAAATAACGTTCTTCCTTTGAAGGCAACTGTTACTTTTGCATTTTATCTCACGTCTTTTGAGATCTTTCAGTTTGTTCCAATAGTTCATTTGAACATTATCCCTGAAAAACTCTGCGCTCTGAGGCAGTCATAATTATTTAACAATCATAATTTATTTCACAAAGTCATAATTTCAGGCATCATAATTATTAAATCATTCACCAAGTTCTCGACATCCATTCTCCTTTTAAAGTGCTTCCATCATAAATATGCATGTGCTTTGAGCAATTAAACTACATGGCATGATGGTCTCTTTCCTGCAACACAGCTATTATATCACCCATCTGATCTTTTATGCATTTCAAAAATATATCTGTAGTTGTGCCCATTATGTTTCCAACATTCTCCTTTCTAGATTTCTTAAGGTATAATTAGCATACATTATATTAATTTCAGGTGCACAACCGTTAATAATGGTTCGGTATTTGTATATACAGCAAAATAATCACCGTGATAAGACTAGTTCACATCCATCACTGTGCATGGTTACCAAATATTTTTCTTGTCATGAGAACTTTAAAGATATGCTCTGTCAGCAATTTTCAAATATGCAATGTAGTATTATTTTAAAATCCTTATTTATTTTTGAGAGACACAGAGAGACAGAGCACGAGCAGGGGAGGGGCAGAGAGAAAGGGAGACACAGAATTGGAAGTAGGCTCCAGGCTCTGAGCTGACAGTACAGAGCCCGCGTGGGGCTCGAACATACAAACCGTGAGATCATGACCTGAGCTAGTCAGACGCTTAACTGACTGAGCCACCCAGGTGCCCCTGCAATGTAGTATTATTAGCTATAGTTGCCCTGCTCTCCGTTACAGCCCCATGATGTTTTTAAATATGTAAAGGTCTTTAATCCAAAGTAAGTAGCTTACAAGAGATAAGAATCTTGATACTCGCCATGAAGATTACAAACAATTCCAAAACCATTATTTTTCTAAATTCAAGATCCTGCTACATCTACCACTAGAGCGCTAACGAATGCTGTGGACTGTTTGATTTGAACTATTTCATTTCAGCTGATGTGAAGCCCAAAGAGTTGTGCTTATTGATCTAATGGATAGAGTGACAGGTGTCTGGAGACCTCTAAATTTATCTCATGTCAATTTTTTTTTTTTTTTTTTTTTTTTAATTTTTTTTTTCAACGTTTATTTATTTTTGGGACAGAGAGAGACAGAGCATGAACGGGGGAGGGGCAGAGAGAGAGGGAGTCACAGTATCAGAAACAGGCTCCAGGCTCTGAGCCATCAGCCCAGAGCCCGACGCGGGGCTCGAACTCACGGAGTGCGAGATCGTGACCTGGCTGAAGTCGGACGCTTAACCGACTGCGCCACCCAGGCGCCCCTATCTCATGTCAATCTTATGTTTTTTCTCTTTATTGTTGCTTCAAATTTTAATTTCTTAGGGATGTTATATATTACAGACGGATCAATTTATATTCAGAATAATTAGTAGCTTGCGTTAAAGGAATGCTCCTCAATCATAAGCTAAGCAACATTAAAATAAAATTAAAATGGTTTGTGCCCTTGTGTGCCTCAGCTGTTGTACAAAGATAATAATTTTTTGGACTTTGTGGCGTGGTAGAGACAATTTCAGGGATTTTATTTTCTCTCTCATCTGGAGAGGAAATTGAGAGAGGGAAGGATTGCTATGAACAACTTGGTTTTAGGTAACAGCCAACCAATTAAAAGCTTAATAGTATTTTTCATAAAAGTACTAGCCTTCACTATCTTTCTCCATTAAAACTGCTTTTAATTCTCTCCATTAATCACGAATGTTAATGTACAATGTATCCATGTCCAAGTGCAATGTATCTTATCTCCCTGGCAAAACAGGAAATGAAGAGACAGATAGAAATGATTTTGCTCACTCACAAGTGGAGGTGGTGACATTAATTCAACTCAGTTGAAATTTATCTTCCCTAGAGTGCCCAAACTTCCAATTCATATATTCTTTAAAAGTAGGTATTTGTAAATTAAAAAATCCATTGTACTTCTATATACCAGTAGTGAAAAATTGGAATTAAAAAAATTTTTTTAAAGGACAATGCCATTTGCATTAGCACGAGAAATATATACTTAGGGAGAAATCTAATAAAATGTGTACAGGATCCATGCTGAAAAACGTAAGCTTCTGATGAAGAAATCAACAAACATGGAAACAAATGAAGAAATATAATGTCTATATAGTTTGAAAGATTGAGTACAGTGAAAATGTTGCTTCTCCCTATTTAGATCTGTAGATTCAATGCAATCCCAATCAAGGTCTTAGTAAGCGTTATTCATAGGTCATTCATTCAATACAGAGGATTCAGTCATTCGCTACTAATCCTTTGTTCAATTTAAGTTTACTTATTAAATTCAAGTTAAGAAGATAATGGCAGGGCTGTTAGATAAAATATCCCTGATCTGGGTGTAACTGACAGCCTTTCTCATGGCCTCCAAATTAGATTCTATGTGAGCACAGGATATTCTTGGTTGAGTTCCATTGACATAGTTATAGATACTTTCATTATGAGAGTGTTTCCTTCTTTCTGTATAATTTAGTGGACATTAAGAAAGACTATTTCATAGTCATTTGGAAGAAATTGGAAGAAATAAAAGTTAAAAAAACCCCGAATAACTCCAAATTTAGTATTAAAGGGAAATTTAAGGTAAGTATTTTGAGATGGTTATGAAAAGAAAATAGAGAATCAGATCATCATTACACACTTTTATTGTATACAAATAAATTCAGTTTCCTAAGGGAATAGAAGTTGGTAAAGTATATAAGTTTGCAGTCATCAATATAGCATAGAAGCATTTGCAGCGAGTTATTTGTCCGGAAAATGTAATACTAAAAGTTTTTGTATATATTACATTGCCAATCTATGAGACATGCATACATGCCAAAAGTGAAAACAATTTGCATAAATATTTTGAGCTATTTCTAAATGAGAAGAGAAAAATACAGGATTCATTTCTATCATACGACTATTAATGTGTGTACATTACTAAGATCATAAAAGTAAACCTATTCAGTGCATGTTTTTCTTTAACATTGTTCTACACCTGGAAAGAACAAAAAAACACATGTTATTGCCAAGACAGTGATTCATAGACAGGCATTGATAAGTTTCAATTATTTTGCAACAGGTATTGAAAAGATAGTGGGGGGCGGGCACTCGGGTGGCTCAGTCGGTTAAGCATCCGACTCTTTCTCAGCTCAGGTCACGATCTTAAGTTCGTGGGATTGAGCCCCGCGTGGGGGTCTGCACTGACAGCATGGAGCCTGCTTGGGTTTCTCTCTGTCCCTAGTGCACACATGGGCTGGCTCTCTCTCTCTCTCTCTCTCTCTCTCAAAATAAGTAAGCTTTATATTAAAAAAAAAAAAAAAAGACAGTGGGGTATATTCCAAGAGATCTGCTCGGGTGGTAAGACATCTATTTCTTGGTTACTTACCGACATTTTCATTTCAAACCTGTCATTCTTTCTGATACCAAAAAACGTGTTAGCCCATTCTAGGTGATCTCAGTATTACAGGTTGAAGCTCAGTCTTTCCAGAATTCTCCATTCCTATCCCGATCCCCGTCCCACCTGTACCAGCTTCCTCCAGGTGTATCTCCTGGAGTCACAACGTTGGGAGCTGGGGTGGTTGAAGCAGCCTTTCGTCCTGGGGCTGCGTGGGTCCGTGTTTGCGTTCATGTGCCACGTCCCATCCAGTCCTCAGGATGATCGACTCCAAACCCTGGTGTCTGCTGAGGTCGTCAGTGTTTATTCAGGATCTTCTTGTGGAGTTCACACAACAGCCCCCTGCTTCGTCTCCTTGGTCCAAATAAAACCCTCCTTCGGCTCTGCTCGTGCTCCCTCAGCTAACCTCCAGGCCCTTCTCACAGGGGCGAAGACATTCTGGAGCTTTTTCCATTCTTCCTTGAAGCCATGTGTCACCCGGTGTCTCCTCACCCCGTGGGTCTGTTGCCCTCACCTCCGGGCCGCAGGAATCCTGCCTGGTGTTTGCTGGGAGGGCAGCGGCTGCCTACATCGTTTTCATTCGAATCTAACGTCATGTTTTTAAAAATGTCCTTCCCACCTGCAGCCACAGGTTATCATTTCAGACTGTGCAGTGTTCCCCCAATCTGGGAATTCTTTGCATATTTGTTGCCCCCGTGTGGAGGAGAAGACTCAAGAAAAATGCCTCTTGTGCAAAGACCTCCCTCTGGCCTCCACGTCTTTTCCCTGCGTCACACCTGCTGTCAGGAGTCAAAACAGCCCCCGTGGCAGTCAGCTCCAGAGACGTGGAAATGAACTTGGAGCTGCCATGGCCGCAGCAGAGGTCTCGGGGGACAGCGAGACGACCACATTGCCCTTTTAGAGGTCAGAAGTAGGAGCATGCATACACAGAGATCCCCAAGAGGACACATGGCAAGTCAACTACCGCTGTTAACAAAATAATACTGCTATTATTAATTTTTTTTCTCCACGGAGATTTCCTAATAATATAACCAGGTCTCTTAGATGCAAAGGAATGCAGACGAGAATTGTTCATTTTGGAATAAAACTTTACAAAGTGACAACAGGAGAGAGATGCTAAAAGATCTGGATTACGATTATTCCGTCGGTGCCTGCTCGGCGTTTGGGGGCCGGAAAGTACCTTAAAATCGATAGAAAGTGGGGGCACCTGGCTCAGGCAGTTAAGCGTCCACTCTCGATTCCAGGGCAGGGCGTGGTGTCCCGGTTCTTGGGATCGAGCCCCGGGTCAGGCTCCCCGCTGACGGTGTGGCGCCTGCTTGGGATCCAGTCTCCTTTTCTGCCCCTTTCCTGCGCGTGCGCGCGCGCTCGCTCTCTCTCTCTCTCTCTCTCTCAAAAGAAATAAATGAACGTTTTAAAAGAATGATACAAAGTGTGCTTTCATGACGGAGACTTAAGCAAAATGATAGAAATTTTTCTGAAACGATTTGATAGAAGAGTAGTAAACGGTGAAAGGCTACATATACGTTACCCAATTCTGCAGGCTTCAAAAATTGAAAATATTCAAAAGCATCCGTGGGGGGGATACATGTTTTCACCAACTCCTGTTCACCTCGTTGGTGAAGAGGGATTCCCATCCAAGGGTTATGGGTGCGGTTGCTTCGGGAGGAGATAGATGTGGTTTATTGTTGTAGACACCCACAGCCTGGGAGAGGAGGACACCACACGTGCTGTGGGGCCACACCATGTCGTACTTGGGAATAGAATGAACAATAAGGCCCACGAAGGCAGGCAGCTGACTATCAAGGGGAAGGTTGGCTCTTGATGCCTGCTGGGGATGCAGTTGGTGCGGCTGAATGATCCCACAGGCTGGAGGGAGGGAAGCCCACTACTCAGGGGTGGTCACAAACTGCCCGGTCCCCACAATAAAGAGCAGCAAGGGGACCTTATCCATGGCAACGGCGGGGAACTTGTAGTTAAGCCATTCTAGGCTCTTCTGGATTTTCCCAGATGTCAAGAGACACACCCTGGGTCTAATTTGTAGGCCTGGTACCACAGGGCACTCGAAATCCCCAAACGGTGACTTCAAAATCACAAAATTTCCAAAGAGGCCAAAGAGGGGCACGTCGCCACAAGAAGTAAAGGGTAATACGAAGCAATCTGAAAGGGACGCAGTTTGCGATAGAACATGTATTGTAGAACGAGAAATTCAGAAACATCTAAGGGCAACTACAGAATTGAGAGACCGAATCTGTAAGGACATTGTCATTGAGGGCAGAAGTAAAGGACGCATTAGCTCCAATCAAATCCGTAAGCGTAACCTCCAATTCAACTATACTTGACAAGCACAAGAAGAGATCCTCTCTTTGGGTAGGTTGGCCTGTGTCGTTATAAACCAGGGGTCAGCAGACCTTTATTTATTTATTTGTTTATTTATTTATTTAAGCCAGGTCGCAAATGTTTCAGGCTTCACGGGCCAGAAGTTCTGTCATAACTACCGAAACCTGTTGTAGCATGAATGCAACCCTAGATAGTATATACATACATGGGTGTGGCTGTGTCCCAATAAAATTTTATTTACTTATTTATTTTTGAGACAGAGAGAGACAGGGTACGAGCCGGAGAGGGGCTGAGAGAGAGGGAGACCCAGAATCCGAAGCAGGCTCCAGGCTCCAAGCTGTCAGCACAGAGCCCGACGCGGGGCTCGAACTCAGAGCCACAAGATCGTGACCTGAACCAAAGTCTGACACGCAACCAACTGAGTCACCCAGGCGCCCCAATACAGTTTTCTTCATAAAAAGAGCCAATGGAGCAGATTCGGCCCACGGTGGTAGTTTGACCACCCCTGAACCGTGTGTTGATAACATTCAATACATAATGAATGAAATTCCAGGCCTCTGTCTGTAATCTACATCAGGAGGCAGAATATGATTTATCAAAGCTTCTTTCCTAGGAGAGAGAAAAGGTCCTGCATGAATATAATTTCTCCTACTGATGGAGAATTTTTGAATAAAATTTAAAACGTTTTAAAAGAATGTTTATCTGAATATTTTAAATTTTGTTTTCTTATTGATTCTAATTATTAATGTGCCATATCATGACATATTTAAAAGGATTTTTTTCTCCCCTAGTGCCTAGAGATTTAAACTATGATTTCAAATTCAGAATTCTCTAGTGTATTTCTCTTTCTTACTCTGTTCTTTGAAGTAAGCATTCCATGTTCTCGGTTTCTTTTCTACTTTCATCTTTTCACATAGTTGGGAACCATAAGAAATGTTCTATAATTGAAATTATAACCTGGGAATCCAAAAAGAAAAAAAAATTGAAAATGAGGAATGAAGCATTTTAATGGAGAAGAAAAATATAGAGTGAAATGTTTTAGTGTTTATCCTGGGACTGTGACCCATAACAGAATGTCATCTGTTTTCTCCTTTATAAAAATATAAGATACTCATGCTAAAAGTACCCTTTCTAAATTATTTTATTTTATTTTTTTTCTATACGTTACTCAGCGCTCATCATAAGTGTCCTCTTAATTCCCATTACCTATTTCACCCATCCCCCCACCCACTCCCTCCCTGGTTACCATCAGTTTGTTTTCTGTAGTTAAGAGTCTGTTGTTTCAGTTTGTCTCTTTCTTTCTTTGTTCGTTGGCTTTGTTTCTTAAATTTCACATGAGTGAAGTCATAAGGTGTTTGTTTCTCTAATTTATTTCGCTTAGCCTAATACTCTCTAGCTCCACGTATGTTGCTGCAAATGACAAGAATTCATTCTTTTATGGCTGAGTAATGTTCCATGGTATGTATGTGTATATATACCGTGTGTGTATATATATATATATATATATATACATATATATATATATGTGTGTGTGTGTGTGTGTGTGTGTAAAGATAGTGGATATAGATATCCAGTGGAAAGACACGTGGGTTGCTTGCTTCCATAATTAAACTATTGTAAATAACACTGCAATAAACAGAGGAGTGTGCATATCTTCTCAAATTAGCATTTTTGTATTCTTTTGGTAAATACTCAGTAATGGGATTACTGGATCAAATGGTAATTCTCTTGTTAATTTTTTGAGAAACCTCCATACTGTTGGCCACAGTGGATGCACCAGTTTGCATTCCTACCAATAGTGCATGCATGAGTGTTCCTTTGTTTCCACATCCTCGCCAACACTGGATTTTTCTTGTTGTTAATTTTAGCCATTCTGGCAGGAGCGATGTGATATCTCAGTGTGGTTTAGATTTGCATTTCCCTGATGATGAGTGATGTTGAGCATCTTGCCATATGTCTGTTGGCTATCTATAAGTCTTCTTTGGAGGAATGTCTGGTCATGTCTTCTGCCCATCTTTTAATTGAATGATTTATTTTGGGGGGTGTTGAGTTGTATAAGTTCTTCGTATATCTTGGGTGTTGAGTTGTATAAATTCTGTATTTATATACTAACCCTTTATTAGATATGTCATTTGAAAATATCTTCTCCCATCCAGTAGGTTGTCTTTTAGTTTTGTTGATTGTCTCCGTTACTGTACAAAAGCTTTTAATTTTGATGTAGTCCCAATGTTTATTTTGCTTTTCCCCCTTGCCTCAGAAGACATGTCTAGAAAATGTTTCTATGGCCAGTGTCAGAGAAATTGCTACCTGGGCTTGCTTCTAGGGTTTGTTTGTTTGTTTGTTCGTTTCAGGTCTCACATTTAGGTCTTTAATTCACTGGGCATTTATTTTTGTGTATGGTTTGAGAAAGTGATGCAGTCTCAGTCTTTTGCATGCTGCTGTCTGGTTTTCCCATTTGTT
This sequence comes from Lynx canadensis, assembly GCF_007474595.2. NCBI lineage: Eukaryota > Metazoa > Chordata > Mammalia > Carnivora > Felidae > Lynx > Lynx canadensis. The sequence continues at coordinate 159,086,203 of NC_044304.2, read as the reverse complement.
GAAGAGACTTTTTCCCAGTGCATATTCTTACTTCCTTTGTCAAAGACTAATTGACCATATTATTGTGGATTTATTTCCAGGCTCTCTACTCTGTTCTATTGAGCAATGTATCTATCCTTGTGCAAGTACCATACTGTTCTGAATACTACAGCTTTGTAGTATATTTTTGTAGTATACACCCAGTATATATCTGGGAATGTGATATCTCTAGTTTTGCTCATTTTCAAGATTGCCTTGGCCATTCAGTCTTTTGTGGTTTCATGTAAATTTTAGAATTATTTGTTGTAGTTCTGTGAAAAATACTATTGGCATTTTGATAGGGATTGCATTAAATCTGTAGATTGCTTTGGGTAATATGGACGTTTTAACAACATTTGTTCCTCCAATCCATGAGCGTGGAATGTCTTTCCATGAGTCTGTGTCATCTTCAATTTCTTTCACCAATGTATTAGAGTTTTCAGTGTACAGGTCTTTCACCTCCTTGGTTAAGTTTATTCCTAGGTTAAAAATATCCATTTATTTTTGGGGTGCCTGGGTGGCTCAGTCGGTTAAGTTTCTGACTTTGGTTCATGTCATGAGCTTGTGGTTCGTGAGTTCAAGTCCTACATCGGGCTCTGTGCTAACCGCTCAGAGCCTGGAGCCTGCTTCAGATTCTGTGTCTCCCTCTCTCTCTGCCTCTCCCCCACTTGCTCTCTCTCTCTCTCTTTCTCTCAAAAAAAATAAACATTAAAAAATATCCATTTATTTTAGATAATACTATTGGCATGGTGTGAAGAAATTGACCATGCTGTTTTTATCACCTTTCAGGATGATAGACAATTATAATGCCAAGTTTTCACATTTAAAAAGCCTACTTAGCAGTGGAAAAGATGTATAACATTTTTTTTTCTTTTTGTGAAAGCTATTATTTTACATTCATCTAGACATGTCTACACTATTCTTCACAAGAACCAACAATGAATATTAAGGGTGATCTGGATATAAGGAAAGGTCATGTTAGAGGATCATCAAATTCCTTTCAAAGTTATATATTTACTCCTGAAGCCAATTGTTTTAGACTGCATTGTGTTCCTCCAAAATTCATATTGAAGCCCAAACCCCCAATGTAATCAACGTAATGGTATTTGGAAATGAGACCACAGGAAGATGATGGTGGGTCCCTCATGGTGAGATGAATGCGTTTATAAAAAGAGATACCAGAAAGCCTCCTTCACCTTGTGTCTCTGATGTGTGGCCACAGAGAGAAGGTGGCCAGCCTCAAGTCAGGAGGAGAATCCTCGATGAAGGATGAAATCTACTGGCACCTTGATCTTGGACTTCTCCGTCTCCAGGACTGTGAGAAAATAAATTTCTGTTGCTTAGTCTACCCAATCTATGGTATTTTCTTGTGGTAGCCTGAGCAGACTAACACATCAATGATTTCGTTTCAATAAGTAATTCCGTAGAATGTAAATATATTTACTTGTATTCAGTTTGAAATCCCAGACCTGAACCAAATGTGCTAATGATTTCCCTGAGGTAATTTATTTATGTAAAACTTTCTTTCTGTTTCTCTTAATTCCTCTGCCAATTGTCTTTTTATTCAGCAGTCTTCGCTAGAGTTAGTGTGGTCCATCAGTGTTTTAGATATAACTAATGTGCTACATTTTATTCCTGGAGTTATTTTAGACAGTTCATTGAAAATTCAAACCAAAAGCCTGAAGCAATTCTATTAGATTTTTGGAAACTTAAAGTATCTTATTAGGGAGAATAGGGCTGAGAAATTCAAATAGATTTTTTAGTAGTTCAACTATAGATATTTTTAGATGCATACATTTTCAGGTGTGAATGTGATAAATCTGCTTGTACCAAAAAAAAAAATGTGCACCACAGGTTAACAAGGATGTGACTATTAAAAGTCACTTCTTGAATGAAATCTTTTATTTGCCTATTCGGTATTCTTTTTGTATGTTTAGATATTGGTAAATATTTAGCCCACTGATTCTCACGAATGGTGTGTGTTCTGAGGTGGAAGTTAGCATTTAATTATTTGGTAGTGTCTTATAAATGTCCACCTAAAAACATAATAAAGACAGAAGCGATGAAGGTGATATTACTGATAAGATACAAACTACCTTCGTAAATCTAAAAACAACTCAGCAGAACTTGAAGCCTTTCCAAGTGGTCACAGAAAGATCTCAAAGGTTTGAGGCTATTTCTCATACCTTCATGCCTTTGTAAGAAATTCCCAGGAAAAATAAAACAGGTGAAACTATTAATTTATCGCAGATTTTATATCAGATAATATGTAATTTAAAAAATATATGTCCTCTAAATCTACATGTATAGTGAAGCAGCAGGAAGAACAGGCAATGTACCTTATTTCCAAGCTATAAAAGTCTTAGAACTGTGAATTACAAAAAAACTCAATAAAAATACTCAGAAAATTTATAAGATGTGGTCCCTGCCCTTAGCTACTTCTCTTCCATAAAAACTGAAAGTAAAACTCATGTGCGTTTTATTATTCAAAAACGAGCCATTGTTGACTGCAGAGCAAAAGGGGGGGAGCAAAATTATGTGAAGAAAGCAAGATAGTTGATCCGCGAACTAGCCAAAGCAACTGTATCTTCACTTTCATGATTGTGAATACTCACTTCTGTTAGGTAACAAGATGAATGTTTGTAGGACACTCAGAAAAAGCAACAATAAACTAAACACACAAGCCAACATCGAGTTCAGGGACTTCCAGTGTAGCCATTTTATTTGCTGGAAAAATGTTGGTTGCTCCTGTTTTTTGTTTTCTAAACTCTATTTGGCAATAATTTTAAACTTAGAGAATAGTTGCAAAGACAAAATTTGTACAAAGAACATTCTCAGTTCCTTTACCCCGAGGCACTTGCTGCTAACATTTCAACTCATTTGTTTATCCCTACCATTCTCTCCACACACACACACACACACACACACACACACACACACGCACGATGTTATCATTTACATACATACCATACACATGTAACTTTTCAATGAATCATTTGAGAAATAAGTTACATATGTCATGGCTTCTTACCCCTAAATACTTCAGTGTGTGTTTCCTGAATACAATGATACTTTCTTACATAGCCATAGTACTGTTATCAACATCAATAGCCTTGACTACAATATCATTACAAACAAATATTTTAATCTAATTTACTATTCATATTCCATCTTTTTCAGAAAACCCAATCATATCTTTTATAGGAGTTTCTTGTTTTTGTCTTTTTTTTGTCCCCCTTTCCGTACAGGATCTAGTCTAGGGTCAGGAATTATATTTGTTGTTGCATTTATTTGGATTTCTTTAATCTGGAATAGTTTCACAGCCTTTCTTTGTCTTTTATGACATTAGCATCTTGAAGAATGCAGTCACCCCTTCATTGGCATGTAGTAGAAACACCACGATTTTGTCTTTATCTGTTGTTTTCCTTCTGAGCAGGATGATTGCACAGGTGGTATGTCCTCAGATCGTCTTATCTGAAGACACATAGTATCCATCTGTTTCTTACTGGTGAAATTTATTTTGGTCCCTGGAACAATTATCTTCATGTGTACTATACTTTCTCCCTTGTAACTAATAAATAGCCCCTGGGGAGAGACTTTAAGACCGTGAAAACATCCTGCTTCTCGTCAAAGAATTTCCCAGATCTAGTATTCATTGATGATCCTTGCCTGATCTGACCTGTCCTGTCAGCAAAATGGTGATTTTCCAATTAGGTGCACTTGTACCTAAACATTTACCCGGTGTTCTTCCCCACTCCGCTTAAGGAAATGACTTTTGATCTACGTGCTTATGTATGTTTGTATACATACATGTATGTATATATTTACTTGTTTATATACTTATTATCAAGATGGACTCATGAATTTCTGTATTTTCAGTAGTTTGTAATTCATTCCTGTACTTCATTTGTATAATGATCCCAATTTTGACTAGTGGGAACTCATTTTAACTGGTGCAGGTTCACAGGCTTGGGAACTTTCTTCCTGGGAGCTTACCTGGTTTAATCTGAAATCTGTCCCCCTACACAGGGTAGGGAGAGGCAAAGAGGTAGCCCATTCCATACAGATAGGTGGCAGTTTGGGTAACAGCAAAGGAAACTTACATAAGAGACTTGCCTTGGGTGGCAGGGAAACAAATGTATCCCTGCACCTGCCCTGTAAATCTTAAAAGTTTATAAAGACACCCTAACTGGGTTCAGTCATATACTGTGCGGGTGTTTTCAACACCACATCACTATCTCAAGACTATGTCCTTGGAGCAGCCTCTGGGAGCAGGAAAGGCAAGTGGAACCCACATTCTGAGAACAGGGGTGGGGTTGAGGGGCCTCTGAGGGCCCAGGTCCAGCTCCCAGGTCAATTGGCAGTCACATCTTTCTGGATCATATTCCTCAACGGCTGGTTTCTACACCTATATGTGATGACCACATTACCCCTGTGCTTTTTTTTTTTTTTTTTTTTCTGCTTCTTTACCTTCTGGAACAAGACACGTCAGAGTCACCTTGTAACTACTCTTCCTCAACCTTGGGATCTGAAGAGTCCTGTTTCAAAGATCTGCTTTAGAGATCACTTTGGCCACGCAGACTGACTCTTGGGTCGTTGTTTTCATTTTGTGACTCTCTGCTCAAAATGAAGCAATAGATGTTGTAGAAATGATAAATATTAATTGTGCATTTATTTACCATCTGCCAGGCACTGCCACTGGCTTTATATTTATTAATTCAAATATATAACATTAGCCTGCAAAGTAAGTGTTGCTCTCTCCACTTTAAAATGATAAAACGATACCCTCTCCAGTTAAGTAAGCTGTCCAAGGTCATTTAAAAAGTAATTGCCAGAGCCAGTTCTGAACTTAGTTTTGTTGATCAGCAAATTAGGTCCTTATCCCATTATACCCAGTTCTAGTGCTATGGGAACAGCATGCATTAATTGAGGCAGAGTATAACCTAAAAGCAAAATGTGAGGGGATAAGGCTCACAGGTTGCCCGGGATTTATTGTGTTATGCATTTTGCTAAGTAGTCTGTGAGTTGTTTCATCAAATATTCAATAGAGTTGCAGTTATGAGGTTTTTATTTCTTTAAGCAGATAGAAGGCACAGATATTTTAAAGTACTTTTTCAATGATAATTGCTAGAAAGAATGAGGTCAAGTTAGAAAGATCTTATCTAGGAGACAATTAGTCAGGATACACCTGTCTGGATGCCTCATCTGCCTAAACACAGGGTTCACACAAACCTCCCGGAAAGTTTTCAGCAAGTTTCCCAGTTCCTTGTGAGTTGGCAGATAATGACTTTTGTTCCTACGTGCTGTCTTCTACACCCATCTATCAGGCCAGGGTAATCTTTCTTGTTTCATTTTTTGTTGTTGTTGTTGTTGTTGTTTAAAATGTAGCTTTGATCACACAACTCCTTCCTTAAAACTGTGTTCTGTAAGTACTGGAGGGTGAGAGGCTCAGCGAACGGAACCCCGGGCTCGTCCTTCCCTGGGTTCAACTAGGCACCTCCACTTTTATCTGATGCACCCGTTCGTGATTACAGATAAGCTTTAGGATGAAGTAAATCCTGAGCACGGTGCAAGAAAGTGGATGTTTTGGTCCACGTTTGTTGATGTAGGGAGAACCATACCACTACAAGGGGGCTATGGTCTCTTCAGTGCACGGTGGGGACATGAAAATCTCCCCTGTGTCACAGAGCCTTTCAGGTGAAGAAATGGGGTAATTTACATGAGGGAGTTTTGGAAGTGGTGACTTTCTATGCAAATGCGTTTTTATTTCTTGTGCAAGTGTCATTATTAATGTCCAGAGCTGGAGAAAAAAAAGGCTCATCAGACGAATACACAGATGAATCACTGTAGAGCATTTACAAGTGTTGTATCTGGAGATGAACACTTTCACTCACTACTAGAGCGATCTTTTTATGTATACCCTCAAAGGCTACCCAATGCGCCGTTGCCAAAGCAGTTTGATAAATACGTTATTAGGGAACGATATTTTGTTCTTTTGCCTGAAAACAAATTGTCTCATATACCAGCTGCTGGCAAGGAATACCGGAAACAGGTTTCACACACGTTCTGTTTATGAAGGGCCTCCCTGAAACATTTAATGATGATGAATTGCTCCCAACTGGGCAAATAAAATGGTGATTGAGGACAATTTGATGGATAGAACCTCTGCTGATCTGCTGATCTGCTGGAAGCTATTGCTAAAATCGCACTTAATACACTAAAAGGAAATTTGCTTTTGTCACCACGGAAGATCCAGGTCTGAAAAAGACACCCTCATGTAGGAAAGGCTTGAGAAACAAGCTGTCTGTGTGTGTAATGACGCGGGGGTTGGGGCATCAGGATGAAATGTGGTACGTAGCAGGCTCAGCAGGGCGAGGTGGGGGGTTAAGGCCCAGTATGAAGCAGGAAGGCCGTTAGTGAAGGCCAGGTGCCACGGTTGATTTGCAGAGCAATCAAATAAGGTAGAACATTGTCCTTGTTGGACGGTAAGGCTTACAGTTCAGAGAGGTCAGGTAGCTCTCCAATGGGGAAAGGGACAGGAAAAGAATCCGGAGTATATAGGCCGAAGTTCCGGCCACCGTCTGTCAAGCCTTCTGGAAAAAAGACCAGGTTGAAAGCTCTAAGTCGGAAATGAGAATCCAACAGGGATTTTGTGTTCTAGCACAGATCACTCACAGCAAGCATGGACTTTGATCCTAAAATAACCAGCTTCTGAGGCAGCTTTCAAAAACTCATTCCCAAGATAACATTTTTGTCTAAAAGTAGGGGCAGCTTAATACTCAAAGGATTGTGTAAGCTCGAGATAAATTATATATAGTTCAGGAATTCATTAGAATCACTCGGATTTCTTCAATAAAGCACCTGTGCCCCAAGAATTCCGCTCTGACACCCGAATACATAGCATGGCTGGATACAAAGGCAGAGCCTCAAAGATGACTCTTGAACAGTCGTCCTTCGTCTAACGTGATGGGAGAAATGTGATACGTACCTACAGATAAACAATTCTTTTACTCTTTACAACCATGCTATGAGGACTTGGCTCCATTATTGGGGGAAATGAGGAAAACGAGGCTTGGCGATGTGGAGGCCACTTGCTGAAGGTCAAACGCCTCAGAAAGATGAAGCCAGGGTCACTACAGTTATTCTCCCCACATACTCACTAGGGATGTAGTCAAACCAGGAATCTCAGATATTAGCGGGAGTTCACTTGCTCCAAAGCTGCTTGTGATATTTTATTTGAAAGAGAGTGCACAAGCGGGGCAGAGGGCCAAAGGGAGAGGGAGGTAGAGAATCCTAAGAAGGCTCTACTCTCAGCACAGAGCCCGATGAGGGGCCCATCCCACACGCCGGGGACCCTGAGATCATGATCTGAGCCAGTATCAAGAGTCGAACGTTCAACCAACTGAGCCACCCAGGCGCCCCCACTCTTCATATTTTAAACTGGGCTCTGGAACGTCAAGGGAAAATTTGAAAACGTCAACGTCATGTATTAAATCACATCAAAACACTCAAATCCTTCAGTTATGTCAGGATACGCTTTATATTTTATGTATTCTGGTCAATGTGTCAAGCTCCTATGTCTTTGGCATCAAGGCTACTTGAAATCGTAAACGAAATTCTAAATTAAAAAACAAACAGATCATTTAAAAGGGCTACTGACCTACCCATTATGAAGGTAAACTCTTCTCAGAACTCTGGGGTTGCGACTGAGTTCCTATCAAAGTTCTTTAGGAATTACAAAATTTTTTTTCTCTAAGTCTACCTACGCACTCGCTTGCATGGTCTCATTCCACAGTAACGGGATGATAGGAGAGATACATCTCTATGAGGGAGAGTATGTAATTCCTTAAAATGGTCTTAACATAAGCTTTTATCAATTCATTTTACAAGTGATAGCTGAAGCATAATTTCTGAATTTAACCACAATGTTATCTGTGACGATTTCTAATGGCTTGCGTGAGAAAACTGCCTTTGGGAAAAATACGTTAGGAAGTGTAAATGCAGAATACGAAATCTAGGATAGTGATTCACAAAACCAGATATATGAAAATACTGTGCAGAGAACTAATGAATATGTAAATTACCCAGAGAGTGGCCTGCAGATCTGGGTAATGTTGGAAATCGAAATTCTAGCAAACCCTTCTACTGATGGTCAGACCACAATAGGGTCTATAATTTTGATACCAATAGGAAATTAAAGTATCAGTCTCAATCTTTAGAAGCTTTACCGCATTGGAAATTGTGTCACTGAAGTATTTCAAAGTTTACAACTTCACATATTAATTATTTATTAAACCCTCGTGATACACAAAACGCTGTGCCTTATAAAAGGGGAAAAAGACACAAGGTGTGTCGTTCTTTTCCACGAGGTTTACTATTTTTCATGTCAAAGCTTACCATTTTACACGTTAATCATGTATTTATTGAGCAATTTTGATATACAAGATGCTGTGGCTTATAAGAGGGGAAAGAGACACAAAGCGCATTGTTCTTTCCCACAAAGTTTCCCCGAGTATCGTGAGTTGTGCCACATGGTTTTACAAAAAAAAAAGAAAAAAAAAAAAAAGTTTTCAGGATACCAGCCAGATGGGGCGCCTGGGTGGCGCAGTCGGTTAAGCGTCCGACTTCAGCCGGGTCGCGATCTCGCGGTCCGTGAGTTCGAGCTCCGCGTCGGGCTCTGGGCTGATGGCTCAGAGCCTGGAGCCTGTTTCCGATTCTGTGTCTCCCTCTCTCTGCCCCCTCCCCCGTTCATGCTCTGTCTCTCTCTGTCCCAAAAATAAACGTTGAAAAAAAAATTAAAAAAAAAAAAAGGATACCAGCCAGAGCCAATCAATAAGAATCTCTGATAACGGATCCCAGATGTATTAGATGTTGCAAGACCTGTGCAGGTGATTATAATACGCTAATTTTGAGAGCACGTGCCCTCTTAGGTCACATGACAGCAGAGTGCTGAATACGCAGGTTAGGCGAGTAGGAACATGCAGAGTCACCAAGGGTTGGAAGGAGTTTGTTGCCTTCACTCGGAGAAGAAAATGGTAAGTAGTGAGAACTGCAATTCCCAATAGTTTTGGAGAGCAGATGCAGAGTGAGAACGGAGGGCGGGAGCTGGTGTTACTCGAGAGGGAAGAATCTATTTATGATGACTCCCAGATCTCTCTGAGAAGCTGGGTGATTATCCAGGGTAATTCAGGAAGATGGCAGTGTTTGGGAAGTGGGGACAGAAGCAGATTGCCCAAGGAACACAGAAAGCTTAACTTTCTCTGCCCTTTCAAACCCTAGGTGGCCACATAGCAATATTCTTGTAAAAGTTCCATAAGCGAGATTTAATTGTTTCTTGTTTGCTAAGAAGATTCTCCAAATTTTATAAGCTTAGCTGCCCCGCAAACAGATGTCACCCTAGAATTAGAAAGCACTGGTGTTGGACTTACAGAGCACCCAAGTGACTTCCGACTCGGATTGTCGTATAGCAAATATTGCATACTTCTTTAAAATTTAAAGACGGTACTTTCTTATAACCTGGCCATTCAGAAACAAGCAATATACAAACATAAATACACAATTGTATTTCGCTCCAAGATATTGCCCAACGTATGATACAATGTGGCTTATGTGGATATTTAGAAATTAATTCTTCCTGGAATTATCTGTCAAGAAACTGATATTTTCAGAAAAAGGCATTTCTTTTCTGTATCGGTAAATGAGTATTAAACGAACTAGTTTTTTCCTTTTGTCTGTTCCGAAGCCCCAAATTACTAAGCTCTAAATTGCAGAAATTATTTAATTTGTTAGTTGATACATTTTAGTATATTTTAGTACTTCATGATTTTAGTATATTTTGAGCTTTTTAATGTTACTTTAATTTTCTGCTGAAACATTATATATACACACACACATATATATACAAATTATATATTTACAAACTCACACATACTTTTTATATATATTCCAAACCAATTTTTAATCTTATTTTTAAAAATCCAAATGGAGAATCCTTAGAAAAATATTTATCTCAGTTATTGTGATCCTCTAGTTTAATAACTTAAAAATGTCTGTCCAGTACATAAATCTCTATAAGACTAAAAATATGTAATCTCCAGTACACCACACTTTTTGCACTTATGACTTTATTTAGAAGTTTCAACTGATGAATGGATAAAGAAATTGTGGTTTGTATACACAATGGAGTACTACGTGGCAATGAGAAAGAACGAAATATGGCCCTTTGTAGCAACATGGATGGAACTGGAGAGTGTGATGCTAAGTGAAATAAGCCATACAGAGAAAGACAGATACCATATGTTTTCACTCTTATGTGGGTCTTGAGAAACTTAACAGAAACCCATGGAGGAGGGGAAGGAAAAAAAAAGAGGTTAGAGTGGGAGAGATCCAAAGCATAAGAGACTCTTAAAAAGTGAGAACAAACTGAGGGTTGATGGGGGGTGGGAGGGAGGGGAGGGAGGGTGATGGGCGTTGAGGAGGGCACCTTTTGGGATGAGCACTGGGTGTTGTATGGAAACCAATCTGACAATAAATTTCATATATTTAAAAAAAACCAGAAGAATCTAATTTTGGTCACCTGATGAATGCACAATTATAATCTTGTAATCTTGACAAAGCATAAACACTTAAAGCCCTAGTTTGGGTAGATATAATCACGGAGTCTAATTTTGGGTAAAGGTAAGTTCCTTCTAGACTATCTAGTGGGAAATACAGTGGACAATATTAACATCGCAAGTCAACATACCTTGAAAATGAGAAAGATCTATAAGATGATGGACATTTCTTCCCCTGGGAAATATTTGTGACACTAAAAACAATCTTGTAAATCCGTTTTAAGAGACAATAGCTTGCTTTGGCTCACTGCACATGTTGCACAATGAATGCGGACCACCAGACGGAAGGCCATCATTTTATTAAATAATTGATCATTTTGACGTCCATGTCGACAAATATTTAACAGCCATGCCGCTGAAGCATCTTTCTAACATTCTACAGCCCATACCTAAACCAGCGTTCGTTTATTCGTTTTGTTGGGAGCGCCACTCCCAGGTGGTTTTTGGCATAGTGGTTTTCTGCGTCGTGACCCTGCCGCCCACACGAGGTCGTCGTGAGCCCGACATCATCGACATCATCCTGAACGTGAAGATGCTTAGCGCAGAGCCGCTGGGTGGTCACGTCTACCGTGACAGAAACAACGCAGTGAAGCCGGAAGCAGGAACTTCGAGGAGGATGTGTTTAGCGTGTGCTGCGGTACGTCTTTCCCACAAGCAGCAGAGCAACAGTCTGTGGGGATCATTCCAGATCCGATCTTGGACCAGCGCCACGCGCATTCACCTCTCAGTCCGGTGCCAGGAGCAAAGAGCATCCTGGCGTGGCTGCAGCGTCATGGGCGCCACCCAGAAATTTCAAACCGAAAGCTGCCCCAAGGGCGCCCATTGTTGGTCTGTTTTGTCGTCTAACAATTTTTCTGATCGCCAAATAACTCTCTGTAAAGGATCAAAAGTCTAGGTTTGTTCCTCTCTGTGAAATGAGGGATGCCACTCCTGTAAGGAGAGGATAAGCCTAGCAACTCCTGCCTTCCTGCCGTCCCTGAGTGAACTGATGAAGCCTCTCACATTAACGCTGCACATAGCGTAGGGTGGGAGAGAAACGAGCCGATAGGAAATCGCACCCAAGTGTGCTAAGTGCCGCAATAGAGGTGACAAAGAGATCCGCAGAACACCAGGCTGGCCTTGGGTGACAGGAGGATTCCCCAGAGGTGAAGTTAAACTTCTTAAAAAGGAAAAGAATGAACACAGCAGAGGTTACGTGAGTATTTCATATATTATATAGGATATATATTATATGGGATATAATTGTATGGGATGTATTATATGGGATGTATATTATATGGGATATATATGGTGTTACACTCCATATATTAAAGCAACAGAGTGTCATCAGCCTGATGAGGCTGTTTAATGACGATTGGTTTGAGGCACCTAATTGCACGTTCACATTTTACTCTAGTTTTGTTCCATTGAACAACCAGACGTTGTTGAGTAATATAAAGCAGACAATTCAAGTCAGAATGAAGTTGGAAGCATAGATTGGACATTTAATAACCTTGGGAATATATTCAAATTATTTCACCTTCCTTGCCTTTAATTTTCCAACATATAAAACTGGAATAATAATACTTTCATTATTATTTTCATATAAAATCATATGCAATATAGTATGACCACGTCTTTGGTACATCATAAATATACCTCCCTTAATTTATCACAAAATAATTGCAACAGACTTTGAACAGCAAAAGAAGAAGAATTGGATAAAAACAGGCTATTGTCTCATTAAGATAATATTAATGATTTGTATATATGTGTATGTTTATGATTCTGATGTAAATTATGTTTAAATAACTTCATCTTCCTGACTCAGTAGAAAGTACCCTCATCGTTTTTAACATTAACTCCTCCCTCTGTGTGTTTTATACCAAGCGATTTTATAATATTTAGTTGGGTATAGGTAAACATTTTTATGATAATTCTGAAGTCGTATGTCAGACGTGTTTGCCGATATCCCGTTGTTTATCTAGTGGCAACTACATAAAAAGATAAGAAAACTAATCATGGAAAGGGTGCTATAATTAACAATGATGAGAGACAGTATTTCATTTGTAATAGCTATTTCCACATGAGAGCATCGGTCTATAAAAGGAAGCATTTATTTTTATGTACCACATAAGAGATAATATCTGGAAATTCTGGTTTGGAAATGGATGCCATGATTTTTAGCTTGGGCGGTCTCATCTGACCGCTCTAAACAAAAATGGACCATCTGCTTTGGCTTGTTAATACATCGTCATATCATGGATTCTTTTGAGGCGCACATGCTTTCAATTATAATTCATCCTCAAATTGTAGGGCTTCTCTTTGGATAGTTTCTGTTGCTATTATTCAGCCCCTCTATCAATATTGTAATAACTTCTCCATGTGGTAATAATCTTTTCTGAAAGCATCAATACAATAATGTTTATCGAAAGTACAGAGCTTTAGAGTTTATAAGTATTTTACCACGTTTTTCTGCACTTAGATTAAAAAAATGACAATTTTTTCTTTTTTTTTTGAGAGAGAGAGAGAGAGAGAATATGAATGGGGGAGAGAGAGAGAGAGAGTGGGGGGCGGGGAGAGTCCCAAGCAGGCTCCACGCTTCGCATGGAATCTGATGTGGGGCTTGATCCCACAACCCTGGGATCATCGTGACCTGAGCCAAAATCAAGAGTCGACATTCAACCAACGAGCCATGCAGGTGCCCCCATATGGAAAACTTTTAAGTATTAGAAGATACTCGGAGATTTGTGTTGCATTGTACAAGCAGACATTTAATTATGTAATGTCATCAAGCCAAAGTCAACCATGTAGGGGTAAGCTGATCGCAAGAAAGTGCTTGTTTTTTTACACCAAAGAATGCATTATTTAAAAGACTATTTTGGTGGATATTAAAGTCAATTTGTGAAACAAATCTAAAATCTAAAATAAATCTAAAACATTGCCAAATCTCAACTAACCTTGACTTTTCAACTGAAAGAGTAAAAGTAATACAAAGAAAAAAATATTAAAAAGTTATTTTCTTGATAAATAAAAATACTGAACACTTGCATCCCTCAAATGAGAAATACTGCTTTGCACTCCTCATTCATATATATTGAGTTTAAAATTTTTTAACATTTATTTATTTTTGAGACAGAGAGAGAGACAGAACACGAGCAGGGGAGAGGCAGAGAGAGAGGGAGACACAGAATCCGAAGCGGGCTCCAGGCTCTGAGCTGTCAGCACAGAGTCCAATGCGGGACTCAAACCCACAAACCGTGAGAGCATGACCCGAGCCCAAGTTGGATTCTCAACTGGCGGAGCCATCCAAGCCCTCTTTATATATCGAGTTTAGATACAAAAGTGATTCTATTACCTTGGTTTGAGTAACTGGTAAAATCAATGAAGTGTTGATAATAATAGCTATAATCCACTGAGTTTTTAATCTGCTTCAGGCACTGTACCGCATGTGTAATACACAATAACAAATTTACACCTCAGAACGACCTTGTGATATGGGTATTTCATTTTCCTTCTTTTATGGGCAGGGTATACGAGTTGGACAATTAGATAACTTTCCTCAAGTAAGCTTATCCTTGTCACATTGCTTACTACTGTGGGAATAGTCAAAGACAGGATTCGCCATCAAAAACCCAAGCTCTAAAACCTGTATTATTAATTGCGATGCCGCCTATGACTAAAATGTTAATCCCAAATTCCGAAATTTGTCGAAAATCCGAGTTGCATTCTGAAGTCAATTTTATTCACGCTACTGTGGCAATATGCCAACGCCCTGGACACCAGGGATATTACAAAATGTTTTGAGGCGCGTGGGTAGCTCAGTCGGTTGAGTATCCAACTTTGGCTCAGGTCGCAGTTTTCACGGTTTGTAAGTTCGAGCCCCGCACCAGGCTCTGCGCTGACGTTCTGGAACCTGCTTGGGATTCCCTTTCTCCCTCTGTGCCCCTCCCCGACTGGCACGCACACTTTCTCTCTCCCAAAATAAATAAATACACTTAAAAAAATTAAAAATGTTTTAAGTTTTGTGTAGTTTCATACGAGTATGAAACACAATCACAATCTGACTTCGAAACTTTATTTTTAAATTATTTCTTAATTTGTCTAGCCCTCAGGAAAATTAAATAATATATTGCTCATAATTTGAGATTCTTTTTGCTTATTTGTGACGAAACCTAAATGTCCTATCTATACTCAAAATTTTTCTCTTTTTAATGTTATCAGTCTTTCTGAAACCCAGGTTTGAAATCCGGCAGTGAGTTCCCAGGGCTGGAGCACAGTGAACTTAAAAATGATATAGCTCTGGGGTGCCTGGGTGGCTCAGTCAGTTAAGTGTCCGACTTCAGCTGAGGTCATGATCTCACGGTTCGTGGGTTCGAGCCCTGTGCCGGGCTCTGTGCTGACAGCTCAGAGCCTGAAGCCTGCTTCAGATTCCCCCTCTCTCTGCCCCTTCCTGGCTCATGCTCTCGCTCTCGTTCTTTCTCTCGAAAATAAATAAACATTAAAAAAAAATGTTTTTAAGCTCCTGATGATAAGTGGTTGAATTTAAGAACCATGAGCCCCATGAGCTATGGGTACTAGGCTGTGTAAGAGAATAAAATCCTAATGCAAAGTCATGTTCAGTAGAAGAGGGTCTTCTAAGTAGCATGAGATGAAGAGTAAAAACATGAGATTTTCTATGATGGAAATAGAGATTCAAAGTAGCTGCAGTTCAGGGAAATGACAAGCTCTAAGGTATGGTCATGAGAGTTTGGGGCTGAAGCGGGCATTTGTCAAGGGCCAGAACTCTCTGGCTCGGAGCTCTCTGCTGAATCGGGCACACTGAAACCGAGGTGGTTCAACGTGGTACCAGAACATGCAGTGGAGGGGACCTTAGGGGAAGCAGGTGGTCAGCCACTGAGAGCGAGTGGCCAGTGTGACTTCCGATTATGACAACAGGGACTTTTACCTGCGTGGCAGAACGCTCAGATGAGAGGTAAGAGGCATCAAAATGGAAGAGATGAATGGTCTAGGTTTCTAGAAGGATGTCGGTGCCTTTTTTCCCTCATGTCTCATGAAGTAGAGGAGAAAGTAGCTTCATGAAAGGAAAGCGGTGTCCTTGGGGGAAGAATCTGACTTCAGTTAAGACCAGGGTTTAGAGGGAGAATTCTGTGAAAAAGCTATGGTTGTGGACTTTTCAAAATTTCTAATGCAATGAGAATTTTAGCAAGTGCTGTAGAGGATTTTGCAAAGGGTTTTGGGAAGGAGGTGTGAAAATTAATGGGGATGAATCCCTGAGTAAAAACTACTCTAAATCATCTTGAATTTTAGGTAATGGCAAAATCAAAGTGAGGAAGTGTTACATTTTATCTCAAAATCTGTGATATAAGCTTACTTGACTCTTCAACTCGTAGAAGATCTCTAGGGTTTGTGAATGTGTAGTGTTTCGTATCTGGTTCACCCATTCGGCTTTTAATTACAGAATTAGAATAATTCTAGAGGTTATACGCTTAAAAAAGGAACTTGCGTAGTTAATTGGATGCTGGCTTACTAATAATTTCTTTAAATTTATAATAAAAATAAACATTTTTTTAAATTTTCAAGTGCATCTCGAAAATGGCAAACATTTCCCTTTATTTAACTGTTAATATCCCTGTTTCATTTTCTTTTGTTAAAGTATCATACTTGCTTTTTATAAGTATCCTAATCGTTAAGCAGAAATATGTCTTTATAATGTTCCCTGAACACTCTATGTTAATAATATTAAATGGAAAAATAACGAAAATACTAATTCCCTAAATTCTTATCTCCTATACTATCAACAGTCAATCCTTCCGAGTCCTATCACAAAAAATGTTATCGGGACAATTACAGAAATCTCAGGTTTCAGCAACTTTATTTTTTTTTCTGGGCCCAATCCTTATTTTAACTTTTATTTTATAAGGGTATAAAGAAAGTGTTTTAACCCAACCAGAGTGACCCCTAACCCATCTTTCGGTATCAGTCCCATGGAAGCAAAGTAGCATAAAAATTAATCTAAGGAACACTGGCGTCTCATGCAGCAACTAGATTATTTCCAGCATCTTATTATGAAAAAATTTCAAACATATAGCAAAATCAAAAAGCTTTACAATGAAGTCATCACCTAGATTCCAAAATTAATATTTTTCAATAAATGCTTTATCAAATACCCATTTATCCGTTTCCCTACCCAGTTATTAATCTATCTCATTTGTGGCGCACTGCAAAGTGAATTGCAGACATCAGTAAACCTCCCCCCAAATTTCTCAACTTATGCATAATTAACTAAAGTTCTTTGGCTCAGGTGCTTTTATGGCTTATATTAAAACTACTTCTGAGCCAAAGCTCTGTGTGTGTGTGTGTGTGTGTGTGTGTGTGTATTTTCCAAAAATGCTTCATGGATACCTAGCACGGCACTAAATACTTCACTTAATGATATTTTACACACCACGTGTATAAACAGCTTGAACTACCTTCCAAAAGTTAATCCAAACACAGCATTTGGTCACTAAGTTCCCTCAAATCCTTCCTTTTTTTTTTTTTCCAACTTTTTATTTATTTATTTATTTTTTTAATTTATTTTTGGGACAGAGAGAGACAGAGCATGAACGGGGGAGGGGCAGAGAGAGGGAGACACAGAATCGGAAACAGGCTCCAGGCTCCGAGCCATCAGCCCAGAGCCCGACGTGGGGCTCGAACTCACGGACCGCGAGATCGTGACCTGAGCTGAAGTCGGACGCTTAACCAACTGAGCCACCCAGGCGCCCCAAATCCTTCCTTTTTAAATGAAACTTATTTTATTGCCTTGAAGAGGGTTCGTATTTTAATCAGATTCTATAATTAAGGAGTATCTGCTTTCGGCTGGATCTTCTCACGTGCTTCTTGCTTCCGATGCATTTTCCTTTCATTCTGTTTTATCCGTCCCCAATTAATAGCATCTGAAGACAGCAGCCTGAGTGTTAAGACAGAAGGAGTGTGTGAGAAGTATCAGCAAATCCAGTGGCCCTTACGTGACATGGCCTAATATGGTGTGGACTCAGTTCCTCATCCGGTGACAGAGGATGATTTATTTTTCCAATCAAGGTTGTCTTTAATTTAAAAATCCATTAATGCTCTAATTAATCAAAGTGATCTGGTGTGAATAATTTATGCAGTAACGCAACGGCATGGGGGCGGTAAAATGTTAAATTCCACGTGTGCCAAGTAAGCTGAAGGAGCTCAGGGGCTAAATATTGTGAACTGACTCACGTTCAAATTATTTAACAGCTAGTTATCCAGTCTCTGACCAAGTAGAGTAAGCTCCAGCTGGTAAAACCTGATGGCGCCCTGGGGGCCCCTCACTGACATTTTCCTTGCTGGTTGGTAAAGAGGTCAGGTTATACCGAGGAATTAGCAGGGCTGCAAGATGGCGGGGGACACTTGGGTGGTTGGGGACGGCCTGTTTAGCAGCAAATATGGAAGCTTTTCAACCTTAAGCCACCAGTCCCCCTTGCAGGGTGCGCTGCCCGAACGCCCGTCCTGCTTTTTTGGTGAAAAAGTCAAAACCCTATGCCTGGTCGTGGAAATATACGTCTGACGTTCGGGAGCGCTGACAGTGAGTTTTCTCTTCAGAATATTTAATTCTTTGCTGGGCTTTGTGTTTTTAAAATGTCATTGCACATTCTGCTTTAAGGGACGGAGCTATTTCCTCTAGAGCAGGAGACGTGAAATATGAAGTGAGCCAAATTACCAGAGAACATATTTGGAAATCAAGATAGATCAGTGAGATCAGGAGCAAAGTAATTAGAGGATGAAAAGAAAATAGAGAAAGAAAGGTCAGTTAATCTTGATATTGCTTGTTATAGCCTTAGTATTTTCTATTGCCATCAATTAAAAATAGACAGTAGCTCCTTGTAGGAAAACGGAAGATTATCTCGGCAAAACACAAGTATTCTCAGATTGGAAAGAAGTCTGTCCAAGTCTGTACCTGCTGTAAGAGAGAGAAAGAGAGAGAGAGAGAGAGAGAGAGAGGGAAAGAATCTTAAACTCCACGCTCAGTGCAGAGCCTGACATGGGGCTCGATCCCATGACCCTTGGATCATGACCTGAGCCAAAATCGAGTGGATGCTTAACTGAATGAGGCACCCAGGCACCCCAATTTAACTCTATTTTTCTTCCACTGCCTTTTGGAGGGTACATCTCTGAAGTATAGCTATGTTACCCCGTGATTTGTCCCATGGACACACACACACACAACACACACACCACACACACACACAGAGTTGTCTTAGTGGTGTTTGAAGAATAACTATTAAATTTGTTTATGCTGTTTTGGAATGCGAGTGCAGTCTAAAATACTGAGGGACAAAAAAGCAAAAAAAAAAAGAAAGAAAAGAAAGAAAAAAGAAAAGAAAGAAAGAAACCTAATCATATCAGCCACAAAATAAACACAAATAACAAAAATACAATAAGAAACTTTACCTAAGAATGTAAAATGGAGAATTGTTTAGTAAATCAAACAAATAAGGTTAAAGGGACATTCTGATATACATATGATATGTTCATATGCTCCTATCTATGAGATAGAATCACAAATATAACATGAGATTCACTCATATTCATATATATGTGTGTGTGTGTGTGTGTGTGTGTATATATATATATATATATACTATATATGCAGAGCCCGTCAAAGGAAACATGAATGATTGTGATTTACTAAAGGTGAAGACCCAGGCAGAGGGAGAGAAAGGGGAGAGAGACTCCTGCAGACAGCACTCTAGGCGGGAGTGGCAGTGGCGGTGGCCATGGGCAGGGGACGAGTCTCCAGTGAATTCATTCCATCTTTCTTGTCAAACCGGCTGCTTCTCTCTCACCACGCTCCTATGTACTCGCTATCTGCAGGTTCCCTTTCACAAGCAATTACTTAGAGCCGTTTAATGTGCCGGATTATTCAGATAAGAAGAAAGCAATCTTTAAGAATGAATTTCAGAGGTGAAATTCTCAAACGGTGGAGACAGCCCAGTAGGAAGCTGAGCTGGAGCTCTAGAACTATTATGTGCCTCCACTTTCAAAGGTCCTTTAGGAGTCAACCACACAGAATGGACAACACCTACATCCCCAGCAGCCTCTCTGAGGGATGGAGAGAGGTGGCGGGGGGGGGGGGGGCAGTCAAGGAAGTAGAGATGACAGTTGGTTGAAATGCGCGAGACGAGGTCCTTGGCAGCCTGATAGAAGAAGAAATAAGACAAATGACCCAGCTCTTTGGGAAGAAGTGCATGAGAGACTCTTTCAGCGGTGGAAAAACACCTTTTTGTTTGTTCAGTACTGCTCTTTCCTGCATCCTTGACGATATATGAGTAAAACTTCAGATACTCTCTTCGGACGCGGTTCCAGGCCACCACCCCACTGTCCGCTGGAGATGACCCGGGAGTTGAACCCTGTTTGCCCTTTGTTGTCCGCGTAAAGCTGTATAGGTTGAGAACAGGACGGAGTAGCAAAGGTAATGTCAATCTTACTTTAAATATTTATTATTTCAATGATTTTAAAAATTATCTTAGTGCAATTATTTTTATGAGGGAATTCCCTATGCCGAAGGAAATCTACATGACACTGACTCTATACGAGGGACAACTGTTGGAAATCTATCTGAAATGCATGCAAGGTGATATTGGTCACGTGGTGGAGAGAGCATCAGAGAGATTAAATGCGGAATCATAGATTTCACATAAGAATTTATTCTTTTTAGGAGAATATCACATTTACGTTACTGTGGGAAGCTGTATGGACTATCGCTAACTAAAACCTGTAGCATATTTTCTGAAGTAATTAACAATCAATGTATTTTTCTCATATACCCTATTCAATGCCCAAAATGGAGTTTCTCAAAAGGTGCTTAAGAAGATACTGCTTTTTGGGAAATCCCAATTACACAAAAGATACACAAGTAAACACAGTGTCCATGTCGTGCCCATCACGTATTAGTCATTCACAACTGTTCACGGTAACACAAGTGCCATACACACTACATTTCTAAAGTTAAATAATATCACTGGCCACTTACTGCATACTTCTAGTTTCAAACAGCTTTACATTGCTATATCAACTTATTGTCCTAATTTGAGGTGCATTCTTGATGAACATGCATTCTTGGTGAAGTCTTCAGAAAAAGAATTGGAAAGAGTACTTATTATATTTGATTATATTACAGGGCCAGGGTGATAAAAATTAGAATTTAGGGCCTCGGATTAGGCTTAGGGTTCCTCAGCTTTTTGTTATTCCTGAAAGGATAACATCCAAGGTCCAAGAGGGACACCCAGCATGGAACAGTGTTCCCAGTGACTGAATCCTCTAGTCCAACTGTCTGCTAGAAGCAAAAGTCTTCCTCACCAGGGGAAGTTAATAACATTAAGAACCTCAGCAGATCTCTAGAAATGTTAATATGCTTTATCCAGCATTGGTAGAAACACAATACAAGAAGAGAGACCTGAAATAAAACAAAGGAATACCAGGGGATGCCTGGGCGGCTCAGCTGGTAAGCTTCTGACTTCAGCTCAGGTCATGATCTGTGGTTCATGGGTTTGAGCACCCACGTTGGGCTCTGTGCTGATAGCTCAGAGTCTGGAGCTTGCTTTGGATTCCATGTCTCCCTCTCTCTATGTCCCTCCCTACTCATGCTTTCTCTCTCTCTCTCTCTCTCTCTCTCTCTTTCTGTCTCTCAAAATAAATAAACATTAGAAAAAAATTTTAACAACAACAACAAAACAAAGGAGTACTGGAAAACAGAAAAGTCACACAGGAAATGAAAATAACAAATTTATCAGACACCTATTAAAGTAGACAGAAATAAATTCAAGGGATTAAAAGACAAGATGCGGAAGTGCCCAGGTGGCTCAGTTGGTTGAGTCTCCAACTTTGGCTCACATCACGATGTCTCAGGTTGTGAGTTGGAGCCCACATCAGGCTCTCTGCTCAGCGCAGAGCCCACTTGGGATCCTCTGTCTCCCTCTCTCTTTCTGCCCCTTCACCGCCCCCCCCCACACACACACACATGCTCACATGCTCTCTCTCTCTCTCTCTCTGAAAAAAAAAAAAAAGACAAGATGGCGAAATTTGTCAGATAACTAGAACCATACAAAGATAACCTTGGAACACATAAGATACTATAAGTGAAACTAAGAAATTAAAGAGTGTAATGGCAGAAGAGACACAGCTCAAGCGATTACTAGTGAACTAAAAGATCCCAAAAACATGCCGAGGAGAAGCTTAGCATGACAACAAAAAAGAGAACATTGTGAAAAAGAACGTAAGGAACACAGGGGCAGGGGATATAGTGGAAGACTCTGACACAGTGTAATTGGAGTCTTGGAAAAGCAGATAAAATATTTGAGAAGGATTTCCCAAAACTGAGGAGAAATATCAATTCTCACATCTGAGAGAACTACCACGCCTCAAAAACAAAACAAAAACAAATCCAAAGAAAATACATAGACATACATAAGAACTGCTGAAAACCAAAATTAAGGGAAGATGTTAAAAATAAAAAAAAAAAAAACTGCTAGAAAAAAAAAATCATGCCTTCAAATGAGAAACAGGAAGTTAACAGCTGACTTCTCAACCAAAAACATGGAAGCTAGACAGGCAGAATTTCTTCAAGTTGCTGAAATAATTATCAAACCAAGAATTCTACACCCACATATCCCTCAAGAATAAGGGAAAAAAAGATGATTTTAGACAAAAAGAGGCTGAGATAATCTGTCACCATGAGAAACATATTTATTTCTTGCAGAAAAAGGAAAATGGCCACGCAGATGATTTGCTAACATTTCCTAGTTCACCAATGGGGCACTATAAACATGTACAATCAAATCCAACTTTTTGAGGCACCTGGGTGGCTCAGTCAGTTAAGCATCCATCTTCAGCTCAGGTCATGATCTCACAGTTCATGGGTTCGAGCCCTGTATTGGGCTCTGTGCTAACAGCTCAGAGCCTGGAACTGGCTATGAGTTCTGTGTCTCCCTCTGTCTCTCCCCCTCTGCCACTCATGCTCTGTCTCTGTCTCTCAAAAATAAATAAACGTTAAAGAAAACTTAAAAAAAATCCAATTTCTTCATTGGAAAGTGTTCTGGATAATTTGATTATCTGGGTAACTGAGAGTTAAGTAGGTTTACAGTAATTCTAATTTTCATTATTTGTGATTTACCTATTCAGCTTTGTTTTTATCTGTTCAGTAAACCTTGAGGGGAAAGGCAAATATCAAACTCTTCATTCTTTTGTTTTTGACATGTTTTTAAAGAAAATGGTGTGGCTATTCTTTGAGAATTTGGGGACATGTGTTCAGCTAAGGCATTTTAGCCAACTAAAAACTATTCCTATGTGAATGAACATTCATTTATATGTTCAACACGTTATTATTGATGACCAACTATGAGATGAAATGTTTAAGGCAATGTAAATAAATTAATACATAAACAGAAAGTAACCTTGTCTTCATGAAGCTTATGTTCTCTTGCGGGAGGCACGTAACAGAGAAATATTGTAAATTAGAGTGGCAAGTGCTATTAACACATGAAAACGGAAACGGAATTACGAGATGTGGGTATGGATGTTGAGTTGTGATTTAATTAGGAGATTCAGAAGATATTTTCATTTCATTCTCATTCTCACTGAGAATGTGACGTTTATCAGCGATGTAAAGGAAAAGAAAGACCAGATCACCAAATCCTAAGAGATGAGTGAGCAGGAGAATATAGTTCCAGGCATGAGAAAAGCAAACGCAAGGGCTCTGAGACAATGATGCACTTAACATACCTGCCTGGCTGAGGCCAGTGAGTGATGGGCCACAAGCTGAGTTCTGAGACGTGGGAGGAAGGGAGGGTATGGTGTTGGGCATACAAATGGGGTCTCGTCAGCCGTGGTGAAGATTCAGTTTTTATCTTGGGGCAAGGCGGAAATTATTGTAAAGTGTTGAGCAGAAGAGTGACAATCTGACGTGGATTTTAAAATGATCACTGTATCTGCTGTGTTGAGAACGGACTAAAGCAAGGTGGGACGGTGGAAGAAACAATGACACCACTGAAAAACAATGGCCCTGTTCCTGGGGACAAAAGATGAAAAGATGGGGTCTTCAACCGGGCAGGGAGCTCCAGAAGCCAGCCTAAGTGGTACAATTTGAGCTGCGTTGTGAAGGTCGAATTGGCAGGACTTGCTGGTGTATTAGAATCAAGGATGACTTCCAAGGTGTTTGGCCTGAGCCATTCTGGAAGGCTGTGGATGCTATCACCGGTTTAGAATGATGTGGGAGGAGCAGGTTTGGGAGGGCATTTTTGGTATGTTTTCATTGTTATTTTTTATTTTATTTTATTTTTTATTTTATTTTATTTTATTTTATTTTATTTTATTTTATTTTATTATTTCAATGTTTATATTTGAGAGAGAGAAAGAGAGAGAGAGGAGAGAGAGAGAGAGAGAGAAGGGGAAGGGCAGGGAGAGGGCAGAGGATCTGAAGGGGGCTCTAAGCTGACAGCAGCAAGCCTGACGTGGGGCTTGAACTTAGGAACCGTGAGATTATGACCTGAGCCGAAGTTGAACACTTAACCGATGGAGCCACCCAGGCACCCCCTTATTGTTATTTTAAATGAAATGGTACTTCCAAGAATTTGCTGTGGAAGCTTTTAAGTGTATTTTGGCAACACCCACTTGATCCCTTAGAAGAAGTAATTTGTGATTCTTACTCCATTAAGTATTTTAAACAAAATTTAACAGACAACTGATCTCTTGAGCTTCAGTTTTATAATTGTAGCACTTCTGTGAAAATAAATAAAAAATGCCTTTAAAGCATTTGGCACATAGTAGGCACCCTCTGTCTCTTTCCTTTGTAGCTCTAGACCATTTGACATCTTTCCTTTTGATGGCCTCTGTTTCAGTTCGTCATAAATAACGTGCTGGAGAAATACAATACAACTTTGAAGATGGTGTTTCTTGTTAACAAAAGGGCTAACCAGAAAAAAAACATTAAAAATATAAAACGGAGTACAGATATTGTCAAAATTCAGTAAGATGTTCCAAACCCAGATGTTGTTACTATGAATTACAAGGAGGCAGGCTTCCATAGCTTGGTAAAAAAATGATGGAAGCCTCTCTCTGTGTAATTCAAGAATTTAAAACTGTCTTGATCCTATGTAATTGACTATGAAAATACACTGCATTAGGAAAAAAAAGGCTGTTGCTGGGTCTTAGGGTTGTTCTATATTTAATTTTTTGAGGAACCTCCACACTGTTTTCCAGAGTGGCTGCACCAGTTTGCATCCCCACCAACAGTGCAAGAGGGTTCCCATTTCTCCACGTCCTCTCCATCATCTGTTGTTTCCTGAGTTGTTAATTTTAGCCGCTCTGACCGGCATGGGGTGGTATCTCCATGTGGTTTTGATTTGTATTTCCCTGATGATGAGTGATGTTGAGCATCTTTTCATGTGTCTTTTGGCCTTTCAACAATAGACAAATTATGAAAAGAGTCCAAATATCCATCAACTGATGAATAGATAAAGAAGATGTAGTTTATACATACAATGGAATGCTACTTGGCAATGAGAAAGAATGAAATCCTGCCATTTGCAACAACATGGTTGGAACTGGAGGATATTATGCTAAGTGAAACAAGCCAGTCAGAGAAAGACAGATATATGCTTTCACTCATATGTGGATCTTGAGAAACTTAACAGAAGACCATGGGGGAAGGGAAGGGGAAAAAATAGTTACAAACAGAGAGGGAGGGAGGCAAACCATAAGAGACTCTTAAAGACAGAGAACAAACTGAGTATTGATGGGGAGGGGAGAGGGAGAGGGGAAAATGGGTGATGGGCATTGAGGAGGGCACCTGTTGGGATGAGCACCGGGTGTTGTATGTAAGCGATGAATCACGGGGATCTACTCCCCCAAGCCAAGAGCACGCCGTATACACTATATGTTAGCCAACGTGACAATAAATTATACTTAAAAGAACAAAGGCAAAACTCTTGTAGGAAAACTTCAAGTACCAAATTTTACGGTGATAATGATGAGCAACCCAGTGCAGATTAATTTTTTTTCTTTGACCTTTACGCCCTTCAAATTATTTTCAACAATGAGCAGTCTTTGCTTCTGGAACCAGAGAAAATATAAAGTAAATCCTGCTAACCAAATATGACAATGAACTATCTAGACTTTTAATTTATTAACTGGAGCTTAGCATGATTTAACAAAGCTTAGCATGATTATTTGGGAATGTTCCACATACAAGCATCAAATGCTTTTAGAATTGTTTCATCTGTTTCTCAGCTGTTCAAATATCCTTTGATCAAGGCCTTCCCTGCTTTGATTTGCACTGGCCCTGAAGTAACCTCTTGGCTGCTTCCTTTATTTAGAAGCCCTTTTTTTTTTCCTCCTTAAGATGCTTTTCACCTTCCCTGCTCACTCCCTTCAGTTCTTCCAGAACTGTTCTTTTATATGACTTTCACGGCATACTGAACCTGGTCTTTATTTCATCCCCTCTTTTTCTTCTTTCAAGTCAGTGCTAATAGCCTTCTCTGCATTTGCTCAGTTTCTTGTCATTCTACTTGCCCACCGTAACAATTTCTAGGCCTAAACACTTTCCCAAATTCTAGAAACGGCTCACACAGCCTGCTCAATAAAAGAAACTTTAATAAAGCATTTTCTCGCTAGCTCTACACCCAGTCTTTAACATAGTCCGACAGATCTTGTGAGCTAAATAAACCCTGTCTACAGGATGATCACTCAGGAAGCGTGGTTTCAGACTGAAATGCAAAAACGCAAGAGTTCTATTATTGTACCAACTATTTCTCTGAGTACACATTGAGAAATATGGGCACATTTCTTGTCTATAAAGCATGGAAATATATCATAAAATCTCAGTATTGGGAGAGGCCCTGAATCACCTCTTTGAGGTCCAATCACTCAACGGATGTTGGATGAATTCAGTATTTTCCTTCCTGAGCGAACATTCTTCAGGGCTTGGAAGTCTCTAGTAAGCCCCAAACAGGAGACATTATTGCACAGTGTGGTAGGTTAGCCAGCTCTGTCCCTACATGACATTGAAACCTGTCTCCCTACAGGTTGTAGCCATTTATTCCTGGCTCTTTTTTCCCAGATTTGTGCATGGTAAGTTTCACCTCTTTGGCACAAGAGGATAGTTGTACACACCGCCGTAGACTTGTCTCTTCAATATCTTCCCTTCTTTCTTCTACCTTTGAAGTCATCTTTAAAATCAGTGAAAGCAAATCTTTACTTAAAACAAATAACTGGGGCGCCTGGATGGCTCAGTCTGTTAAGCATCCGATTCTTGGTGGTGGCTCAGGTTATGATCTTGGTGGTGGCTCAGGTGAGTTTGAGCCCCACGTTGGGCTCTGCCCTGACACGGTGGAGCCTGCTTGGGATTCTCTGTTTCCTTCTCTCTCTGTCCTTCCCTCTCTCCCTTTCTCTCTCAAAAATAAATAAACAAACATTTAAAAAAAAAAACAACCCTAATACCTTATCCTCTGTTGTAACTTTGAGTCTACCATAAGGGCAAATACAAATTAAAAAAAAGAGGCTGAATTCTCCCTGTTGACAATACAGGAAGATTCCTTTCCCCTCCCTTTCCTCAGACAAATTGCTTTGGAAAGCTTCTGGGTATTTTCTCTGCCTCTTTGAAATGCGTGTAAATCTTTTTAAAGGCTAAATAAGCAGCCCAGGATTGTTTCCTCAAGAAGCTGGGAGACATCTCTCTGAAATGTAATCGCCAAGGAGCAGGGAGCCCCCCAGTTCCCAGTTTCCTGAGATGATAGGAGCCTAACTTCAGCTGGCGTGTGGCTCCAGAGTGCCAACCCACCTCCGGTCATAAAGCCCGGGGCAGTTATTTATTTATTTTTTGTTTCGAGACAGCAACACAGGTGATTACCCCAATTACCAAATGGATTTAGCATGAACTGTGTGTGACAAATGGTGCCATCAAGTTCTCTTACTTGAAGACATGTTATTGTTTATTCTGAGAACATGTGTATAATGGGTTTTATCTGCTTGGCTATCTAACAGGGTGAGATTTATTCCCTCTGCAATCTCTTTAGCAGATTGTCTGTGGTGCACATTGCATTTCGGTTTAATGCTTGTTCGGTAACGACAGTGTTTCCTTTCTCTTCTACTTTTGTGGAGATGTTTTCTGAGGTGGCGGCGGATTTTGTTTTTAGAGACATTTGCCCATAACTACCACATGGAATGTTTTATATGTATTTATCTCATTGACTGATATGGGCTTTATTTATAAGTGTGATCACGTAATCAGAGCCCATTACTTGCAATGGGAGGCAAACAGAAGGGAAGTGTTTTCAGATTACTTTAAAAATGTGCTTTTACAAACAACTTAATGACATATATTGAAAGCATTTAAGAATCTGCTGTTATTATTAAGCCGTTAGTTTTTTCTGACAGCTCACTGAAGATACAAAAATGGCTTCAAGATTATAGATTAAAAGGTGTAGGTAGGTATGTGGATGCGTATCATTCATATATATATACATATATGAAAGCAATTTTAAAATGAGTTTGGAAATTATATACTGATTAAGCCAATGTTAAGTTTCCTGAGATTTTAGAATAAAACAGCAGGCAATCATTTCACTTGTAAAATAAATAAATACATGAATAAATAAATAAATAACCAACCAACCAAAACCCCCAATGAACCAACCAAAAAAAAAAAAAAGCCCACATAAATTGAAAGAAACATATTTTGAAGGAATCGATATCAGATCAATAGAGTACATCACAGTACAAATTCACAAGGCAAGGGAAGATGAGATATCATGTAGAGTTCTATGTCTAGCTTTACATTCTTTTCAACACAGTTGAGGATAGGTTAAGATTATCTTTATTGCTTAGTGAACATCTATCCAGGGAGCAGAATGTTTTGAGCTCTCAAAATTTCAGGGAGTATTTCAATGACTTGCAAGTCTGAACAGGTACGTATGTTTATGAACATAGCACAGAAACAAAGGATAAAATTATGAAAGTAATCCCTTCATGTGATCATCTGATAACTCTTTCTTGGCTGTGTGCTCTATGTCAGGTACTGCAATAGACACCATGAATTTACTGAGAAAAAGACATTCCAGTTATCAAATATATGAAATACCTCACGGAGATAAATCAAATAAAAATTTAACAACAGTTGTAACCTGTGATAAGAAGAAGGGGTGTTTGGGGTAGATGTAGAGGGGGGAACATACCATAGGGATGGAGGCAAGTTTCCCTTGGCAAGTACCATGCGAAATCACGTGGGGGGGGCATGAAAGAGATGGGACAAGTGAAGAGGGGAGGTATACCAGGGAGAGACAACAGCAAGTGTCAAGGTCCTGCAGCAGGGATGAGATTGAGATTGGTGCACATGAAGGCTTGATGGGTTATTGCGACTGGAAGCTAAGGAGTGAGGAGCATCTCTTTGGCAAAAAGGGTGAGTGGATGTCCTGGTTTAGCATTTCAATTTAAGGCTTATTGCTCTGTTCAAGATTTATCTTTTTGCTAGAGCCAGTTCTCATGCTCTATACGATTCCAGAATTGTACACACTTACTCCGTTTCACATTCTTTTGTAATTGTTTATCATATTTTTAGTAATGACTAACCACTGAAGGCAAAGTTATATGGCTCTTGGCAACCTTTATGGAGTTAAGAAGCCATCATTTGAGACAATTTTATTTGTAATATCTATGAGTCATGCAACCACAGACATTCTCAGAAGAGATGGATACGTGGGCTTGGATCCGGAGTAGGGATCTAGGCAGAGATACATTTGAGAGACATCAAACCATAGACGGTATTTGAAGTCACTTCAACAGATAGGTTACTCAGGAAGAAAAGTGGAGAGACTAGGAAAACAGAAGGGTAGGAACCAGAATAGGGCCAGGGACGAAACTCTGAATAAAGCCAGATTCTGATGTTCAGGAAGAGGAGTATGATCCTGCAAAGGAGATGATTACTAGGAAAAAAAATAAAGAGGAAAAGATACAGTAATTTGTATGCATGTTTGAAGAGAAAAGGAATACTTATTGTGGTTAAAACAAACAAGAGCTCAGGTACAATGACAAATTCCACGGGTTTTCATGTCTTGGGGTTCACTGGAGAGGCAGAATTTGCCTCAGAATCTACCAAGGAGCAAACAGGATGGGTGGGAGGGTGTAGAATGTAGATATGCAAATGCTTTTAGATTTTCTTGAGAATTTATCTGTAAAAGGAGAATAGATTCGAGGGTGATGATATGACGAAGATGGATCAGTGAAGAAGGAAAGTGTGCAGAAAAATGAGAAAGGTCAGCTTTTGATAGGAAAGGGACATTTTCTTCCCCTGGCATAAGAAAGATGGAGAAGGTGAGGGCAAGGTTTGTAGATAATGTAGAAAGTCACTTGAGGGAATTCTAATGATGGTTTCTATATGCTCTGGGTTTCAAATGCTAGCTAGAATACAG
This sequence comes from Lynx canadensis, assembly GCF_007474595.2. Taxonomy (NCBI): domain Eukaryota; kingdom Metazoa; phylum Chordata; class Mammalia; order Carnivora; family Felidae; genus Lynx; species Lynx canadensis. The sequence goes on along the minus strand of NC_044304.2, from coordinate 159,056,124 downwards.
GACCACAAAATTCCAGAAGCTTCAGTAACTACAAATTTTTATTGGATTTGCGTTTTATACGGCATCTAAATTTTCTCATTTATACAGGGTAATACCTTTGTCTGGTGTCCGTACTAAACCGGAACTAAACGGTTCATTCCAGTTTTCTTACTGAGGGGGACATAGCTATTTGAGGTTCTTAATACTTGTATTGTGTCTTCCTCCTCTGCTGACTTCCCAGTTCTTAAACAAGGCTGCAACCTGGTAACTGGAATATGTGAGCGCCCACATAGAGTATGTCTATCTGAGGCAAGTACTAATAATAGACATAGCATACCTGGTCTAAACTTTGTCTGATAGAGACTCCTGGGATTTCACGCTAGTATAGTACTATTCCCGTTCCCATGGGAATCTGCAGTGCCCCAGGAATCTGGGGATGATTATGAGATATTTTACACACCATCAGGAGCCAACCAACTAAAGCTGGATAATACTATGACCCAGATTTTCTTAAACTAGGGTCCCTATGACATGTGAATGGGCATGAAGGTGTCATGGAACCCTGGGATTCCATGAAAATTGCACGTGTATCTGCTCATTTTAGGAAATGTTCCACAGGTTTGGTGGGATTTTCGAAGGGTGATGACCCCCATGTCACCAAAGACTACACACTTCTTTTCTGATTACTTTTTCTAATGAACATGAAAATAACAAGTAGCCTAAACTTATTCTTGGGATTTGCATTCTTCTCATGGATAAATCACCTACGGAAAATTAATTATCTAGAAGCAGTATGAATACATTTCAAGTTTTTAGCCAAAGCTTTTTTTTTTCTTTTGGATTGCATGACACGTTCATAATGCTAGTAGAGTTTTTATTACATTAAAATCAACAGTCATTCAACAAATGTTTATAGAGCAATACCTCAATTAGGTATTGATATAAAAATGAAGAAGACAATTTGAAAATCATCTTTGTCTTCCCAGAAGATTAAAAAAAGACTCAACTGGAATAATCTACGCTTATCCAAATCTCTGAACGGCGATTGGAAGATTAGTAATTATTGAACTGAATTGAATTATTGAAGCTATTGCTCTAATTTTTCCTTATATGACAAAACATTTGCAATAAAAGCCAGTATAGTTTAAAAGGTCACACTTCAAATAGTATTTTAGTGTTTAAAAGAGGCCAAAAGATGAGCTTCAAAATCTGGAGTGCATTTTATTTATTAAAAAAAATTTTTTTTAATGTTTATTTATTTTTGAGAGGGAGAGAGACACACACACAGAGCGCGAGCGGGGGAGGGGCAGAGAGAGAGAGGGAGACACAGGATCGGAAGCAGGTTCCGGGCTCCGAGCTGTCAGCACAGAGCCTGACGCGGGGCTCGAACCCACGAACCGTGAAATTGTGACCTGAGCCAGATGCAACCGACTGAGCCCCCCAGGTGGCCCAAATCTTGAGTGCACTTTAAGCCAGATTAAAGAACACAACATTTCTGACCAACATGGACATTTGAAAAGAAGGATTTACGTTGAAACAAAAAGAAGGTATTTTTACTAACTTCTTATTTATCAAATTGTCTTGAGGGACTCTTTACAGTTGGTGAAGTTAATGTTGGATTTTTCACGTTTATAATGTTTTCCCCAAAGCATTCATTTGTTGTATTAAATACTGTAGCCATTGTATATAAACAACGCAGACAAAGCACTGTAACTGAAAGCTATGATTGAGCACCATCTCACACATAAATCTCAAATCCTTATGCCTCACACCATGAGGAAGGATATCGTTCACAATTAGACTCTATAGGGTATGAGAACTCTAATAGGAAAAAAGGAAAAAAGGAAGTGTTTTTTCTAGAACTTGATAGCAATAATTGTGCTTTTATGTTCTTCCATTTTTCTTTCTCAAATGGTGAATGCAGTAGCGGTCGTGAGACTGTCTCACTTCAGGATTTATTTGTTGAGAGTGTTTCTCCTTAACTGGGAGAAGCTAGAGGCCCAAAGGGGTACTGTGAAAATAAAGTAATGGAAAGTGACTGAAGTCCATATGCCCAGTTGGAATATTGTTCAGACTCTGCACCCTCCCATCGCTGCTCCAGAAAGCACTTATTTCCATGCTCTGTTCATGTTGGACTTGGATATGTGGCTTGCTTTGGCCGATGGAATGTTAGCAGAAATGACTCACCAACGGCTTGTGATCATCTACACTCTTGGGATTGGTCTCTGGCAACTCCACTATTGCTAAGAGAAGAATTTGCGTTGGGCCAACACACTTATGTCAGGACGAAGCTAAGAGAAATGTGTAGCAGAGCTATAGCACCCAGTCAAACCCAGCCTAGACCAGCCAAGCTCCAGCTAACCCCGATTCCATGAGTTAAACAAAAGCTTATTGCTTTATGCTTCGAGGATTTTTGTGGCTGCTTGCTATGCATCATTGTTTTGGTATAACTCATCAGCAGATACAATAATACTGTTTACCCATAAAGTGAGCTTCAAAGAGTGGAGCTCAGGGAATGCAGAGAAGACCAAATGGTTGAGCGTTTTTGTTTTTCTAAAGAAGTAAGAAAATTCTGAGGGACCCAATAGTGGGATGCAAGGGCTTCACTGAAAAGGTAGAGGGTATGAAACTAAACTTCCAAACTTTAAAGGGGGCGATCACCGGGGGGGATTTGGATAACATGCACATTCCCGGACACATTCTGACTTAGCAAGTCTGAGATGGAGCCGTGACATCTGATTTTAACGACAAAGTCAAGTGAAATGGAGGCAGATGGCCCAGCACCAAGGAACGTGGATTTCAGCATGTACCTCCCAAGTCATTTCAATAAAGTTGTGACTTTACTTGCAATGCTCCTCGTAAGTTGGTGCCAACAAGATGATCTGTGATGCTGGTTCCAGTTGTATTTATCATAATGGATAAGCGACTACGGGGTGTAGTTCTGGGATATCTGCATAGGCGATAAAAGTGAACTCTAGGAACTCATTTATGCCCTCAAGGCCGGTGAATCTTCAGTGAGTAGGAGGAGAGCCGAGTGGGTAAAAACTATAAACTATGGAAGGAAAAGAAAATCACGTGGTAATTCACACAGAGGAAACGTCCACGGGCACCGAGGAGCTGGATAACAGTTATTCCCAGAGCACAGTTTTCTCATTGCCGTAACGATATTAGTAACAATAATAAAACTACATCTTGCACATATAATTTATATTTGTGATGTCCTTTAATGTCCCCCACCAACGAAACAGCAACAAGAACAACAAAATCCTTCGAGGGAGATCTCACTTTTGCGTGAATTTTCTAGAGGAAGAAACTGAGGCTAAAGGAGTTGAGTATCTTGCCCACGTTCCTATAGCTAAAATCAAGTAAAGCCGGTACTTGAACATACAGAGTGCCTCTGGCATCCTTGGTCCTATCCACGCTATAGGAATCCTGGTCCCTAAGAGAAAGCTCTCAGGTCAAGGCCAGGCAGCTTTTTGTGAACTGCCATGATGCTATGAGTGAGTAGACACTTAGTCCCTACATGAAGAGTGAAGGAATACATCCAGCTACCCCCAAATACAAAGAATTCACAGTTTGCAAGAGACACTTCTGTCTCAGAGATGCTACTGTAAATTGATCCGCAAAGCTATGTAGAAAAATAATGTAAACATTTTGACGTATGGTTTAAATATAATAGGTGATTGTTGATGTCCAAGTCGAAACACTTCAAAGCATTGAAAAGTGGTATTCTTCTAAAACAGTTTATGAAAGAGCCACTATCCGTATTTTAAATATCTCCACGAAAACAACTAACGGATGATTTGCTTTATAATGCCCCTTGTGGTGAAGGTATGATCTGCCAGGCTGAGCATGGCTGGTTGAACCTTACCGCGGATCTATCTGGAAAAATCCTAATGGACAGATCAAAAATGATTCTGTCAGAGACTATTTTATGTGGTGAAAATCTCGTAAATTTAATGGAACAAAGACAATTTACTACTGAACAAGAGAGACACTAGATATATGTTCCGAAAGTGAAATTTGAAAGGAAAGTTGTAGCAAGAGCAAGCAGGTGACAATGATGGATATTTTCGAAAGAACTGCTGTATCTGCTCTCCTCTAGAGTGTGCAGATTTGGTTGCCTCAAATCCTCTTGGTAAGCAATTTTGCCACACGATCTTGAAAAGATCAACACAGATACCTGGATAAATAAAACATCTTGAGGCATTTCGGTATATTGTATGCTGCTGCATAAAATATTTCGAAGAAAAAAATGTGTTGCAAATTCTGGATTTGGGTTGGCTAATTTCTCTTCTCATGTCACTAACTATCTAGACCTTGCATAATTTTTACTTTTCCTTCCATTAGGGAGGCATCTCCAGAAGTGTTTGATAGATTCGGTGCAGCAGCAAATACTTAATGTATCTCTCAAAAACATGATATATCTTTAATACATTCTTAGATAAACTTGTTTTAAGACATGAACCGTTGGCATGCATTTATTTTGAACTATATTATGATCCAATGCACTTTATGTGCTCAATGTATTTTCTCAATCTTCGTACTCCTTGGAATTAAGAAGTTAAATGCAGTAATATGCCGGTAAATGTTTAGCAACTGGGTTTGTAGGGGGCTGCCGATCTGATCTGTAGGGCTTACCAATTTCTGTGATATAAATCCTCTCACCAAGGCTGATGTTCAAGCTACCAACGTGCTCCCAACTGGCTTGCAAAGTTCCTGAATATCTGACAACTGGCCTTCTCCAGCAGATGCTAATCAGTTCCAGCATCCTACTGTGAAACTTCAGAAATGTCATGAATCTTTAACAAGCTGGTTCTTGGATTTAAATATAATCATCTATGGCAATAACAACATTCTATTTTCCAATGCCCGTGCTCTCTTTGACCTTCGTACCATCAGTGGCGAAACTGTTTTCACGTTAAGAAAGTCTGATGTTAGGATGGGTCTTTCCATGCCGAGGATCCATGGGAAGACTTTTCTTTTAATAAAGGTCATTATAAGTCCGATAGTAAGAGGACAATGGATCAAAGACAATCCATGAGTGAGAAGTTATTCCTTTATCGTGTAGAAATGTCTAATTTACATTGAATGAATGTGTATTGTTTATTTAGGCCATTACCATGTTTACTAGTCAAAGTCATGATTCAACAAGAATTGGTACAAAAATTTCCTGGTAAGGTTTTTATTTTTAAGAAATCTAGTTTTTTCTCTTTAATAGATTCCTTAAATGGAATCACTATGCCAGCGTAAATTGTACTTCTGTGCTCCAGAATATATCCAGATTCTCCAGCCCCTGTGCGGTTACTCTGGAATAAAGCGCTATCCGTTTTCTCAAGATTTTTTCAGTAGTTTCTCAAATATATTCCCCGCTTTCTACTTATGTTATTGAACTCTGCTGTCAATTCCTTCATTCAGAGTGATCTTTTAAAACCCAAAATCTGATTGTATTACATTTTTGTTTTGAAGGGTTTTGACTCCCCCAGGGGATTCTCATTTCACCTGTATTGAAACCAAAGTTCTTGCCATGTTTTAATGGCTTACACGTTGCCATATGATCAAATCTCTTTCCATCTAACTTCGAAACTAAGTCCCCATGTCACTCTTCGTATGCTAGGCACTCACCTTCGTGCTGCTTTTCCACCCTCACCAGCAAGGTCCTCCCTCAGGGCCTTTGCACCTGTGGGTTCTTCAACCTGAGGTGCTCTTTATGCATGACTTAGCTCTTCCCCTATCTTGTTTAGATATTTGTCCCAGATCAGCTTCTTAGTGATTTATTTTTTATTTAGTTAGTTCAATGTTTATTTATTTTTGAGAGAGTGCAAGTTGGGGAGGGGCAGAGGACCCGAAGCGGGCTCTGTACTGACAGCAGTGAGCCCAAGGCAGGGCTCGAACCCATAAACTGTGAGATCATGGCCCGAGCCGCTCAGGCACCCCAACCTTCTTAGTCATTTAAAGTAGCCTTTCTCTTATCCTTATACTCCCTAACTTCCCTCATTGGCTTATATTTCTACCTGTATTTAAACTAAATTGACACCCTCCATATTTTACTTTTATACTTGGTTATTGTTTATCTCCTACCTGTGGAGTGTAAATAAAATGAGGAAAAATTATTTTCCATCACTGTACTCCAAAAGTTGCCTGGTCCCTAAGAGATGCTGAATAAATATCTGAGGAATAAACACATAAATTATTCACAAAAATATTCCCCAGAAAATGTTGTCATTACTTACCAAACCTTTCGGTTTTAAGTGCTACACTGTAAGTTTATGCTATTCTCTCTCTGTTTTTATTTCCCTGAATAATTAAACTCAGAAGCCTAAAAGAAGAGTTCATTACAAAGGGAGCAAGGAAAAAGGGAATGGAATTTTTACAAGTCTTCTCATTACCCTCTCTACCTGCCTGCCAACATTCTATCCCAAACTATTGTGTGGGGATGGCGTCATGGAAATGGTAGAGGAGGAAGCTCTAAGAATACAATTCTCCACAGAAGCCAAAGTTAAAATGACAAAACAAGGCAAAACAACCTAAAACAAATGAACAAACAAAAGAATAAGCTTTATGGGAATCCCAGAGATTAACCAAGAATTCAAAGCATCAGGTGAGTGCTTAATGAGGAAAGTGGCCACTAAATGTTGGTGTTTAACAGCATCTCTGTCAAGTTACTGGATGACTGTTCAGATATATCAATAGAGACTTTGTGACCACACAGGAAAAGGGAAACACTTTGTGAAAATAGTGTGGAAAAGTCACTTTTGAAAAAACAGGTGACCGCAAACTTCAGCAATTTAACAACAAATCACTTTGGAGGAGGGAGGATCTGATTACCAGAGTTACCGTATCATGATATTCAAAATGTCTAGTATTCAGCAAAATAAATAAATAATTTTTAAAAATTACAAGTCATTAAAAAAAAAAAAGGAAAGTATGGCCCATTCACTAGAAAAAAAAAAAAAATGTTTCCTCCTGTTCCCTGAAGAAGCCCAGACCTTGGATGTACTAGACAAAAACTAAATCAACCATCTTATATATGCTCAAAGAGCAAAAGGAAACTGTCAGCAAATAACTAAAGGAAACTAGGGGAACTATATATAAACAAATAGTTCTGAGATTACTGGATTTCCTAATGCAAAAGAACAAAGCTCCCTACCTCACACCGTATAGGAAATTAACTTAAAATGGATCAACAACCTACATGTAAGACCGAAAACTATAACTCTCAGAAAAAGCATAGGGATTAATATTCATGATTTGGATTTAGCAATGGTTTCTTATAAAGACACCAAGGGATGATCAACATAAAATGATAAATACGTTGAACTTCATCGATATTATCACTTTTTATGTATCAAAGGATATTATCCACAAAGTGGAAAGACAACCTAAAGAATGGAAGGAAATATTTGCAAATCAAATATTTGATAAGGTTCCCATATCCAAAATAGTTTAATAACACAATAAATAACAAAAGACAAACAACCCAATTTAAAAAAATGGGTAAATGACCTGAGCAGACATTTCTTTAGAGAGGATATACAAATGGCCAAAAGGCACATGAAAGGATGTTCAACAACATTAATAATTAGGAAAATAAAAATCAAAACCACAATGAGGAGCCACTTCCTACCCACTAGAATGCCTGTAATTCAAATGAACAACATATGTTGGTGAGGATGTGGAAAATTTGGACGCCTAGTAAATTGTTGCTGGTTATGCAAAATGTTGGAGCTTCTGTGGAAACATTTCTTCAGAAGGCTAAGTACAGAATTATCTCATGACCCAGCAATTCTACTCTCAGGTATATACCCCCAACATTTGTACAAAAACAGTAATTAGAGCATTATTGACAATAGCCGAAAGGAGGAAACAACCCAAATGTTCATCAAAATATGGCACATATGTACAATGGGAAACAATTCAGTCATTAAAAGGAATGAAGTACTGTGATATGTTACTATGTGAATGACCTCAAAAATATAATGCTAAGTGAAATAAGCCATACACAGAACATCACATGTTGTTTGAATCTATTTATAGGAAATGTCCGAGGTGGGTAAATCCATAGACACATAGAGTGGATTGTTTCTTGCCTGGGACTGGGAGGAGCAGACGAATGAGAAGTGACTGCTTCATGAGAATGGGGACTTTGGTAGGGGGTGAATAGCAGGTTTCAGAACTAGATACAAGTGGCAGTTGAACTACATTGTGGATATACTGAATGCCACTGAGTTGTATGCCTTAAAATGACAAATTTTATGTTCTGTGAATTCCACCTTAAACAAAATCTGTTAGAATTATTTTTGGGGTGAGCTTATTTATCAGCATCTTTCTTAGGTTGCCTGATGGGCATTCAAATGATCTTTATTAAATAGCCACAAAATTATATATGTCTACCATGGATACTTTAAGGAAAAGAATGTATTGTGGTAACTGGTAATTGAAACATAATAACAATGCATGTCAAGAAAATCCTGCCTGTAGTATTCTAATATTTACAAGGGACCTATTTCAAACCAGTATTTCACTGTGTGTTTCTCCATAGAGCCCAGTAAAGGGGGTATTTGGAGAATTTAAAAAACAATAATCTTATTTAATGTGGTTTAACTCATGTGGAGAGAGTGAGGTGCAAGGAGAAACTGTTATGATTAATTTAAAAGTTACCTACCATTGTCTAAAACTAAGGAAGAACAACAGAAATCCGTGCAGAACTGTCTAAATTGAATAGCAAACTTTTGACCCCTCCTCCAATCTGCTTCATCAAAAGTAACCATTTTTATTAATGGCTAGGTTAGGGCTCTTCTAGTAGTCAGCTATATAAATTTCCATAACGTATCTCTATGTCAATTTCTTGAGTTTGGTTGACTCCTCACTTTTAAGAATAGAAATTAAATATGATTTCATCATTAACTTAATCCTCTCCATGTTTTGTTTAAATCATTTTATTCCATTGGTACATTTTATGATTTTTAAATGTTTTCTAATTTATCAAGTTCAAGATATTGTGTTTTCAACTCCCAAGTCTAAAGATAAATTATTCTCAATTTCTAACATCTTCTCCTCAAAAATGTTTGTCAATTTTAAGGTCTTCAAAACGTCAAGGTTAGCAGCATTTACATTTTATTCTGTAACAAGAGTTAGATCTTTGCTTTGTCTTTATGAGTCTAAAAATGTAAATCCAGTCAATAAGATACGGTTATAGGAGTATTATTCATGGCAAGACCAATCATTTAACTGGATGCATAAATGAAACACTGTAATTCTCTTTCACTAATGAAATTGGCTAAAATGGTCTATCACCTACTACTGAATTTAATGTACTTAGATTATGTCATGATTAAAATATTACATTTCAGGCTTGGAGTTCCTTTCATTCTTGGGACTGTTTTGATAAATGATAGATATTTGAAATTTGAGAGATCTGTTTCAAACTAAAGGTGTCCTGAACCCTCTCTTGATCAATGTTCAATATTAATCAATTGAAGTAAAGATTTTGTCAGTATATATACTACCCTTGTTTAAGCCTCTTCAAAAACACTCTTTCTAACTATTTGATTTTACAAGTTTTGCTCTTTAGTGCTAATATACAGGGGATACTTGAAAATGAATACTTGAGGCTATTATGATATGCCACGTTAATAGTTAATCTGTACCATCTATCGCTTATATGTACATAGACCTAGAATTACAACTACAGGGCATCACTGAATGTATAATACAAGCATTATGAATATATTACAATAGGGGAAATGACATATAATTATGCATATATATTTAGCTGATGGCATTTCATGCATGTGTATATTAGAGAGTGGTTGATACTTGCATTTTTGAGGGAAAACATTAGAAAAGTTCTTGGATCCCTATTCCCAAAATTAATATCAGAATAGCAGGGAATAGAGGTTCAAGAATATTGGAAACCATTCTTCTATGTAAGATAAATGTATTTAGTGACTTAGAATTACACTTAATATGCTTTGGCATGATAAACTGTATACCTAATAAGCTGGGATAGCAATAGAACTTTTAAACCGGTTTAATACAATCTTTGATCTTCTTTACTGGAAAGCATTTCGGTGCATGGAAAATGGAGGTTGAGATCACTGCACTCAAATCAAGATATTTGTGGTCTTACTGCGCTTCAGTCATCCCCTGGATATACGCACTACCCTCTCTAATTCCTCATGTTCCTCAGCTGTATGAAGGTAATCATCAAAATAAATAATATGACCGCATTGCTGCAAAGATGAATGATAAGGCATTTTAATGTCTAATTTGGTCAATAGTAATTATTATTAATGGTTCTCGTTGCATTTTCTTATTAAAAAACAGCTCTATTATGGACAACCAAAGCAAACCAGGCAAGATGTATTTGATACACTTTCATGCTAGAGCTCCCCATGGTCTCAGATTTCTCTTTTGTAATATAGGATTATAATAATATCTATCTCCCAGAGTGGTCGTGATCATTACATTAAGAGGAACATAGATTATGTGAAACAGTGTGTAAACTATAAAAGCTCTACCAATGTTACATATTTTAATGGGCTATTAGAATAAGACAAAATATATCAAGAATTCAAAACAGGCATTTGCAAATATTGTGTCTGATAAACCTTAAAACGGGCTGCATCGTTTTTGTTTTTTTAAAGTTTATGTATTTATTCTTGAAATAGAGAGAGAGAGAGAGATTGAGAGAGAGCACAAGTAGGGGAGAGGCAGAGAGGGAGGGAGAGGGAGACACAGAATCCAAAGCAGGCTCCAGGCTCCAAACTGTCAGCATAGAGCCTGACGTGAGCTCGAACCCACGAAACGCGAGATCATGACATGAGCCGAAGTCGGATGCTCCGCCGACTGAGCCACCACGGTGCTCCAAGACAGCATCATTTTAAAAAACATATAGTGAGGCTTAGAATATGCTTCTTCCAGGTGTGTTAATTGACTATTTGTATTTGAAACAAAACCCTACAAAATAATTATGAAGTACAGATTAGGATTATGAGCCGCTGAGGGTTAAATCACTTGTCAATAATCACATAACTGAAAAGTGCTGGGCTAGGATTCGATACAAAGTAGTATGACTCCAGAACAGAATTTTTTTTTTTTGAAAGCTGCCTTAAGAAACCTATTTGTATGTGGAAGAAGTAACAAAAACTTCACATAAAGGGCACAGCTTTATGGCTCTTCTGGAGAGGTGTGTTTTTGTTTTCTGTTAAGCAATCCAAAAGGCGTATTTCAGATTTTATTTTTTCAAATATTTTATTACCCTATTTACCTGTATGTTGTCTAATTTAAGGTGAACAGGATTGGGAAAGTCTCTCTTTAATGAATAACCATTTATTGCATTTGTTACATGCATTTATTTGAATAACCATTAACTACAATTTAGAAAGAAGAAAGTTGTAATTTTGAGCACACTTGTATTTAGAAATAATGTTTTTCTGGAACTGACAATGAAAGAGTTAATACTACCGGTAAACAGTAGAGTCCAAGTCTGGGAAAGATAACATTGGCAGGCCCTTGAATAAAAAGCGACTACAGACCTGTCATGACTGTGTCTTGAGTAATGGGATTCATTCATTTTGGTATTTTTAATGCAATTGTAAACTGCCATTTTCCTCACAGTTTAAAGCAGGTTTTTTTTTTTTTGATGATATAGCTATAAATGTGAAAACCAAATTAACTTGTCACATTTGACTGGCTAAAGTATTTCCCACTCCCATGTTTAGGGTATTGATAAAACCGCAATGATCAGGGTTTAAATCAGGAGGAAGAATGACATTTTGCAGGATCACAGGAATGTCCCAAAAGTGAAAAATATGAAGAAAGTTGGTTAATATATGGTTGTTTATGAAGTACAGAATCTTATATTAAACACAAGACCACACGATCCTGGGATTAATGTCAGTAAGTCAATACCCACTCTCTGAGCCAGCATTATCACGCAATGTTGACTGGCACTTATATTTTATTCTTTTATTAAATTAACCCTAATGTTTCCTTAGGGAATTCTCTATTTTGAATAACTTGAGTTCACGCTTCCCATCTTAACCCAGTCGTTTCTGAGGGTAAGGACTCTTGTTCTAGGTAGTGGTAAACTTGAATTTGTAGGTCTGCAAAGCATAGTACCCAGACAATGTAGCAATTATCATCTTGAGGAGAAGAAGGAAGCTTCCTTGGGGAGATAAACCTCTTCAAGTGAACCCTTGTTGAGCTAGATTAAAGGTCGCTCCTAACCAGAATCATCAATGGCTAACTTGTGGAATCTTTCTTGGAGAATTTTTATGAAAGAAGTATCGCCACTATACCATCACATAAAAATCCTTCTACTCTGCAGAATCACCTAAATGTATGCTCCCTTAACCTACCCAACCTTCGAAAGCTTGTGGAATAAATACTATTGGGGTACCTTGGAGGAAGGCAGAGGCTGGTGCCTCTTTAGCAGGTGCCATCCAGACCCTATTTTCATAAAATTCTGATCTATCAGCAGCACAGACCCAAATTAAAATATTAAAACCGAACAAACAAATTTTTATTAATAGTGGAGAGGGGCACTTGGGTGGCTTAGTCGGTTAAGCGTCCGACTTCGGCTCAGGTCATGATCTCACGGTTTGTGGGTTCGAGCCCCACCTCGGGCTCTGTGCTGACAGCTCAGAGCCTGGAGCCTGCTTCGGATTCTGTGTCTCCTTCTCTCTCTGCCTCTCTCCTTCTCGCATTCTGTTCTCTCTCAAAAACAAATAAACATTAATTTGTTTTTAAATTAGTGGAGATTCTCTGTACCTTCTGTTCAATTTTGCTGTAAGCCTAAAGCTGCTATAAAATATGAAACTTAATATTTAAAAAAGAATCCTGCAAACAATTTCCTAAATAAATGGCAATATCATCATTAAAAAGAAAACTGATACATGCTCCTATAACATAGAAGAGCCATGAAAACACATGCCAAGTAAAAGAAGCCAGTCACAAAAGACTATATGTTACGCAATTCGATTTATATGAACTGACCAGAATAGGCAAATCTATAGAGAAAGTAACAGTGGCTGCTCAGGGCGGGGAGTGAAGGGCAGGAGGAGGCAGGGAGTGTCTGCAGATAGTTTTGTAGTTTTCATGGGAGGGATGATGAAAATGTTCTAAATTATTTTGAGGGTGAATGCACATCTCTGTGAATGTACTAAACACTTGAATTATATACTAAGAAAATTCATGGTATGCAACTTACATCTCGTCAAAGCTTTTAAGTGACATATGGCTATCTTAAAAGTATTTTGATGTAATATCTACTTTATGACAAAACATACAATAATATAGTATTAGGTCGGTTTTTGGAGAGAGATCATGTTCTTTCAAACAATTGCGGTCTCCTTCTTTCATATTCCATGATTTATATTAGATGCATTTCTCTTGTGAAAATGTGTAACTGTGACTAAATCTAATGCCCAAATAGATTTTTTTTTAGGGAGCACTAAATGTATACTGTATACATATTTTTTTTAAGGACATTCAAGTCTAGTGACATCATTTAGAGAAAAATGCCTAGAAGTCAACCTAGATTAAGTAAGAACCGATTATCTACTTTACCTTTGGTCAAGTATGTTTTAGCAGATACCTAATTTTTGTAACAATATAAATTAGGTAGGGATGGGTGGGTTAAATTCTATATGGTGATTTCCTCCCCCCAAATCAGTTAAAAACTAATGGCTCACATTACATATTTTAATCCTCCATGGAAATTCACAACTACATATTTCAACATTATTCATGATTAAAGAGACCAGAAATTAGGAGATTTGATTTGCAGAAGGGATATCAGAGGCAGAAACAATTGACTTTCAAGGTGTAGTAGAACCTTCATCCTTACTCTGGGATTCTGGGACAATATAATATTTTGGTTTTCCCCCTTACCCTCCTCAGTGGTGCTTCTAGGTCTTTCCTGGATCTTCTTCACTTGCTAAATTACTGCTTTTGTTATGTTCTAAGGCTCAGTCCTCAGAACTTTTCTTTTTTATACTTATATTCACTTCTTAGTGATTACATAGAATCTTGCTTTGAAATACTGTATTTATAGCATAAATCTCAAATTTAAATCTCCAGACAGATTTACAGTATTGGGCCAAACCATCTTGGAGCTTGAGGCAAAAGGAAAAATCAGTAATGTTGATCCTGCCTGTATTAGTTTTCTATTGCTATTGTGACAAATCACCACAAACTTAGCGTCTTAAAACAAAAAACAAAAATCGAACAAATTTAGTATCTCGTAATTCTGTAGGTCAAATGTCTGGTAGGTTAATCTTGTTTCTCCGCTCCGGGTCTCACAAGACTGAAATCAAGATGGCAGCTGGACTGAGCTCTTTTCTTAAGGCTCTAGGGGATAATCAGCTTCTAGGTTCACTCAGGTGTTCAGAGAATTCAGTTCTTTGAAATGATAAGGCTGATGGCCCTGTTTTCCCTGCCAATTGCCCAGGGGTTACTCTTAGCTTCTAGCGTCCTCCCCTTGCCATTTCCTGGCTCATGACTCACTGTGGCTCATCTTCAAAACCAACAACAGCCAACTGTATCTTTCTCATGCTTTTAATTTCTCTTGACTCTCTTCCACCACACATCCCTGACTCTTTTGGCTTCCTTGTCTGCTTTAAAAAGCTCATGAGGTTATAGTGGACTCATTTAACAATCCAGGGTAATGTCTCTAATATAAGGGTAACTGATTAGGAACCTGATACCATCTACAATGTCTTTTTTAGCATGTAAGGTAAGATATTCTAGGCATAACACTAGGGGATAAAGATCATGGGGACCCAAATCCTACCTACCAACTATTTTTATTTAAAAGTTTGCTATTTGGGGTTGGTGTCAGGGTGGCTCAGTCGGTTTAGCACCTGACTTTGCTCAGGCCATGATTTCGCGGTCCATGAGTTTGAGTCCCATGTTAGGCTCTGTGCTAACAGTTGGGAGCAGGCTGGAACCTGTTTCAGATTCTGTGGTCTCCCTCTCTCTATGCCCCTCCCCTCACTCATGCTCGCTTGCTCTCTCTCTCTCAAAAATAAATAAACATTCAAAAAATTTAAAATTTTGCTATTTTGCTCACCATGTATTATTTGCATTAATTTTGGTTTATAAAAAATGTGACATTATAATATTATTTATCATGATTACTGGGTGTTTTTGTGCTCCTTTAAAATTTGTATCTGGGGCAAGTGCCTCATTTACCTCACCAGAATTTTGGCCTTGCAATATTATTATCTGCCTGCTGAGATCTTCAGCTGGGTATCTCAACTGTATCATGTTCAAAATCAAACTATTGATTTCTCCTCCAAAACCTGCTCTTCCCAAAGTGTTTCTTATTTCAATAAATAGCACATCCTTTGACTGCATTGGTAAGGTCAAAATAATATTTGGAATCCATCCTTGATTTCTCAATTCAGTGTCTCCCAATTATACTCAGAACGCAACCCAAATCTCTATCTATAGTCTATACACCTCTATGTTCTAGTCCCTGGCTAATTTACATTCTCTCCTGTGTTTATTCTACTCCAGCTACAGCCTCCAGCTGTTTTACCATTATTCCAAATAAGAACACAACTAGAGCTATTTCTTCTGCTGGAAGGTTCTTCCAGATTTCACTTAGCTCACTCCCTAAAAGATTTCAGGTCTCTACTCAGACATCACTTTCCCAGACCTATCCCGAATCCTTGTCTCTTTTCTTTTTTCTTTTCTTCATGGAGCTTATCATTCCCTGGCAACCTAACATAGCATTTTAAATGTGTTGTTTGTCTTCTCTCATATGGTGCTTCATAAGGACAGATCTTTGCTTTAGATCATAGATGTATCCTGTTTAGAACAAAACATGAAGCATAGTAGGTACTCTAGATAATAATACAAAAAAATACTTGTTGATTGATTGACAGCTGCATTGAACATAGCAGCACAGAATATAATGTTACGTACTTTTATGAAACATAAAGATGAGCTCACAAAAATCTGAAGTCCCTATGGGTATTTGTGGAAAACTGTGAGTTCTATAAAATCATTAAGCAATTTGTATCATATGGTCAAAAAACAGACCATGAATGGACCTCTCCTCAATCAGATGTCTACAGGTCCAGGGATCATAGATTTATAGCTATCCATATTAATAAATTCTGTGCATCAGATCAATGACATTATAAGTAATTTATAAGCAGGAAATTGATGGGAAGGATATTAATAATTTATCTCAGTCTTACATAGCCCCACTTACTATACTGATAACACAAGATCTAAGAGTAAACAAAGTCATAAAGAAGTTACATGATACTGCATTAGATTATTAGTTTCACAGGACTCTGGTGTGGTAACAATTTGTGGTCCCTGTTCCATTAAAGAAAATTAACTTAAAGGTATACTTTGCTTAGGAATAACCACATCCCCATCATCTCACTAGAGGTTAATTATGTTTATATATACATTACTGAGTTGGGCACTATGTGGATACAAAAATATATAATAGATGTCTCTGGAATGAAAATATAATCTGGTTATGAGATGTAGCATATGTGCAATAAAAACTTACCTATATATACAGGAATCAAACATACAGAAACATAATTAAATCATAATTAAATAGCTATTAAGTATCTCTTATGTTCAAAACAATTTTGCAGAAGCAATGGACATATCTTAAGTACATTCATCATTCCTAGTTTGCTTAGAACCATTACGTTTTAATAAAAATAACCCAGGATAAAATTCCAAAGGGGTCACTTAAGAAATAAGAGTACAGTGCCATGAGAAATAAGTCTGTCTGAGGAGTTTTTATGCAAGAAAAAGTATTTGAATAGAGAGCTCTTTAAAGGGGCAAAAAAGGGGGTACAGTGGATATTCCCAGTTGAGAAAATACTACAAAGTTACAGACACATTGTAATTTTGTTAATAATACTATCCAACATGTATATAGTGTTTTACATTTAATATAATTAAGGTAATTCCTTCACTGATTTAAGATGAGAGAGAATCCCTATACATTGATCTTAAATATTTTCTCTGGATGCAGAGAATAAATTTTAATAGTCCTTTTTCCTCCTATAAATACTCTGACCCCAAATGTTTATTCATTTCGGAAAATTTCAGTGTTAAAAATGAATTCCTTGTTCAAATTTCTCTGTAAAATTGTAAGTAAAAAACTTTTTTAAATGTATAGTTTTGAGAGAGAGAGAGAGAGAGAGAGAGAGAGCGCATGCATGAGTGGGGGAGGGGTGGAGAGAGAAGGAGACACAGAATCTGAAGCAGGCTCCAGGCTCAGAGCTGTCAGCACAGAGCCCAATACAGAGTTTAAGCTCACAAACTGTGAGCTCATGACCTGAGCCAAATTCAGATGCTTAACCGACTGAGCCACCCCGGTGCCCCTGAAAGGTAATGCCTTTAACTAATAATGGATTATTGGGCAGTCTGCTAACAGAAAAACAGGTTTATTCAAAGAAGTAAGGATGCTGAGTACAGCACAGAGCACTTTGAATTTCTTCCATTCACTCTTCCAAGTAGACCTTAAAAGGGCCAGTATAAAGGCAGCAGAAGTCTGATGGTTTCCTTTCAGGTTTTGCGAGAGATGGGTTTTCGGGTGTGTGTGAGTAAAGCGATTCTGCCAGATCAAATTATAAGATCCACCTGAGAGGCAGCATTCATGGAGACACCTCTCTGGGAATAAAGGAGCTGGCTGGTGCCATTCCCCCACCCTCAGCCCCTCAGCATAAACACAGAACAACCTGCAGGCAACAGTGAAGTGCTGACACTGGCTGCCTAACTTGCTTACACCAAGCCCCGCACCCTGCATTCCAGTGG
The DNA here is from genome assembly GCF_007474595.2 of Lynx canadensis. Classification (NCBI taxonomy): domain Eukaryota; kingdom Metazoa; phylum Chordata; class Mammalia; order Carnivora; family Felidae; genus Lynx; species Lynx canadensis. Next base: position 159,038,337 of record NC_044304.2, on the reverse strand, counting down.
AACTGCCCTTCTAAGTCACATTTGCTCAGTCCAAGGAGGGCAGGCCTCTACTCCAGAAGACCAGCACTAACCCCTTCCCATACCACATCTCTTGACCAGAGAGTTTTGCATGGTCTCAGTTCCAGGGGAGGTGGTGTCAGGTCTCATTTCACAAGCAGCCCCGAGCACACCAGCTGAAACTTGCTACATTTAGGCTAGGGAACAAACACTGCCCACAGCAGTCAAGGAAGAACCTCTGCAGGTGACTGTCCTGAAGGACTGTCCTGAAGGAGCAGCCAGAACACAACAGCAGAGCACATGCAGCACACACTGGAGACATTCGCTGAAGTGCCAGGCCCAGGGCACTTCATGACTGCTTCTTCATAAGGCCATTACTTTCAGGAGCAGGAGACATAACTGGCTTTTCTAAGAGAAGAAGGCAGCGAGTTAGACTAAATGCAAAGACGAGAAGTTATCCCAAATGAAAAAATAAGATAAGGCCATGGCCAGAGATGTAAGCAGAACAGATATAAGTAACATGCCTGATGGAGAGTTCAAAGCAATGATCGTAAAGATATTCACTGGGCTTGAGAAAAGAATAGAAAACATGAGTGAGGGTCACCTGGGTGGCTCAGTCAGTTAAGCATTCAACTCTTAGTTTTGGCTCAGGTCATGATCTTGCAGGTCATGAGTTTGAGCCCCACATTGGGCTTGGGATTTTCTGTCTCCTCTCTCTTTCGTCCCCTCCCCAACTCATGCACACACTCTCTCTCTTAAAAATAAATAATATTAAAGAAAAAGAAACCATCAGTGAGAACCTTACCACAGAGATAAAATAGTTACAAAAGAATCAGGGATGAAAGGCTTAATTAATCAGGGATTAATCTCAATAACTGAGATTAGAAACAGGCTTGATGCAATGAATAGTAGAGTAGAAGAAGCAGAGGAAGGAATTAATGACTTAGAAGACAAAGTAACGTAAAGCAATTAAGCTGAACAAAAGACAGAAAGAAGAACTATGCAAAATGAGAAATAGATTCAAGGAATTCAGTGACTTCATCAAATGTAATGGCATTCATATTATACAAATCTCAGAAAAAGAGAAGGCAACAGGGGCAGAAAATTTATTTGAGGAAATAATAGCTGAAAACTTCCCTAATCTGGGGAAGGAAACAGATATCCAGATCCAGGAGACACAGAGAACTCCTATCAAAATCAACAAAAACAGTCAAACACCAAGACATATTGTAATTAAATTTGCAAAATATAGTGATAATGACAAAATCTTAAAAGCAGCAAGAGAAAATAACTTATTAACTTACAAGGGAAAATCCATAAGGCTAACTAGAGATTTTTCAACAGAAACTTGGCAAGCCAGAAGATAGTGGCATGATATATTCAAAGTGCTGAATGGGAAAAATCTGAAGCCAAGAATACTCTATCCAGAAAGGGTATCATTCAGAATAGAAGGAGAGATCAGGGGTTTCCAAGGCAAATAAAAACTAAAGGAATTCATGACCGGTAAACAAGCCCCACAAGAAATATTGAAGGGGATTCTTTGAGTGAAAAGGAGAAACTAAAAGTGACAGTATAAATGAAGGAAATACAAAAGCAATAAAAATGAATATTTCTGTAAAAAACAGTCAAGGAGTGAACATACAAAAAAGGATAGAAAATATAGTACCATATACCTACATGTGGGAGGAGAAAAGAATAGGTTCAAACTTGAATTATCATCAACTTAATATAGACTTTGATTTGCAGAAGAGGTTATATACAAATTTAATGGTAACCATATATCAACACCCACTAATAAACATGCAAAGAATAAAAAGGAAGAAATCCAGATATATCACCAAAGATAATCAATAAAACATGAAAGAGAAAAAGACAAGAAAGGATCAGAGAAAATCTCTAGAAGCAACCACAGAGCAAAAATTAAAATGGTAATTAATACATATCTATCAGTAATTACTTTGAATGTAAGTGGACTCAATGCTACGACCAAAAGACACAGCATGTCAGAATGGATAGAAACCAAGACCCATCTATATGCTGCCTACAAGAGTCTCACATTACACCTAAAAACACTTGCAGGCAGGGGCGCCTGGGTGGTTCAGTCGGTTGAGCGGTCGACTTCGGCTCAGGTCATGATCTCGCGGTCCGTGAGTTCAAGCCCCGTGCCGGGCTCTGTGCTGACAGCTCAGAGCCTGGAGCCTGTTTCAGATTCTGTGTCTCCCTCTCTCTCTGACCCTCCCCCGTTCATGCTCTGTCTCTCTCTGTCTCAAAAATAATAAATAAACGTTAAAAACAAAACAAAACAAACAAAAAAAAAAACACTTGCAGGTTAAAGTGAGGACATTGAGAAACATTTATCATTCAAATGTATGGCAAAAGAAAGCCAAAGTAGCAATATTTATATTGGGCAAACCAGAATTTTTCCAGAGAAGACACACAAATGGCCGAATATAAGAACCAGAGGAGTCTATAAGAGCATAATACTGTAGAACCTTGGATTGTAGCTTGTTCTGTGAGTGTTGTGAAAACAAGCAAACATTTCTAATAAATTTTAACTTTATAAATTTTAACTTTATCAACTTGCAATATGAGTAGTATGTGATGCCAAATGACACATGATGCCATATGAACTGAGCCAATGGTTCTTGAAATTCACTTTGATATACGAGTGCTTTGGATTACAAGCATGTTTCCCGAATGAATTATGCTCACAAACCAAGTTTTTGCTGTAATTATAAGTCACATTGAGGATGAAGGGGAGAGAATTGGTAGGATCATAATCTTTTTTTAAAGTTTACTGATTTATTTTGAGAGAGAGAGAGAGAGAATGAGCAGGGGGAGGGCAGAGAGAGAGAGGGAGAGAATCCCAAGCAGACTCTGCACTGTCAGCGTGGAGCTCCACACAGCGCTCAAACTCATGAACCATGAGATCATGACCTGAGCCAAAATAAAGAGTCAGACGCTTAACAGACTGAGCCACCCCGGTGCCCCACTAGGATCATAATCGTAATAGTTGAACTCTAATGTAAATGACTTCAGAGTCAAAAGAGTAGTCATCCTGCCCAAATATTGTTAGTTTCCCCATCTATATATTTTAAGTTGTATCACATTCAACTTGTTTTGGTTAAGGCTTTGTTCTGTGGGCAAATTAAGTCAGTTCTTGCAGATGCTACAGATAAAATTTTACAATTTTTGTAGCTTTGTGTCGCGTGGTGCATCGAATACCATTTTCTGAGATCCCGTTTTACAGTAAGACGAATGAAATGTATAAGAGTGTGAGAAGAGGACACTACCAAAGCGATAAAGAACCAGAGAAGGGGAGGATTAAATAGGACAAGACAAGGCACATTAAAATTTTGCTCAAGGCTTTACCTGAGTTAGTCACCTCCTTTATATAAAGTGGGTTACATTATTAGCAAGGATGCTGTACTGTGTGTCATTTGATTATGTTATCCAGTTTAATTCAGTAACTACAAATCATGTATCTCATGTGACGAAGTCATCTGATCAGGTTCTGGTATATATGTGAGCATAACCTGCCTATACACATATTTAGTACTGGACAGAAAGAAAAATCACAGTGTCTCCCTGCAGTATTCTCTAAGTTCTCTCCTGTCAAACAAAACATAGAAAAATCTGTATCGATTCCATTTATAGGGATTGTTGACTACATACGATGCACCAGGCACTGCTCTAGGCACTTGACATGTATCAGTGAATAAAGTAGATGAAGATGTAAATTAGCCTAATAGAACAGCAGTATCTGTTATGTGAAGTTCGCTAGATGCTACGGAAAAGAGGCAAGTAGATCAGGCTAGAAGGCCTGGTGGTGCAGGCAGAAGGAGAGATATTCAAGTTATGTAGAAAGAACGATTACTAATTAACCTGTGAACATCTATTTCTATGAACTTAGACTCTATGCTTAATTTGAGTCATTTATTTTTAGATTGATAGGGAGGGGGAGAGAGAGCACGAGCAGGGGAGGGGCAGAGAGAAAGGGAGAGAGAGAGAGAACCCCAAGCAGCCTCTGCGCTATCAGTGTGGAGCCTGACACAGGGCTCAAACTCACAAACTGTGAGGTCGTGACCTGAGTGGAAACCAAGAGTGAGCTGCTTGACGATGGAGCCACCTAGCCGTCCCTGATTTAGACTCTTAAATTTAGTTAGAAACATAGATTTTTCAGGACCTTGTAGGAAGTAGGATAAGTAAGGAAATAAGCTGTGTCAATCTATTTTAATTAACAGCAATCAATGCGTATGGGCCAATTTTTCAGCTAGGGCACTCTGCTCTGATATAATATGTAAGTAAAGGCAACATATGCTGATCGGGATTTTTGCAAAATGGCATTCCGAGGCAGATCTGAAAGTGGGCCTTTAAATATGGAGAGGAAGATAATGAGATTCTAAGGATGAGTTCAAAGTCTCCCGGACAGCTCACAGAGCCTAGAGAAGTCTGAGAGTATGAGTTCAGGGTAGAGTCATTGAAAGTCTAAAGTTGTCTGAAATATGAGAAGCAGAATAAAATTGAGAACTCCTTAAAGTCATCTCAGTGCAGAGTTACAAAGGACACCGTCTTGACTTACAATGGCATGAACTTGAAATGACAGACAAGCACTAAAGGTGATATTTTGATCTGAACAGCAGAGCTGTTTCAGTCCAAAGGTGATTGGCAGGATGGAGAGGCCTGATTAAATTGTAGGCCAAAGCGAAACCTGTGTTTCAAAATATCATTTGTCCTTTAAAAGGGATAGGCTGAGAGATTTTAATGTGGTAAAAGAATGAGGACAGCTGTAATTTACGCAGCACTGAAATGATAAAGAATAAAAAGACCGTATTTAGACACTAAATTGGATTTTCACCCACAGAAAATGAATGCCAAAAACGTAAATTTTCTTAACATGTTTCCTATTATCAGAAAGTCTGCAAGGGGAACCTGGTGAAAATGAATTATAGACAATGCATAAGTCTGGGTATGGAAAATAATAAATTACCAATAAATGCTTTGTGAATAAAAAAAAGGAATGAATGCAAATATTTGTAGTGGAATCTCAGACATAACTTGGTTTGACTTTAACACATTTTTGTAAATGGTAAAAACTAATAGAAGTTTTTCAAACTTTTTTTCTGAGTTTCAAAAGAGAGAACAAGAACAAAAGAGGATTAAAATGTACAGACATAAAATGCACACGAACTGCCAAAGAATTCCTAAAGAAATCCTTGTGATTAAAGGGCTAAATGATACTATGATGTTTCTAACCCCAGGCTTTAAATAATGGCAGGTCTGAGATTTGTATCCAGATAAGACAGCCTTCAAGAACCCTGTTCTTTTCACATCATGCTATCCTCAATGAAAGGAAGGGAGTTTAATCAATGCAAAGACTTGAAAAGTCAATTAATTATGATTTTATTTTATTGCAGTAATATATTTTCATTGAACAAAACATATTGAAACCATGAAGTAGAAATCACAAGGAAGAAAGGTCATTTACTATTTCATCACTGTATTATGAAATGTACCTTTGTTTCTTTATTATCTATCTATCTATCTATCATCTATCTACCTACCTACCTACCTACCTACCTACTTTCCTACCTACCTACCTATGTATCCACATATATGCATGTGTATACGTATATGTCTATCTATCATCTATCTATCTATCTATCTATCTATACATGTATATTACCTTCTATGTACAATCATATCATAGTCATAATACTATTATCTTACTTAAGGTAAAATCATAAATATTTCTAATTTTTTATTAAGCTTTCAAACATCCCATTCTTTTCAATTAATTTGTTACAGTGACAATAACAAATTTCAGAGTTCCTCACTCCAAATTCTGTTACCGCTTCACTGTGGTGGCATTTAACACATTCTTTTGTCTGCTATATTGCCTACAGATGGGTGGTTTTAGCTCTACAGTCAGGTTAGATTTTCTCCAAGAGCACTCCGTAGGTGGTGTAGAGCACACTTATTAGAAAGGATATGATGTCTACTCTCCCTTACTATAAGGCTAGAAACCATTCGTGATCATGGCCTACATCAGTGACCTCATTAGGGATTGCAAAATGGCGATCTGATTTTATCATCTCTTCATTTCATTAGTTGCTATACATCTGTAAAGGGATATTTTACCTCCTCAACCATTTGGTTATTTTGAATTCTTACAGGAAAAATCATTTCCACCAATTATCATTTTTCAAAATAATGGTTTGGATCCCCCAAATCATGAGAAAATGATGACCTATTACTATGTATGTATCATCTATCTATCTATCTACCTATCATCCATCTATCATCTTTCTACCCTAAATGTATCTATATATACACAATTATGGCAAATTCGTGTGTTTAACATTTTGATAATTTTCAATACACTGCAGTTCTTCTTCCTAATGATGCTCGAACTGATTCATCATTGATTAGTAGGAGCATCAAGTTGGTCCTAGAATGTTTTTGATATCATCTGTGTTGTCTTTGAGAGCTCTTGCTTCCTGAAATGAAAAAAAATACTCTGGAATCATTCTATATACTTCCTTCACTAAATGTAGAACCAGACACATGTCCAATGACTGTTGTTTTCCGCTATTCAGATCGGAAATACGGCTGTTGGGATGCGCCATGTGTTGGTCATTATTTTTAAATATTTTTAGTGGAGAAGGCTAGGAAATATGTGGATTTCTTTTTTTTTCATAAAATACAGTATGAGTTCATGATGATGCTTCTGATGCAAAATCAGAAAAATTAAAAAAAAATTATTTTTACCTGATTTCATCAATCTTACATTTGTACTCCCTTTTTCCCATGACCTTAAAAGTATTCTCAGTGAAATAAACACAGTACTTATTAGCTATCTTTAAAAAATTTTTTTTAATGTTTATTTATTTTTGAGGGGGGGGGCAGTGCACAAGCAGGGGACGGAAAGAGAGAGGGAGACACAGAATCCAAAGCAGCCTCCAGGCTTTGAGCTGTTAGCACAGAGACTGACACGGGGCTTGAACTCCCGAACTGTACTGTGAGATCATAACCTAAGCCAAAGTCTGACGCACAACTGACTGAGCCACCCAGGTGCCCCTTAGCTATTTTCTATAATACACACAAAAGAGTCTCGGATTAAATCTATCAAAAATATCATGAATCATATATTATGAGAAAGTAGCATAATTTTTTTTCAGTATTTCTTGTTTATCCTTAAAGCATATCCTATTAAGACATGTATAGTAAGATTACTTTTCTGTAAGTTCACTTGGCATAGTTCTTCTTTGAGGGGTATGCTACCAACTAAATAAATAGGTTTATTTTTTTCATTATGTATTTATTATTAGTGATTGTTTTACTTAACTATTTTTTAAACTCCAGTATAGTTAACATACAGTGTTCTGTTAGTTTTAGGTGTACAATATAGTGATTCCACAATTCCATACATTACTCAGAACTCATCATAAGTGTACTTTTAATCCCATTCACCTATTTCACCCAACCAGCCCCACCAATCTCCCTCCTGGTAATCATCAGTTTGTTCTTTATAGTTGAGTCTGTTTTTTACTTTATCTCTCCGTTTTGTTTGTTTTGTTTCTTAAATTCCATATATGAGTGAAATCATATGATACTTATCTTTGACTGACTTATTTCACTTAGCGTTATATTCTCTAGATCCATCAATGTTGTTGCAAAAGGCAAGACTTCATTCCTTTTTATGGCTGAATAATATTCCACTGTAGCTATACAATTTCTTCATCCATTTGTCTATTGATGGACACTTGGGATGCTTCCATGGTTGGAAGTAATGCTTTTGTAAATAATGCTGCAATAAACATAAGGATGCATATATCTTCTCAAATTAGTCTCTTTGTATTCTTTGGCTATATGCCTAATAGTGGAATTGCCGGATCATATAGTAATTCTATTTTAATTTTTTGAGGAACCTCCATATTGTTTTCCACAGTGGCTGCATCAATTTGCATTTCCACAAGAAAGCAAAAGATTCCTTTATTCTCCACATCCTCACCGACACTTGTCGTTTATTGTGTTTCGATTTTAGCCCTTGTGACAGATGTGAAATGATATCTTATTGTGGTTTTGTTTTGCATTTCCATGATGATCAGTAATTTTGAGCATCTTTTCATGTCTGTTAGCCATCTGTAAGTCTTTTTTGGAGAAATGCTTGTTCATGTCTTCTGCCCATTTTTCAATTGGATTATTGTTATTATTATTATCATTATTATTATTATTATTTTAGTGTTAAGTTATATAAGTTCTTTATATATTTCTGATTTAATCTCATATTGGATCTATCATTTGCAAATATCTTCTCCCATTCAGTAGGTTGTCTTTCAGTTTTGTCAATTGTTACCTTTGTTGTGCAGAAGCTTTTTATTTTGATATAAACCCAATAGTTTATTTTTTGCTTTTGTTTCCCTTGCCTTGGGAGATGTAGAAAAATGTTGCTAATGGCTGATGTCAGAGAAATGACTGCTTGTACTCTCTTCTAGGATTCTTATGGTTTTAATCTCACATTCAGGTCCTTAACTCATTTTGAATTTATTTTTGTGTGTGGTAGAGGAAAGTGGTCCAGTCTTTTGCATGTAACTTTCTAGTTTTCCCAGCATCATTTGTTGAAAAGCCTTGTCTTTTTCTCATTGTACATTCTTACCTCCTTTGTCAAAGATTAACTGACATATAATCATGGGTTTACTTGGGGGCTCTATTCTGTTCCACTGATCTGTGTCTGGTTTTGTGCCATTGCCATACTGTTTTGAATACTAGAGCTTTGTAATATTTCTTGAAATTTGAAATTATGGTACCTCCAGTTTTGTTCTTTTTCAAGATTGCTTTAGCTCTTCGGGGTCTTTTGTGGTTTCATACAAATTTTAATGTTTTCTATTTTTCTGAAAAATGCTGTTGCTATTTTGATAGAGGATGAATTAAATCTGTAGATCGATTTGGGTAGTATAGACATTTTAACAATATTTGTTCTTCCAATCCATGTGCATCGAAGGTCTTTCTATTTGTTTTTGTTATGTTCAATTTCTTTCACCGGTGTGGGTTAAGCTTATTCCTAGGCATTTCATGATTTTTTGGTGCAGTTGTAAATAGGATGTTTTCTTAATTTCTCTATCTTCTTCTTCATTAGTAGTTTATAGAAATGTAATGAAATTCTGTATATTAATTTTGTATCTTATGACCTTACTGAGTTCATTTATCAGTTCTAGTAGTTTTTTGGTGGTCTTTTGAGTTTTCTATATACAGTAACATGTCATTGGAAATAGTGAAAATTAGACTTCTTTTTCACCAATGTGGATACATTTTATTTCTTTTTGTTTCCTGATTGCCGTAGCTAGGACTTCCAGTACTATGTTGAATAAAAGTGGTGAGAGTGGACATCTCTGTCTTGTTCCTGATCTTAGGGAAAAATTTCTCAGTTTTCACCATTGAGTATGATGTTAGCTATGGGTTTTTCATATATGGCCTTTATTTTGTTGAGGTATGTTCCCTCTAAACCTACTTGGGTGAGGGTTTTTATCATGAATAGATTTTGTACTTTGTCAAATGATTTTTCTGCATCCTTTGAAATGATTATTTTTTTCTCCTTTGTTTTGATATGCTATATCACATTGATTGATTTGTATATATTGACCCACCCTTGCACATGAGAACTAAATCCTACTTGATTGTGGTGAATGATATTTTTAAGGGTATTGTTGAATTTAGTTTGCTAATATTTTGTTGAGGATCTTTATGTCTATGTTCATCAGAGATACTAGCCTATAGCTCTCTTTTTTAGAGTGTCTTTATCTGCTTTGGTATCAGAATAATGCTTGCCTCATAGGTTGAATTTGGAAGCTTTCCTTTCTCTTCAAGTTTTTTGGACTAGTTTGAAAAGAATAGGTATTAACTTCTCTTTATATGTTTGGTAGAATTCGCTTATGAAGCAGTCTAGCCCAGGACTTCTGTTTGTTAGGAGTTTTTGATTACTGATTCGATTTGATTGCTGATAAATGGTCTGTTCAAATTTCCTATTTCTTCCTAATTCAATTTTGTAGATTATATGTTTCTAGGAATTTATCCATTTTTTAGATTGCCCATTATTTGGCAGATAATTTTTCATAATATTCTCTTGTAATTCTTTTTATTTCAGTTGTGTCAGTTGTTATTTTTCATCTTTCATTTCTGGTTTTGTTTCCCTGAGTCAGCTTTATCTCTCCTTTTTTTTTTTTTTTTAGTGAATCTGGCTAAAAGTTTATCAATTTTGTTTACTTTTTCATAGAACTAGTTCCTGGTTTCATTGATCTATTGTAGTGTTTTTTGATGTTTTGTTGTTGTTTTGTTTTGTTTTGAGTTTCTATTTATTTATTTATGCTCTTATCTTTATAATTATATTCCTTCTACTGTTTTTGGATTTTGTTCTCCTTTTTCTAGCTACTTTAAGTGAAAGGTTTTATTGTTTATTTGAGATTTTTCAGGCTTTTCGATGTAGGGGTGTATTGCTATAAAGTTCCCTCTTAGAGTAGCTTTTGCTGCACCTCAAAGATTTTGGACCATTACACAATAGGGTAATGTCATTTTAATTTGTTTCCATGTATTTTTGATTTTCCCCTTGATTTCTTGGTTGACCCATTCATTGTTGAGTAGCATGTTATTTAAGACTTTTTCTTTGATTGATTTCTAGTTTTAGCATTGTGATTAGAAAAGATGCATGGTATAACTTTATTCTTACTGAATTTGTTGAGACTTGTTTTGTGGCCTAATATGTGATCTATTTTGGAGAATGTTCTATGTGTACCGAAAAGACTGTGTATTCTGTGGTTTTAGGATGGAATGTTCTGAATATATCTGTTAGATTCATCTGGTCCAATATGTCATTTAAAGCCACTCTTCCTTGTTGATTTTCTGTTTGGATGACTTGTCCATTGATCTAAGTAGGGTGTTAAAGTCCCCTACTACTATTGTATTATTATCAATTAGTTCCTTTGTTTGTCATTAGCTACTTTACATATTTGGGTGCTTGCGTGTTGGGTGCATAGATATTTACAATTGTTATATCTTCTTGTTGGCTTGTTTCCTTTATGACTACATAGTGTCTTTCTTTGTTTCTTGTTACAGTCTTTGTTTTAAAGTCTATTTTGTCATGATGTAACTATTGCTACCCAGTCTTTCTTTTCACTTCCATTTGCATCATAAATGCTTTTCCATCCTTTCACTTTCAATCTTTAGGTGACTTGAGGTCTGAAATGAGTCTCTTGTAGGCAGCCTACAGATGAGTCTTGCTTTTTTAAAAAATGTTACTTTAGAAAGAGGGACAGAACATGAGTGAGGGAAGGGACAGAGGGAGAAAGAGAGAGAATCTTCCCTGCTCAATGTGGAGCCTGATGCGGGACTTGATCCCACAGCCCTGGAATTGTGACATGAGCCAAAATCAAGAGTTGGATGCTCAACTAACTGAGCCACCCAAGAAACCCTGGCTCTTGCTGTTTTATCCATTCTGTCACCCTATGTCTTTTGATTGGAACATTTATCTATATTCAAAGTAATTATTGATAGGTATGTACTTACTGCCAGTTTGTTACTTGTTTTATGGATGTTTTTGTGGGTCTTTTCTGTACCTTTTCTTTTCTTACCCTTTTCTCTCATGGTTGGCTTGCTTTCTTTAGTTATATACTTGGAATCCTTTCTCTTTATTTTTTGCACATCTATGACTTGTTTTTGATTTGTGTTACCATTATATTTGTATATAACATCTTATGCATATAGCAGTCTATATTACATTGATGGTCACTTAATTTTGAACCCATTCTTTACTCTTCTTCCTCCTCCCACATTTTAGGTGTATGGTGTAATACTTCACATCCTTTTATTTTGTGAATCCCTTCACCAGTTTTTATAGATATACTTAATTTTGCTGCTTTTGTGCCTCCTACTTTTCTTACTTCTGCTTATGTTCTTTCCTTTCAACTCAAAAATTCTCCTTTAAAATTTCTTGTAGAGCTGGTTTAGTGGTCATCAACTCCTTTAGCTTTTGTTTGTCTGGGAAATACTTTCTCTCTTTTTCTATTCTGAATGATAGATAGCCTTGCTGGTTAGAGTATTTTTGGTTGCAGTTTTTTTTTTTTTCTTTCAGTACTTTGAATATATCATGCCACCCCCTTCTGGTCTGCAAAATTTCAGCTGAAGAAATAACTGGTAGCCTATGGGGATTCCCTTGTATGTAAATATCTTCTTTCTCTTGATGCATTTAAAATTCTACTTTATCATTTTTGCCATTTTAATTACTGTGTGTCTTGGTCGACCTCCTTGGGTTGATTTTGTTGGTAGGTGTCTCTGTGTCCTGGGTCTGGATTTCTGTTTCCTTTCCCAGAACTGGGATGTTTTCAGCTATTATTTCTTCAAATAAAATTTCTGACCTTTTTTCTCCTTCTGGGATCCCTATAATGTGAATATATTATGCTGATGGTGTTGCTGAGTTCCCTAAGTATATTTTCATTTATTATTATTTTTGTTCTTTCTCCTGTTAAGCTTGAATACTTTCCATTACTCTGTCCTCCAGGTTGTTGATCCATTCTTCTGCTTCCTCTAGTCTACTCTTTATTACATCTGGTGTATTTTGAATTTCAATTATTGGGTTCTTCATCTCTGATTGGTTCTTTTTTATATTTTCTATCTCTTTGTTAAAGGTCTCACTGAGGTCCTCCACTCTTTTCTCATGTCCAATGAGTATCTTTATGACTATTACCTCAAATTGTCTGTCAGTCATATTACTTATCTCTGTTTCATTTAGCTTTTTTGCTTGTGATTCTGTCGTGTTTTCCATTTCTTTTCTTCCATTTCTTTTTCCATTTCCTTTTCTTTTCTTTCCATTCTTTCATATTTTTCTCCATTTCTTTCATATTCCTCCATCTGTTTATTTTGGCTAGCTCTCTGTGTCTGTTTGTATGTGTTAGAAAAGTCATCTATATCTCCTGCTTCTTAAAGAGGTGGCCTTCTGAAGAAGATGTACTGTAGTGCCCTGCAGTGCAATGTCCTCTGTTCACCAGAACCTGGTGTTTCAGGAGTGTCTCCTGTGTGTGTTGCCTATACCCTGCTGTTTTGGCTAAACCACATTTCCCTTCCATCTAGTAGCCTGCAACTGGACTCTCTTTGCCTGTTGTTGACAGAGTTTGTCTCTTGTTGTTAGTGTGTCAGTCTGGGGCTGCCTTGGGCCAGAATTGTCAGGCCAGGTGTTTGCCAGAGATGCAGTAGCAACAAAGTACTGGGTCTTTCTCTGTTGTGTCTTTTGAGAATCTTTTGTTGGTGGGCAGGGCCTGCAGTCAGACCAGATGTCTGCCCCCAGCCCATGCTGGGGACATAGTGAAACAAGTGTGTGTGGTTATCTTCCCCTCTCCTTGGGAGAGGAGTCACTTGGAATGGTGCTGGCCCATTAGGAATGCTTGCACACTTCCATCTTATGGCACCACTTTGGATAGGCTCCAGCCAATGGCTTATTGGAGGATACATGACCATAGGAGAACACAGGGCAGGGTACACTGTAAGCAATTTAGGTACTGATTGTTGGAGCTGAGCTAGTGCCTGTGGGTGTCCATGTGTCTAGGCTGGGGTAAGGAGTGTGGAAATTGTGCCTATCAGCTTCTGTTTTCCTGGAGAGGTTTCCTAAAAATACCTGCCCCTCTAGTACATGCTCTGAGATTAGTAAATAAATCTCCTTCAGGTATGCATCAGACATTTTTCAAAGTGCTTCTCTGTGATGTATCTAAGTGGGGATGTTGTGCTATATCTTGAATAGCAGGAACTCAGTCTCCTATCACCCTCCGAGTTGTTTCAGACCTGAGCTCATTGTTTTTTAAAGTTCTAAGTGTTAAGCTCCACTGATTGTATAAACCTGCGAAATTAGGTCCCATTGGTTTTCAAAGCCAAATCTCATGGGGATTTTTCTTCCCTGTGTGGGTTCCCTGGGTCTGGGGTGCTTGGTGTGAGGCTCTATTTCTCTCCTGTCTCCTTGTCTGTGGTGTCCTTCCCTCTTATGTATAGTCCCATGGATCTCTTTAGCTCTGGACCATGTCTTTGTCCCCCCTTCCCTCTTTGATGTGGACTCTTGTCTGCATTTAGCTGTGGAGGGTCTGTTCTTCCGGTTTCCTGGTTATTTACATTGATGTGGGTGCTATCTAGTTGTATTCAGGGGATGAAGTGAGCATAGGATCTCCCTACTCCACCACCCACCTACTCCAGTCCCTACCCCCAACACTGGGGAGACTCCTCTGTTTTACTTAAATTTTGTAATCTATTTTACATATATCCAACGTCAAATCTGCAAGCAAGGTATATTCAATAATTTCTAGCTACTATTTTTGTTCCTTCCATTCTATTCTTTCCTTCTTTCAACAAAAAGGTTCTACTGTTTATATACATATACACCTTTAAGTCTTCTTTATTTCAGAATGTCTTTTTTTTTTGAATTGTAGTATTATTGTTTGTTTTATTTTAGTTCCTTGGTTATGCTCTCTCCTTTCATTCTTTTTTTTTTTAACGTTTATTTATTTTTGAGACAGAGAGAGACAGAGCATGAATGGGGGAGGGTCAGAGAGAGGGGGACACAGAATCTGAAACAGGCTCCAGGCTCCGAGCTGTCAGCACAGAGCCCGATGCGGGGCTCAAACCCACGGACCACGAGATCATGACCTCAACTGACTGAGCCACCCAGGCGCCCCTCCCTTCATTCTTTTAAAAAGTTATTTGTATATATTTCCCTTAACCCTTCTATGTCTCTCTTCATTTGTTAATGTCGATTTTTTCCTTTTTTCCAATTTGCATTTTTGATGGCATTATTTTGTTTATCACGTTTATCCACTCTTATGTTCTTTCTGGCTTACTCTTTGTTACATATTTTTATTTTTTACGTAAGCAATTTAAATTTATTACATGAATTTTTATTTCCACTTCTTTCTCTGTGTTGTCTTAGCTCTCTCTCCAATTTTTCTTCTCGTCCATTTGTGTTTCTTATCTAAATAGGATTTTTGCAATGCTTTCATACCTTTTAAAAAATTATTTTAGCTCCTTTCTTAAAATGTCAGTTCACAGCTTTCATTTGTTGTGGGAGCACGTTTTTCTGGTATTTCTTCGTTTGTTTGTGTATACACTTTCCTGCTCATTTTTTGCTTCTTATACTAATTTATTATGAGACTTGAATGTAACTATTTTCTATCGCATGTGTTGAAGTGAAGTGAGTCTTTTCCCCTACGTGCTTAGGAAGGGAGTGTGGCAGATAATGACAGTGCTGCACTGGATCCCGAGTCACTCCCCAGCATCAGTGTGATTGAGTTCCCAGCAGCCTGCAACTGTGTCCCTTTCTCAGCTACTCCTTACTTCATGCCATGAACTCCTATGCATTTGCGCTGAGCCCTCGTATGTCAAGTCCTCGGGAAACAGACCCTGTATGACCCTGTTCTGGATTATTCTTATACGCTATCAACTCAGGTGATGGGACTTTGAGAAGATTTTGGCAGTAGATAGAAAAGATAAAAGAGTGATAATAATGTGCAAGGCACCCCCAATAGATGTCGTTTAAGAGAGCAAAGCATTTCAACTTTTCTCCTGAGTCCTATCTTTGACATATCCTTAATCAGCCATGTAGAAACACTCTGTAACCTCACTGCGTGCTTGATTGGGAAAACACACACATCCTTACCAAAGAAAATAGGGACTTAATTAGAGATAATTGACCTTTTTATATACATTTTGCAGGATAAGTGAACACACTGAAGACTTATTTATTGATACCATATGGCACTGCCTCACAGTGATACTCAAATTATGTAGAACAAGGCTAATCAAAACTAAATAGTTCATCAAAAGGTCTTCCATTGTAAGATGCCGTTGTTTAATTCGGGAAGCTTTTAGATATCTCCTTGGACCCAAAAGTGCTTTCTACATTCTTTTATTGAAAGCACGTCAAGTTTCTAGTAAGGCAGCCTGCAAAAGTTATCTATGATTTTCAAACCATAAGTGTCATTTTCCTGCTTAACATCATTAATTTATCAGATATATGGGCTTTTTGAGATTTGATGTCTGAACTTATTTATTTGTCACTCTCAGAAGATTTCATTTTTAACTGGACTCAGACTTAGAAGTAGAAGCTCACAGAGAGGATCGCCTCTGTCGTCTGGCAATCTGCTCCTGGCATTTTTCTTTGGCCTCTTCCATTCTCTTGGCCAAGTTGCAGCCTCTTTCTTATTTTCCTTAGTCTGTTTTTTCTTCAGAGTTATGAGGCACGGTAGTGTCAGTGAGTCCAGGAGTATCCTTCTCCCCTATTTTCACAATGACCAACTTGAGAACACCGAGACTGGCATCCACAATGCAACTCAGAACAGATGTCTGCTTTCTTTCTCCAGTCTACCTTGCTTTGTAGCAGGAATGTCACTTACTCAGCAGCAGGAGGACGTGGCCGTGGGTCAAGACACCCTGCTTCATGCAGATGCCTTGTTTGTCATTGCCACCACTGATCCGGACAACGAAAGCCTTCCATCCCTCACCCAGAGCATCAGCAGTAACGTCTCCAGCCACATGCTTCTCATAAAAAGGACGAAGTTTGCATTCACTGTCCACTTCAGTGAGTTTCTGGCATACAGTAGCTGGGAAAGAGATATGTTCAGCTTCAGCCCGAAGCATCCTACCACCTCCGAGGCACCACGAAAAAGAGTCAAATATATGTTTTTAATAACACTTGCACAACTACTGTCATTTCTGTGCTAAAGATTTCAAAGGTAGCAGACACCACACCTGTTCTCAAAGAATTGACATACTTTGCCTTTGACATCTGATTTGCAAGAAAAAAAAAAGATGTATCTATGCAGGGTACGTGTTGGAAGTAAATGTTAAGAGAAGATTTGGGGTGGCTCATGGAACTTCTGAAAGCCTCGGCACTTGGAAGAACCAGGCTCAGAGAAGAGAAAAAGAGAAGCTGTCAAGTCAGACCCAGAATTAAAAGTCACAGCACATGAACCAGCCCAGTAAAGACACCACTGATGGTGCACTTTTGCAACTGTTCCTCTAGAGAATATACTTCTTCCGATAAAAGAAACAGCAGCAGTAACAAAAACTCTCCATTCCTGCTTTCCTGAATTTTTTTTTTTGGGGGGGGGTTACTGACTCCAGAAGCAATATTTTAGGCAGGTATCTAGGTCATGTCTTTATCCAAGCTGTCAGGAAATGTAGCTTTATTAATGGGTGGCAGGCTCAAAATTTAGAAGATGGGTAATTTCCCAAACATAAGTAGATGGTTCATAGAATATGGAGAAATAAAGACAATGAATATTGACTATGTACCTTTAACATGCTGCAACAAAATTCGAGGTAATATGGAAGAACATATTGAAATGATTTCCGATCAGTGAAAATTAGAAAAATACCCGAGCTCAGATTTAAGAAACATATGCATGTATAATTTTAATGGCATGAAGTCATTATTTTATGGTTTCCTCCAAGCAGTAAATGAATACATTTTGCTCAAATGCTAGTAATTTAAAACATTTTTTAGTATCAGCAATTATTTATAGAACGTTAGATATATAAAATATTATATAATAATACATTTATTAATATACGCAATATATGAAGTAATATTATATGTTGTATTTTATGTTATATATTACCTACAGATTACTTCACATTTCATATTTTTAAAAGAACTAATCAATTTACCTGCTCTTGAACTATGTAAGTATAAAATCTAACTTTTTAGAATGGCATTAAAACCTTTCATAATCTGTTCCCAACTTATCTTTTTGGTACCACATTCTGTTATTCTCTTCCATAAGACTTACGCTTTAATGTAACCTATTTTCTAAATGTGACATATATTTTTATAATTCTATGTATTTGCTTGTGGTTTTACCTTGACCTAGAAGATTCTACCTCCTACTTGACCTCCTAAGAGAATATAATTGACATGTTAAAACACAGCAGGAATGCCACTTTCCCTGTGAGCCTTTGCCAACTTTTCTGGAAAAGAAAATAGATACCCTCTCAGTTATGTTAACTTTTACTTTTTACACTAGCAATATATCTTACAATGGTTTCACAGGTGAGTTTTTTGCAAAGTATGAGGTCTTCAAGACATGGGATTGTATCTTATATTTGTGTATGTGTGTGTAAAAGTGCCTAGAAAAATGTAAATGTTTAGTAAATCTTTGTTAAATTAATATTATTAACAAGGAATGGCAAGTGATTAGAAAATGTCTCTCGTCTGCTGATTTTTTTGAGAGAGAGAGAGAGAGAAAGAAAGAGAGAGAGAGAGTCAGTGGGAGAGGGAGAAAGAGAATCTTAATCTTAAGCAGACTTCATGCCCAATGCATAGCAAGATGTGGGATCACGACCTGAACTGAAACCAACAGTTGGATGCTTAACTGACTGAGCCATCCAGGTGCCCCTCTCATTGGCTGCTTCTTGAAATCTTACCAAAAATTCCAATGTGGTATATATTTATTATTTTTTGTATAGAAGTTTTCCAACAGTGTATGAAATAGAGAATTTCCATAACCACAAAATAAAATTGTGATTCTTAATATATACTGTATTCAAAGATTAAATTATAGTAGTTTGAAGTGGGACAGTTGATAAATATTAAACTAACTAGAATGTAAAATTAGTCATTTATTGACTCTATGCATATTTATGCAGATATTACACACACTCAGTATGTTAAATGTCCCTTGTTGTTTTCATTCAATATCCACATATACTGCATTAGAGCCATTCAGGAAACGAAGGAATTTAGGTTATGCTAGAAGAGTCAATTTCAGATGAATTATTTTCTCAAAATACACTAGTGTTGGTTTGGGACCAATGTGAATTTTGTCCTTTCTCCTTCACTTCCCCCAAGCCTCTACTCCCCTCGTTTTGTTATCTGTTAATGTGCTGGTGCACATCATTACATTGTCAGGTCACTTGTGAATATTTGCCAGGAAGTGATGGCATTTGTGGGCTTCTAGCATCCAGCCGAAGATAGTTGCATTCACCATCAGTTAAAATAATAACAACCATCATTTACTAAGTAAAGAGTGAGAGCCAGATATTGGGTAAACATGTTATAAGCCTTAGCTGTTTTGATCCTTGAAACAACATTTTAAAAAGCATTGCAATGTTATCATGTTAACCCATGAGAAGATTGATAGTGGGAGTGGTTATATTATAGAATAATCAGGGCTTGAACCAGGTTTTACTGGGTTTATACCTCTGCAAAGACTTGCCCTTTCCTTGCATTATCACTCATGGGGAAAATGTAATTCAAAAAACAGCTCTTGCAAGCTTCTTCAGATTCTCATCTCTCTATACAGCCTCTCGGTTAGCTGAGGTCTACAGCTATGATCATTATGGGTGTGCTTCTGCCTGGGCTGACTTTTCCCATTGAGAGTTTGTATTATCACACCCATCTGGTTAATAACCACACTCATGTTTTTGTCCTATAAATGCCAAAAGATAAGAGATATCACTCAGGTTGTTATTCCAGGTAGGAAGTAAGGATGCAGAGTTAGCAAACAAAACCTATTATTTGTTAACAAACACAATCTATTTCCTTAAGTTTCTGGAACAGAATACTTGGTGGTCAAAGTAACTGAAGGCTAACTGACATGATCCGGACGTAGTGGAGTAGCTGATTTTAGACTTCCCTCCCGCAGTAAACAATTACGCAACTGGAAAAACTTATGGAGAAACAGTTATTATGCAGCAGATCATGAAGGACTGCTAGTCTGAAGTGAAATGAAGCTCCACATTTACTGCAGCTTTTTGCCTGGGAGCATTTTCTAAACTATGATGCAGAGAAATAAAGTACAAGAACAAAAGCCAATCTCACTAGATGAAGAAAACAGAGAATGGAGTGCAGAATTGCCAAGGCAGCTGGAATTTGCAAGACATGGCACTGGGAGGGTTTCAAGATTTACTATAAAGCTACTGTGTATAAAGCTGTGATAATTAAGAGAAGGTGGTTATCGGCATCAAAATAGAAAAACAGCTCAAAGGAATAGACCAGAGAATCCAGACATGGCCTTATAAATATATGGCCCATTTTAATTTTTGACAATAGCACCAAAAGAAATCAATGAGGAAAGTGAGTTATTTTCAACAAAATGGCGGTGTAACGCTGGATATTTTATGAAAAGAATGAAGTTTGATTTCAAACTGGCACCAAGGAAAAAATTACAAGAGATAAATCTTTGACCTAAACATGAGAGCTACAATTTTGGACTTTTAGAAGAAAGCACGGGAGAATACTTTTTCACATCGTGGTTAGCAAAGAGTGTTATGCCACAAAAGGTGCTGTTAGGGATTGCATTGTGTCCCCCTTCCCAAATTCTCGTGTTGAAGTCCTAATTCCCAGGACCTCAGACTATGACCTTATTTGGAAGTAAAGTTTTGCAGATGTAATTGGTTAAATTAAGATGAGGTCATTAAAGCGGGACCTAATCCAAAATTATTGATGTCCCTATAAGAAGGGGTCATTTCAAAATAGACTTACTCAGAAGGATGGTGTAAACACACAGGGAGAAGACAGCTCCCCACAAGGCCAGGAGAAAGGCCTCAGAAGAAATCAACCTTCTTGATACCTTGATCGCAAACTTCTAGCTTCCAGAACTCCAAGACAATAAATTTTTCTTATTTAAATCATCCAGTTTGTGGTGCTTTGTTATGGCAGCCCTAGCAAACTAATACATGTACTAAGCATAAAAGGGGGGAGAAAACCCTAAAATGATCAATAGATCTCCTATAAAAACTGGAAAAAAATCTCAACAAAAGGCATCATTAAGAAGGTGAAAACGAAAGCAACAGAAGGCAAGAAAATGTCTGTGGCGTACGTATCACATCTATTTAACAAAGGACTCTTGTGCAAAATATATAAAGTTGCCTTACAAATTATAATACTCAAATAACCTAATTTAAAAATGCACAGAAGTCTTCAACTGGTACTTTGTATAGAAAAAGATGCCAGAATGCCAAATACATAAATAAATACACGGTCCACATCATTTGTCATCAGGAAAATATACATTAAAACCACAATGAGATACCACCCTACTTTCACTAGAATTCCTAAAATTAAACACACACACACACACACACACACACACACACACACACACAGGCACACACCCACACTGACCATACCCATTGCTAGGAAGGATATGGTTGCAAGCATGGATCTCAAAAGTTGATGGTTCATATTTAAAATAATGGAACTTCTTTTGGATACTATTGTTTAATTCTAATGCGTTTCATCTTACGCTAACCTTATGACACAACAATTCCACTCTGAGTCACCAAGCTTATGTCCACAAAAAGAATGATACAAAATATTAGCCTTATTCATAAGAACCTAAGCTGGAAATAACCCATGCTTCCATCCATTGCAGAATGGACAGACAAACTGTGGCATACTTATACAATGGAATACTATTCTACAATAACAAAAATGATTCACTGATATATGCAAAAACGTGGCGAATCTCAAAAGCATTATATATTGTGAAAGAAGGCAGACAAAAAAGAGTACATATTATGTTTCTCCACATATATAAAGTTCAACAATAGGCAAATATTTTATAATGGGGACAGAAATTTGAATAGTAGTTGTCTATGTAGAGAGAAGCTATTGACTAGAAGGGGCCCTTAGGTATATTGAAATACATCAGCACTATCATATAAAGATCCAATATTAAAATAAAAAAAAATTGGGACATCTGGGTGGCTCAGTCGGTTAAGCATTGGACTCTTGACCTCAGCTCAAGTCTTGATCCCAGGGTTGTGATTTTTAGCCCTGAGATGGGCTCTGCACTGAGAATGAAGCCTACTTAAAAAAATAATTGAAAAAAGACAATTAACAAAATTAATAAATCAAAAATAAAATTACCAATGAACTGGGATTGGGCATGTGGAGTTTAAAATTTGAAATGTGATAACTTCTCTATTTTCATGGCACAATGATTTTGATTAATCATATAGCTAAAAAATGACCTTTATATCCTCTTACTGGGCTAAAAACCATTATTATAACCAAGGGTGACTGAAAAGATTGAAATATTTATGGGGCATGGTGAAGCAGACTGTAGAAAAATGATATATTTATTTTTTTTAATTTTTTTTTTTCAACGTTTTTTATTTATTTTTGGGACAGAGAGAGACAGAGCATGAACGGGGGAGGGGCAGAGAGAGAGGGAGACACAGAATCGGAAACAGGCTCCAGGCTCCGAGCCATCAGCCCAGAGCCTGACGCGGGGCTCGAACTCACGGACCGCGAGATCGTGACCTGGCTGAAGTCGGACGCTTAACCGACTGCGCCACCCAGGCGCCCCAGAAAAATGATATATTTAAATTTTTTTTTTTTCAACGTTTATTTATTTTTGGGACAGAGAGAGACAGAGCATGAACGGGGGAGGGGCAGAGAGAGAGGGAGACACAGAATCGGAAACAGGCTCCAGGCTCTGAGCCATCAGCCCAGAGCCTGATGCGGGGCTCGAACTCACGGACCGCGAGATCGTGACCTGGCTGAAGTCGGACGCTTAACCGACTGCGCCACCCAGGCGCCCCGAAAAATGATATATTTAGATAGTATCTCTAGGTACACTTATCTCTATATTTATACCTATAACTCTATCAATACCTTTATTCATATGTAAATTTCCATGATTGAGAGAATCATGGGAAGAAGAAACATTGGATCAAAGATAAAAGTTTCCTATGAATTTCTTTGACATTACACGTTTATTTTTTCCTATTCTTAGCACATTTTGACTTTGAGTTCCACAATCTACCTATAGTGGTTCAGTGACTATTTCTTGATTAATTTCTTTTCAGTACTGATTAGATGTGTACAAACTTAAATATGTGGCCTATTAATCACTTCAGTATTTGTAATCAAATGCACTTTACAAATGATTTATTCACATGTTCAAGAACTTCTGTTTGTAGGCTGCTGAAGACAAAAGGTTTTTTTTTTTTCTAGACATGTTCAATGACCCCAGAATCTACTTCATGCATTAACTGATGGTTAGCTATTTTTCTCATATATACCTGATAAAAATCTGTACAGAGTTAGATGAACTGGAAAACACTAAATATAAACTAACTTTTTTTGATAAGTTTTGATAGCAAACCGAAGCTCAAGGATCACTGAAGATTTTAGTTGGCAGGTGTTTGCAAAGGGTCATTTACATGTGATAAGCTGCAAACACCTGTTTCCACTTAAATCACTTAAAAGAAGGGTGGAAGAAGGTGACTTCTGCCATCTTTCTTAAACTTCCTAATGACTTCCAGGTGGTAAAAAAAATCGGCATAGAATTTTATCAAAAATTGTGCTCAAAATTTTTCCATTTTTAGAAGTCCTGAGTCTCAAAATTTGGAGTTAACAGTTCCACATCTCTGTGAGGATTGAAATTGAAATGTATTTTTGATGGTTTCAAAATCATCTCTGCTTTGTTTTTTTTAGAGTTACATGTATATGCATATGATGAGTGAAATACAACTATGGCTTTATTTTCAATGAACCTGCTTCTACACAGCCTTCAGACATTTTTCTGATCAATAGAAAGCTATTGGACTTTATGCAGTAAACAAGAAATCCCATATGAAACTATGCAATATATTCACTAATTCTATCATTTCTACTGTTTGCTCTACCATTTAATAATTATAGAAACCAACTATGAAAAAAATCAAGGTCACAAAGTCCAAATTTTTTATCTTATAGGTGGAATATGTAAGGGAACAAATAATAGAAAAGAACGTTACACTATAGGTATTTTGGCTCAGTTCTATGCTTATATTATCTTAGCTCAGTGCGTCTTTTTTTTTTAATTATTTTTAATGTTTATTTATTTTTGAGACAGAGACAGAGCATGAACAGGGGAGGGTCAGAGAGAGAAGGAGGCACAGAATCGGAAACAGGCTCCGAGCTGTCAGCACAGAGCCCGACGCGGGGCTCGAACTCACGGACTGTGAGATCATGACCTGAGCCGAAGTCGGCCGCTTAACTGACTGAGCCACCCAGGCGCCCCTCAGTGCTTCTGATATGCCATTTTTCCCTCGTTTCAAATATAAACCCATTTATGCCCAAAATGTTACGGGTTCAGCTTAAACATATACTCATGCAGTTCATTAAGGATCTGATGTTAATTTTTCTAAGAAGGACATACTGCCTTACTTACTTTTCACAAAATGAGAATAGGGGAAATTAATGAATAAAGTGCCTCAAAAAGAATTTAAGATCATTTTTCTTCTTACCCACTTTGTTCTGTATTTTAAGGTTATAATATTTGTTCTGGGATGAATCCTGGATCAGGCAGCCAAGTATGTGGATTTATTGAGGAGGGTGGTTGCCTTGAGTTGGAAGAGATATGTCACGAATAGGAGCTACATAGGCCACTTTTATTTAATAAAGTTTATTTATTTTGAGAGCGAAAGAGAATGCACATGAGTGGGGAAAGGACAGAGACGGAGAGAGAGAGAAAATCCCAAGCACGCTCTCCACTGCCAGTGCAGAGCCCGGGGCAGGGCTCAAACCCACAACAGTGAGATCATGACCTGTCACTAAGAAGTGAAGACGGCCACTGTACTTAAATTCCAGAGAAAGGAAAAAAAGCAACCAAGATTAAGCGGTAAAGTAAGAAGTAAAATGAGTATCTGATATCACAAAAAATAAAGGAACATTGCTTCAAGAAATAGGAAAAGGTTAATACCATGGAATGCCTCTGAGTAGTAAAGATGAGAACTGAAAATGAACTTTAGTGTCTTTAGGAAGAGCTATTTTAATGAAGTGTTTAGGATGGAAAAAAGATTGAACTATATAAAGAAATGATTTGGAAATATAGGGGGGAAAAGCAGGAAATGCACATTTCTAGAGTATGGACTACAGCAGGGTTTCGAAAAGAAATGGTAGTAGTTGTCCACAGGGTTGGAAGGGTGTGTCAGCCCTCAAGAATCTAGATTATTCCCATTAAGGAAATATTTACCAGATCATAATTATTTAATCATACATTTTTTACTGAGTCTCCATGTGATTAGCCTGGCCGTGGCCCACCACAGTCGTACAACCCCTTTAGGTGAGGAATCTGCAAAAGCAGTTGAAAAAAATATACAGCAAATGTTTGAAAACATACGCCATTTCTTCAATATGAATTCTCCTCGATTTTCTTTTTCTTTTTTTTTTAACTTGTTTATTATTTTTTTATATTTACATCCAAATTAGTTAGCGTAGAGTGAAACAATGATTTCAGGAGTAGATTCCTTAGTGCCCCTTCCCCATTTAGCCCCTCCCCCCCCCCCCCAACCCCTCCAGTAGCCTTGTTTGTTCTCCATATTTATGAGTCTCTTCTGTTTTGTCCCCCCTCCCTGTTTTTATATTATTTTTGTTTCCCTTCCTTATGTTCATCTGTTTGTCTCGTAAAGTCCTCATATGAGTGAAGTCATATGATTTTTGTGTTTCTCTAATTTCACTTAGCATAATCCCCTCCAGTTCCATCCACATAGTTGCAAATGGCAAGATTTCATTCTTTTGATTGCCTTGTAATACTCCACTGTGTGTGTGTGGTGTGTGTGTGTGTGTGTGTGTGTCTGTATACCACATCTTCTTTATCCATTCATCTGTTGATGGACATTTGGGCTCTTTCCATACTTTGGCTATTGTCGATAGTGCTGCTATAAACATGGGGGTGCATGTGTCCCTTCAAAACAGCACACCTGTATCCCTTGGGTAAATGCCTAGTACTGCAATTGCTGGGTCGTAGGGTAGTTCTATTTTTCTTTTTTTGAGGAACCTCCATACTGTTTTCCAGAGTGGCTGGACCAGCTTGCATTCCCAGAATTATCCTAGATTTTAGAGAACAACTTAAGAGTCATTCTCGAATTACAACCCTATCTTAGGTTACATTCCCAGTAAGCTAAAGCTGAGATAGAGCTTCAGGTGTAGAAAGTTAGTAAAGATGATCCTTGGGGGTAATACCTGTGAAGGAGTAAGGAAAGTAGAACCAGGTGGAGTGAACTGCTGTTCGATCACAAAAAAAAAAAAAAAAAAAAAATTACAGCTGATACCTCAGGGTCCTCTGGAGCTGAAATATCTTCATAGCTGTCCCATCTTCAGGCAAGCATACCAGACTTTTATACTTTCTATATCTAGTAGTGATGTTATTAGAGTAGCCTCAGAAGAGGTGACATGACCTTAAGCAAGGTGGTACTCTTAGGCTGATCGCAATCCCTAAAGAGAGGTCCAGCTGAGACTCTCAGTCACAATCCACAGTAACTGGAACACTGAGTAACCAGTCCTTAAATAAGGGTCTGGGGGCTGTGCCACAATATTCACTTGATCCACTTACTCCAAATAATGCATTCTGGAAAAAGCTTTTTCAGGATGTAGTTGGTTTCTTTTTTCTGGGAAAATCAACCCAAGAAACGTTAACAGGTGAACTCATGGTCTTGTCGAGTCCCACAGTCAGGCACTTTCCTTCTTCCTGGGGCCAGTGAGGAACTATTTGTCAATTGATGTGAATCTTCTACTAAGAATAGTATACCCTAGCTTAGTGTGCTGTGAGTCTGCATTGTGATTGTACATTTGGGCATCCGTAAACTCTACTCTGGATCTTTCTCCACCATTCATACAGCAACTTACGTACCAGCCAGAAAGGCTGCAGAGCCCTGTCTTGCTCTGTACCTTAATCCAAGTAGGCAGCTTCTGTGTTATCGGTTAAGTTGGTCAGAATGATAGTCTCAAGGGTGCAATATGCGTCTCCCAAAACTTGCAGAACCAAACAAAGTTTTCCGAATGACTTGAAGTAATTATGAATATGAATTAGATAAACTGTAAAAATGTATCTTTTCCGTCTGATGAAAATAGTAAGGAATGTGATTTTGATAGGACAGACACTTATGTGGAGTTAAGAAATGTGATATTGATGGGACATCAATTATGAGAATGACTCTTAAGTTCTCTAAACTCGAGGAGAATTCATATTGAAGAATTGGCGTATGTTTTCAAACATTTGCTGTATATTTTTTTTCAACTGCTTTTGCAGATTCCTCACCTAAGGGGTTGTATGACTGTGGTGGGCCACGGCCAGGCTAATCACATGGGGAGCTCTAATACATATGGAGACTCACTGAAAAATGCGTGATTAAATAATTATGATCTGGTAAATATTTCTTAATAGGAATAATCTAGATTCTTGAGGGCTGACACCCCCTTCCAACCTGTGGACAACTGCTACCATGTCTTTTCGAAACCCTGCTGTAGTCCATACTCTAGAAATGTGCATTTCCTGCTTTTTCCTTTTTTTCCTTCTCTGGAATTTAAGTACAGTGGCCGTCTTCACTTCTTAGTGTACCTTTGTTTCCTATAAGATTGCGTTGAATCCTTAGCTTCAAATATTCTTTCTCTGCTAATAATCCTACTTATTAGCCCAATGGATATCTCACAGTAATCTCAAGCTCAACATGTCCAACAAGTATTGCTAATATCCAAATGTCTTGTAGTTTAAAACAAGATTCTCTTCAAATGTGTCTTAGCTCAGTGAATGAGACCACTCTCAATTTATTAGAGAATACCATAGACTGGGTGCTGAAACAACAAACATTTTCTTCTTCACAGTTCCAGAAGCTGGGAAGTTCGAGATCAAGATGCTGGCAGAATAAGTATATGATGAAAGCCCACTTCCTGGTCCTTCTGTTTGCAGATGGCCATCTTGTTGTCTCTTCACATGGAAGGAAGAGAGATCGTCTCTCTCTAGTCTGTTCTTACAGGGGCACCAATTCCAATCCTGAGGCTCAACCCTCAGGACATAATTACCTTCCAAAGGTCAACCTCCAAATACCATCACATTGGAGATTACCGCTTCACAAATAAATTTGGATGGGAGGGGTCATACACATTCAGTTAATAGAAGCATCCTCAATCCTTCACTCTCCTCAAAACAGCCAAAGAGTCAAGCAAACAATCAAACAATACACTGCCTAGGTTCCCTATATTACGTCTATCAAATCCACCCACTTGTATTCATCCCCATTGTCACTATGGTTTCTAGGTCATCATCTCTTCATGGACCACTATAATGATCTCCCTCCTTGGCTCTCCTGTTAACAGGAACTCAGTTCAAAGCCATTACTTACAAGTAGGCAGAGTAGTAATCTTCTAAAATGCAAATCCAATCCTATTTCCCAGTTTTTAGAAACCATTTAAGTTGTCTCATTGATTTTAAAGTTCTGAATACAGTTTGCAAAGTCCTTCCCTGCCAGCTTCATCTTGGTTTAGCCACCTCATTTCATATCAGCCACAATGAACTTCCCATTCTCAAATACGCTAATTTCTTCCAAGCAGGTATTTTGCCCCTATTTTTTCTTTTCTGCTAGAATGTGCTATTCTACCCACCCCATCAATCAACCTCAGTTGCCTAATTAATTTCTATTTACCCCATCAAGCTTATACTTAATCATCATTTTCATAGAGAATGATTTCCATGGTAGCATATCTAGTAAAATCTCTTTGTTCTATGGTAACATATATGTTCCTTTACTTCTGAATATTTATATCAGGTTTTATATTAATGTGATTGATTGATTTCCCTCTTCGTGCTTCATTAGAATAACAGCTTCATGAAAACAAGGTCCCTGTTGGTTTTTGTTGATTAT
Source organism: Lynx canadensis (assembly GCF_007474595.2). Taxonomy (NCBI): domain Eukaryota; kingdom Metazoa; phylum Chordata; class Mammalia; order Carnivora; family Felidae; genus Lynx; species Lynx canadensis. The sequence continues at coordinate 159,009,681 of NC_044304.2, read as the reverse complement.
TTCCTCAAATTTAGCCTATTATTTGACATAATGTAGATATTCAATTATTTCTTATAGATAGAGTAAGTATATGAATAATTCAGTCTGTAATCAATGTTTTATGTGATTTAGGGACAATTAAAATGGTTCATAATGAAAAAAAACTTACATATCAAAATAATGCAAAAAGAGCACTCTACTAAAAATCTATTAAGGAGGCTTGATTAAATCCTCATAAGCCTCTTGGATGGATTGTATTTTCTAGTCACAGTGCATGACTAAATTCATGGCTCTTTCAAAGTCACTCCTTCACTTGAGCACTGGCCAGGGAGAAAGAGAGAGGATCTGCAGAGGTTGGTATGGAGGGACATTGGCTTGGAGGTGAAAAAGGCCAAGAAACATGGAATGGGAATAGGAGGGAAAAGTGAAGTGGTAAGATTGTTACTCTTCGTCTCTTATACACAGTCCTAGTGTATACCAGATCATTGTATACCTAGTGTGTACCAGATCATTGCTGGTCATTGGATAATACAAGGAAAAGGCAGTAGAGCCAGCTGGAAAAGTAAAAAATAAAACACAATAAGTTTACCCCCTGTTATTTTTTTTTTTTTAATTTTTTTTTTCAACGTTTTTTATTTATTTTGGGGACAGAGAGAGACAGAGCATGAAAGGGGGAGGGGCAGGAGAGGAGAGGGAGACACAGAATCGGAAACAGGCTCCAGGCTCTGAGCCATCAGCCCAGAGCCCGACGCGGGGCTCGAACTCACGGATCCGCGAGATCGTGACCTGGCTGAAGTCGGACGCGTAACCGACTGCGCCACCCAGGCGCCCCTACCCCCTGTTATTTAGAGGAAGGGGTAGAGATTCAATTGCAAAAATTCAAGTGGGAGATGAGCTTATGAGCATACAACTCTGCTTCATCATTAAAGAAATGAATCCAGAAAAGTCAGAATACAATGGGACTTCCTTAACTTGGTAAAGTTGGAATATAAAAACACTACTACAAGGATCATTTAGATGTAGACATGTTGACGAATTCCTTTTAACTACTAAAAGAAGATAAGGCTGCCTTCTTACCTGTCATCACTCGTGTTTAATGAGAAGTTGGAGATCCCGGATTAAACAATAAGCAAGCAAAGTGAAATAATAGAAAAAAAGATTAGCAGGGAGGATCCTATGTTATTTTTAATATATAGGTTTACACATAAAAATCAATAGCATTCCTTTCTATCAGTAATAAAATAAAAATAAGGAAAAAATAGAAAACCATCTCAAATAACATAAAATCTATAGCATATCTTGGAAATTATCTAAAATAAACACAAAAATTTTATGGAGAAAACAGTTACATATTTAATTTTTTAAAGCAAATTATGTAGATCTCAAATGCATAAAAGTTTAACAAAACTGAAATGCGTGTAATATATTTATTTGTAATATAATAGCGATGTGTATATATTTTAAAAATTTTGTTTGTTTATTGAGAGAGACAGAGATAGCACAAGTGGAGGAGGGGCAGAGAGAGAGGAAGACAGAGAATCCCAAGCAGGTTCCATGCTGCCAGCACAGAGCCCGACATGGGGCTGGAACCCAGGAAGCTGCAAGATCATGACCTGTGCTGAAACCAAGAGTCGTAAGCTTAATCGCCTGAACTACCCAGGTGCCCCCAGCACATGTGTCTATTAAAGCACCCATACAGCCAGAGGAGAATATCATTCAAAGATTAACATCCAGTGGTGCTGGGTGGCTAGTCGGTTAAGTGTCTGACTTTGTCTCAGGTCACGATCTCAGTTTGTCGGTTCGAGTCCCGCATCCGGCTCTGTGCTGACAGCTCAGAGCCATGAGCCTGCTTTGGATTCTGTGTCTCTCTCTCTCTGTCCCTCCCTCTGCTCATGTCTCTGTCTCTCTCTCAAAATAATAAACATTAAAAAAAAAGATTTACATCCAAATAAATACATGGTAGCTGGATTTTAAAAACCCACTTTGTAACATCGCAGGAGTTACTTATAGGAGCAAGGGGGATGGGATTGGAGATGAGGATTAAAAGAGAAATATACACTTTAGAAATAAAAACATATTCTGTATTCTTGAAATGGTTGTATTACTTCTTAAGAATGAATAGGCCAGTAACATTGGATCAGAGAAACCTCGCTGTCTCTGAATCTGAGCCTTTAGGATTCCATATTATTTATGCTTCAAAGTTTTGTTTTTTTTTTTAAGTTTTAATTTTGGAGAGAGAGAGAATGCTCTCAAATTATGTGACGTCCCATAGAGTAAGAAATTGGACAATAATTTCTTTCCATATAAAAAATCTAATATAAGTGAAGTTAAATAAAATATTTTTGTTGGAAAAGAATTTCTTTCAACTATTTGTTCTTTTCTATAGACTGAACAGCCTTAGGCAGAAACAAAGATCGAGGCATGCAACTGTGGTGGACCATGGCCAGGGTCGCCACATGGGCACCTGAATTGATACAATGACTTAGTAAAATATAAAATGGGATTATGCAATTATGGCCCCGTAAATATTTCTTTACATGGGAAATAGTGTGGTCCCTTGAGTACTACGGTATCTTTCCAAGCATGTAGTCAAAGGTGGTTTAAAAAGCAAAAGCTACGGGTCTATACTTCTGGGCTCTTTCACCTGTGGATAAGGGTTCCGTAAAGCCTGCTTAGGTCAGAGAAAATTGAATATGTTTTTATGAAGAATAAAGGAAACAGCAGTGAGCCACATCCACCTCTATTAAGCTTAACTTTATGTGAATCTTTTGCCTCTTTGTGTGCTAGGCTGATAGTAAACTAAAATTAAGGCCATTTGTCTTTCTCTCCAGTTCTTAAACCTGGAAGAGCTTGGAACTGGTCTCCTTTGACTGCATCATATTTTGTTTCAGGACCTGTCAATCACTGCCTTAGTAGCCTCCTGTGTTTTGATATTAAAAGTCTCCATGCTGCCTCTTAGATTATCCAAAAAAATCTATTTTGGTTTTCTGCTGAGATCTGCCCTAACTGAATAGCATCTCATATCTGCACACTTTTTTCCTTTTCATTTGCATTGAAATGGGTCTGCGTCATGTCCCAAATCCCTTATGGTCCCTCTGTGTGCAGTCAATTACACTGAAAAAGCTAATTTGTGCTAAGTTTTTAATGGTCCATTTTACTTGCCCTTCTGAGAAATCATATTTATCTACAATACCAATCCAAGTAATATGGTCAACCTGAAGGAATTACAGTACCATTGGAGGATGAGGACTAATGAAAGCATTTCACAGAATGACCACACTTATTTACTCTCCTAAATCTCCAAGTGGTAGAGAGAAGAGGCATTATAGAGAGAATTTCAGAAGAAAGTGGTTGATGTGGTTGTTGCCGCTAGATAACGAAAGATAATAATTTCTCAGAGGATTCATAGTACAATCTCTTTCTTGTCTACGGTAGCATCTTGATATGAACCTCAGTGCATAGAATCCTCCCATCTTAACACCCAGAGCATGACCCTTCAGACCCTCTGTGCCTTATCATAGACTATTCCCTTTCTTGCTTTGTCCTTTCTTTTCTTGTGAAATTGTGTCATTCTGTAAGACCCGTTACCACACTACCTCCTCTGTAAGACACCCCTGATGTTCTCGGGAACACACCTTGTCTTGCCTGCTGTTTTTATTATAATTTGGGCTCAAAGATAAATAGAGCAGTTACCACACTGTATCAAAGTGGCCTGATAACTCTTTTCTCCACTGGACCCAAACTGTTCGCTAGTTGGAAGCCTTCATGTCAACCTTGCATTCCTCAGAATGTGGCGTGGTATCTGAACATAATAAAGTAAAGCCAATGAATGAAGGAATGAATTAAGACCTTACAAAAAAATTAAATAATGAAGGGATGGGGGAAGGGCTTCTAGCCGTTATAGTAACAAGGATTACTTGTAATGGTTATTTTGTGTGTCAGCTTAACAGGGCCACAGGGTGCCCAGATGTTTGTACACACATTCTGGATATGTCTGTAAGGATGTTTCTATTAAGATTAGCATTTGAATTGGTCGGCTGAAAAAAGCAGATTGCCCTCCCCAAGGTGGGTAAGCCTCATCCAGTCTGTTGAGGACCTGATAGAACAAGAAGTTTGAGGAAGGGAAAATTGACTGTATCTGCCTGCCTGCTTGGCTGGACGTTGGCCTTCTCCTGCCGCCGACTGGACACTGATCCCATTGATTTTCCTGATCCGCAGGCCTTTGAATTTGGGCTGGAACTATACTACTGGCTCTCCTGGGTCTCCAGGTGCAGGTGGCAGATGGTGAGACACCTTAGCCTCCAAAATCATGTAAGTCAATTCCTTATAATAAATCTCTCTCTCTCTCTCTCTCTCTCTTTGTATATGCATACAGATGACCCCCGATTTGTGATGGTTCCACTTAGGCTGTTTCAACTTTGAAAATGGTGTGAAAGAAATAGACCATTTAGGGGGAATCGCACTTTTAACTTTGAATTTTGGTCTTTTCCCAGGCTAGAGATACGTGGTAGGATAATTTCTCGTGAAGCGAGACAGCGATAGCAAGCTGCAGCTCCCAGTCAGCCGCAGGGTCAGAAGGGGCAACAGCCGATAAGTTTGCAACCATTCTGTACCCACACGAACATTCTGGTTTTCACGTTCAGTACTGTATTCAATAAGCTATATGAGATAGTCAATATGTTATTATAAAACAGGCTTTATGTGAGATAATTTTGCCCAACTATAGGCTACTGTAAGTGTTCCAAGCAAGTTTAAGGTGGGCGAGGCTAACCTATGATGTTCGATAGGTTAGGTGTATTAAACGCACTTTCAACATACTTTATTTTCAGCTTACAATGGGTTTATTGGGAAGTAGTCCCATGGTAAGTTGAGGAAGGCTTGTATACGCATCCCCTAATGGTTCTATTTCTCTGAAAAGTCCTAATATTGGTACTGTCTTAGTCAATTTGGGCTGTTACAAAATATCATACACTGTGCGGCTTCAACAATAAACATTTACTTCACACGTTTCTGAAGGCTAGGAAGTCCAGATCAAGGTGCCAGCAGAGTTGGTGTTTAGTGGGAACTCTCATCCTAATTTGTAGACAGGCTTCTTCCCGGTCTATCTATACCTGAGGGATGGAGAGAGGGCTCTGGTCTCTTCCTCTTCTTACAAGGACACTAATGCCATCATGGGGCTCCACCCTCATGACCTTATCTAAACCTGATTTCCTACCAAAGCCCCACCTCCAAGTTCCATCACACTGGGGATTGGGGAATAGGGCTTTAATACGTGAATTTAAGAGGCAGCAGACATTTGATCTATGGCAATTACTTAAGAAAAAAAAAATATTCCTGCCACAGAGGTATTATGCATATCAATTTCATAAGTTATGTAATTGGGTTGCATTATGCTTAACTTTTTACAGTGAGCAATTACAGTGGGGTCTTGTACTTTGATAAGAGTATATGAGTTCTGTTTTTGTTTCTCAAGCAAAAAAGGAGGGGTGGGAGGCAGAGAGACAGAAAGAAAAAGGTATTCTGACTGCATTTTTCAGCAAAAGAGAATGGTAATTTCACTTATGTAGATATTTATAGGAGTAAAGAGATGAAAAAGAGAAGTTTCTAAGTCTAGTTGCTATTCATTTATGTGTCACTCATTTATGCCTCACTAACAAATTTGGAACAGTATTTGCTTCAAAGAAACTTGAACACAAAAAGTTGTTGAAAACTAGTATTAGTCCATGAGTCAAAAACCTACCCGGTTGTGTGATAACTTCATGATGTATTTTGTCTCAAGCCAATGATATTAATCTTTCTTGTTCAGGGGTTTTTTAAATTCACTTCGGATCAAACAAAGCTATTATACTTTTTTTTACGCTTTGTGAACATCTGCTGCTTAATTATTCCCATTTTTGTTATTATTTCAGTTACTTCCAGAAAAGACAAGGTATTTAAATTGTAACTAAGGAGCAATCTTTATCCGCATGTAGGTATAAAAGAAGATTGTATTAAAATCTGGCAAGCACGTTGAAAAGAAAGACATTATTATAAAATTTAGAACTTTTTGTGTCTTGTATAACATATGAAATTTAAATTAATATCATAAATACAAAAATATATGGCTTAGTGGGCACAGTTCACATTAAGAAACAAAACTGAAAATATAATTGTTGTCTCTTGTACTATTTATAACACGTGACCAAGTCTGCAAAGATACCTATATTCCTGGAGATGAAAGTTTTTCATTCCAAGATGTGGTGTAGTCCATGAAGAAAGACCGACTCTGAAGACAGGTAGCACTCCTGGGGCACCTGGGGGGCTCAGTCGGTTAAGCAGCCAGAGGACTGTTGATTTTGGCTCAGGGCATGACCCCATGGTTCGTGAGTTCGAGCCCCATGTTGGGCTCTGTGCTGACAGTGAGGAGCCTGCTTGGGACCCTCCCTCTCCCTCTTTCTCTGCCCCGCCTCCTCTCTCTCTCTCTCAAAAATAAATTAAAAAAAAAAGATACATAGCACTCTAAAATACTGTTTGAATATAGGATATTTGAAGAGATTCACTATAGCAATATATCTGAAATTTGTCATCTAGTTGTAACAGTACCTTTTGAATTATTTTCTCTATTAGTCTAATTAAGCATGGAAAATAATATAAATTCATAACAATTTTGAAGTAGGCTTTCAAAAAATGTATTACTTTGTTACATTTCTAATTGTATTCTGAAGATTTCTAGCATACTTTAACAAATTCAAATATCTGTATACCAGTAATTTGTTCAGTATCTACATCAGTCAGCTATTTAATTTTCTCTGAATATTATTTCTGAGTCATTGAGCTAGACATCTTGCTAATCATGCAGTTTATCTGCAGAATATGAATAGATGGCTTTTAGGATTGTGGTGACCCTCAGGAACGGTATTTTTGATGATCACACAAATCCTAGGAAATTTCTCTCCTTCTACCCTTTCTCTGCCCATGAGTAAGCACAGCTGTGGTTATTAAAATCCTGGAAAAAAATACAATGCTCTAATACTAGCCCTGTTGATCCCAGGAATTAAGGAACGCTTACTTTGCAATAAAACCAACTGTTAGGGAGTCACAAGACAGGAATTCTCCTGCCAGATTCCATGTCAGTGAGAAGTAGGTTGAAATAAATTAACGGTATCCTGGTCATTCCAATTTGGCAAACAGAGGAGACATTTTCACATTTTCCCCTATCCTCTGGAAACATTATATATTGTTCCAAGTTGAATTAACAGTGCATCTGTGTTCTTGACATACATGTGCAAATTGAGACTATTTGGTTAAAATATGATAATGTAGATATGCTGGGTGTGAAATGCTCACGCAGCTACAATCCTGTGAACGCCTGCAGCTAGGGATCAGATTGTTTGTTTAATGTTGTTAGGAAGAATCATGGCATCTATTGGCCTAGTGGTAAGGGATAGGAAGTTAAAAACTCCTCTGACCGTGATGCTAATCAGGATGAACTCTTCACTGGCCGCGCACAATAGCAGAATATTCTACATGTAGAAAGTTGGCCATGACTTCTTAGCTTAAGCAAGGCAGCTAAAACCGTAGCACCGTGATGTTGGAGGCTGTGTTGTGAGTTAAAATATGAAAAGCAGGGAAGCGAAATTAGACACAGTTCCCCGTTCCTCCTCCTAAGTGCAGTTAGAAAATTATATATAAAACAAATACTAGAATACTGACAGGTAGGGACAAGAAGGCAGCCTGGTGAGAGATATCAGGAGCCACAGAGCTGGTACATGGTACCAGTTCCCTGGGTTTTCATTTGGCCTCATATGGACCCACATGGACCCCAGTGGACCCACACCTGAAGCTAAGGAAGTTAGCATTTCAGAAACTCCAATGTGGGTAAGATAAACAAAACAAAATAAAAAAAAACAAAAAACAAAAAAAACAAGCCTCAACTAAAGTTTATCTGCCCTAGCCCTAAGATTGGGCACGAAGCAAAGATATCCATTGTTTCTGTTGTTATTTTATATAGTGCTAGAAGTCCTACTGAATGTAATAAGGCAAGATTAGGAAATAAAAGGCATGTAGTTTGGACAGGCCTTCTCCTGCCCCTGCTGATGTGTGTGTGTGTGTTTTGTTGTTTGTTTTTTTTTGTTTGTTTGTTTGTTTTTTGAGAAAGGAGGCTTGGAAGCATGGAGAAAGGAGATTAATGCCTAAGGCTTGCCAAGTGTTGACATGAAAGTCAGAGTGCCGAATGGCTATGTCTTACGGGAATGGGTGCTAGGTCCTCTGCAGCGAGAAACAAAAAACTTGACTGAGACCCTACTGGGCTTGCCTACTTGTCACTTTGTTGCTTGACTACTTGTCGCTAAATTCAGAGTACCCTTGGGAGCGTAACTCTTCAAACTGAGAATGTATTTTAAGTGTTTGTTTATTGATTAAAAAATATATGTATATCACAAGTATTAGTGGAGAACAAGAGACTACAAAGAAAAGGCCAGGAAGATTTGAAAAGAATCCATAAAGGGCTTCTAGAAATGAAAATAAATTAAAACATAAAATGACAAGGTAAAGGAAAAATTAGAAACAACCCAGTAAGGAAATCAGTGAACGTTAATAATTGTAAATAACTGTGTGCTGTTTTCTAACTGCAGAGGTTAAAGAATAATATAGAACTAAAATTCTGAGAGGTTGTAACATATAATTGGTGAGGATTGTGATCTGATTTTGAGTCTTCCTAGGACTTTGTAATGTTAAGCAGAGGGGAAAGATGTTCCTTTTGGATACTATTAAGTTTGAATAGTAAACTTTAAAGGCTAAACATAAAAAGAATAAACATAACTTCTAAAATAGAAAAGAATTTTGAAAGAGGGCAATATGAAAACACTTAAGCCAAAGTAAAGCAGAATAGAAATAATCCCCAATACATGATTAATCATAGTGAGTGAAAATGTACTCAACTTTCCAATTAAAAGTTTGAGATAGATAGAATTAGAAATAAAGACAAAGCCAGCTCTGGGCTTCTACCAAAATGAAGTAATAAGGACACAGAAAATTTGAAATAAGAGGATGGAAAAATGACATAATAGGCAACTATTAACCAGAAGAAATATGGTATATGGATTAAAAACAAAACACGACACAAGAAAAAACTGGGAAACACAATGCATTTCTAGATTGAGAGGAATTTTGTAGGAAGGTGCAATAATGGAAAATAACAGATAACCAACAGTAATATAACCTGAAGGCATCTGAGACAAAAGTTGACAGAATTATTAAAGATGAAATAAAAATCCCATCATAGTGATAGTTCAAAACAAGCTTTCAGGGATAGAACAAAGGAAAAGGAATTATAAAAGCATAAAATGTTAGAACAAAATAACTTTGGTCTAATGTATGTATACTTTTATAGTTTTGTATTACAAATGGAAAAAAAATTTTCAAGCACTATTGAAATATTATAAACAACCAAATAGAACCTACACTTGATTGTAAAGCCAGAGTCAGAAATATTTCTTTTTTTAAAAAAATTTTAATGTTTACTTATTATTTTTGAGAGACAAAAGGACAGAGCGTGTGCAAGGGATGGGCAGAGAGAGGGAGGGAGACACAGAATCAGAAGCAGGCTCCAGGCTCTGAGCTGTCAGCACAGAGCTGGACGTGGGGCTTGAACTCACCAACCATGAGATCATGACCTGAGCTGAAGTCGGACGCTTAACCAACTGAGCCACCCTGGCGCCCCCAGAGTCCGAAATAGTTCTAAAGATTTTTACCATTGATCGCTATCATTAGAAATCACATCTTTGACCAAAATAAAAATGAAGTGAGGAATAAATAATAACAGCCCCCTAAAAGCATAACACACTTGGAAACTATAAAATGCAATAGTAATTAACTTGTGCAAACAAGAGAAGAAGAAATATTATAGGAATGAGAAATGTCTTGGAAGGTAATACAAATATTATGCATCAAAGCTTGTGAGACAAAGCTATAGCAGAAAAACTAGAGTAGCCAATACTTTGAATAGGAAAGGGAAAAGGCTAAACACCCTCTGTATTATTTAGCTAGAGATGAAGCAGCCGAAAAAGTCAAAAGTAGTAGCAGGAAACAATCCAGCTAAAATTAAAAATTAATAATGTAAGTAAACAAAGAAGCAGGATCAATAATAGATCAACCCACCCCAAATGGGTTATTTGGAAATACTAACACAATTGAGAAGCCTCTGTTGGCGTTGTTTAAAAAACAAGAGTGCTAGAAGGAAAACAATATTAGCACTAAAATGAGACCAAATTGCAGCAAATAGAGTAGTGGCTGAACAGAAATAGAATCTGTTATTTAATTATTAAAGATGAGGATATTATAGCAGGTTTAGATATTCATACAGGTAGTAAAGAGATAATACAGAAGAATGAAGGGATAATTGCAGAAATGTAATCCTCAAGTAGGTATATCTTATTTGCTAGAATGCGATAATTAACAATCACAAGAATTCTAAAGTGTGCACTATTATACCAATGACAGGATTATTTCACACTGATAACAGCAAATTCATCATCTGGGTCACCTATCCCAATGATTAGGACACGTTTAATTTTCCTCAACCACTTTGAGGAAAAGGTGCTAAAAATTTTCAGAATGCTGAATTAAAATATTTTTGTGAAATTTAGGGGCACCTGGGTGGCTCAGTCAGTTAAGTGTCCAGCTTCGGCTCGGGTCACGATCTCACGCCCGTGAGTTCGAGCCCTGTGTGGGGTTCTGTGCTACCAGTTCAGAGCCTGGAGCCTGCTTTGGATTCCGTGTCTCCTTGTCTCTCTGTCCCTCTTCCACTCATGCTCTGTCTCTCAAAAATGGATGAATGTAATTTTTTTTTAAATAAAATAAGTTGCTTGTGAAATTTAAAAGAGCATGTAATTGGGTCTCAGATTACTAGTTAATTTATGTAATGATTATTATTTTTCTTCACCTGCTTGTTAACTTTATTTGACTAATTCATCAGTGTTTTTATATCAGAAATATATCATTTTGTAACTGTAAATTGATCTAGACAATATGCCTTAATTAACATATCTAAACAGCTTATGTCATGTCCACATTGGGGAGGAAGGTAATTTTTTAATTTATTTTTTTTTATTAAAAAAAATTTTTTTTTCAACGTTTATTTATTTTTGGGACAGAGAGAGACAGAGCATGAACGGGGGGGGCAGAGAGAGAGGGAGACACAGAATCGGAAACAGGCTCCAGGCTCCGAGCCATCAGCCCAGAGCCCGACGCGGGGCTCGAACTCCCGGACCGCGAGATCGTGACCTGGCTGAAGTCGGACGCTTAACCGACTGCGCCACCCAGGCGCCCCTAATTTATTTTTTTTAACGTTAATTTATTTTTGAGACCGAGAGATACAGAGTGCGAGTGGGGGAGGGGCAGAGAGAGAGGGAGACAGAATGCGAAGCAGGCTCCACGCTCCCAGCTGTCAGCACAGAGCCCGACGTCGGGCTCGAACCCACGTAGCAAGAGATCATGACCTGAGCGGAAGTTGGATGCTTCACCGACTGAGCCGCCCAGGTGCCAGGGGATGAAGACAATTCAGAGAAGTAGAATTAAGATGTTAATATTATTCAGTAATCTGAAGCAAGGTCCAGTACTCGGTGAAAAAAGTTTTAAAGACAATTTGTGTGGTACTTTAAAATGTTGCAAGAGCTCATATGCATCTTGGGAGCTAAGTAGTTGCAATTTGTTAGGAGGCCTCAGATAAGCACTGTTTTCTTTTTAACTTTCCAGTTTATCATGCTTATTATGGGCCATAGTCAACATGAATACAGAAAGCAAGAGAAGAATAGTTGGGAATAGTTGCTGGGGGCACGAGGATTTATACAGGAGGACTTGAAAGGATATATTGTAAAAGCATTTTTGGGGGAGAAACTATACTTATACTGAAGTTAATTTTCCTTCTTTCTTCCAATTTATCTTCAAATAGTTTTCCATAATATTTCAGCCTTGCAAATAGATTCTACCAAATGAATCTATGAAGTGATGTCATGGGGGTATAAAAGCGTGAATGTGCAAGGCAAAACATGACGTCTGAAACCTTAAGATCACTTCACCTGTCAGGAAATCATGTCTAGAAACCTCAACTAAGGAGAATAGAGAAGTCTAATAAATATATGTCACAGTGTTCCATTATCTTACTCATGAGACTAACAATCATTAGATCCTCATTCCAAGACTATTTGTATACAATTCTCATAAGCCTGAACATAAAAATGTACACAGCTATAACAAATTATAATGGATCTGAGAGACAGTTAAGAGATAAAAGAACCATAAGTGACAGCAAAGATCCTGAAGGTAAAGGAATTATAAACCGTAAGAGTAGTCAATTAACTTTAAATGTGGCTTTTCTAGAATCAGAGGCAAGAATTGTATTCAAACAGTCTTAAGCATGTCATTAAATTACCTCAACCATTACCATGAGTCACATTTATAAAGAAACTGAATCATCATGTAAGTATTAAATTATGTACATTAAGTATGTTGAGCTTATTTAGAATCAGAGATATTTATAATATCATCAGAGTCAGAATAGTTTTCCATACTACCGGGCAATATCTATTTATCTAGATTGATCGATCGATTGATCTATCATCATCATCATCATTTTAGTTTCTATATACAATGACATATCGATATCTAGAGGCTTGTTTTACTTCTCAAATTAACACCACCTGTAAGAGTCGTTAATCTAACCATTACTTCCTGTCCCAGCTAATTATAAATGCTGTTGAACAAGACTTGACCTAGCATTGATCCATGCATGTCTTACTAGAAATTTCCTTAAAATGCAGTGTACTGCCATTCATCATGAAATTTGCCTAGGAAGTGTCCTTTGCATTTCATTTCATGCTACAGTGCTCAGTCTAAGCTGATCCTTGGACTAGATTTTCAGCTGGTTTGAATACAAGGCTCATAAGGTCAGAGAACCAATCCTTTGAACTCAGCTAACTTTTCAGTGAACAAATCTGCCGCATAGTCACGAGTCCTACCTCTCTCTCCAGTTGACAAAATTGTGTTCCTATGTGGACTCTGAAACCTCTGGGGAAATAGTTTTTAAAATTAGTTCAAAGAAATGATAACTATGGAATAGTTTTTAAAATTCAAAGAATGAATCCTATTAATTTTTCCTTATAGAGGAAAACCTAAAACTCTTAAAGCTAAACATCTAGCTGTGACAATTCATATATCCTCAGTGGTATAGGGCATCCATTAAGACCACTGACTTTTGAGCAACATTTCCTTGGTTTGGATCCAAGATCTTTCACATATTGAATATATGACTTTAGGAAATCTATTTAGCCTCATCATTACAATTGAATTTTCTCACATGTCAAATAGAGATAATGTAGCTTATACCGCATAGAATTTTTATAAGGATCAAATGAGTTAGTGTATATAAAGCCCTTAGAACCATAACTAAACACGTGGCATTTTTGCTATTATTGTTTTTGTTTTTGTTGTTTTTATCATACTATAAATAATAAAATGTTGCCTTTGTCATGTTCAATATCACAAGTGTAGCTTTCTTAAGATCAGTGTGATGACTCTGGGTTCTAATTCCTTGATCTGTAATCTCAACATTTTCAAAAAGTCTTATTCCAAAACAGACACAGTAGGGTTATAACATAGTTTTCGAAAAAATACATACATGCATATATACATAATATGCATACATTTATACACACACATATAGATAAAAGAAATATTTTATAAGCTCAAGTGAGTTTTTTAAAGTTTTTTAATCTATTTTTGAGAAAGAGACAGCGTGTGTGCACTAGTGGGGAATGGGTAGAAGAGAGAGGGAGAGAAAAAATCCCAAGCAGTCTCCGTGCTGTTAGCGCAGAGCCCATCACGGGACTTGATCCCGCAAACTGTGACCTGACTTTGTTCATCAAAGAAGAGGTTTAGGAAGAATAAGAAAAAGGAGAGGTAGGTGGATAAGGAGGGGGGGAGTATTTAGAGTATTAGATTGTTACACGTGTGCCCCTTGCTATTCTATGTGCTTTACGTGTCTTCGCACACTCCCGTCAGCAATGATGAAAGTTAGCAACGTGGTTAACTCCATTTTGTACATGAGGAAGTGGAGACCTAGAGACTGCAGACAAATTGCTCACGATGGCACAGCTATTAAGTGGTCCAGCCTGGGTTCACACTCAGTGCAGGAATTTTTGCTCTTACCCTCTCAGTACACTCTCTTTATAGGCAGAATCCACTCAATATTCTTGCTGACATCAATGTTTTCCCCTGAAGAAGCACACAAAGACCCTTTACCTGGTAAGTATAGTAACAAGAAATACTGGCTGCTATCATGGGTAAATCTAAAAAAAAAAAACAAAAACAAAAAACCAAACAATCAAAAAACACTCACAGTAATATAACTTAGAAATTGTATTTAGTGCTCAAGTTCTGCTCCGATGAGGTGTTCCTGGTGGGGGGTGCTCATCCGAGCAGTAATTCAGTAATTTCTTCCATAATGTGACCAGGCCATTTTCAATTCACAGCTGTCACAATTTCTTCCGGGGGTTGTCTGCATGCCAGGAACTCAGAAACAGAAAAGGACATGTAGAATCACATGTCTACACTAGGCAGGCCTGAAGGTAGAACACATCATCACCCAAAGCTCTTCACACGAGCACTCCTAATTTCAAAGGAAGCCAGAGACATAACGCGGCTGAGTGCCTAGAAGGAAGAAGAGAATGTTTCGTTGAAGATTTAGTTTTCTCTACAACTGGGAATATTCATGGTCTATGACTGTATTCTTTCCAAGTAGAGAAGACATTTTGAGGTTTATCTTAATAGTTCTATTACCTATATGTCTATCTGCCTGCCTACCTATCATTCTATTCTATATTCTTTTTTTTTTTATTTTTATTTTTTAGCGTTTATTTATTTTTGAGACAGAGAGAGAAAGGATGAACGGGGGAGGGTCAGAGAGAGGGAGACACAGAATCCGAAACAGGCTCCAGGTTCTGAGCTATCAGCACAGAGCCCAATGCGGGGCTCGAACTCATGGACCGCGAGATCATAACCCGGGCCGAAGTCGGCCGCTCAACCGACTGAGCCACCCAGGTGCCCCTATTCTATATTCTTTTTAATGTGTATATTAATTTATTTCATGGTTATAGTTAGGCCACTCTCGAATTCATAAACTGACAGATGGCCTGTCAACAGCAAGAAATTTGTTATGACAGAGTAGGGGCAAGCAATACAAAGTATTGCTCACAAATTTGTAGTCAATTTTGTGATCAAACCTTTTAATAGTTATTATACAGAATGAATGCATTAAGAAAAACCGTGGGATGTTGTCGATTTTGAAGGTCGCCCACAGTTTCAACAAGATTAGGTAGTAAATTTAGTTTCTCCAACAAGGATCTCCTATATGTTTTAAATATTCAAATTATCATCACTACCATATTCTTTTCTGTAAATTTGAATCAATCATTCATATTCATGTCGCTTCTTTTTTGTTTTTCTATACCCCTGTGACAAATTACTCCCAAAGTTAGCACTTTGAAGTAACAAACAGTTCTTTTCTCGTAGTTACTGTGGGTTAGGATCCTGGTAATGGCTAAGCAGGTGGCTCTGACTCCAGATCTCTCTTGTAACCAAGAGACTGTAACCAAGGGGTCAGCCAGGGATAAAGTCATCAGAAGGTTCAACTGGGGAATGATCCACTTCCAGGTTCACCTTCGTGGCTCTTGGCAGGTCTCACGTCCTCACTGGCTTTTGACTGAACACATCAGTTCCTTGCCACGTGGCCCGTTTCTTCCCCTCAGTGCAAAAGCCCGAAGAGGGTTAAGAGTAAATGAGGGTGCCCATGACGAAAGCTTCAATCTTCTTAAGATCTGATCTGAGAATTGACATCTGCCATTTCTTTTGTACGCCATCATTAAAAGTGAGTCATGAGAACTGCCCACGGTAAGGGAGGAGACTCCAGAATGGCATGAGTATCAAGAGGCAGAGATTACTCGGCCCTATTTTAGAGACCTACCATACCTTTAAAACATTCATTAAATGTTTGCCAGAAGAAAAACCATGCTTGCCAGAAGAAAACTCGGGAAAAAAATACGCTATCTTAGAAATTAATCAAATAGCCTGATATGCTTCCATTAGATTTCTCTGAGATAATCATTTACCCTTTGCACAATTCTGAATTTAATAAGTCCTTCCAGCCTATACAGCAGAATATTTCTTTGAAATAAATTGCTAAAACTTTGTGATTTCCTGTGGCATCAATTTACTAACTTTTATTCCCATTGACATTTTGTAAGCTTCCTTTTTTTCACTTTTCTCCCAGTGTTTCTCTTCATTATCTGAAAATCCCAAAGTGGCCTTGCTTTGATCTTTCTTTCCGGACTGAAAGTTCTCTTATCTCCAGGATATTTAAGCTAATGCATATTTAATGTACAAAAGATTATTATATTTTTCAGGGACCTCATGGAATATGTGAGATTGATCATCGACATTGTTTTTGAGGTGCATTTGTTTTGGTAGATAGAGCAATGAGTTGTATAATAGCAGTCATATCATGGTTCTTAGTGGCCATTCAGGAAGGCCTATATTAAATATTTTTAAAAACTTCTAAATATATCATAAATGGTATAGAGTCTTCCTTGGACATTATATTATACTATCTGGAATATTTCTTTGGTTTCTTTTTCCCTCACAAGGTAGAATATTTTCTTTCGAAGTGAATTTAATAAGTTCATCAGCACACTTTCCATTTTTCTTAACTTATTTTAATTAACAATAAACTGTAATATTGCATAAAGCCTGTTTTAATATGACTACAGGGCAAACATATATTTATTATACAATGCTTCAAGAGGAAACATCACTCTAATGCAGAATATTTTAACTAAGATTAAGAAACATGATTCTTTCCTAAAGGGCCTGGCAATTCTTTATATTTGAAAAAAAAAATTCGAAGAACATTAAAATGAATACTAATAGTATATGTTTACAGCAATGTTAATTTATATCATGGTTAAGAAAACATCGAATACCACACTGCAGTTAATTTAAGTAAAGTAATGGTGTCCAATATATTAAATACTATTTGTAGCATGGATCAAAATTTTTTTTTTTAATTTTTTTTTCAACATATTTATTTTTGGGACAGAGAGAGACAGAGCATGAACGGGGGAGGGGCAGAGAGAGAGGGAGACACAGAATCGGAAACAGGCTCCAGGCTCTGAGCCATCAGCCCAGAGCCCGACGCCGATCTCGAACTCACGGACCGCGAGATCGTGACCTGGCTGAAGTCGGACGCTTAACCGACTGCGCCACCCAGGCGCCCCATAAAATATTTTTAATTATGGGGCACCTGGGTGGGTCAGTCGGTTAAGTGTCTGACTTAGGACCAGGTCATGATCTCATGGCTGGTGAGTTCGAGCCCCATGTCGAGCTCTGTGCTGACAGCTCGGAGCCTGGAGCCTGCTTCGGATTCTGTGTCTCCCTTTCTCTCTGCCCCTCCCATGCTTTCTCTCTCTCAAAAATAAATAGAGAGATAAATAAATACGCAAATAAATAAACATTAAAAACTTAAAAAAATGAATTCCTCTGTCTTTATAAATCCTGTGATAAATCCTTTATAAATCCAGCTCACCGAAATAAAATGAAGTTTGTTTTTGTATCTGAGAGAATAATTAGCTCTTAGGCATAGAAGGGATTTTAAACTGCATGTAATCTAATCAGCTGGGGGCCCGTCTGGTGACAGAAACCACACGATATTTGGAACAGGAAGTTGAAAACAAAAAGTAACTATAACAGGGGTTGAAGTCCCAGGGGATGGGATAAAAAGAAACAATGAGAACTGTAGTGAGTTAAGGAAACACAGGTATAAAGAACATCCACTTTCCCTAAGGCTGAAGCAAGTGCCTGAAAAGGGGCACCTGGTGGGTTGACATCCACACCTTTTCAGAGGAGGCATCCCCTGTTCATTGTATGTGGAGAAATCAGCAAGGTACTGTGCCAGTGGAACTTGCTTTGAATGTTCCTTCTAATCCCACGTAAGAGAACCCACTGGAAAGCCACCCAAAGGAATGCTATTTGTGGCGTGGTCCTTCAACTGTGGCGTTCCGTAAGAAGATGGTGGGTGTGCCTGAGGAAACTGCAGGAAATAGAGTCTGGAGAAGCCCTTCATTTTGGTAGGAGATAGTTGTTGGAGAAATCATACCCTACAGGAGCTGAGTGGCTGGTGAAGCTTTTCAGGTGATATTCTATGTTTTTTTTCATCTATTACATTCCTATGGATACTATGATCAACTAACCACTGCTAAAATCTGTAAGGGTCAAGGCATTCTGTGGAACACTACAACCTTGCTTTCCTTGAGTGAACTCATCTGAATGCTGGCATCCCTTAAACTCTCTCACCTAAAAAAGGAAAACAATCTCAGAGTTTTTTAAGGATATAAATGTTCGCCGCATAAGTGAATTTCTCAATGCCTTACTGGAAGATGTTTCTTTTGGAACTTACTTATTTATTTATTTATTTATTTACGAAATGTATCTGGAAGATGGGTATGCATATTATATGTGACAAGTCGTATCTTTGGATTATCTCCTCCACATCTTTCCAGGAAAGATATGGCTCCTGACTCATTAAATATAAGCCAGCTTTGTTCCCAAGGTTTAGTAGTTAGAGCCCCCTCCAGATGAATGAGTCAGCGTTTTAAATCTAGAATCTCTGTTATGTTCATTCATATTAATAAATTAAGCCTGATCTAACACTCTTGGAGTCATTTCTCATGTACGTTCTCTAAGTTTCTGCCGATACATCATTAAGATTTTGGGGTAATTTTTTTTGATGTGTAAACTCTTTTTGGTGGGGTCAATTTGTTTACTTGTCTCCTGGACCATAACTAGAAGTTACAGGTAAAGTGACCACAGGAATAGTTATGGGGAATCATGGGTAGAATGATCATTCTCTTTCAAGGCATCTACCTCAGTTGAATTGTAACAGTTTTTGTTTGTTTTTTAAGCAGAAAAAGTCATGTCTCTGAATACATTGGAGGGAAACGTAAGGAAGTCTCAGAGTGATTTGGAAGCTCAATACTATCTTCTAGATCCAATCAGATGTCCTCATTCCAGATTTCAGGATCACATTTTTTTCCAGTCATTACTCTTTCACATGAGGAATTAGTGGTAGTGGGCCTCTGAATTCAACTGTTTTTATAATCTAGCAAACTGCACAATTAAAGGGGTTTTATGTGCGGCAATATCAATCCTGCAGCTACAAGAAATAAGAGATTCATTTTGGCTCCCATGGACGTGTTCTGGTTTTGGCTCTCAGAACATGACTCGAATGAAAAGTGACAGATCTGGACTTCTCATTTCCTTTTTGTATGTGCTTGAGTGCCCTGAAAGATATCCATTTCATGCTACAGTCCTGATGGTCATTATTACTGTTATTATGGTCTAGAGCAGCAGACAGCCGGACTCCCAAGGCACTTTCTACAATTAGCACCTCATCACAATCAACCACAGGAGACAGCATAGTTAATTAGGATGCCACTGCATCTCGTAGGTTACCAGAACCCCTTTCCCACTGTCAAGTGGCACAGCACTATACTTAAGCCACAATCAAAAAAATCCCCCAAATCTCACCTTTCAGAGTTTATTTTCTATCACTCCAGATCCAACCAGGAAACAGAAACCACACAGTTTTTGGATAAGAAAGTTTAATATAAAGCAGGGATGGGAAAACCATACCTCATGGGCCAAATCTGGCTTTCACCCTGTTTTTGTAGAGCCTATGACCTAAGAATCACTTTTCAATTTTTACAGGATTTGTTAAAAAACAAACAGAAGTAAAGAATGAAAGGTATATGCAAGGGACCATAGTTGGCCGGCAAAATGTGAAGAGAGAAGTCTCAAAATTGGAAATAAAAAGGAAACGGTACAAGTGATACCACAAATATACAAAAAATTATAAAAGACTTCTATGAACAACTACACGCCAATGTCAATCTAGAAAAATCTAGAAAAACTGAATAAATTCCTAGAACTACGTAACCTACCAAGAATGAATCATGAGGAAATAGAAAGTCTGAACAGACCTATAACTAGTGTAGAAATTGAATCAGTAAACAAAAACTTCCTAGAAAGAAAGTCTTAGGTCCCTACTGCTTCATCAGTAAATTCTACCAAACCTTTAAGAATTAACACCAATCCTTCTCAAATTCTTCCAAATCATTGAAGAAGACAGAGTACTCCTCAACTCATTTTATGAGGCCAGCATTACCCTGATACCACCAAAGCACTGAAAGGACATCACATACACACACACAAACTACAGGTCAATACCCCTGATGAATATAGTCGCAAGACTCCTCAACAAAATACTAGCAAGTCAAATTCAACATTAAATTCACATGAAAAATCCCATCCTGACACTGTGGGATTTCTTTCTGGGATGTAAGAATGGTTCAATGCATGAAAATCAATGAATGTGATCTACCACATTAGCAGAATAAAGGATAAAAATGACACAATCATCTCAATATGTGTCGAAAAAGTCCTTGGCAAAATTCAACTTGCATTTGTGGCAAAAACTCTCGGCAAACTAGAAATAAAAGTAAGGTACTTAAACGTAGAAAAGGCTGTAAGTGACAAGCCTGTAGCTAACATTATACTCGATGGAAGAACTGAAATCTTTGCATCTGAGATCAGAAACAAGGCAAAGATGTTCATTCTTATCATTTCTATTTGACATAGTGCTGGATTTCGTAGGCAGAGCAATTAGGCAAGAAAAAGGAATAAAAGCATCCAAATCTGAAAAGAAGAAGTGAAACTGTTCCTGTTTGCACATGACGTGATCTCATATATCAAAAACTGTAAAGATTCTGTTAAAAAAAAAAAGACAGAACTGTTGAATGATTTGAGTAAATTGCAGAATACAATTCAACACACAAAAACTCAGTTGAAACCTAGCAAAAATATTGTTCAAATGTTCATACTTACCAAAAGCAATCTACAGACCTAATGTAATCCCTATCAAAATACTGACATCATCTTTAACAGAGCTAGAACGAACAATCCAAAAATTCAGATGGAACCACAAAATACCTTGAGTGGCCAAAGGAATCTTGAAAAAGAAAAACAAAACTGCAAGTATTACAATTCCAGATTTCAAGTTATATTACAAAGCAGTAGTAATAAAAACATTATGGCACTGGCATCAAAATAGACACATAGATCAATGGAATAGAATAGAAAACACAGAAATAAACCCACAATTATATGATCAATTAATCTTCAACAAAGGAGGAATGAATATACAGTGGGAAAAAGGTAGTCTTTTCAGCAAAGGATATTGGGAAAACTGAGCAGCCCCATGCAAAAGAATGAAACTGAACCACTTTCTTTCAGCATACACAAAAATAAATTCAAAATAGATTAAAGATCTAAATGTGAGACCTGAAACCATAAAAATACTTGAAAAGTGATTTCTCTGACATCAGCCATAGCAACATTTTTCTAGATGTGTTTCCTGAGGCGAGGGAAATAAAAAATAAACTATTAGGACTACATCAAAATAAAAGTTTCTGGACAGCAAAGGAAACAACCAACAAAACTAAAAGGCAACCTATGGAATGGGAAAAGATATTTGCAAGTGACATATCTGATAAAGGGTTAGTATCTAAAATATACATAGAACTGATACAACTCAATACCCCAAACACAATAATCCAATTTAAAAATGGTCAGAAGACATGAACAGACATCTTTCCAAAGAAGACACTACATATGACCAACAGACACATGAAAAGACACTCATCATCAGGGAATTCAAATCAAAGCTACAATGAGATGGCACCTCACACAAGTCAGAATAGCTAAAATCAAAATCATAAGAAATAACAGGTGTGGTGAAAATGTAGTGAGAAAGGAACCCTCTTACACTGTGGGAATCCTCTTACACTTACAAAATGGAAACCGGTGCAGCCAGTGTGGAAAACAGCATGAAGGTTCCTCAAAAAATTAAAAATACTCTATGATCTTGTCATTGCACTTACTGGGCATTTACCCAAAAATACAAAAATACTAATTCAAAGGAATACATGCACCCCTATGTTTATTGCAGCATTATTTACAATAGCCAAATTATGGAAGCAGCCCAAGTGTCTATAGATAGATGAATGGATAAAGAATATATGGTGTGTGTGTGAGTGTGTGTGTGTGTGTGACACACACACACTCACACACATACATAACTCAGCCATAAAAAAGAATAAAATCTTGCCATTTGTAGCAACATAGATCGAGGTAGAAAGTATGATAACGTTAGGTGAACTAAATCAATCACAAAAAGACAAATACCATATAATTTCATTCAGGTGGATTTTAAGAAGTGAAACAATCAGCAAATGAAAAAAAAGGAGAGAGAGACAAACCAAGAAACAGACTTAACTATAGAGAACAAACTGGTGGTTACTAGAGAGGAGATAGATGGGGGATGGGTGAAATAGGGATTGGGGATTAAAGGTACAATATCATGATGAGAAAAAATAAAATTATTTAAAAAAATAAAAGAACAAAGAACTCCCAAAACTCCCCAAACTCTGGTGTGTATATACGATAACAATGAACTGTCTGAAAAGGGATGAAGAAAACAATCCTATTTACCATAGTTCTAAAAAAGAATAAAGTACTTAGTAATGAACTTAACTAAGAAGGTGAATGACTTTTGAAATGAAAACTACAAAACATTGATAAAAGAAATTAAAGAAGGTGTAAACAGATGAAAAGACATACATGTTCATGGACCGGAGAACTTAATATTCTTAAAATGTTTATACTACACAAAGCGGTCTACAGATTCAATGCAATCCTTATCAACACTTGAATGGCATTTTTTTTACAGTCATAAAAAACAACCCTAAATTCAAATGGAACCACAAAAGTCTATGAATTGCCAAAAATCTTTAGAGGGAATAAGCTGGAGGCATCACATATCCCGATTTTACAGAACTCCAGCAATCAAAATGTTATGGTACATATGGTACATAAAGACACACAGATAGACCAATAGAATAGAATAGGGAGCCCAGAAGTAAATCCACACATACATGATGTGATAGTTAATTTTGTTTGTCAACTGGAGTGGGCTAAGAGATGCCCATATAGTGGGTAAAACATTATTTCTGGGTGTGTCCGTGAGGGTGTTTCTGGAAGATACAGCATTTGTTTCAGTAACCTGAGTAAAGAGACTCGTTCTCATTAAAGGAGTGGGCATCATCCAATCATTTGGGAGCCCAATAGAACAAAAAGGTGAAAAAAGGGCAACATCTCTCTCTTCTGAGGATGGGACATACATGTTTTTTCTCCCCTTGAACATCAGAGCTTCTCGTTCTTGGACCTTTGGACTTGGACAGAATTATACCGCCAGCTTTCCTGGTTCTTCAGTTTGCATATGCCAAATCATCGGACTTTTCAACCCATAACCATCTGATCTAATTTCAGTAATAAGTCTCCTTACAGATATATAGTAAGTGCCAAGAATATCCATTGGCAAAAGGATAGTCTATTCAATATATGGTGTTGGGAAAACTCCATATCCACACGTAAGAGAATAAAGTGGACCCTTATTTTACACCATACACAAAAATAAACCCCAAATGGGTTAAAGACTAAGACATAAGACCTGACATAAAAACTTCTAGAAGAAATTACAGGGGGAAGCTATATGACACTGATTTTAGCAATAATTTCGTGAATCACACAAGAAACACCAGCAACAAAAGCAAATACAGACAAGTAGAACTTCACCACACTGAAAAGCCAATGCATGGCAAAGAAAACAATCAACAGACTGAAAAGGCAAACTAAAGAATGGGAGAAAATATTTGAAAATCATACATCTTATAATGAGTTCATCTCTAAAATACATGAGGAACTCATATGGTATTTTGGCAGAGCAGATATTTTTAATTATAATGAAATACAATGAATCATTTTTTTTCTTTTGTGGTTAGTGCTGTTGGTGTTCTAAGAAAATTGTACATATCACAAGGTCAAAAACAAATTCACTTTTATTCATTTACAGATGGCTTATTGTTTTAGCTTTAACTTTTAAATCTATGATCTGTCCACATTAATTTTACAAACGATATGTAGTAGGGAGCAAGGTTTATTTATTTAGTTTCCTAATGGGTGTTGTTTCAACATCATTTGTTGAAATGACCTTCCTTACCCATTGAATTGCCTTGGCACCTGTTTCAAAAATCAATTAACTATGGATGGGACTTTGTCTGTATTCTGTTCATTCATTCATTCATCCTCATTAGAATACTATACTCTCTAGATTATTGCATTATCTGTCTTACCTCATTTTTAACATTTACTCAATTTACATAGTAAATATGACACAATGTGTTCATTATATTATTAACAAAACTTTTAATAAAAATACTGTTATGCTCAAATTTTTAAAACATTAATTTTTAATTTAAAGATAGTTGACGTTATATGATAGTTACATATAACGTTATGTAAGCTTACAACACATGTTGATCGGATTTGTATATTGTAATATGATTGGCATTGTAGTGATAGCACCTCTCTAAAGTCATAATCATATTTCTGATTTCTTTTTTGTGGTGGGAATAATTAAGATCAACTCGAAAAATTATATTGGAAAAAAAGGTAGTGCTTATAGCGATTTCTGACTTGGTTTATAACAGTAACAAAAATAGCTTTGGTATTTTTCCACTTAAGATGGTGCTTACTTTTCCTTTCTGGGTAAATATTTTGTTTGATTCCATCGAGAGCTTATTTTAAAGTTCTCTCCAAAGCTGTCTTCCCACCCCTCAATTCTAGCTCCCAGTATACAGGTTAAAATCAGTGATTCGTTTTCCTAGGCTCTCTTGCATCTATGGGTGGCTTTGTGTAAATATCCTTAGGGTTTTAGTCAATATTTTTCAAACTCAAAATCGTAAGTGTAATATGAAATAAATGTAATGGCTGGCAACCAGAATTTTTTGAAAACAAAGAACAAAAAGGAAATATCAGAGTGTAGTGCATGTAATGTGTGGAACCACAATTTTTGAACCATTTACTTCAGTTTATATGTCTGGATACACGTACACATTAATACATCAGGTTTCATACAAAATATTTCTTTACATGGTTTCTGTTCAAAAACTGTGATGTCACGTGTTTAAATCATAGTTAATGGATGAATGTCACTCGTAGCTAAATGTACCCGAGCCGGTTCCAAAATTGGTACATAGGAACAGTGTGCTTTGGGTTAACATCCTTTAAGACTTGGAAGTAGTTGTGTACCGTTGGTAAGGAGCCCGTTCATCTGTTCCAGCTGGGAAATCCATAGCCCTGGATACAAAGCGGAGAAATGTTTTCTCAAACTCTTTCTTACTGTGTCTTAGGATGCGTGACACAGGTGGTGTACTCAAACCAGGTGACTGAGGAGCACTTTATGAAGGGACTAATTTACCAAGATGTTAAGGAAGAACAACGATAAAGCATTCCAAGGAGAGCAATAGCAGGGAGGCATTACCAATGCCACGCCTGAAGCGGTAGGGGGCGAAAGGGACACTGGGCTGTAGAAGACTACTCTGCAGTAGTTGTGGCCTCTGGTAGAGAAGGACTACCCTGCCCTGAATCTATT
Source organism: Lynx canadensis (assembly GCF_007474595.2). NCBI lineage: Eukaryota > Metazoa > Chordata > Mammalia > Carnivora > Felidae > Lynx > Lynx canadensis. Next base: position 158,984,066 of record NC_044304.2, on the reverse strand, counting down.
TCTGGTGCCTTCATTTGGTTGAATCTAAAACAAAGCTAGACTCAAGGAGCTTAAGCCTTGTATCCATAAAGATTGGATCTAAAATGCAGCTAGACTCAAGGAGCTTATTAAGCCTTGTGTCCATAAAGATTAGCCTCTGCCTGAAGGAAGAAAACATTGGAAATGAAGAGGATCTCTCTAGACCGATCAAAAGTTCAGTAAGTAAAAAAAAAAAAAAAAGATGCAAAAACTATAAATTTATGTGCGCCTCTTATCAGCCTTAAAAATATTAAAGAAGTCACGGAATACAGGAGGGAATGGACAAAGTACCATTTGAATGGAGGTTTTTAATATACCTCTCTTGGTAATTGATAAATTAGCAGGAACAAATCGCTAAGTACATAAAAGATTGAATAATGCAATCAACTAATTTGATCTAGTGGAGGAGTGTACATTACACTCAACAATAGAATCCATTTCAAGCTTGAAAGAGGGTTTATGAAAAAATGACCACATACTGGGGTATGAAGCAAAGCTCATCATATTTCAGAGTTTTGTCAGGCAGAAAACAACTCTCTCTGTACACAATGAATTAAATTAGTGACCAGTTATCCCCCCCCCAAATAAATACGATATTGGAGGATCAAAATTCCCAGGGAGAGAGGAGAAAATGCAACATTACGTCAGGTTGTGGTATCAGATTCCTCAAGAAAGTAGCCATTGAGGAAATCCTTGAATGTAGATATCTTGCCACTTGATTTTAGGCAGATTGAAAAACTGAAACAATGGCCTTAAACATGGCTTCTGTAACTTAAAAAGTAGAGGCCAGTCGGAGTAAATGAGCAAGAAGTAGTTCGAAAGTCCATAACATCACAAAGGGGCTTCCAGCCATTTTTAAAGACTTTGGTTTTTATTCTAAGTGAATTGAGGAGCAAGATTCGCAAGTTACAAAATTTTACTTCTGCTTTGGTAAGATCACTCCATTCTGGCTTCTTCACTATAAACAGACCAGAGGAGGAACAACATAGTATCGTTGGGAGGTTTATTAGAAAGTGTTTGCATGATCCAGATGAGTAATCTTCGTAACTCAGACAAGAGGGTCACTCGGAAATAATGAAAATGATTGTATCCGGATATATGTTGAAGACAGAGTCAAACATGATTACTTATGTTATGAGAAAAAGGGTGACTCAAAGACTGTCGGCTTGAGAAACTAGGTATGAAGAGTTGTGAACACGTAAGACATGCAATTCTGCAAGGAGAGGTCAGTCACATGGGAAGGGTTGAGGAGTTCAGTTGGGATATATTTCGTTTGAAATGAATATTGTAGGGGCGCCTGGGTGGCTCAGTCGGTTGAGCATCCGACTTCGGCTCAGGTCATGATCTCGCTGTCTGGGAGTTCAAGCCCTGCGTCAGGCTGTGTCCTCACAGCTCGGAGCCTGGAGCCTGTTTCAGATTCTGTGTCTCCCTCTCTCTTTGCCCCTCCCCTACTCATGCGCTCTCTCCTCTCCTCTCTTCTCTCTGTTAACAATAAACATTAAAAAAAATTTAAAAAAAGAAATGAATATTGTATATCCAAGTTGAGATATTGAATAATTATTTCGCAATGTAAATCAGTCTGGAGTTAGGGAAAAGAAGCCTGTGCTAGACCTGTAAATTGGCAGTGGACAGCAAAACAAAACAAAGCAAAAAAGCATTTAAAGTTCTTGGATTGGATGATATTAACAAGGGGATACATATTAATAGAGAGGAGATAAAATATATCAGAGTCCAATGCAAAGAGAAGCAACCAGTAAAGAAAAATGAGAATGGAGACAACTGAAGAAAGTGAATTAAGAAGAGAGAATAATGAATTACATGTATTAAGTTCTAATAATTGGTTGAATACTATGAGCACCAGGGGTTGATGTTATATTCAGATTATTGGCATCTTTTTTAAATTTTTTTTTTTCAACGTTTATTTATTTTGGGACAGAGAGAGACAGAGCATGAACGGGGAGGGGCAGAGAGAGAGGGAGACACAGAATCGAAAACAGGCTCCAGGCTCTGAGCCATCAGCCCAGAGCCTGACGCGGGGCGCGAACTCCCCCGCGAGATCGTGACCTGGCTGAAGTCGGACGCTAAACCGACTGCGCCACCCAGGCGCCCCCAGATTATTGGCATCTTAAAGAACACAGTTTCACCAGGTGATATGATGTGAAGCTTAGTTTAAAGTGGTTTAGGTGAGAATTGGGGAAAAGGAATTAGAAAGACAAACTATAGACAAATGTTTGAGGAGTCCAGCGAAGCAAAGAATGGATCAGTAGATGGAAGGGGAGTAGAATCAGGAAGATAAGTGTGTATTGTAATAAGCAGAGCATATGAAAAACTCATGATGTTTACGTTATGTATTCATATTGTTCTGGTGGATCCTAGGCAGCATAATAGAGGAAAATGAAGAAGAGACAACAAAAATATTCACTTGAAGAAAGGGATTACTTGGGAAATACCCCCATGGGGGTAGATGGAAAGTCCCATGGGCATCCATGTTAATGGTATACCTTACCCATTCTCTTAAGCACTGTTTTTTTTTTTTTTTTTGCTTAATCTTCCCCATCTTTTTGAACCCTTAGTGATATATTCCTATTCTAAATATCATATTTGAGCCATTATTAGTTCTATCATCAATTGCATTTGCTTCTGTGAGTCATTAAACTTGGCCTTCAACTAACTCTTTTTTTTTTAGTTTTTTTTTTTTTTTAATTTTAATATATATTCATTTTTGAGAGAGAGACAACACAAGTGGGGGAGAGGAAGAGAGGGACACAGAATCCAAGCAGGCTCCAGTCTCTGGGCTGTCAGCACAGAGCCAGATGTGGGGCTTGAACTCACGAACTGAGAGATCATGACCTGAGCCAAAGCCCAAGGCTTAACCGACTGAGCCACCAGGTGCCCCTACCTTCAACTAACACTTAACTTCACCCAGCATTTTCACACCAAGAGTACTGAACTAGAACCGCTTGTTACTGCCATAGGCTGTCCTCTACAGGATCCAGAATGCCTGGTTAAATCCTTCCAGGCTTCTACTGTGGGAGAGAAACTAGTCAAACCCTGAAAATAGGTACAATGAGCTCTTTCAGGCTTTTTCCATTCCTATTCTCATGGTATTTATTAATTATTTTGGTCATCATCGCAAAATACCTTTTAAAACATATAATTAAGAAAATCGCATTTACTATTTGAAGTTTTCCTGAAAAATCAAATAAAATATACACTAATCAACCTCTGGATTGTGGAAGAAATATGTTTGTCTTCATATGCTGGCCTTATCAAATGTTTTGCGACCTGTGTTTTTTTGTGGAGTATGCCTACAGCTGAGATGGTCACCTAGTCTCCATTCCCCCTTTCTTGCTTTAGTAATAGAATATCTCAATAAGTTGGGCCCAAACTCTCTTTGCATATTCACTTCATTCTATGTCTCCCGCTTAGAGAAAGATGTCACATGCCCTACAAATTTCTGACGAATAGGACGCAAACAGAAGTGATTCATGCTGTTACGAGATTGCATTCTTTAAGCTAAGGATTATTTTCAATGCTTCTCTTTTTCTCTTTAATGCATTGGTTGCAGGGCAGACACTATAACAGAGCCAGATCAGTGATCTTGGCCCAGAAGTTTGGAGCTCAAGATAGTCTGGCAGTACAATTAGATAGAAGGATCTGGGCTCTAATGACTGTAGTGATACTACCCGGTCTAGACGGTCTACCCAAGACTTCTTAGGTAAAGGAGACGTTAATTTTCCACTTTGTTAAATTCACTAGTAATTTGAATCTCTTGGTGATGCTGCTGAACTGATAAAGTGTGCCCTGTTGCCTCTACTTTATAATAATACTAAGAGATCTCAAGGAATATTGAAGCTAAATAGACCTGGAATGTTCTCTAAGTCAGAAATTAAATACTTCTGCATAAGCGATGACATTTTCCAAACCAGAAATTTTATATTTTCTAATTATCAGGAGAGGTTGCATGTCTTATAAATAATCATCTGCACCTGATGGTGAGTTAGAATAATGTTGGGTATTCATAGATTGCTGATTTACTGTGTTAGAGATTAGGTGATTGGAGTCTGTGTATGGATAAATATGAAGTAATCCTTTAGCTGTTTCCATGATTAATACTGGAACTGGCTCAACATTTTACTCATTGCCTATGTATACTTGTCTACCAGGATGATAAAGCACTAATAGATTCTTATTACTATCCAGGGGCAAAATGTGTTTCTCTTAAGCATTTTGTGACTATCCTAACATTTTACAATGAATGCCCAGGCAAAATGAAAGAGTTGGACTATAATAGAGGTGAAGCAAAAAGTAAATGACAAGGCAGGGTGCAGATAGAAATTTCTAGATAAAAATTATTCAATATAACTCTTTTCTTCTGGGTTATTAGAATCTTTCAAATTACTATTTTATAGAATCATAGGTGTTAAAGCTAAAAGGCATGTTGAATAATAATCTGTTGCAAAAACCCAGCTCCCAAGCAGGTGAGGCATTAATATCCTTGGTCCACACACTGTTTTATAGCATTTCCCAAGATCCACAAAGTAGACAAGACAGAATGTAGAACTAGATTTCTGGACTCCTGATGTATGAATTCTTGTAACTTCTTGATAAAGGATGTAAAGTTAGATTTGGTGATTCACTTATTTTTTTATTCATTTATTTACTCAATTCACTTTCTTTTAAGGATCTAAGGATATAGGTAGGGCCATAGCTAAGGATCTGGGAAATGATGATACTGTGTGGCCAGCGTTGCAATGATATAAATCAAAGCATTAGGGAAAACTTGGTACAAGCCAGGTCAATTTTAGAAGGTAATCAGTTAAACTTTTATAAGAAGGATAGGTCTGAGCTTATTATTAAGAATATTTGATGTTTTAGATGGGAGCGATAAAGGAGGACCTTTCCATCCAGAAGTATCTTGTGCAGAGGAAGGAACCATGAAAGACCACAGTGTGGTTTGAAAATACGAGCAGCCTAATGTACATCAGACATTGAATGAATTGGTTCGATGGTGTTGAATGTGTGTCCAGTGGGGAGAGTGTGTAGCCTAATTGTGAATTGCTTTGTAAGCCAGCTAAGAAATTTGAATTTGCATCTCCTGTAGGAAATAAAGAAGCAAAAAGATTTCAAGTATGAAAAAAACATGATTAGTCTTTTTTTTTGAGATGACCCCTGTTATCTCAGAGCTGAAGGTTAATTGAAGTGAAGGAATACTTGGGGTATAAATAACATACCAATTTTAGACATAATACAAAAATTTCCTGAGGTGGGACAGTGCTGATGAAGGAAAAGGACAGGCTTGATAGGAATTTCTAAATTAGAATTTACAATTAAATATGGGGGCTAGAAATTGGGGCAATGGTGACATTAGTAGAGATTGAGGGTACGAGATGTGATTGAGATTGATTGAGAGGTGGTGAGAACACATTGTCTCTGCTAAATATAGATTTCCAAAATTACTTAGTGTTTCTGGAGGCTCAGTGTTTTTTTTTTTTTAAGTAAGCTGGCAATAAATATCTATCTCAAAGGTTATTAAACTAGATACCGGACATGAGATAAGTAACCATGAGCGCCAGCTAAATGGTAGGCATGGAATAAAAGGTAGGTTATGGATTATTTCTTATTTTACCACTGTTATTATTATGGCAGATTTAGAAATAAGCATCCTAGAGGAAGACGGACATAAAAATCTGAACCTTGGAAGAGAAGTCCGGGATGTAGATGTCTATTTGGGCAGTCATTACTGTAAGGTGTAATTAAAAACACAAGATTAGATGTAATTTCTAATAGACTTTTGTTCTTTCGTTGTTTAGTTGAAAAAGAATTGAGTTTTATGAAATGTGAGCATCCTAAGTTAAATGAACAAGCACAAGAGGCCTGTTAGTTCTTAACACTCAGTCTACAGGAAAAGTGGGGCTGCTGAATAATACATTTCAGCCTTCAAAGCATTCTGTGAGTAATTAATAAAGCAGGCTGGCTTTAGGCCAAAATTCAAAATATGCAAAGTTTGTCTTTAGATGCTGCCTTTTCAAATCCATGGCATGGAGTGGAGTGGAAGGGGTGGGTTTATAGAATGAGACTTGAAAAATCCCTAAGGGGTTTTTTAACTTTTAGGCATATCATAGCATATTCTCTTGTTTCCATCATATATTTTCATGAAAGTAAAATCAAGTTAAATGATATTTGAAATTGAAGGAAAAGGAATCACAGAAGGGAAACAGTATTAGGTAGCATATGGAAGTACGTAGGAAACTTGACTTTTATAGGGATAGTAGATAGTGGTTATTGGTATATAAAACTCAAGTCATTTGTAGCAGCCACTGACAGAGTCGTATCCTTTGCTGACAACAGGCTCAAGTCTCTGCTAAAACCTGAGATTCTGGTGAACTCAAGACATGATCTCCAAAGACAATGTTCCCGATTATCTGAGATACATACTTGCTTTTCCATACTTGGGCACCACAGACAGATGAATCTCTCCTTCCATTCTTAAAAGGAAAAATCACCACCATTATCAGAACTATCCTTATAATCATGGTCACAGACACAGTACACTTGAGGCAGACCCTCTTTCCGCTACATTTCGGTTTTAACTCATTTGACTCAACAGCAACCTTATGGGGTAGGCACTATCAATATCTCCATTTATACAGGTGAGACGCTCAAGGTATAGAGAGTTCACAGAACCTTCCCAAGGTCACCTGGGAAAATTCCTTCATTAGTGGCTGCCATTTCCAGGGACCAAAAGTATCTTATGGTTATCTGACTCTCCAGGGCAAGTGATCTGTTTATCTACTGCAACAGGCAGTGCCACAGAGTGGTTAAAAATGGTTGCTGAAGCCTCAAAAGACCTGTACGGGAAAATGGGTCGTGCTCTGACTGGCTCTATGGCCTTGGCAAATATATATATATATATAAACCATTTTGAACTTGAATTTCTTGATCTGTAAAATGAAGATAAGGGTAAGGAGAAAATGGAAGTATGTTAGGTCACTGCAGATTCCCCTATTTGGCCCTATTGGACATCCCCTAAATCTTGAAGTGCAAGAGTAGACAAGAGGGATGGCCCCAGTGCTTTTTTATAGCAAGAGTTCCACTTATATGGTCAGCATAGAGAAAACAGCTCACTGAGTAGCAGAACTATTCTTGTAGATGACTGTCTACGTTCTTCCTGGGAACAACATGGCAGTGAGCGCACAGCTCATGATTCTTAAGCTCATTAATGTCTCAGTCTATAAAAGCTGCCAAGACCACCGACCTTCAGGTGCATTTCTTGGGAAATGGTGCAGACAATGGGGAGACTTGTTCATTCACCAGCATTGTTATCTGGTTTATGTATCTTACTTCATTTATTGGATGACTTCCAAGAACATAAGCTTAAAATAATGAATAAAGTCTAAGTAAGTTTTTCACTCACACTGGGCTTTGAAAAAGCTCATGTATTCTAATCTAGTTCAGTATATCAATAATTTAGGAGTCTACCTATCGGTACATATCAAAATTGCTGTAATATTTTAGAAGGGAAGGTACTTTAGAAGATTTTTTCAGATTATATCATCTCTGCACCTGCCTAATTATCATATAATTAGAATGTCCCTTAGTTTCTATGAATAGTAAGCAACACTGTATTTTTTTTTACAGGTTAGGCTTAAAACTTTCTTGGTTTGAAACTCCACTCTGAAATTAAGGAACTGTAACTTTTTCAACACTCACCAGTGCCCTAATTTATAACTGTAAATCACTGCCTGCAATACCATAAAATTACGTTGAATTCAGCTGAGCATATCTTTTTCCCTCCTGCAAAATATATTTTTATTTATTTGCTTATTTTTCTTGTATTTGCTTGCTGAACTTGTGCTAATTGAGACAGATAGTATTTTTTAATGTTTATTTATTTTAGAGAGGGAGAGACAGAGCTCAGAGTGCAAGCAGGGGAGGGGAAGAAAGAGAATGGAGACCCAGAATCTGAAGCAGGCTCCAGGCTCTGAACCATCTGCACAGAGCCAGACGCGGGGCTCGAACTCACCAACTGTGAGATCATGACCTGAGCCTAAATCAGAAGCTCAACAGACTGACCCTCCCAGGCGCCCCGAGACAGATAATATTATGATTTTTTTTTACATTCCATCTACAAAATGAGACTTCCACTTGACCACAGATTTGAAAACTCAAATATTTACCTCATCGTTTGTATTTTCCCCATAAATTCCCTGAAATTGGTCAACATTTTGAGTTGGAGGAATTGAGAATAGGGTTAGAGTATTTGCAAACACTAGAATAAATTAGAGAAACAATTCACAATCAAGATGAGGTAAACCAAATCAATCCGAAATGAATTTAAACACATTTTTACGAATATTATTAGATCGTGACTCTAAAACTAACTGATATTCCATAGTGGAATTATTGCATTTGTTAGTATTTTCACTAACTATTTTGGCAGATTTAAATCTCCTTCATGGACTACTTTAATCCTAATTGCAAATCTGCCTGGGTTATATATGAATTCAGTTTGTAAGCCTCAATCTCAGAAAAACTGCAACCTGGGCAAGAGCCTGGGGTGTGTGTGTGTGTGTGTGTGTGTGTGTGTGTGTGTGTGTGTCTTTGTTTGGATAAAAAGCTGTTTCTGGGTCATTCTAACCTGTTATCAATCTTATATAGAATATTCTTCCCATCTGCTCTAATATCTGCATATATCTTCTATATCTTAAGAGATTTGGAAACAAAGAGCCTGGGTTTTTCCTTGTAGAATGATTCACTGTAGGGAGAGGGAAGGTCTCATAATGACTTACCTAGTAGCTTTTTATGCAGTCATTTACAAAATATCTGACATCTGGAGAGATAAGATAATTAATTAGTTCTCTCAATATTTTTTATTGAAGCATATTTTGTGTCAGATAATCTATTAGACATTGCCTTCAAGGAAATTAATGTGAGACTTGGATGATTACAGTTCAGCTTTTTTGACATAGTTTAATGCTTTGGAGATATATTCATATTGTTGCATGTATCTGTTTTTTTATTTTCGAATATTATTTTCTTGCATGAATATTACACAATTTTTTATTCATTCACTAGTTGAGGGACATTGGGTTGTTTCCAGTTTTTCTGATTATGAATAAAATGGCTATAAACATTTGCACCCTTGTCTGTATGTGAATGTGTGCTTTTCCTCTTTGGGATAAATTTCTAGGGATGAACTAACTACAGTAGCATGTGTGATAGCACATGGTCGAAGATATCTCAATATACAAGAACCTGCCAAGTTTGTTTCCAAACTTACTGTGCCATTGTGAATTTCTATCAGCAGGGTATGAAAGTTTCAATTTCTCCACGTGCTTGTGAGAAAATGGTACTGACAGTCTTTTTAATGCCAGCTAATCTACTCTGTGTAGAGTAGACCCTGTATTTCAATTAGCATTGCGGTTGTGGTTAATAATGCTAAGGGTTTTTCATGTGCATATTTGTTACCTGTATAACTTCTTTCAGTGAAATGATGTTTATTTTATTTTTGTTCACTGTTGAAATTGGGCTGATGACTTCGTTTTATTACACTTTAAAGGTTCTCTGTATGCTGGTTATAAGTTTTTCCGAAAAAAAAATGTCGTCTGCAAAAATTTTTTCCCAGCCTGAGTTTTAATCTTTTATTGACTTGAATGTCTTTTAAGGAACAGAATTTCAAAATTATGATATAGTTGAATTCATCATGGTTTTCTTTTATGTTTCATGCTTTTCTTTTTATCATTCATAAAAATATTTGCTTATCTGGAGGTTATAAAGATTTTTCCTACTTTTTCTTCTGGAAGCTGTATAGTGAGCACTTACATTTAAGTCTGTGGTCCATTTAAAACTGAGTTTTACATATGGTGCTAGGTAAGGTCATTGTTTACATATAGGTATAGCTATGTTTTCATTGTACTTTTTCTGTACGGTGTATCCAAGTTTTTTGCGTCTCTGGTTTCTTGTCCATCATTAATTTTGGAAAATTCTTGTCCATAATAAGGTCTTCAAATATTTCTTCTTCCGTTTCCTCTCTCTTTACCTTTGGGGCTCCAAATGCATAGGTACTGGATACTTCTTTAAAAAAAAACTTTATTTGATTTATTTCAAGAGAGGAGAGCACACAGGAGACACAGAGAGAGAGGAGAGAGAGAGAATCCCAAGCAGGCTCCAAACCATGAGGACAGAGCCCAATGTGGGTACTGGATACTTTAATATTGTCCCACAAACTCCTCTCTGTTTCTATTTTGCTTTTGGTTTTCCTTGCTTGTTTGTTTTGCTTTATTTTTTTTTCTTTGTGTTTTAGTTTGTGTAATATCTGATTTTCATTGTTCAAGTTCACTAGTTCTTTACCTAGTGGTTTTCATTCTGCAGAAGAGCCCATCAAAAGAATCCTTCATCTATGATATCATGTTTTTTTTTTTATTGGTAGCATATATAGCTGACTTGTAGAAAATAGTTTCCATCCGTGCTCTCAAATTTCTCATCTGTTCATGGATATTGTCCACCTTTTACACTATAGCCTTTAAACAGTCGTAATTATTTACAATCCCAGTTTAGTTGTTCCATCACTGGGGCCATTTCTGGCGCTAGTTCTGTGAATTCCTTTATGTCTTGACAGCCGTCAGCAGAACCACATCTAAACATGCTTTATTCTCTTTCTTGTGTCTTACGGTTTTTTACTTTATGCTCAACATCACGGTGCATAAGAACAATAGAACGTGAGGTATGATAGTTTTGCTTGGCAATGGACGCTCCCTTCTTCCCTCAGGCTGTTACTATGATGAATTGAGCCAATCTAGACATTAGTTTGTCTGGTTTGGAGTCGTTTGTTGTTGTTGCTATAGCTATCTTCAGTGCTGCAGTGTTTAAATTCTTCCACCATTGGGCGGTGACGCTTACATGGTTACTGAGCGGCTTGGAGAAACAGAAACTTTTTTTTCAGCGTCTCTGCCACTTCCTAAGTGTTCGGCATGCACCGCATTCTCATTGCTTCTGCTTTTCCCTCTTCTGATAAAAAAGCTCTGCCATATATTGTTGGTAGTATTGTTTTTATTTTGAAAGAGATCTTCTGTTTCATATTGCATTATCTCTTTTAATTTTTTGGTAATTAAAATAGTTCCTAGAATTCTCTCTTATTTCTATGTTTTGCTTTTTTACCTGATACGATACTTCGGTAATCTCATCACCTACGTATTTGAAAAACTACAATACACAAACATAAAAGCAATACACTGTGCTCTTTAGAAGCCATGAGGCAGCTGTACATATGTTGGTTACTGTGAACTGAAAATAGCAAGTTGCAGGGCAGTGTGTATATTTCACTCTATATGAATGTGTGAATAACATTCATATATGTATTTATATATGCATAGACCATTTTAAGAATAGTGACTCTTGGAAGGGAAATCTTATCAGTGCAGATTTTAGAAGACTTACTTTTCACATCACACATTTTTATAGTTTACATGTCCTATCATGTGCAAATATTACCTACACAAATTAGCTAAAAACAGTAATTTAAGCAGGACAAGTTAAATACTTCAACTAAGTCTATAGAAAGGGTGACTTAAATCATAATATTCCAGGGGTGCCTGGGTGGCTTAGTCAGTTAAGCTTCTGACTTCGGCTCGGGTCATGATCTCACGGTTCGTGTGTTCAAGCCCCACATTGGGCTCTGTGCTGACAGCTCAGAGCCTGGAGCCTGCTTCGGATTCTGTGTCTCCCTCTCTCGCTTCCCCTCCCTGCTTACACACACGCTCTCTCAAAAATAAATAAACATTAAAAAAGTAACCGTAACTGCATTCTATTGTCGATACTATACTGTATTCTATTCTACTGTATGTAGTGAATGATGTGTGTGTATTTTCTCCTCTTGAAGGATATAATGGGTTGTTTCTTATTCGGGGTTATTACAGACAGAGCTCTCATAAATTGTCTTACTATGACATGTTTTGTTTGTTTCTTTTTGTTTATATAATTTGTGGTTAGAGAATAGTTTTTTTTAATGTAGTTTTTAAAAATGGTGGATGAAGGGTATCAAATCATTATGGAATTTAAAAGCTAGTTGATACATTTGAAAGACTGATGTCACAGTTCTGTTTCTAAATGTCAACACTTATGCCCAAAACACATCATTGTAACTATACTCATAATGAATATGTTTATGTCAATGTAAAATGTGTGAAGGAATATCTAGTTTTCCAAGCCAAGGATTTCTTCTTTTGTGAAATGCCTAATCATGTTTTTCTGTCCATTTTTTAAATTAGGACATAGAAATAATGTATTTTATCTTTTGATTTGTAAACATTTTTTACCCTCAATATACATCTTTTGTTGTATATATATATATATTTTCCATATTTGAGACTCAGAGTTTTACTTACTTCATAATGTCCTCTTAGGAATAAATTTCTTAATTTTAGTTAGATTAATGTTTTAATGTTTTTTATTATTATTAGTGTTATTTTGTGTCTTGTTTAAGAAAGCCTTCCCTCTTTCAAGGCTATAAACTTATTCTCCTGTGTTGTCTTCTAGGAGTTTTATTGATAGCTTAAACTTTTTTTTAAGTTTATTTGTTGTTTTTTTTTTTTTTTTTCTGAGAGAGAGAGAGACAGAGAAGGTGGGAAGAGGAGGGACAGAGACAAAGGGAGAACGAGAGAATCCCAGGCAGAGCCCTATGTGGGGCCTGAACCCATGAACTGCAAGATCATGACCTGAGCCACAACCAAGAGTAGGACACTTAACTGACTGAGTCACCCAGGCGCCCCAGGATTGTGTCTGAGCAGGTCCATCCATGTTTTTACAAATGGCAGGATTTCCTTCTTTGGGGGGTGGGGCTGAACAATATTATTTTACATATATTATATATATCACAACTTTTTATCTATTTATCCTTCATTGGACACTGAGGTTGTTTCCATGTCTTGGCTACTGTAAACAATGCTGCTATGAATACGGAAATGCTATGTCCTTTAAGATTATTTATTACTATTGGGACTTTACCAAGATAAAAGTCTTCAGCACAGCAAAGGAAACAACCAGCAAAACTAAAAGGCAACTTTTGTAATGGGAGAAGATATTTGCAAATGAAATTCTGATAAAGGGTTAGTATCCAAAATCTGTAAAGAGCTCATCAAACTCAACACCTAAAAAGCAAATAATTCAGTTAAGAAATGAGCAGAAGACTGGGGCGCCTCAGTCGATTAAGTATCCGACTTTGGCTCAGGTCATGATCTTTCAGTTCACGGTTCGAGCCCCACATCATGCTCTGTACTGACAGCTCAGAGTCTGGAACCTGCTTCGGATTCAGTGTCTCCCTCTCTCTCTGCCCCTCCCCCCTCTCTCTATCTCTCAAAAATAAACATTAAAAAATTTTTCTTTAAAAAAATTAAAAAAGGGGCGCCTGGGTGGCGCAGTCGGTTAAGCGTCCGACTTCAGCCAGGTCACGATCTCGCGGTCCGTGAGTTCGAGCCCCGCGTCAGGCTCTGGGCTGATGGCTCAGAGCCTGGAGCCTGTTTCAGATTCTGTGTCTCCCTCTCTCTCTGCCCCTCCCCCGTTCATGCTCTGTCTCTCTCTGTCCCAAAAATAAATAAACGTTGGAAAAATAAAAAATAAAAAAAAAATAAAATAAAATAAAAAAATTAAAAAAAAAAGAAATGGGCAGAAGACATGAATAGATATTTACCAAAGAAGACATCCAGATGGCTAACAGACACATGTCAAGATGCTCAACGTCACTCATAACAGGGAACTATTTTATTATTTTTAAAATAAAAATTGTATTTTAAAGTGTACCACATGATGCTTGGATATACATATGTACGTGAAATAATTAGTACAGTGAAGCTAATTAACATACTGTCTCCTTATCATTTTTTTCTGCGTGTGATGGTAACACCTGAGATCTACTTTCTTAAGAAATTTCCAGTATTTGGTAAGGTGTTATTGACTATAGTCACCGTGCTGTTCATTAGATGCCTAGACTTATTCATCCTATATAACTGCCACTTTGTTCCTTTTGATCAACATCTCCCCATTTTTCCCACCTCGCCACCCCTCGTAACCACTTTTCACTCTTGCTTCAAAGTATTTGCCCTTTTATAGATTCCACAAGATTCCGCAAGTAAGTGTTTGGCTTATTTCATTTTGCATAATGTCCTCCGAGTTCATCCATGTGTTGCAAATGGCAGAAACTCTGTCTTGTTTTAAGGCTGAATAATGCTCTATTGTGTATACATACCACATTTCTATGCATTTTCATGTGTGATGCACTCTGCCCTATCCCCTCTTATTCACCAAGTAGACTCCAGCTTATACCTTAGACTCAACTGAAGTATCATCTCCTCTAGGAAAATTCCCTTTATCTCATAGGTAAAGCTTGACACCCCTTTTCTATCATATTTTACGTGGTAAAAATATAATATTAGTATTTTGTTGATATTATTTATTTACCTGCAAAAGTTACCTTCAGTTATATCAGTGGTCAGCTTTTTTTTTTTCTATAAAAGGCCAGGGAGCAAATATTTCAGGCTTTGTGGGCCATGTAATTTCTGTCACAACTACTCAACTTTCACAGTAGTGTAAATAATATGCCACAAACAATAAATGGCCATAAACAATATGTAAAAGAACATTCATGGCTGTGTTCAGGTTGAACTTTATTTATGAAAATGGGCAGCCAGTTGGATTTGGCCTCCCGGCCATAGTTTGACAACTTTTGAGTTAGGATGCTAGGATTTACTTGTGAGGCTTGCTACAGAATGTACCTGATGAGGCACTTGCATTAATTGTATCTTAATAAAGATGGAGTCCTTAAGAGTCTCTTATGTTTTGGCTCCCTCCCTCTCTAGCCTTTTTTTTTTTTTTTTTTTCCCTGAGCACTGGGTGTTGTATGGAAACCAATTTGACAATAAATTTCACATTAAAAAATAAATAAATAAAGATAGAGTCCAGTCGGTTAAGTTGACCTTGACTTCCCAGTGAAGACCCTTTGTCTTCAACTGGCTGTTTCTGATCACGACAATGGATTCTGGAATACCATAGAACTAGAGCATGATACATTCTATGAATAATTACGTGTACTATAACAAAAATTAGGCACAGCACGTTTTGTTATGAGATCGTTCAGAAAATGGCTGTGAAAGGAATCTGTCAAGAAACCCACATCCCCGGGGCCCCTGGGTGGCTCAGTCGGTTGAGCGTCCGACTTCGGCTCAGGTCATGATCTTGTGGTTCATGAGTTCAGGCCCCGCATCGGGCTCGATGTGGACAAGCTCAGAGCCTGGAGTCTGCTTTGGATTCTGTGTCTCCCTCTCTCTCTGCCCTCCCTTGCTCGTGCTCGGTCTCTCTTGCTGTAGAAAATAAAAAATTAAAAAAGAAAGAAAGAAACGTACATCCCCATTATATGCGAGCCTCCCTGTGTGCATATTGTAAGGTACCAGATGGGTGCTTCACGGTGCTTATTCAGAGTACCACTTTACCCAATCTGCCTCACAGATTGTGTTCTGAGAGGTTCTTCACTCTTAAGAGTGTTACAATTTGTGAAGGAACAACGTAAGGACAAAAATTCACGCGCACTCAAAAAATGGCATTAGCTTTATTTTCATGTCTATGATTTTAGTTTATAAAAATAATGGGATACGTTTACCGTCGACATAGTTTGTTTTTTCCCAATGATACCTGCACAGGGTATCATTTTATGATTTTTATGATCGCAGTAAGTTATTCTGGGGTCTTGTGTCAACAATAATCTTTCTAGCCTTCAGGTAGTTATAATTCTGTCTTTGACCTAAAAACTGGGACAGGAGCAATACAGAAAACATTAAAGCATGCCATGTAAAGCCTACAGTAACAGATTGCTTTATTTTAAAGATTAAGAACCTTACAATCAAATATTGGTTTCATTTAAGTACAATAAAGTAGAAGATAGTGAGAGTTTGAATTGTATAAGAGCATGAATTTCCCAAGATCTTTGAAAATGACCTAATAAAGGTTAAACTAATACGGCAATCACTTGAAGACCACTATTAAGTTGAAATGAGAGAATATTAGTGTTTACTCTATTTCAATAAATAGAAAGCCCCAGAGGTATTTTCTATTCTAAATTTAAATTACTTTTACTCCCAAGGTTTTCATGAGGGACATTAAAGTTAAGATGAAGTGGACCAGTAATCACAAGGATTTCTCGTGTTCAGCAGGTGTGTGCACGTGCGTGTTTTCAGCTCATTTACGACTTATTTGGAATAGGTATTTTTTACCCTTGCCTGAGATGGGGTCCGTAAGCTTTGGCTAGTTCCCCATTGCAACGGTAGCAAATTTCGACAAACTTAACAATTTAAACACAACAAATTTCCTATCTTACAGTTCTGGTGGTCAGAAACTTGGTGTGGCTCCCGTAAGCCCAAAATGGGGAGCCCAGGGTGTTTTTCTCAGGAGGTTCCAAGGAAGGGTTAGTTTCTGTGCTTATTTGAGATGTTAGTAGAATTTTGATCTTTGTGGCCACAGAACAGAGGTCCCTAACAGAGGTTGTTGGCTCTCTCTCAGCCGAGAGCCATTCCCAGCTTCTAGAAGCCACCACGGTGCCTTGGTTCAGCGTCGCCTCTCTGCATCTTCAAAAGCAGACAAGGCGATAGAGTTCCTGTCAAGGTGCCTCTCTCTGCTACTCCCCCACCTTCTGCTTTTAAGAACTCATGTCATTACATTGGGGCCACTTGGATAATTTCCGTATCTTAAGTTCAGTGGATTGGCGAACTTCATCCCACCTGTAGCCTTAACTCCCTTTTGTTTTGTAACATGACATATTCACAGTTTCCAGGATCAGGATGTGGACATCATCTTTTTAACCTACCACATCTGGTAATTCCCAATATCAGTAGCAGCAATAGTCAATCCAGATACTGACCACAAAACTTTGGGATGATGATGATCATGATGATGATGATGATGATGATGATGATATTGGTCACATTTTGTACTTTTGGCTTAAAATTCTCATAACAAATTGATAAGGAACCAGAGACCTACACAAGGTATCGGATATGGAGACTGACTATATGAGTCGTGGTCAAAGTTCATTGCAATTTTATCAACTGTGCCATAGGTGCTTCTAATTTCTACAATTTAAAGGAAATAATGTTTATAGCTAATAATTTCTAGAACTATGATAGCTGCTGAACGTGAAGAAAGCTTTTTTTGTGATTTTTGTTTTGTTTTCATTTCAGAGTAAAAGTTGCATTGCAATACACATGTGGATCCTGGAGAGTATTTCTTAGTTAATGATGCAAGGCTTTGGTGCAACCGCCCAAGAAGGTCTGCCTGAAAATCTATTGTTCTGTGACAAATTCTCAAGGATGGTTGCCCACAGTACTATCTTACTGAATGTTTGAAAGTATAGATTTGATTTCCATTTTATCTTTGGATAGCTCATTTTTTCATCCCTATAGAATACATTTATGGGGCGCCTGGGTGGCTCAGTCGGTTAAGCGTCCGACTTCAGCCTGGGTCACGATCTCACGGTCCATGAGTTCGAGCCCCGCGTCGGGCTCTGGGCTGATGGCTCAGAGCCTGGAGCCTGCTTCTGATTCTGTGTCTCCCTCTCTCTCTGCCCCTCCCCCCGTTCATGCTATGTCTCTCTCTGTCTCAAAAATAAATAAACGTTAAAAAATTTTTTTTTTTTTAAAAATAAAAAAAAAGAATACATTTATAACATTTTGTGTTGGTCGTGTTCCTCTACCCTGAATCTCGGGAGTAGTTAATTATTCGTTAACAGTTCCTTACATGTTTTCTTGGTTTTATATCTTCAGGCGAAATTTTTGCTACCTCAATTTTTTGATAGTAGCATGGATCAAGAATATGCTGAATGCATGAGCCAAAGGGACTTTATCTTTCATTAAACCTGAACACTGATCAGATCGTTTGTTTTGCGTTGTGTTTATTTTGGAGTATTACATTTAGGAAAGAGTAACACTCGAGAGTAAGTATGTCCAAAGGGGAATGAACAATGGAGTTAGTGGGTCTGGCAATTATATTTTGAAAAAGGTTGCTTGCAAGTACAAGTGTTTTGTATTGGAAAAAAAATAGGTGACATGTTATTTTTCTCTATTTCATTGGCTTTGTTATTGAGTGTTGATGCTTCTATTGTTAACGTATTTTTATTATCTCATAATGACACATTGGTATTGTAACGTTATTAAAATTGTGGAAAACCGCTCTCCAAAACACTGAAGACATATAGTTTTTGCCATTTAGCAATATGCTTATAAAGGCCTTTCACACATCAGAAATATTTAAGTACCTACACTGTACGAGAATATTCTAGGCACACAGGACTGAATGTTTTACTAAGAAAATGAACAAAACAGATTAAGAAAATTGTATCATGCATGTACTAGAGCCTAATTGCCCCTCAATATTTATTTCATCGTCTGGGAGTGTATCTGTCAATGATAGTCTATATTTTCCAGCTTCGAAGGCAGCGATATGGGGTCATGTGCCTAAATTCTTATCAATGAACTATGGGTGAAATATTTGCACAAACCTTTGGCAGCCAATGTTAAAGGAAATCTCCTGAAGGGTTGCCCTTCCAGCAATGAGAGACTAGCCAATGTAGCACAAACCTGCTCAGTGTGAGCAACTGAAATAGCAGAATAAAATATATAATAAAGAGTATCTGTTTAAAGACACTGGAGGAGTTTCAAGGCCAAGAGTACGGATAAAAGAGAATTCCAGAGAGATGAACCCCATGTTTGATGCCAGTTTTCCCCGCTAGATGTTCTACCATTTAAAAGCATCATGGGGCACCTGGGTGGATCAGTCGGTTAAGCCTCCGACTTTGGCTCAGGTCATGATCTCGCAGTTCGTGAGTTCGAGCCCCGCGTCAGGCCCTGAGCTGACAGCTCAGAGCCTGGAGCCTGCTTCAGGTTCTGTGCCTCCCTCTCTCTCTTTCCCTCCCCTACTCATGCTCTGTCCCTCTCTCTTAAAAATAAATAAACATTAAACAAAATTAAAAGAATCATGTCTGAGGGGCTCCCAGGCGGTTCTGTCAGTTAAGTGTGTCACTCTTGGTTTCAGCTCAGGCCATGATCTCATTGTTTGTGAGTTCGAGCCCTGCGTTGGGCTCTGCATGGACAGTGTGGAGTTTGCTTGGGAGTCTATCTCCCTTTCTCTCTACCACTCCCGGGCTCCTTCTCTCTCAAAATAAATAAATAAACTTAAAAATAAAATAATCACGTCTGAGGGACTAGCTGAAAGCAGCAGGGAAGAGACGAGATACTAAACTGAACTCAGTAATTTTACAAGGAAAAGGTAACAACCATAGGAGTTTATAGCTTGATAAGAAAAAATCTGATAAGAAGAAACTTATAGCTTCATCAGAAAAAAAAAATCTGTGCTTCCAGTCGTGACCCTACAGGGCTATCTCATGGGATGCACCAGAAGCAAACCCACATTCTAAGAACCGAAGCCTTGTTTCTTATCAGCTTAATTTCTGAATTAATTAAATTCATCTGTTCCTAGCAGTATCCTCTGCAAAAATGAAATTACACCCCATCTGGGGGACAATAACATCATCCAGAGCCTCAAAGGAGTCTATTTTTTTTTCATAAAATGGGGTTATCTCTCAATTAAACCTAAGTAGGCATTAAAATAAAATAGAAATACAGAAGAAAAAAAATCCATAATGAAATAGAAGTGTAGAGGACCCTTACATTGGAGTTATCAGTAATCATTTAAAACCACTATATTTAATATATCCAAGGCATTAAATGGCATGATGGAGACTTTCACCAGAGAAATTAAAAATATAAAATATCAGATATGATTTCTATAATGGAAAATAAAATTAATAGTTCAAGGATGGTTTCAATAGTAGATCAGGCACATTTGAAGAGAAAATGAGTAAATTGGAAAAAAGATCAGAAGAAAATACTCAGATTAATGCATGGAAGACAAAAAAGATATAAATTTTAAAAAGAATAATAGATGGGACAGGGTTTAAAATCCAAATCGCACGTTACCAGAGTCCTTAAGTAGTAAACAAAAAATGGTGGAAGATGCAGTATTTGAAGATATAGCACATAAAGCCTATTAAGCATTATTGATCTATAATCTTGGTCTGAAGTCTTTCTAGCGCCTCTGTTGTTTCAGCTGTTACCTGTTCCGCACAACTTCTCTGCCTGGAATCATCCAGTTGGCTTCTCTGAAAGGCCATCCTCCTGAGAAGGAATTTAATGAATTAAGTTTGTTTTCCAGACCACATAAATCTTTTTCTAATTTTTGTTTGTTTATTCTGTAATTCTCTCAGAGAGGCATATAACTATCTATTACTATTTCCGTGTTACTATTGGACCATGACTGGTCCTTTTAGCTCTTTGGTAAACATGTTGAGGCTGTTTAGACCACCCAGGTGTCGGGAATGCAGGCTTGACCTCAAGAGGCTGATTTGCAAGGACCACCTTATAATTACAATGTCTCCAGGAAGTTGTTTTTCTGGCTCAGTAACAACTCAGTTTTCTTTGTAACTGCCTGAGGAACTTACCTGGGGTTCAACCGAACAATGAAGGACTCATCTCCTGATCTTCAACAACAACAACAACAACAACAACAACAACAGCAACTACATCTTTGGGAAAAGGTACTTTGTTTTAATTTCTGTCCTATTTGCCTCATAAAGCCGTCAAACCTAAAGTTTAATTGTGCCTGGTTCAAGGTAAAAATGGTGTTGGTACTCCTTGTACTTCTGTGGGTTCTGGTTTTCTCATGGATTTTTGACTGGCTAATGCCTTCTTATCCTTTCCGCATTTTGATGCATTAAGATTTATATTAAATATTGATCCAGGATATTAAAATCTTCCCTTTCCCAAATGAACTATCAACTCCAAAAATAGGAATTTTTCTCACAGTTTTATTACTTTCTTCTCTTAAATGTTTTTTTTTTTTTTTTTAGTCTTATGCCTGAAGCTCTTTGTAAAAAAGAAAAATTTTTCAAGGCAGTTCCAGGTTTACAACAAAATTGAGATAAAGGTACAAGATTTCCCATATACCCTTTGTTGCTCCCTGGGGCCTCCCCCATTACCAACATCATTCACAGGAATGATGTTTTTTTACCAAGGATAAGCCTACATTGACACACCATAATGGCCCAAGTCCATAGATCAACGTTGCGTTCATTCATGTAGATGGCGTAGATTCGCGGCAAAATTAATGGGTAAGTACAGAAATTTCCTACACTCTCTCTGCCCCCACAGATGCATGTAGCTCCCTTATTATCAACCCCCCTCAACAGAGCGCGACATTTGTTGCAGTTGATGAACCTACATTGGTGGCTGCTGTACATTATGGGTTTGGACAAAAACACAATAAGTTTATCCATCGTCATGGTATCATACAGAGGATTTTCACTGCCCTAAAATTCTCTGTGCTTTGCCAATTCATCTCTTCCCCCCAAGCACGCTATGAAGGCGCACAGGTGAGTCGTGTCCTTCTACAAGTTGAGCTGTATTCGGTCATAAAACAAGGCGAACATGAAGCAGATTCAGGATTCCAAACCCAATGACCTTTCACCACCTGCTTAACGTGGCTTCTTACGTATCACACAAAGCGGAGCACGAGACAAGTCCTGCAACAAATGAGATGAAAGAGGGCAGGCAGTTAAGGGACCAGATGCGAAGTCAGTCAGTCTGGGAGCATGCAGTTCGAGATAAGGCCTCAGTCCGGTCGGGGTCACTTCTCCGCACCTCTTGCTTATTATGTCCAGACCGTGAAGGATCTCTGTTCTGCTCAGAGATCAACTGGGCAGAGCCTTTGGGAACAGCAGCTGCCTCTTTGAAGTGCTCAGAAAGAGGGGTCAGTGTCTGAAGGGTCTGACAGTTTGCTGCAAAAAATCCTCCCTTTTTAAGGGGATTTAATCAGTCGTGAGCCTTTGCAGACTCCCTCTGCGTCTGCTGGCTGTCCGTTCTGAGTGCGTCATCAGCTGGGTCTGGTCTTAGCCGCAGTGCCCTTTGCTGCTTGCTCATTGCTTGACATGAGTGACTCCATCTTGGTCTGTACACGATCTTCATAGTTTTGTCCTTTTCAGAATGTCACATAGTTGGGAGAAGATGGTATGTAGGCTTTTCAGACTGGATTTTCTTACTTAGTGATAAGCATTTAGGGTTCTTGTGTGCCTTCTTACAGCTTGATGGCTCATTTCTTTTTAGTACCGGGTAATAATGTTCCACTGCCTGAATGTACCATGATTTATTTGCTCCTCTATGGAAGGGCATCTTGGCTGCTTTCGGGTTTCTCCACTGTAAAACTGTTCTTTGTACTACCTTTCCAGGCTATATTCTTGGGAAGGAAATCCCTGGACAAAACCTCATGTAAGGAATTGGGGAGTGTTTCTCACTGGTTTTTATCCTTGGCCATGTCAAGTTTACTGATGGTTTTGATGTTTAAAATTTCCCTTTGATTCTTGATGAGAGTTCCCTCTTCTGCCCTTACATTACCCGTGTATTCTTGTATGTTGTCTCTCCTTTCAGTTAGAGCTCTTAACATGAATCATAGTTATTTAAACAGTTTTTTTTTAATGTTTGAGAGAGAGAGAGATTGAGGGACAAAAAGTGAATGGGGGAGGGGAAGAGAGAGAAGGAGACACAGAAGCCAAAGCAGGCTCCAGGCTCTGAGCTGTCAGCACAGAGCCTGACATGGGGGCTCGAACTCATGAACTGTGAAATCATGACCTGAGCTGAAGTCGGACGCTTAACCGATGGAGCCACCCAGACACCACGATCATAGTTATTTTAAATTCTGTCTGATAATTCCAGCATCTGTGTCATCTATCGAGTCCGGTTATAATATTTTTTTTTCAGACTGTACTTTTTCTTGCCTTTGGCATAGCTTGCATTTGTTGTCAAAACCTGGACATTAGGTATCAGGTAATAGAAACTGAAGTAACTTGGGCCTCCGTGTGAGAGTTTATATGAATCTGGCCAGGAGTCAGGCTGTGTTTAACGTTTGCTGTGGCTCTTGGTGCCCGAAGCTCCAAATTCCTCTTGTACCCCCTTTTTTCTCTATTGCTTTGGGCCTCCCTAAGCACCCCTCAGACAGTCTGCATCTTGCACCTCTTTCAGCTATAAAACACTTGCTGTGCTGGTGTGTCAGTAGGGTGTGGGAGAGCGGGAACATTCTATACTTAATTTTTCAATTAAACCTTAGTATTTCATGGGGCTTGTGTTGGTGGGATATACTTTTCACAATCTTATTTTGGTGGTGTTTGGGGGGGGGGGCCTCCATGCCTTAAGTAAGACAAGAAAGCTAAAGGAGGGTAGTGTGAGAGGGAGAGGAAGAAGGTTCTTCCCTCGAGTGGGATAAGGTTCTGGTAAATTCTTTTCTCCCAAGCTTAAAATTCTGTTATGGAGGATGTTCTGGGAATATTTCAAACATTTTCCTTTCCCTCTGTTCGAGCCACAAGAAGTCTTTCTTGGTTCTTCACCATGAGAAACTGGTCGGGGCCCTGTAGATACAAATCCAGGAAGGTTAGGGGGCCCCTAAGCCTGCAGTTCTAGGAATTTCTCACGTTCATGCTGGTCCACACTCAGACCCCAGCAATTCATCGAAATTGTCATTTACATGTTCCCACCAGTTTTTGGTTCCAGCCGCTTCTGTTTCAGGGACACAGATCTCTGTTGTGATTCGCTGGATTCATCTGCCTTTTTTATTTTTTAAATTTTTTTCAAAAAAAATTGTTTTCATTTCTTCTTGAGAGCAAGAGAAAGAGACAGAGAGCACGTGAGTGGGTGATCAGGAGAAGGGCAGGGAGAGAGAGCATCCTAAGCAGGCTCCGTAGTCAGCGTAGAGCCTGATGAGGGACTTGAACCCACGAACCGTGAGACCATGACCTGAGCCGAAATCAAGAGTTGGACACTTAACCGACTGAGCCACCCAGGTGCCCCATGTGTCTTTTTAAATTTCAGTGCCACTTTGCCTTGTGACCTCAGTTTTCTGAGGCGTCCAAGAACAATCAATGATTGCTTTTCGCACATCAGAATTGTAACCAGAAGTTCTCATCACTGGAATTTTAAGGGATTAGTTTAACATGTTTATTTTTTGATTAAACAGTACATTTACATGGCCAAGTGTTTACATTAAAACAAGTGTAAAAAGAAATGCATTGTAAGATGCCCTCACTTCTTTATTACTGGTGTATTTAATTTGTATAATTCCTTATAGGAAACTATTGTTACTGTTTACCCTTCTGGATATTTTTATACCAGTACAGCTTTATATTCTATTCCCTCTTTACAAACAGAAACACTTGTAAAATATATTTTCACTTTGATGTTACACTTAAGGTGCTGCTAATTCCAAAGCAATTTATTCCAAGTTGATCTTCATTTTTATTTAAGTAGCATTCCGTAATATGGATATGCCTGGCATTTGTAAACAGTTGGTTATTGGCATACATTTGTTTCCAAACTTTTGCTATTATAAAAGTTCTTAACTGAATAATCTTGTGCACAGGACATTTTCCATATGCAGAATGATAACTGTGGGACAAATTCCTAGAAGTGAAATAGCTGGAGAAAACTGTATATTCATTGCAATTTTTGAGAAATATTGACATAAGGGTTGAACAATTTACACTATCTCCATTAATGTATAAATTTCTTTCTGAACTGCTTTACCAATGTAACGTGTGATTCAAATTTTATATTTTTGCCAGTGTGATTGGGGAAAATTGTATCTAAGTGCAGCTTGAATTTGCATCTATCTTATTTAAAAATCATTTAATATCGTTAAAACCACTTTTATACCACTTACCCAGTTTTTAATTTGGCTCTTTCTCTTTTTTTTTTTCTCACTGATATTCATGAGATTTGGAATTTTCACTATGTGATATGAATTGCAAATATTACCACGCAGTTTATCAGTTCTCTTTCATCTTTGTGTGTGTGTGTGTGTGTGTGTGTGTGTGTGTTTTGTATGCAGAAATATTTTAAGATGTATTGATTTAACTTTAAAAAAAATTTTTTTTTAACGTTTATTTTATTTTGGGACAGAGAGAGACAGAGCATGAATGGGGGAGGGGCAGAGAGAGAGGGAGACACAGAATCGGAAACAGGCTCCAGGCTCCGAGCCATCAGCCCAGAGCCCGACGCGGGGCTCGAGCTCACGGAGCGTGAGATCGTGACCTGGCTGAAGTTGGACGCTTAACCGACTGCGCCACCCAGGCGCCCCTGATTTAACTTTTTAAAACAGTGTAGGACTTCTGGACTTTGTGGCATGGTGAGATAATTCTATTTAACTATGAAGTGATAACATACTTCTCTCATCTTTCATTATTTAAGTCATTGATATATTTGGAGTTTATCCAAGTGTAGAGTTTGCAGATATAGAGGTATAGATTGAATTCGTTTTTCTAGATTTCTTTCCCTTGGTCCCAGTATCATTTACTAAAGATTCTGTCTTTTCCCCACTGACTTAAAGATGTAAAATGCCACCTTTGTCATATATAAAGTCTACTTCTAGATTTTTCAATTCATTGATGGTATATACATTCATGAAATAATACTATAATGTTTTAATGACTTAAGATTTATGGTATGTTTTAATATATGATAGGAGAATCCCTCCTTATTACTCTTGTGTTTTAGAATGTTCCTGGATATTTACATATTACCTTTAAAATCACCTTTTATAATCTTAGGACATGTTCTTTTATTAAGATTTCATTAAATATATTGTGGTGCCTGGGTGGCTCAGTCGGTTAAGCATCTGATTCTTGATTTTTGGCTCAGGCCATGGTCTTGGGGTTTGTGAGTTTGAGCCCTTGCATGGGGCTCTATGCTGACAGTGTGGAGCCTGCTTGGGATTCTCTCTCTCTGACTCTCTTTCTGTTCCTCCCCCACTTGTGCACTCTCTCTCAAAATAAATTTTTACAAAACTTAAAAAATTAAAAGATTTTATTAAGTGTATCATTTAAATTGGGAAAACTGGCACTAAATTTAATGTTAAAAGTTGAAGTTATAGGTTCCTGGGTGGCCCAGTCAGTTAAGCATCCAACTCTTTTTTTTTTTTTTAATTTTTTTTTTAATGTTTATTTATTTTTGAGACAGAGAGAGACAGAGCATGAGCAGGGAAGGGGCAGAGAGAGAGGGAGACACAGAACGTGAAGCAGGCTCCAGGCTCTGAGCTGTCAGCACAGAGCCCAACGCGGGGCTCGAACTCACAGACTGTGAGATCATGACCTGAGCCGAAGTCGGACGCTTAACCGACTGAGCCACCCAGGCGCCCCAAGCATCCAACTCTTAATTTCAGCTCAGGTCATGATCCCAGGGTTGTGTTAAGCCCTGTGTCTGGCTCCAAATTCAACATGGAGATTCCCTCCCTTTCTCCCTCCCTATCCCTCTCTCCTCTGTTCCCCTCCCCCCTGCACCTCTCCTTTCCCCTGCTCACCCTCTCTCTCTCTAAAATAAAAAAAAAAAAAAGTTGGGGCATGTGGGTGGCTCAGTCAGTTAAGCCTCCAACTTCGGCTCAGGTCATGGTCTCACAGTTTGTGGGTTTGAGCCCCGTGTTAGGCTCTGTGCTGATAGCTCAGAACCTGAAGCCTGCTTCAGATTCTTTGTCTCCCTCTCTCTTTGCCCCTCCCCTGCTTATGCTCTCTCTCTCTCTCTCAAAATATATAAACATTAAAAATTTTTTAAAAATAAGCTGCATTTAAAAACATGGTTTTTCTTATTTGTCAAAAAATCAGTGTTGTGCTGATGTTATTCTTATATAAGCCCTATATACTTCTTACTTACCATATCCCTGAATAATATCTTTCATTGTATCTCCTAATTTATCAATAACATACACATTAAGTGATTTATTCTCTGTTATTATTGTATCATATAATCTAACCAAATTATTTATTCTGCAGAGTAGCTTTTACGTATTTTGTGGAGTTTTCCAGGCATATGATGGGGTCCCCCACACACAAAAAGAATATTTTACTTTTACTCTTCCCCATTTTTAGAATTTTGTCTTTATGACTATCATTACGTTTTCCTCTTTGATAGTGTTGCCTTGTACTTGCACTAAAAATTTAAATAGTTATGTGGTGCAACATATTTTCTTATCTTTTTTTTTTTTTTTTTGTCCTTGTTAAAAGTATCGTTTCTCTTTTAAATATAATGCTGGCTTTTGGTGTAACAGGTCAAGGAAGTTTTTTATCAATTCTGTGGTACTAGTATATCTTTTCAGCGTACGTGTAGTCATACACTTTAAAAAATCTTTTTTAAGCTTATTTATTTATTTTGAGGGAGAGAGAGAATCCCAGGCAGTCTCCGCACAGCACAGAGCCCGACGCTGGGCTCAAACCCACGAACTGTGAGACCATGGCCTGAGTGGAAGTCGGATGCTTAACCAGCTGAGCCACCCAGGTCCCCCAGTCACATGACTTCTTAAAATTTAATTATATTAAGCAATTCCCTAAAAACTGAACTATCCTCTCATTGCTAGAATTAACTCTATTTGGGAATAAACCGTCATTTAAAACTTTTCCTAGGTTGTATTCGCTGATGCTTTATTTAGTTATATTGCTTTCATACGCATCTGAGGATTTTTTTGGTTTTATTTGTGAGCAATGTTTTCATGATTCAGTATCCTTGTTATGCTCAGTGTAAAAGCATCAGAAGATCATCTTTCCTGGTTTATGTTTTTAAATGGTTAAATAGAACTTCTCAACGTAATATCATGAAAAAGTTGGAAAATGTAAGGCGTCATTATATTATAACCACATAAATTCCATAATTAATATTCTAGATTTTCTTTACAAACTCACACATGTGCAGGTACACATCTGTTCTTTGGATGCCTTTTGAAGTAAGTCTCAGGTGTCATTCAGTTAAGCATTACTATTCATAATGGCTAGCAGTATTGTTTAAGTACAACTGACATGTAATTAATTCCATGTATTTAAAACATAGAATTTAATAAGTTTGGGTAACATCATCACTACAGTTAAGATGACATAACGATCAAAAATAAAAAGGAATCCTGTCTCTTCAGCACCCCTCCCTCCCCTTCTTCCTCAGGCAGACACTGATCTCCTTTTTGTCATTGTATTAGTCTCCATTTCCTAGAATTGTAATTTTTTTTTAACTTTTAAAATGTTTATTTATTTTTGAGAGTGAGAGACAGAGTGTGAGTGGGGAAGGAGCAGGGAGAGGGAGACACAGATTCTGAAGCTGTCTCCTGGCTCTGAGCTGTCAGCACAGAGCCTGACCCGGGGCTTGAACTCACCAACCGTGAGATCATAACCTGAGCCAAAGTTGGATGCTTAACTGACTGAACCACCCAGGCACCCCTAAAATGTTATATTGTAATTCACATATCATGTATTTTTGGTCTTTTTTCATTCAGCATAACTTTGGGATGAATTTATATTGTAGGGCATACCAATAATCCATCCCCGTTTTATTCTGAGTATTCTTCCATTATATGAATATATTACAGTTTATCCATTCAATGTTGATGGAGACTTGAGTTGATTCCTGTTGTTGGCCATTGCAAATAAAGGTGCTATGAACAATCTTGGACAGATATTTGTATGGGTAAATGCTTTACTTTTTGTGGGTAGGTCTCAATAATGGAATGATCGTATCATATGCTGGTATATATTAAAAAAAAATATTCTCCAAAGTATTTGTACAATTGCAATGTAAGAGGGTTCTATTCATATACATTCCTCCCAACACTTGATGTGTTCAGTCTTTTTCATTGTCATCCTAGTAGAGTTGCCGTGGTATCCCTTTGATTTTATTTTGTAACCCATTAATGACTAATGTTGTTGAGCATATTTACTGTTCTTTTTTGTGGTCTGTAGAGCCTCCATGGCTGTTCAACTTTTTGCTCATGTATCAATTGAATTGTTTTCAGTTGTGAGAGTTTTTAAAGTATGTGTATTACATATTCAAATCTTCTCTCTTTTTATCAGATGTATGGTTTGCAAATATTTTCTGCCAGTCTGTGACAAAGAGACATTGTCTTCTTCTATCGCCCACCCCACTGATGTAGGAAAATGAACTTCTTTCCAGTGGTTAAAAACAAAGCCATGACCTAGGATGGCTCCGTTTTTGTCTGGGGAGCCAGAAATGGAGGTTTATGAGCAAATGAATTAATGAGGTTCGGTTTTAAAAGTTTACAATTCTATGGAACTCAACGTTAATAGTATAAAAAAGCAATATACGAAAAAAACATTTTTTTTAAAATTTTTTTTCAACGTTTATTTATTTTTGGGACAGAGAGAGACAAAGCATGAACGGGGGAGGGGCAGAGAGAGAGGGAGACACAGAATCGGAAACAGGCTCCAGGCTCTGAGCCATCAGCCCAGAGCCCGACGCGGGGCTCGAACTCACAGACCGCGAGATCGTGACCTGGCTGAAGTTGGACGCTTAACCGACTGCGCCACCCAGGCGCCCCCGAAAAAAGCATTTTAAATAGTATTACTCTTCAAGTTAAATAGGAAAAAGCAAAAGAGGTTTTGGCATTTCCAGGGTCACGCAAAGATAGGGCAGAAAATACTTTCAATATCTGCACTTAATCACATCAACGTAAGTGGGAGGATGTAGCACAGGCCATTGTTTAGATACTTAAGATTTGATTGAGACCATTTCATTAGCTCTCAAAATCAGTTTCACTCATAATAGTATAAAAGCACATTATGGCTGTATCAAGTTCGCAGTGTTAGTCCCAGAAAAATAAAGAAGTTGAACATTGAACATTTCTCCGACAATGTTATCTTGGCCATCTGTCTTTATTATGCTTAATGTATATTTACCATCAAGTAATATCATTCAGAGTAAATTAATCATTAATTAAATAAGTAGTAGTCTTTCCCATACAGAATTTGACCAAGTGGTTGTTTTAGAAATCCCATCTGTTTGAGATACTCTTTCCTAATAGTTAATTGAGGGCAAGAACCTTTATAGTTTTTGCTTCTGCATCACGCAAAGTGCACAGAATGATCGAAGACAAGTTAAATTAATGCCTAAAATGTTGTCTTTGACTTTGAGTTTGTGTTCCATTTGAAATGGTGGGATAGTTGCCATAGCTCATCGTGGAATCTGTGTCTTACTCTGTCTCTGCTAGACCCTATCACTTTCAGGATTTGAGTTAGCAACACTTTTCAACTCCTTCGCTTAAGCACTGACTTTCTGAATTCTGTACTTTGTCATAAAGAAAGTTTCATAAGGAAACTTTCTCTAGTCTCCTATGTCAACTGATATTTTGTCATTTTACATTACTCAGGGCTCTCCTTCATTCAGTTGGCTTACTTTTTTTTATTAACAGGAAAGTCATTCCCCACGTAAAAAATATTTTTGAAATGGTGGGCTAACATGAGGGTTTAATTTCAATTTGTTTCTTTTGGTAGGAAACATGGCTGTTGAAATTTTTGCTTCTCACACAGTATTATCTGAGTCCAAAGGGTGAAAGCATTTAATTTCTAGAAGGTCTAATTTGAGGTCTGCAACTGCTTTTCCAACTATTATTTTCATATCGATATTCATATTGATTTGTTCACTGCTTTTAACTGTTGTGCTTTTATCCTTCTTCTCCTTTTTTTTTAACCTTTATTTTTGAGAGACAGAGAGAGACAGAGTTTGAACAGGGGAGGGGCACAGGGAGAGGGAGACAAAGAATCCAAAGCAGGCTCTAGGCTCTGAGCTGTCAACGCTGGGCCCAATGCAGGGCTCAAACTCATGAACCGTGAGATCATGACCTGAGCCTGAGTTGGACGCTTAACCGACTGAGCCACCCAGGCACCCCTATCCATTTGAACATATCACTGTTTTCAGCTAAGATTATTCAATCAGTAAATGTAGTCCCACTAATCTTACATCTGCATTTTCTCCCCTCTTAAACTTCATGTTTATTTACATGTTTAGAGTGTTTCCTTAAAACTTTCAGTAAGATAATAATACTTCTACTTACTTTTCTCTTCTGAATATGTTGAGTTCCTATCTTCTAAATGAAATAAAAATCTGTGTCTTACTCTT
Organism: Lynx canadensis; assembly: GCF_007474595.2. Classification (NCBI taxonomy): domain Eukaryota; kingdom Metazoa; phylum Chordata; class Mammalia; order Carnivora; family Felidae; genus Lynx; species Lynx canadensis. Next base: position 158,953,029 of record NC_044304.2, on the reverse strand, counting down.
GACTTGACTCTTGACTCTTGACTCTTGATATATCTTACTATATCTTACTCTTGACTCATTCTGACCTTCTGTATCTAAACATCTTCTAATTAGAATTAAAATCATATTTCGGGGGGCGCCTGGGTGGCGCAGTCGGTTAAGCGTCCGACTTCAGCCAGGTCACGATCTCGCGGTCCGTGAGTTCGAGCCCCGCGTCGGGCTCTGGGCTGATGGCTCAGAGCCTGGAGCCTGTTTCCGATTCTGTGTCTCCCTCTCTCTCTGTCCCTCCCCCGTTCATGCTCTGCCTCTCGCTGTCCCAAAAATAAATAAACGTTGAAAAAAAATCATATTTCGGGGGCACCTGATGGCTCATTCAGTTGGGCGTCCTATTCTTGAATCCTGCTCAGGTCATGATCCCAGGGTTGTGGGATCAATCCCCATTCCAAGCTCAGCATGGAATCTGCTTAAGATCCTTTCTCTTCCTCCCTCTACCCATCTTCCCCACTTACTCGCTCTCTCTGAAAAAATTAAAAAAAAAAAAAGAAAATTAAAATATTTCAAAATCACATATATTTTTATTTGTATCTTAAAACCACATTTTGTTGTGTTTGTCTACAGATTGATTGTAAAAGCTGGAAGCTACTGTTTGCATTGTTGTAATCATGCAGACAGACATTTTTCACTGGAAAGCCAAGTAGTACACATGTATTACATTTCTTTCATGTAGTGTATGGCAAAATCTCTGTGCGACTCAGGGAAGAACTGTATATTGTCAATATCAATAATTTTCTTACACAACATTGGTACCTTCAGAACATAGCACATTTCAATTTGCCTTATATCCATACCTTATATTCTGGAAAAGATTTGTTTTGTTTTCTTTGGTCTCTAACTCCCTTTATTGCCTTGTTGAAAGAAGAAAGATATGTCTTCTTCACTAAATTCCAGCTCAGGAAACATTTTGTCCATTGAATAGAATCCATTCCATTCTTTATATGCAAGATATTTTCCTTCCAGCTAAGAAATTTTTTGTTCTCATTTATCCTGGTTATTACCAGCCTAAAGAGGATTTATTTGCTTTAGGCATTTTACTCAAATCCACTATTTTGTTTTATCCCTCATTCATCTTCTGTGATTGCCAAGTTTGTTTTGTGTAAATATCGTTACCTTACCTTCTCTATAGTGGTATATGGAAGGTACGTTTTCTGAGTTCTCGAGTTTCTCAAGTGGTTTGATTTTGCTCTTTCCATTGATTGGTAAGCTTGACTGGATATAAAATTATAAGCTCAAAATATTATTGCCTCAGAATTTGGAAATAATTATTACTCTTTTCTTGAGTATCCAAAATTGCTGTTTGAAAACTATGAAGTAATTATGACATTAATTGCCTTACAATAATATTTTTTCTTAGCTTTCTCTGGGTGCTATTGGAATGTTCTTTTTGTACTTCATCCTCTGAAATTTCTCGATGCTGTGCCTTTGAATCATTATTCATCTATTGGGATCAGCAGTCAGTAGACACTGTTAAATCTAGAGACAGGTATCTCTTTAGTTCTGGGAGATTTTCTTACTTAGCACTTTCCCTCAATTTTTTCATGAGTGCTCTGCTTTTGAAAGTCCTGTTTATCGGATCTTGGCCTTTCTATATGGACAGTCTTGACCAATTTATTTTTTATGGTCTTTCTTTTTTATGATTTCACATATATGTTCTGGAAAAATAACTGCTTTATCTTCCGGTTCTTTTTTTAATTTTTAATTTGTTGATACATTTTCATTGCCAAAATTTCTCAACATTCAAATTTATCTTCTACTTTTAATTTTTAGTTTTGACTTGTCAATATATTTTTAGTTTCCCAAATTTCTCACAGTTTGAGTTTTCAATCAATTCTGTTTATGACTCTTGTTGCATAGGAACATCATTTATAACTCTTCTGAAGATACTAATTTTTTTAACGTTTATTTTCAGAGAGAGCACTCCTGGGGGAGGGACAGAGAGAGAGAGGGAGAAAGGGAATCCCAAGCAGGCTCCATGCTGTCAGCACAGAGACTGATGCAGGGATTGACCTCATGAACTGTGAGATCGTGACCTGAGCGAACACCAAGACTCAGTTGCTTAACCGACTAAGCCACCCAGGGGCCCTGATGCTAAATTTTTAAAAATTCTTTTGTGTATGATCTCTGTTTCCTCTTTTGGTCAGATTTTTGTGTACTTGACTTGGTTTTCCCCTTTAATTCTGCTGGTTTTCTTTACATATCAATGAATCCTTGTTTTTTCATTCCAGCTAAGGAATAAAATATTAGATAAGTTAGAGTTCTACATATCTTGTCTCTTCAACTGTCGGGTACGCAGGCTAGAATTTTTCCACTAGCATTCTTGCTTGAATAGAATATTTCATATACGGTACAGAACTTGTTGACTGGTAAACTTTCCTTCGTACTTAAATGGTGGGAAACTATCTTTAAAATGAGAGGTGCCACAAAGTCAGAATCAGAAGCACTTTTTTCTGGACAAATACCATACAGTCTAACAGGTTAATTCTTTCTAAAGTGTTCATTTAAATTGTTTTGGAGATAGATTGACAATTCAACTCTGTGTGTGCGTGTATGTGTGTGTAAGGCAAACACAAACGGCTTCACCTTGCATTTCACCAGAATTTTAAGTTTTATTTTTCTTTTTTTAAATGGTTATTCATTTATTTTTAGAGAGAGATAATCAGGGGAGGGGCAGATAGAGAGGGAGACAGAGAATCCCAAGCAGGGTCCGTGCTGTCAGCATGGAGCCCAATGCAGGGCTCAAACTCAAGAACCATGAGATTATGACCTGAGCCAAAACCAAGAGTCGGCACTTAACCAGCTGAGCCACCTAGGTGCGCCCAAGAATTTTAAGTTTTATTATACCTACTATATTAGACTTACTATATCCTTTCAGGTTTCGGCTCTACAGTTTAGTTGCCCTTTGTATTTCTGATCTACCATAATCTGGAATTTGAGTTACATATTCCTTCAAATTTACCAATATGATTCCATCTGCTTTTACTTTTACAAAAAGCATAGAGCTTCCCCAGTATATTAACTTCTATCCATTGTATTCTTTTTACACTTAAGGGTTTATCCTCATTTTAATCATTCATAATTCTTATAGTGTCTTTTGAGGATGGAGGTTAGACTAACACATTTGCTTGGTCTGCCATATTTTTCTGAAATTGTAAAGTATATTATTTCTAATAATAAATTGGTACAAAAGAAGAAAGTTATTTATCAAGATAATTAAAACTATAAATGCCTTTGGGATTTGTAATTTTATGTTAGTAATTTATACTAGAGATTAACTTTTTTCCAGATACATAGTTATAAAGATGTTCAATGGAGGGTTATTATAAATATTAAAATTAGAAAAAACCTCTAATGAGATATTATCTCAATGAAATGTGACACACATAATTTAAGCCATACATTTCTTATAGGTATATTCAATATTCTTGTAATAATTTTCAGTTATTTCTACTTTATCATAATTTTTTTACATTATTTGATTACATTTGGTCTTATTAATTTAGACTTAAGTTTTATTTATTAATACAAGAATTTGAGGGAGGGTAATAGACCAAATGGAAATATGGATGGTCATAATAAATGAAAACACAAAAGTTTTCAATCTAGAAGAAGAGAAAATTGATATTAGTAAAAATGTGAGATGCACTGATTTTTTATTTTTTATAATAGTTTGTCTATTTGTTTTAGAGAAAGAGCATAAGCAGGGGAGGGGCAGGTGTAGAGAGAGAAAAACGTTTTTTTAAAGTTTATTTATTTATTTTGCGAGAGAGGGAGAACGAGCAGGGGGAGGAACAGAGAGACAGAAGAGAAAATCTCAAGCAGGCTCCACTCTGTCAGCACAGAGCCTGATGTGGGGCTTGATGTGGAGCTCAATGTGGGGCTTGTTCTCATGAACCATGAGATCATGACCTGAGCCAAAATCAAGAGTCTGATGCTCAACTGACTGAGCCACCCAGGCGCACCTGCACGGACTTGAAAAATCATGATCAGAATTAGTTTCAACAATAAATAGAAAGCCAAGATCAAATATGGATAACCTTTTGCATGGAACTAAACTCAAGCAGGTATTTATCATGTGATATAATGAAAAATGTGTATATGATCTAACTGATGTGATGGTACAAGTCTTAAGACAATTACTTGAAAAGCAGTACACTAAAAAAATGCTGTTCCCCTAAAGTGTGTTTGTACTGATCCTATTTAAGGGCAAAAATCCTTCCAAGATGTCCTAACTTACTGCGCGCATGTCTTCAACACTACAATGCCCTCTATATGCTTTGGTTTTTGAGAAAGTTACAGCTCTTTGAATCTCACACATTCTGCTCTTTTTCTTAAAGTAGAACTCTGTTAGGGCTGCCATTTCTGGAAGGGCTTTCCGAGTGGACACAATGCTCTATCAGGTCCTGGTCTCTTCCTTGGATTTTTAAACCCGGTTACCGAATCCCAAGTCACAAGCGCAAATTTCTCCATTCTCTTTGGGTTGAGTTTCCATTTTGTACGCTTAGTTTTCTTTTTTTCCCCATCAGCCTTAATTCATTCAGCACTCTGGTTTTTCCTAACAGATTTCTTTAACTTAGCATCTCATGGATGAGCAGTTGAAATTTAAGTCCCTTGGATTCCCTAAGAACCCAGATTCCTTGTAAAGTCAACTCAGTATTTATCCAGAGCTCTTTTATTGCAGAACACCTTCAATCAATTGCCATTTTGGAGTTTTGAGGGGAGTTCTATGTAGGCTTCAGCTCAGCCAAAAAATGGAAAAGATGAAGAAAAAAATAGGTTTTCAAATATTCAATGATTGTGGAAATATTTGCTATATGCTCTATGATATATGTTTACATACTCTGATATATCATTTCCCATTGACTTTTTTCTTGTTGTAATAATAATGCATAAAGGCAAGATGGAAATATTATATATATATGATCCAGATAAAGTAATTCCAACATAATCTATTTATAAAGCAAGCTATATGGCTGTGTTTGAAAAACATCTAAAAGAATATCTAATTAAATATAGGAATTAATGATTAATAGTTTGCAAAGTTGCTGTATAAAAGGAAAATACAAAAACAATGAACTAAATTTCTGTTTACCACCTTCAAGTTAAAAAATGTTGAAAGTTTATAATAACAATAATATTATTAAATATATAGATAGATACAATAATACCAATATCCCCAGCATATATTGAACATCTTAGGACTGTTGTTAAAATTGTTAAATCCCCCTTTACAGAAAATTTTAAAATAAATTTAAAGAACTAAGTAAATGAAAAAACAAGTCTCAGAGATGAGAAGATAATATTTTAAAATCTAAACTGATTAATAAATTCTATTCAAACCCAATAAAAATTTCCCCAGTAATGTAAGCTTATTTGAATATTTGAATATTGATGGAAATTGATAAGCTTATTCTAATTTTTAAGTGGAAATTTAAATGGCCAATGATAACCAAGTATCCTAAAGGTGGGAGGCCTTGCTGTAATTATAATGAAGTTATAATAATTAAGGTAATAAGGTAGTCAGTACAAGGAAAAACGAAAGGAACATAAAATTAGCCTACAACTAGAACTTAGCATATATGGACACATGATTTATAACAATCGTAGCCCTGTATAGCTATGGGAAAAGTTCGGGGGGGGGAATGGTACTTTTATCCCATGTGAAACTGTTATACACAATTTCAAGTCAATTGTACATCTAAATGTTGGAGGCGAAACAATAAATAACCTAGAAGATAATATAGGAATTATCTTCATTATCATGGAGTAGGCAAAATTTACTGGACTTATTTTAACTGAATATTCCTCAAACTTATTTAACTATAAAGTATGTGTGAGTGTGTTTAACACATTAGAAAAATAATTATTCCCTGAAACCCTTTAGGAAGGGTTACTTTGAGTCCTGTTTTCTTATCAAATTACCAAAGACCAATCACGATAATTAAAAGACAGAGATTATAAACTATAGTAAATTTATAAGAACAGCTTGAAAGATAGTGCTGGACTCTGGGCTGGAAAAAAAGAATCTTCCGTTTTTTTTCACAATAAGATCATCAGATAAGAATTACTTTTGGCTTTGTGTCTAGATCCATTTCTAGTTTGATAACAAAAGGATTACTAAAGTTGTATGAGTGTGTATGTCACAATTTCTGGCACCAAGAAATGTTAAGCAGAGAATTGAACACAATTTAAGCTTTTAAGTTTATTATTAGAAAACAGTGATTACAAAGATATATTTGTATCATTTATGCATAGATTCTTAAAAGTGTTCTATGACTAAAGTAGTTCAGTTTTACCCTGTTTAAAGTAGATCACAGTAAAGGCATTTTTGTACCAGTCTCTGTCTAGACGCATTACTCATTTTTTCTAAAAGGTCCTTAATGGTTCTAAAACCCACACACCTACTCTATAAACTGAGGATAACGTTACCTGCCCTTAATTAAATGATACAGATATGTATTTCTGTATAGAAGCTCTGTCCTTTAAATAAGCATAACACAATAACAAGTGTATACAACAGGAAGAGTAATTACCCAAATCTGTATGCGCAGTCGGAACTTCCTTTGTAAAAAGGTTGGCAGCGTGAAGCAATCTATCACGGATTCCCTCAGGGGGAAGCAGCCAACCTTGTCTGGCACAAATTGGGTACTTAATGCAAATCCTGAATCTCTCATCTGACTAGGCAATTCTAAGAGTCAGGTGGTTGGCATGTAGCACAAAGACTTATGGGAAAGAGTGGTTCGTTTTCATCCTGCTGCTAATAAGACGACCAGCCTATATGTCTCTCAGTCATCACCAAGTCATGGGATTGAGAGGGAGTCTATTTCCCTTCTATTAATACTCCATTTTCTGCAATGGGTCACCCGCACCTCCGGACGATATGTAACGGATTTGTTTGTGTCTTCTATTTCTTCCGATGTTGATTTGGCCTCATTTTAGTATAATATGCTTGAGATATGGATGATACATTGTTACGGATTTTATTTCTTGTTTTGATATTAATAATTGTGAGATGTCTGGTATGTGAATGTGCCTTAAAGTAGCACCTCATAAAGAATATAATAGAAACTAAATTTATTAAGCATTTATCTTGTGCTGAATGTTGTGCTAAGTGCTTTACATGTATAACTCCACTGAATCCGATTTGGAGTAGCATAATATTTATCTTATGTCTACAATGAAAATATGAGGTCTCTAGAAATAGAGGATGGTGCCCAGAGTCACAGGCTTTATGTTCAGATTTGTCTAAACCCAAATTCCAGATTTGTTTTGTTTGACCAGTAGGTCATACAGAAACCTTTAGAACACACAGTGAATATGGGATTTGTGAGCTATGTGGGAATCCAAAGATGTGCAAGAAAATTATAAAACAAATTGGGATAATCCCAAACTATTTATTCATTCGATGCTAACAGCTCATGAAGTTGCTTGGATATGCTTTTTTTTTTTAACATTTTAAAATTGAATTCAAATTTGATTTCAAAATACTGATTTCCATCAATACACTAATAGGTCTAATAAATGAATAAAAAGACTTAGGTCATAATCTCTGGACTTAAACAGCTTGATTAATTAGAATCTTTATGTTTAAAATGATGCAAGGTTTTTAAGATGCTATGTACAGAATTAGAAGTTTGTATGTACAACTATTGTTGACCTTTTTTTTGTAATAGTTGAGAGTTTGCACCTTTCACTAACCTCTCCCTCTTTTGCCCATTCTGCAGGCCCTGGCAACCGCTTTTCTTTGTTTCAATGAGTTTGACTTTTCTTCAGATTCCACATATAAATGATACCATGCCATATAGTCTATCTGTGTCTGGTTTATTTCACTTAACATAATGTCTGTCCTCAAGTTCCATCCATGTTGTTGTAGATGGCAGGATTTTCTTCTAAATTATGGCTGAATAATATCCCATTGTTGTGTGTGTGCGTGTGTGTGTGTGGTTGTTTCCATATTTGGCTATTGTAAATAGTGCTTCAATCATCTTGGGGATGCATATATCCTTTTGCATTAGTGTTTTTGTTTTCTTCAGATAAATATCCAAAAGTGGAAATGCTAGATTATAAAGTAGTTCTGTTTTTCATTCTCTGAGGAAACCCCATACTGTTTCTCTTAGTGGTTGCATCAATTTATATTCCTGCCAACAGTGGACAAGGGTTTCCTTTTCTTAACATCCTCCCCAACACTTGTTATTTCCTGCCTTTTTGATAGCAGGTCTGAGGTGATAACTCACTGCAATTTTGATTTGTGTTTGCCTAATGATCAGGGATATTGAGCAACTTTTCATGTACCTGTTGGCCAGCTGTATGTCTTCTTGGAAAAATGTCTATTCAAAACTTCTGCCCATTTTTAAAGTGGATCGAGCTATTGCTATGGAGTTGTATGACTTTTATTATATATTTTGGATATTAACCCCTTATTAGATACATGATTTGCAAATATTCACTCCCAAGAAGTAGGTTGCCTTTTTATTTTGTTTATGGTTTTATGTACTGTGCAAAAAGATTTTTAGTTTGATATAGCCCCAATAGTTTATTTTTGCTTTTGTTGCTTTTATTTTGTTGTCAAATTAAAAAAAGAATCGTTGCTAAGATAATATAAAGAAGCTTACCGCCCATGATTTCTTCTAGAGTTTTAGGGTTTCAGGTCTTATGTTTAAGCCTTGAATCCATTTTAATTTTGAAGTGTAGTGTAAAATAAGGGTCCAGTTTCATTTCTTTGCATGTGGCTGTCCAGTTTTCCCAACACCATTTATTGAGGAGACAAACCTTTCCGCATTTTATATTCTTGTCTCCTTTGTTGAAAATTAACTTTCTAAGCATGGGTTTATTTCTGTGTTCTGTATTCCATTACCTTGATCTGTGTGTCTGTTTTTATGCCAATACAATATTGTTTTATTTATTATTGCTTTGTAATAGAGTTTGAAATGAAGGATCCTGAGTCCTCCAGTTTTGTTCTTCTCTCTCCAGATTCCTTTGGCTCTTTAGGATCTTTTGTGGTTCTACACACATTTAAGATTGTTTTTTTCTATTTCTGTGAAAAATGCCATCAGAACTTTGAGAGAGATTGCATTGAATGTGTAGATTGCTTTGGGGAGTGTGAATATTTTAACCATAATAATTCTTTCAATCCATTGGTACCTTTCCATTTACAGAAGTCTTTCCATTTATTTGTATCTTCAATTTTTTTCCTTAATGTCTTATAGTTTTCAGTATATGAGTTTTTCATATCCTTGATTAAATTTATTCCTAGGTATTTTTTTGAATATTTATTTTTGAGGGAGAAAGCATGAGCGGGGGAGGGGCAGAGAGTGAAGGGGACAGAGCATCTGAAGTGAGCTCCATGCTAACAGCAGGAAGCCCAATGTGGGCTTGAACTCACAAATCATGAGATCATGACCTGACCCGAAGTTGGATGCTCAACCAACTGAGCTCCCCAGGTGCCCCTATTCCTAAGTATTTTATTCTTTTTGATACAACTGTAATGAGATTGTTTTCACAATTTCTCTTTCTAATATAAACATGTAACAGAATTTTGGGTATTGATTTTGTATCCTTTAAATTTACTGAATCCATTTATTCTTTTTTAAAATTAAAAAAAAATTTTTTAATGTTTATTCATTTTTGAGAGATGAAGAGAGAGCATGAGTGGGTGAGGGGCAGAGAGAGGGGGAGACAGAGAATCCGAAGCAGGCTCTAGGCTCTGAACTGTCAGCACAGAACCTGATGCAAGGCTCAAACCCATGGACCACGAGATCATGACCTGAGCTGAAGTCGGATGCTTAACTGGCTGAGTTACTTAGGTGCCCCTAAAATTTTTTCTAATGTTTATTTTTGAAAGAGAGAGCATGAGTGGGGGAGGGGCAGAAAGAGAGTTGGAGGCACAGAATCCAAAGTAGGCTCCAGGGTCTGAGCTGACAGCACAGAGCTGAATGTGGGACTTGAACCCACTAACCATGAGATCATGACCTGAGCGGAAGTCCACATAACAGGAAACCTAACTGACTGAGCCACCCAGTTGCCCACATTTATTAGTTCTAATAGTTTTTTGGTGGTCTTTAGTATTTTTTATGTTATATGATGTCATCTGAAATAGTGACAATTTTACTTCTTTCTTTCCAATTTGTATGCCTTTTATTTCTTGTCTAATTGCTCTGGATAAGACTTCCAATACTATGTTCATTAAAAGTGATGAGAGTGGGCATTCTTGTCTTGTTCCTGATCTTGAGTACAATATTAGGTGTGTGCTTATCATATATGGCCTTTATTATGTTGAGGTACATCCCATCTATACCTGCTTTTGTTGTGGTTTGATCATAAATCAATGTTGAATTCTATCAAATACTTTTTCTGCATTTAGATGATCATATGGTTTGTATCCTTCATTTTGTCAATGTGATATATCACATTGACTGATTTGCAGGTGTCGAACCAGGCTAGCGTTCCTGGAATGAATCCCACTTGATCATGGGATATGATCTTTAAATGTATTGTTGGATTTGGTTTGCTAATATTTTGTGGAGGATTTTGCTTCTGTGTTTATCAGGAATATTGCCCTATAATTTTCTTTTCTTGTGGCATTCTTGTCTGGTTTTGATACAGGATAATGCTGGTATTGCAAAATGAGATTGGAAGTGTCTCCTCCTCTTTAGTTTTTTAGAAGAGTTTGAGAAGGATTGGTATTAATTCTTCTTTGAATGTTTGGTAGAATTCACCACTAATGCTGTCTGGTCCTGGACTTTTATTTGTTGGGAAGGTTTTGATCACTGGTTCAATCTCCTTACTAGTAATTTGTCATTCAGATTTTCTACTTATTTATGGTTCCACTTCGGTAGATTTTATGTTTCTAGGAATTTATTTCAATTTATTGATTTATAATTGTAAATAGTTTTTAATAATCCTTTGTATCAGTTGAAATAGCTTTTCTTTACTTCTGATTTTACTCATTTAAGTTCTCCATTTTTATTTTTCTTACTGAATTTAGCTGAAGGGTTTATTTCTTTAATTTTTTTTCAAGTTTTACTTATTTTTTAGAGAGAGGGCATGAGTTGGGGAGAGGCAGAGAGAGAGGGAGACACAGAATCTGAAGCAGGCTCCAGGCTCTGAGTTGTCAGCACAGAGCCTGATGCGGGGCTTGAACTCACAGACCATGAGATCATTACCTGAGCTGAAGCCAGACGCTTAACTGACTGAGCCACCCAGGTGCCGGGAAGGTTTTTAAATTTTGTTTATCTTTTCAAAGAACCAGTTCTTTCATTGACCTTTTCTATTGTCTTTTTAGTTTCCATTTTATTTACTTCTGCCCTAATACTGTCATTTCTTTCCTTCTTCTATTTTGGGTTTCATTTGTTCTTTGTTTTCTAGTACCTTGAAGTGTAAATTTAGGTTATTGGAGACTTTTCTTGCTTGTTGAGGTAGGCTGATGCTGTTATGAGCTTCTCTCTTAGAACTGCTTTAGCTGAATCTATAACTTTTGGTATATAGTATTTCCATTTTCATTTGTCTCAAGGTATTTCTTCTATCTTTTGATTTTCTTTTTGACCCACTAGTTGTTGAGTAGCATGTCACTTAGCCTCCACATATTTGTGAACTTTCCGGTTTTTTTCATGTAATAGATTTTTAGTTTCATACCATTGTGGTCACAAAAGTTACTTAACGTGATTTCAGCCATCTTAAATTATTAAGACTTCTTTTGTGGACTAACATATAATCTATCCTAGAGAATTTCCATGCATATTTTAGAAGAATGTGTATTCTGCTTTTAGATAGAATGTTCTGTAAATATCTGTTCATCCATCTAGTCTAACATGCCATTTAAGGCCAAGTTTTTTTTTTATTAATTTTCTTTTTGGATGATCTATCCATTGATGAAAGTAGGATATTAAAGTCCTCTAATATGGGGCACCTGGGTGACTCAGTCAATTGAATGTCTGACTCTTGGTTTTGGCTCGGGTTATGATCTCATGGTCCATGGGTTCAAGCCCCACAACAGGCTCCATCCTGACAGTGCAGAGCCTGCTTGAGATTGTCTCCCTCTCCCTCTTCCTCCTCCTCTCCCTCCCTCCCCCCCCCTTTCTCTCTCTCAAAATAAATACTTAAAAAAGTCCTCTAATATTACTATGTTGCCCTTCTCCCTTTAGGCCTGTTAATGTTTGCTTTGTATGTTTAGGTACTTCTATGTTGGGTGCATAAATGTTTATAAATGTTGAATTGACCAACCCCTTTATCATTATACAATGCCCTTATTTGCCTCCTATTACATTCAGTCTTTGTTTTAAAGTCTATTTTGTCTGGTACAAGTGCAGTTGCCCCAGCTTTCTTTTGGTTTCCATTTGCATGGAACATATTTTTCCATCCCTTCATTTTCAGTCTGTGTGTTCTCACATCTAAAGTGACTCTCTTATAGATAACATTTAGATGGATCTTGTTTTTTTATCCATTTAGCCACTCTATACCTTTTGATGAGAAAATTTAGTTCTTTTATGTTTAAAATAATTGTTGATATATATGTACTTACTGCCATTTTAGTAATTGCTTTCTGGCTTTTTTTTTTTTTTTTGTAGTTCTATTGTTCTTGCATTCTTCCTTTGTAGTATGATGACTTTCTTTAGACTTATATTCCTTCCTTTTTTAAATATTTTTTTAACGTTTATTTATTTTTGAGACAGAGACAGAGCATGAACAGGGGAGGGGCAGAGAGAGAGGGAGACACAGAATCTGAAACAGGCTCTAGGCTCTGAGCTGTCAGCACAGAGCCCGACGCGGGGCTCAAACTCACAGACCGTGAGACCGTGACCTGAGCCGAAGTCGGATGCTTAACCGACCGAGCCACCCAGGGGCCCCTATTCCTTTGTTTTTAGCTTTTGTGTTTTTACTATAGTTTTTGCTTTGTAGCTACCATGAGAGTTACATATAAAAACTTATATCTAAAATATAAGTTAGAGGACCTGTCTGCCATTACTGGGGCCTGGCTTTCCTCTCCCTGAGGGGGAGGTGGGGCTGTAGGACAGGAGGGGGCTGGGCCAGTCAGCAGGTGGACAATGATGCTAAACTTCTGCAGTGCTGCCAACTCCAAAAGGAAGAGCATATAGTGGGATCTAGCCTTCTTCAGGTTCCCCCAGGATCTGGCCAGATTCCAGAAGTGGGGGGAGAATTATAGGAGAGCAGACTTAGAGGATAAAACACCTGATCACGTAAAAAACTTATCAATTATATGCCAGACACTCTGAGACCTCTAAGATCTACAGAACAGTATATTTTGCAGAGGTATCAGATAACTAATGAATGATTGGGTTATTTTATTTCTCAAAATTAATCAAAGGAGATAGTTGTGAAGTCATTGGGAGAGTCCGTATAGGACAGTTCTTTGAGATAATGTAAGACCAACAATATTTAATCTTACCAGTCATTTGAACAATCCAGTAGTGATACAGAAAACAAAACAACTGAGTGAAGATTAAATCAGGACATTGAAATAGAAAAAGACTGATAAAACCTTTGAACAGGAACAAAACGTAAAGAAAGAAACAACAGCAATGCTCAGAACCCCAGTGCTGGAGAAGGTAATAAAGAACAGGTTGAAGAAATTTTACCTTTAACCCTTGAGTAAAAAAGAAAACAAAGAAAACTTAAAATCTTTATTTGAAATTTTGGTTCATACGGGAAAACAAAACATACTTCTGGATGAGCGTGAAACTGATGAACTCCCAGAGGGTCTCTTTACTCCTGATAACTTTCAAGCACTGCTGGCATGCTGGGTAAATTCTGGCAAGAGGTTCTGAGAAAGTGCTTTCAGACAACAGTGGTTAACACGTTGTTCTGCTCAAAAACACAGCAGACACAGGTGCTAGAGGTCTGTGAGAGCAGTATTCGGGAGGAAACCGCTCAGGGAAATGAGAGTATCTCACTTCATCACTGACGACGTAGAGGACGTGGCAGGGGAAAAACACTTGCCTGTGTTGGTGAGGTTTGTTGATTTGTCTCATAACCTGAGAGAGGAATTTATGGGCCTCTTGCCTTACAAAGCTGCTGCAGACATTTTGCCTGTGAAATCTCACGGTAACTGAGAAGTGGGGACTGAACCTGGCCAGGCTTGCACTGTGTCCAGTGGATTTTCTTCCAAAACACAAGTTGTTGCCTCTAGACCTTTAGAGAAATATCCCCAAGCTGTCTACACACTTTGCTCTTCCTGCGTCTTAAATATGTGGTTGGCAAATTCAGTGCTTGTTGTGGGAGCATCTGTTGCATTAGGAACGATAGAGGACATTTGTTCTTCCTTCCATCCATCTCTACAACTGCTTTTAGAGCTTGGCAATGCAATTTGTGTCCTCTTTCAGAGCAATGAGGAAAAGGGTAAAAGAACTGAAGGAAACTTGCCATTCTGAGTGAACAGGCAGGCATGATGCTTTCGAAATTTTGGGGGACCTCCTACAAGCACTTGTTTTGTGTTTTAATGATATAAATAGTGACAAAAATATTAGCTGGAATGACTATATAACTGGTAGAGCATTTGTACTCTAGTGTAGAAACAGATTCTGATTTCATGGTTACCATTGATGTTCTTAAAAATGTTCTATCTTTTTACAAGAGCCTTTGGAAAATCTTCAGGGGCAAACGTCCAATGTCTTCTTTGCAGTCAGTAGCTTAACTGACAGTGCTGCATTGACTAAATGAAATGATGGAATATATTGAAGTTTATCATGAATTTTGGTTTGAAGAAGCCACAGATTTGGCAATGAAACTTGATACTCAACTGAAACTCCCTGGGAAAATCCGCAAAGCCCGGCAAGGTAACCTGGGATCTCAGCTAACCTCTGAGAGTTACTATAAAGAAACTCTAAGTGTTCCAACCATGGAGCACATTATTCAGGTACTGAAAGATATGTTCTCAGAACAGCACCTCAAAGCTCTTAAAGGCTCATCTCTGGTACCCTCTGTCATGGAACAGCTCAAATTTAATACGTCGGAGGAGCGCCGTGCTGACGTGTACAGAAGTGATTTGCCCAGTCCCAACACAATCTCGGCTGAGTTTCATTGTTGGAGAATCAAGTGGAAACAGAGGGAAAGATAAAGAGTTTCTACCTACGACTTACAAAGCCTTGCATCTGCTAGACATCAAGTTTTTTTTCTGATGCTTCTGCATTGCTGAAAGTCCTATGTAAGATCTTCCTGTGATGAAAGTTGAGAATGAATGCTATGAAAATGGGCAGAAGTGTCTCAAAGCATAACTGAGGGACACTTTGACAGACCAAAGGCCAAGTAACTTGGCTTTGCTTAACATAAATTTTGATATAAAACATGATCGTATTTAACGGCAGATACATATATCAAACTGTACAAGTAAGAGCTTCCTACAGATAACTCAGAAACCATTTAAAATACCTAGGAGACTTTTTTTTAATTTTTTTTTCAACGTTTATTTATTTTTTGGGGGGGACAGAGAGAGACAGAGCATGAACGGGGGAGGGGCAGAGAGAGAGGGAGACACAGAATCGGAAACAGGCTCCAGGCTCTGAGCCATCAACCCAGAGCCTGACGCGGGGCTCGAACTCACGGACCGTCAGATCGTGACCTGAGCTGAAGTCCGACGCTTAACCGACTGCGCCACCCAGGCGCCCCCCTAGGAGACTTTTAAAGTAGGCTTTCTCTTATGTTTAATATTTGGAAAAATCTGAGAAATTTGGGAACATCTTACGGAAAAGCTGTCAGGCGGATGTAGGCCAATTATGACCTACCGACCTCTCATTGAGTTCATTAGCCATTGATAATCTACCTACTTAACTGTTCTTCCAGAAGATAGCATTGAAAGTGCCACATTATACTTCTATGGGATCTCTGCTAAGGGCACTTTGGAATTGTTTCAGTTTAGTCATTTTATTTTTTTTTTATTTTTTATTTTACAGAACGTGAGCGGGGCAGAGGGGTAGAGGGAGAGAGAGAGAAACTCAAGCAGGCTCCACACTCAGCAGGGAGCTTTATGCGGGGCTCGATCCCACAGCCCTGGGAACATGAACTGAGGCGAAATCAAGGGGCAGATAGACAACTGAGCCACCCAGGTGCCCCTTTAGTTAAGTCATTTTAGATATAACATTTACTATCACTGGATCCAGTTGTCAGGTATTGAGTTATCAGTTCTTAGAAGAAATAGATTTTGGTTTTTTTGTTTATTTTTTTCTTAATGTTTTTATTTATTTTTGAGACAGAGAGAGACAGAGCATGAGCAGGGAAGGGGCAGAGAGAGAGGGAGACACAGAATCGGGAGGAGGCTCCAGACTCTGAGCCATCAGCACAGACCCCGATGCAGGGCTCGAACTCAAGCACCGCGAGATCATGACCTGAGCCCATGTCGGACGCTCAACCGACTGAGCCACCCAGGCGCCCAGAAGAAATAGATTTTGAAGAGATCTGAGAGGAAGGAATACATTTTGTAAAATGTTGCAATGAAGCTCACAAGTGACCTTTGAATAGTAGGAGTGTTAAGTACACTAAAAAATCTGTGATGGGGCGCCTGGGTGGCTCAGTCGGTTAAGCGTCCAACTTCAGCTCAGGTCACAATCTCGCGGTCCGTGAGTTCGAGCCCCGCGTCGGGCTCTGGGCGGATGGCTCAGAGCCTGGAGCCTGTTTCCGATTCTGTGTCTCCCTCTCTCTCTGCCCCTCCCCCGTTCATGCTCTGTCTCTCTCTGTCTCAAAAATAAATAAATGTTAAAAAAGAAAATTAAAAATAAAATCTGTGATGGACAATTAAGGGAGTTATCAGACAGTGAGACAGAGAAGCACGCGAGCTTGCCAAGCAGGGATTTCGGTGTAGATTTTGTCTTTATCATATGAACTTAAAGGAACCAGTTACAGTTAAAGTTTGAATCAGTGAGCCTGACATTGTTGTTCCACACTGGGTTGTTGCTGTGTTACCTTCCTTTGTTGAGCTTGTATCTTCATAAACTTTGAGCAGGTATATGTTGAACCCACCTCTGTTTCATGGTCAACACAGGATCAGAGGCCATGGATACTGACAACTTATTTGTCTGTTTTTCTCTTTTTCCACGACTGTGTCTACTGCCTTGACTCTACTGATAAACAAAACCTGGAAGACCTACAAAAATAAGTGTTTGTGGTTTACCTAGGAATCAGACAGAAAATCTTGCAGTTATTGTGAAGAAAATCAAGTTTGTATAGTTTATTTCAGCCTAAATAAAATGTGAATTTTGTTTAAAAATAAAATAAATAAATAACTTAGGTATTTTATACGTGTGTGTGTGTGTGTGTGTGTGTATACTTACATTTATAAATATATGTTATTATAATATAACGACTATTATTGACTTTAATATCAAAGGTATATTTGTTAGTAATGACAGAGCCCAAGATTGTAAATGCCGGTTCAAATGCAGTGGTATAAAAGTTGTTAAAAATATTTAGTAAACTATTAAATGTGCATGCTACATTTAAAAACACTGCCATGATGTTTATGACTTCTGTGTTATATCACCTGATGAGGCAGAATCAACACTGGCTCACTGAGAATTGTTTACTGTGGTTTTCAATTTAACCAAGCCTCACTTACTATGCTTCAAATGGTTATCTTTTGTGCAGTAGAGACATTGAAAAGTGATAGATAAGCAAAATATATATACATTATATAGTAATATACTTTTAAAATAGGACATTATATTTATATATAATTCAAACAAATTAACACAAATACAAATTTATGTCAACATTCGTACTAGGTTTCGATCTTGATATTAAAAGTAGGTTTTGTACTAATGCTTACAAGGTAGATTTCTATGAATCAAAGCTATATTCATCATTTTCTAAAAATATTTTGGAGAAGATGATATATATTCAAATGACTTGGAATACCTGTCAAACTGTCATTAAAATTATGGGTATTTTTGGTGACTATCATAGTTTGAATATTTTGTGATATAGTTCCTTTTCCTATTCTAGTATTTAAGGCATTATATTCATGGTTGACGTCATAAAAATTAGTGGTCCAGAGGCTAATAATATAAAAATACTACCTAGATATAAATTAGATGCTTTCATTTCAGCATTATTACCTGAATATATCTAAAATGGAATTAAAATCACAGAAATAGTGATGCATCAGTTGACTCTCAGAAGCTTGAGACCTTCCTAAAGACTTAAATATTTCTTTTCTCAGTTTTCAAACTTGCTTAAAAATGTGTTACATTAGGTTATGGAATCTGTCTAATAGACCTATATCTAACACTTCATGATTTTTCACAGTTAAGCAGTTATTTGAAAAACTCAAAGCAAGCAAGGAAACATCTTGTTTCAATTTAATATATACTCATACTCTAAAAGCATAGAATTTTGAAAGGTCATCATATACTTAAAGATTCTGACATATTGGAGATGTTTTAGAAAACATTGTATATATTTAAACATTTCATATGGAGGAAAAAATTTAAAACAGTAATTTTTACCAGTAAAATGCATTTGACAAGCTTTTAATTAAACTGAAACCAATGCTTTTAAGTGCTTACTATGTTATAGGAACATGGAAAATACAGATAAGGCATATGTTGTGTTAGGGAGTTCATGGTCTGGTGAGAGAGACAATTAGATGCAGTTACGTGATAGGACAGGAATACAAAGCGGTGACAATATTACAGACTAAAAGGCAGTAACTAACCTAGACTAAGGACAAAGTAGCTAGGATGGATTTTGAAATAACCATGTATTTACCATAAACTTACACAGCTGGTGAGTCCAATCAGCCATTGTCCCAGATGTAGTCACTTTCCTATATGATATAAAGATAGCCCCTCGTACCTGGTAGGCAACTAATGGTCCAATGAATGGTTTTTTACCTCTTTTCCTGTAACTATACACAACCAGCCCCGTTTGGTTTCACTTAGAAAGGAAAAGAAGAGTTGAGTTCACGTTCCTCAAGGGTATATCAACTCCCCATCTCTTTTTCAAAATGTAGCGTCTAGGGAGCTCTATGATTTTACCATTTCACAAGACCTCATGCTGGCCCATTCTGATGCATTGAATGCTACAGAAGCCTTGGTAAGATACATGCCTGCATAAGGATGTGAAATAAGGGCACGTTGGTGGCTCAGTCAGTTGAGCATCCAGCATCCAGCCCTTGATTTTGGCTCAGATTATGATCTTGTGGTTCACGGGATCGAACCCTGTATGGGGCTCTGCACTGACAGGACAGAGCCTGCTTGGGATTCTCTGTCTCCTTCTCTCTCTGCCCCTCCCCTGCTTGTGCTCTCTATCTCTCTCAAAATAAATAAATAGACATTAAAAAAAGATGTGAAATAAAACTCCATGAAAATTCAGGCTCCGACACTTTAGGTTTCAGGGTCTTCTTTGGTCTGGGCCATGGAAAGAAACAATAAGCAAATGGCAAAGCTGTATCTGACATACTGTTTTTTGTATTTTAAAGGTAATATGTAACACAGATATATAAGAGCATGCAACTGCAGTGCATTTACCAAATAACCGTAAAGCTTACCATGTTGACTGTGATGAGAAAAATAGAAGTTTCTTGAATTCTGGGGAAAAAAAAAAGTTGCATGACCAGTAAGCAACATGAGTCAAGAGATTGAGGGGCACTTAGAGTGTCTGTGGCAGTAAGGTTATTTTATAGAACAAGCACTCTTTAGGAAACTATAGCACATACTCATGATTTTGAAGCAAAGCCACTCCATATTTTGAAGATAATTCTTCTTTGTTTGAAAACAACAAAAGTAGAGAAGGAAAATTTGACCAGGACCCCCAGTATATCATGCCATCTGAGCCACCTATCATAACCTGGATGTTATCTGACCACAGAAGCCATAAAATTTGGCATTTTCAGTAGCATTCCATCATTAAGTGGAAGAAATATACTGGGCATGAACAGATTCTGAAGGCACAATTAAGTTACGTGAGCAAGAGGCTTAGACTCTCATGAATCTACTTTGAAAGCACTACCTCCTTTCTATGAACTCTATGAACTCCTTCTATGAACTTCATAGAACTCCTTCTATGAACATGTATGGTTGTATGAGGAGTTTCTTATGACAAGTTACCTGATGAACCAAAAATTTATATTTAGTTTATAGTGGTTACACATCATATACTAGGAACACGTAAAAGTGGGTGACTATAGCATTCTCCCTACTCAGGCATGATGCATAAGAATGTAGGTGGAGGGAAATCTAGGGAGCAGATTATAGAGGAACGTATCTGGTTGTTTACTTTTTTCTGGAAAAAGTAGAGAAATATGAGACTCACACTGATTTTTTTGATCGGTGACTTCTGATTTAGCTGAGTGTTTATGAACCTAGAAAAGTTTTAGAAAACTGGTGACAAAGAGGCTTGAGCAGAGCTCAAGGAATGGGCACAAAGTCTGAGGATATTTTTGTCTTGTGTAATTGTCCGCCAAACAGCAAACACAGCAGACTCTCGATAATCATGTGGACAAGATGGCCCGTTACGTGGATGCCAGTAAATCTCTTCGCCCAGCCATTCCAGTCATTGCTAAAAGGGCTGATGAACCAATTGGCCATGGAAGCAGGCATGGCAGTCATGCATGGACTCAACAACATGGCTTCTACTCACTGCAGATGATGTGGCTATAACTATTGGTGAGTACCCAACATGTCAACAACAGAAAGCGACACTGAGTCAACAATATGGTAATGTTTCCCAAAGAGCTAGCCAGCCACCTGGTGACAATTTGATTGTATTCAATTACTTCCATCACAGAAGGGGAAGCAATTTGTTCTTTTTGGAATGGACACGTTCTGGAGATAGATTAGCTTTCATTGCCAATAGTGATCCTGCCAAAGCCACCTTCACGATTTTGGAAGTTGCTCGACATCACTGTCAAGAAATTCTCCACAGCATTTCTCGTGAACCAGACACTACTTTTAGAGCAAGTCAAGTAGAACAAAATGCCAAAGGCCGTGCAATTCATGGTTCCTTCCATATACCCATCCCCTGCCTGATAGAATGGTGGAATGAGCTAGTAGCCCAAAAGAATGGTGGAGTGGGCTTCTGAAGACTTAGTTAGATTACTTTGCAAGAATCTCAGGTTATACCTTATAGAGTTTACTTCTGAATCTCCTATACCAATATGTTCTTCTATTTCTTTTATAGCTGGAGTTTGTGAGTCTAGAATCTTAAAAAAAAGGGGGGGGGGTCATTCCTTTTAGTGTTACACATAATAAAATACAACTTTGGCTTCTGATGAGTTAGAGGTCTTAGTTCCCTAAGAAGAAACGTTCTCACTATGGACAATTTCAAGAGAAAGCTGGCAACTCGCATCTCAGAGTCTGTTTTCCTTAATGTTAAAATCTATGAATGAGAGGAAATTGCATGGGATTCTGAAGGCAGGAAAGAAACAGACTCCATGATTGTATGGAGGTGTTTCTACCCGGGTTAAGAGTACTCATTGTGACTTCTTCAGTTACTCAGTTAACTAATTTTCATCAAAAGCCATTATTCAATATACTGTGACATTTTATTTGACCATATTCCAACATTTCAGCTTTTTATAGTCTGTTTTATTGAATGATTACAATTCAAAATTATGAGACCCACATATTAGCATTCTGGTTCTGTAGTTCCAGTTACTGTGGTGGCTATTTCTACATTTAAAAAAATGCAATGCCTAAAATAATGTCAACATCTAAGATTATATTTCATTGGAGACCACTCCTTTTCTTACATTTTGCCTGAAACATCTGGAGCATAGACTGCGACATTGGTAGGCTAGCTGCTTCAAACGTTGCATGTAAGACTTGACCAAGACATTGGGGTCTAGCACATCCCTTTGAGAACTTCTTAAAATCCATCCTATTTTCCCCGCTGATAAAATTACCAAAATAGCAACAAAGATGGACTAGCAGGAAAATTATTTCTAGGTGAATCCTCTGTTGGGCCATCTTCTTTGGAGAGATTAAGAAATGAGTGACTCAGGACCAGAAAAGTCCAAGTACAGAATACAAACATATTGAGAAATCTAGAGTTCTGGCACTATTCCATCAACTTCCTATCCTATTGGACTTTGAGGCATCCCAGTGAATCAAGGGAGGGATAGTCTCTAAATGAGAAGGCATATGCAGTATATTCACTGGAGACCAGAGGATGCTTCCACTGCCGGGCATCCTGAGCCCTGCCTCGGGCACTACCAACAACTACAGAGACAGTGCATTGACTTTACAGAGTGAAGTAAAAGCCCCAGCAACACCTATTTCTTGATTTTGCCTCAGGCTGATTGTCAACATTTATCTATGTGTAAGTAGTAATGATTGAAAGATTTATCTTAAGGATTTCAGGATGGCTTTATAGTTCTTTGTGGAGGTAGAAATCAAAGAGAAAAAATTGAGGTAAACCAATCCAACCTTGAGGAATGATATTTCATTTCCATTTACTCCTAATGTGCAGTTTTGGAAATGAAGGCAAGTTCAGTCCAGGAGCTACCGGAGAGCAACGGAAAGAAACGGCATGCTGCGGTTAGCAAGGAACCCTTGAAGAGAGTTTGGCCAATTCCTTTTGGGTTTTAGCAACACCCATTTGCTCATGTCTTCAAACACCTTCCGGGCCTAGCAGGTGTTAGTCTGTAGATTGCACAGCAACAAAAATTGCTGTCATAGTTACCAAGTATCACTGAGAATAAGTCTGTTTTGACTATTAGTGGAGCTCAAGGTACCCAAAAGACAGGGGCTTGAGCAGAATTGAACCGAAATGTAGGAGATGCTGAGCCCCTACCCCAGCTTGCCTCTTCTTCATTTCCTGGGGAATAACCTTTGGTTTTGTGATATGACAAATGAACAAAACCCTGCAGTGAAAAACCAGAACCAAGAGAGGTGCCTCTGGCAACAAGCTTTGGTCAAGGAATTTAAAAGGAAAAAAGTAAAATAAAATAAATCAAGGTGTAAAGGGTTAAACTGGATTTTGTCATGAGTTTAAGCTTCGCTGTAGGGAAGATAACACTGAGTCATTTCATAAAATTCACTTTTTAAAATGCTGCCATCTCAGACATTAACATAAACCGGCACCAAGTAGAGTTATGCCACTATTTACTCCGTGCAGGACTGGATGTGCATAATAAATTAGCCTGAAAATATTTATGTTTTAATAGTTTCATACACTATCCTAGGTGAAAAAAATAAAAACCTTATCTCCAAATATTCTGGAGTCCAACATAAAGTCTACAATTTTGAGTTTTAAAACAAAGTCTTAACAATGGCTATAATACAATTTAACTTGTATTTTTTTTTTTAACGTTTGTTTATTTTTGAGAGAGGGAGACAGAGCGTGAGTGAGGGAGGGGCGGAAAGAGAGGGAGGGGCGGAAAGAGAGGGAGAGGCGGAAAGAGAGGGAGACACAGAATCCGAAGCAGGCTCCAGGCTCCAAGCTGTCAGCACAGAGCCTGATGTGGGATCAAACTCAGGAACCGTGTGATCGGGACCTGAGCTGAAGTTGGATGCTTAACCGACTGAGCCACCCAAGCGCCCCTAACATGTATTTTTTAAAGCTGTCTATTAGTTTTCTGTTCTCTTGGTTTCTCCCTCCTTTTCTTTCTTCCTTCCTTCCCTCCTTTTCCCCTCTGTCTCTCGTTTCTTTACTCTTCCTGCTTTCCTCTTCTTTTTTAACCTTCGGTAGCTGACAGGGTGTGATGCACCCCGTCCTTTCTTTCTGGAACTGCGCTGTTACAAATAGGCTCAGTCCAGCTTTCCAGGCTCAAAATAATTCATTGGGTTGACAGGAGATATCATGAGAGACAGATAAAAACAGAGAAGTGTGAAAAGCTGAAAGACCCTTTAAAGTGTATCTCTGTGATTAGATTACAAACGTGTGTAGTAACCTTTTGGTGATTTAAGTGTTTAAATCACATACATTGAAAATAACCACCTCAGTGTTGGCTGTCAGGCGATGAACTTGACTAACAGCAAAAATGATTTTAAAGGTAGCTCGGGCTAAAGATTACAGTGTTGGGAACTAGGCTGTGTAATTCACAGAGTTCTTTCTCACGTGTAGCATCCTTCCATCGCTTATCCTAAATCACGGGAGTTCATTAAATCCTTAAACCCATTCAGTTTGTGCTCTTGCTTTTTAAATTACTCTTTCCAGCTTCTACCAAATTCTCCTGCCCTATTGTTATCTTAGATATGTATTTGGGTAGTTTCTTACAATCTCTTCTCATGCCTTTTCATCCTCCCTGTTAAGTAGTTAATACATTCTCTGTTCCAGATGGAAAGGCCGTGCCTACTCCTTGGAAGGCACTTCTTATCCATGGCTTTGTCTAAACCCCGGGGTTCCCAGGCCTCTAACAACTTTGCAGCCTAAAGTTTATAACAGTATATAATAACTGAACCTCTTGGATCAGAGGAGGATGGGGGAATGATTTAACACAGATCCAAATCCCAAGGCAGGAAGGGAGATCAGGATATATTTAAAAAGCATTGTTACCTCATTAAAAAAAAATAATTTTGCACAAAAGTATATCTTTGTTACTTGGAATTGAGCACTGAGGTAGCTCACTTCTCTTTTTAGTACCTAATCCTATCACATTTCCTATTTATCAACTAAAAAACTTTTGAGACTTCCAGTATAGCATGGTAATAGTCAAATTACCAGATATTGGACAATCACTGTGATGTTGGGTGCATTTATAGTTATAATTGTTATATTTTCCTGGTTTATGGATCTCTTACCATCTATACTAGCACTAAAAATAATAAAATACTTACAAACAAATTTTACTAAACAGGCAAAAGACTTCTACACTGAAATCTCCAACACAGCGATGAAAGAAATTAAAGAAGACACAAACAGATGGAAAGACATACTGTGTTCCTGGACTGGAAGACTTAATATTGTTAAAATATCCATACGACCTAAATCAATCTGAAAATTCAACTTAATCCTATCAAAATTCTAAGGACATTTTTATAGAAATAGAAAACCAATTGTACGTTCTTATGGGACCACAAGAAACCATGAATAGCCACGTCAATCTTGAGAAAGAACAAAGCTAGAGGCATCACATTTCCTGTTTTATAAAAAAAAATATGTTACAAAACTATGGCAATTAAGAGTATACTGGCCTAAGCACAGATATATGGACAAAGAGAACAGAATAGAGAACCTAAAAATAAATCCTTACATAAATGTAAATTGATCTTTGAGAAGGGTGCCAAGAATCCACAATAGGGGAAGCATTGTCTCTTCTATAAACAGTCTTGGGGAAAGTGGATATCCTTATGCAAAATAATAAATTTGGTCCCTTAATTTACATTATACACAAAAACTTAAAGACCAAAATGTAAGACTGAAATTGTTAGGATCCTTAAAGAAAACATAGAGAAAAAGTTTCATGACATTGGACTTGGTAATGATTTCATGGATATGATATCAAAAGCATAGGAAACAAAAACAGAATTAGAGAAAAGCGTCCACATCAAACTAAAAAGCTTCTGCACAGCAAAAGAAACAATTGACAGAGTAAAAGGCGACCTTAAGGAATATGAGAAAATATTTGCAAACCATGTATCTGATGTTAATTTCCAAAATATGTAAGAAACTCCTACAATCCCATAGCAATAAAAGCAAAACCAAAAACCTAATAGCCAAATTATAAATGAGCTGGTCTCTAATAAACATTTCTCAAAGAAGACACACAGACTGGCTAACAAGTATATGAAAAGAAACTCAATGTCACTAGTAATCAGGGAAACGCAAATCAAAGCCGTGCTAAGGTATCACCGAATACCCTCAGGATGGTTATTATAAAAAACAAAACAAAACAAAAAACCAAGAGACAAGTGTTAAGGGGACATGGAAAAATTAGAACCCTGTACACATCCGGGGAATGCAAAATAGTGTGGCTGCAAAAATGGTGAAAACAGTGTGAAAGTTTCTCAAAAAACCAAAACTGGACTACCTTATGATCCAACAGTGTCACTTCTATTTTTCCAAAAGAAGTGAAATCAGGATTTTGAAGAGATGTTAGCACTACCATTTCATCGTAATACTATTTACAATAGCCAGTTAATTGAAGCAACCTAAATATCTATCGAGTGGTGAACAAAGAAAATGTGGTACAAACGTGCAACGAAATATTAGCTTTAAAAAAAATCTGCAATACGTAACCACATGGGCGGACCTGAAGGACATTGGACTAAGTGGAATAATCCAATCACAAAAAGGCAGATTGTGCATGCTCAAACTCATATGTTGTGTCTAAAATAGTAAAGTTCATAGAATCAAAGAGTGGAATGGTGATTGCCAGTGACTGGCAGGGGAAGGAAATGGGTTGCTAATAAATGTGCATAAAGTTATGGTCAAACAAGGTGAATAAGTTCTAAAGATCTTACGTACAACATTGTGCCCATAGTTAATGACATTGTATTGTACACTTAAAAATTTAAAAGAGTAGATCTCATGTTAAGTGTTCTTACCACAATAAAATTAAGTTAAAACACACACGCACACATGCGCGCGCGCACACACACACACACACACACACACACACACACAGGAAATAGACTCCTAAAAATGAATCCCTTAATTTCTGGCTTTCCTGAGTCATTTTCCTTTCCTAATGCCAGGCTGGGAAGCCCTCATCATCAGTTGATCTTTTTAATGATCTTCGGAAGAATTCATTTCACATTTTGTTCAGCTTTTCTATTTGGCCTCAAAGCAAGGAGTAGGGAGGGTCGCCTGATGTATTGATAATCATCAAAATGGTACATTTAACTTTTACACATTTTGGGTTGTTGTGGTTGCTGGCAAAAGTCTGTTCTCTCCTAAATCTGTTTTTAAAATCACCCCTTCCCTTATTGCCGTATTAATACTGCCATAACAATAAAACACGATTCTGTTGGTAAACCACAGCCCTCCTAGTATTAATAATTTTCTTTGTATAAAATCATTTCCAAGTGGAAATAATCACTTAATTACCATCACAGGAGGCAGCCAAAAGCTTTTTCATTATGATCAATTGTTTCCTAGCTTCACCTCTGCTGTGAGCTAGCATTTCAAGAACTTTCTATCTAGAGAAATACGGAATAAAGAACAAAAGGTTCATAAGTTAACTAATGTCTTTCTTCATACATATTGACATTTAAAAATTCTTTTTATTAATTATGGCACATCTCATAATTAAATACTAAGGGCAACTCCAACCTCTGAAATCATCGAGCTTCAAAAAAAAAGGTCAAATTATGGTGATAATTAACTGGTTCTCAGATGCAAGCCATTTCCTCCATGCCACCTGGACAGTCCCCAATTTTTCATTTCCTTGGAGGACATAGAGAACAATGCTACTTGGAAAATAAACTTTGATGTCTTTTTAAGGACCCCTAAATAAATGCCATTTTCTCTTCTCATTAAATTAGCAATTCTTTGATGCCTCTGAAAAACAGGCAAACATAAACAAAGCAATCATCTAAGCCACGATTTTAATATCCTTTCTGACTTTCAGCCTAACCTCTAACTGCTTGGATCCAAAGTCAATGCCACATTTTTGGTGTTCATTGTGTCGCTCCACTGGTGGGGATATATAACCAATTTTCTATTGCTCTGCGATAACTGCACTAAAACTTAATGCCTCTACAAGCACTATTTTATTTTCTGCTCGTGATGGCTTGTCCCCCCGCTGGTCTTGTTGCACTTCGTGGAGCTGTGACCATCTAGCTCATCCATGGGGCTGGGTAGTCTGTGATGGCCTCACTCACGTGTGTGGCAGCGGGTGTTGGCTGAGCTACATCGTGGTAAGATTCAGTCATAGGAATGGCGCAAGTTGCACAATTTTGGTCATTCAATTAGTCAGACCTAGTCACAACAGAATCTGAAGCAGGCTCCGGGCTCTGAGCTGTCAGCGCAGACCCTGATGCGGGCCTCAAACTCACGAGCCATGAGATCATGACCTGAGCCGGAGTGGACGCTTAACCGACTAAGCCACCCAGGCACCACTAAAATTAGTAATTTTTAATTTATCTTTCATAGTAAACATTCTGGAAATCGTATTCATTCCTTTTTATCTTTTGTTTTCTATATTTAATGTGGCAAAATCCACTTGCACAAGACTTTGGTATCTGGCTTTCCTCTTACTAATTTCTCCCAATGTTACCCATTATTTGATTAACATCCTGTTCTACTGCTACTTTAATTATCCCTCTCTCTTGATCAGAATCCTTAAGCTGTTCTCATTCATACTGCCAGATATTCTAAAGATTTCTAGCTTTTGAGATTGTTTTTAATGATGTTGTTCTACCTTATCCAACTTTACTATGAATATGTATCTTTATTTCCAATATTTATTACTTTGCATTTTTTACATATGGCATATTCATTTCTAAATCTTTAGATTTGCTATTCTTTTAAAAAAATTTAATGTTTATTTTGAGACAGAGAGAGAGAGAGACAGAGCATGAGCAGGGGAGGGGCAGAGAGAGAGGGAGACACAGAATCTGAAGCGGGCTCCAGCCTCTGAGCTGTCAGCACAGAGACCAATGCGGGGCTTGAATTCACGAGCTGTGAGATCATGACCTGAGCCGAAGTCGGACACTTAACTGACTGAGCCACCCATGAGCCCCAGATTTGCTACTCTTTTAATCCCAAACATGAAATTTTCTTTTTCCATTGGTTTGCATGTACAGATATAGAGCCAATGCTCAATTTAATTAAAGTATGCTCCTCTAAGATTTCCCCTACTACTCAAACAGGTATCTCCCTTTCTTAAAGTCTCCATTTATGTATACTTAGAAGAATACAGTTTGTATAGTTTCGTGTTTTCCTTTCATTTTGCAAATATTTACCCAGCTATCACGATGTGACAGGCATTGAGATATGGATCTGGGATACAACGGTGGGCATAAACACACAAAAAATTGACAGTGTTCTTTTGCCTCTCATAATTTAGTAGAGTAGGGGTATATTAACAACATAATCACCTAAATATATAATCATCACTGGGCAATTTCTTTCCACGAGACCGTGCAGTGCCCTAAACACACAGCTAATATGGAGCTGACCTCACCTTTGAGTTAGGGAAGGTTCTCTGAGGAAATGTTAGTTGATATGTGAAAGATTAGTTACAGTTAAAAGGTAACTAAGTGAAGAGGAAAGAGAAAGAGAAATTCAAGAATAAAGAACAGTGGGGAAGTCTCTGTGGTGAGAAGGGAGGAACAAAGAAATGCAAAATGATCACCTTGACTTCAGTATACAAGGGTTAGCATGACATTCCGTGGTGAGGCTGGAGTGAGAGGCAAGATTTTGTGCAGTAGGGTTATTTAGACGATGTTAAGAATTTTGCTCTTTCTACTAGAAATGGGAAAACACTGGGTGATTTACACAGAGAAATCATGTTAGATTTGTGTTTTGAAAGGCTGCTACACATGTGGATTAGGGCACTGATCAAAGGGTGTCATACTTGTTATAACCAGCGTGTGAGCGATTTCGCATAGTTGCCTAAGGATGGATGGGAATGGAACCTGGAGAGGCTGGAATCCTGGCGTTCAAATAGTGTCTATGTTTACTCGGGAAAGAATGGGAAAAGGTTGTGAATAAATGGGGGAAATCTTGCTGTAACTAAGTAGAGATAGTTCCTATCCAATGGCTTAGCTTTTATTTTTTATTTTATTTTGCTTTATTTTATTTTATTATTTTATTTATTTATTTATTTATTTATTTATTGACACTTAAAAACTTATTTTTTTATTGTGGAAAAATTTGAAAATATACAAAAGTTAACAGAATAGTGAAATGACCTCTCTCATACCTGTCACCCACCCAGACAACCATCCGGGCCAGTCCTGCCGACTCCATGCCTGCATCCACTTACTTTGCTCCTGTATTATTTTATTATTTATTTTATTTTATTTTATTTTATTTTATTTTATTTTATTTATTATTTTATTTTATTTTATTTATTTTTTAATATGAAATTTATTGTCAAATTGGTTTCCATACAACACCCAGGGCTCATCCCAACAGGTGCCCTCCTCAGTGCCCATCACCCATGTTCCCCCCACCCCCACCCCCCATAAACCCTCAGTTTATTCTCAGTTTTTAAGAGTCTCTTACGGAATCCTTTTATCTTGTAAATAGAAGGAATGTCAGACACCTCTGCAGCGTCCAGTTCTCATTACGTAGTCATCACCTCCAACCAGCCAACAGCTTTGGCAGAGGCACGGGTGGGCTTGGGTTCAATTACACTGACGATGTCCCAAACATGAGCTCCGAAGGTGGCCATGGGCAGAGGCTAGACAAGCACACCGACCAGTCCTAAAAGGTAAGGATAGTTAACAACCCTACCAATAACCCCTTAGTCAATGTATTGAGAACCAAACACACACATGCACACTTTTCTTATTCACTTATAGGGTGGACAATTTCAAGATCACAGGCAGGGTCAAGTCTTAGCTGCCCAAAGCTTTGAACTTTGTAATATACTCTTATTTTGTTTTTTCCTGATTTCCTTATTTTTCTGTTTCCTCTCTGCTATCTTTATATGGACTTTCTGCACACATGTCCTTGTCTAGAACTTTGAGGAAAACCCAATCTAAGGCAGTAAGCAGGTTCTTTTCTTGAAAAAGAGTAGGGTGTACTATAGTCAGAGGTTTGAGACAGTTAATTTGTATTGTGGAAAATTGAAGTGTAAAGAAAAACATAATAGAAATAAATGCAATTTTTAAAAAATGCATGTTTGTAGTTTCCCTTCAGTTAGCTCATCTCCCTGAAAGTAGACTTACACTTAATAATTCTCATATTTTTCCTATAGCATTTTACTGAGTACACGACAGATACTAATAGATACTTGTTGATTTTCTAATAAAACTGATTGATTGTGAATTGCTGTTTTTTGGTATG
The DNA here is from genome assembly GCF_007474595.2 of Lynx canadensis. Classification (NCBI taxonomy): domain Eukaryota; kingdom Metazoa; phylum Chordata; class Mammalia; order Carnivora; family Felidae; genus Lynx; species Lynx canadensis. The sequence continues at coordinate 158,922,150 of NC_044304.2, read as the reverse complement.
GGCTATAAAATCTTATACATGTCAGTATTGTATTTTCATTAAGGGAAAAAACCTACACCAAAAGATAAATGCTGTTAATCCAAAAGAATAAATATATTTTAATATAGAATGATGGATTTCATATTCTTGCAATTTGTGACTATAATGATTACTTTTTGAATCCTGAGAAAACATAATTGTTATAAATTCAAAAAATTGAACTTTTTTTACATTTATTTTTTCTGTGCTAAAGCAATTGATTTTGTTTAGTGGTATTGTGAGACAGTGTGGGAGAAACAATAAGGCATGAATGAAATGAAGAACCCATAAAAAAGCACTCAATGAATTATTTCACCGTACCCAAATAGTGGTCAATTTTGGATTGTATCAAAAATATTGATATTTTTTCAGTGGTTACAAATGTAAACTTGGGGGCGATTTCCAAACTAGTGGCATGAGAAACTTCATGGATCCTCTCCTCACAAACAACCATCACTGGTGAATTTTATTTTGAAAATCAACCATTAAAGTCTCTGGAAATTGTCCAATATGGCAAAGGACAAGACATTTATTCAAGAAAATCTGATTCTCAGAAGAATAGTGACAGTCTACGGACTTTGACCCATGACCTAGTCCTTCCCATCCAACCCATATCAGTATGACAGAAGGCTCTACTCTGAGTATGACCAAGAAGATGGGGCTCCCTTTCCCCAAAGTTCCCACGAAGGAAATAGTTTTATCCTGGGAAGTCTACGTGGCCCAAATTTTTCTTTCTCTTCCCCCACTTCCATTTCGCAGAGGATCAATATCAAGTGAGTGCAAACGAGACATGTGAAGAGCCCCTCCTCGACCCACCCATCATTCAGAGGGATCAAGAATATGGGGCCCTGATTGCCCTTGCCCTCACTCGTTCATGGGATGGATGTTCCAATCTAGGAGTGACAAACCAAGGAGGACAGAAGGACAGAGAGAAGCAGGCCATTCTTCCCCACCTCAGCTCTGGAGCAGTGGTGCAATATTGGTACACGGTACAACGTGGACGAGCCTTGAAAATACTATCCTAAGAAGCCAATGACATGATAGAACATATCGTATAATTCTAGTTCTATGAAATTTGTGGCATAGGCAAATGTGTAAGAGAGAAAGTAGATTAATGGTTTCCTTTTGGAGTGATGAAATTGTTCTAAAATTGATTGTGGTAGTGGTGGCCCAACTCTGTGAACATTCTAAAAAACATTAAGTTATACACTTTAAACAGGTGAGTTTTATACTATGTGAATTAGATCTCACAGTTGTTATCTAAAAAGTCATCTTAATATGTCACATATTCTATTTGTAACATTTAACATAATGGGTAAGCATGCAATTATCAGTAATTGTCTATTTTTTTACAACATAGAGACGAAAATAGAAAGCAAATGAAGTTTAGAATGTTATACATTTTAAAATTTACACTGGACTTGGATTTTAGTAACAATTCAGTATATTTTTTGTACTCTAGATTATTTTTTATCAAAATTCAAGTCAAAATAACTTCTCCTTAAATCATAGCACATAAATAGTTCATAGTTTATTATATAATTTTTTAAACTGATTTTAATTTCAGTATATTTAGCATACAGCATTATATTATTTTCGGGTGTACAATATAGTGATTCAACAATTCTGTACATTACTCACGCCCATCAGGTTAGGTGTTCTCTTAATCCCCTTCACCTATTTCACCCACCCTCCACCCACCTCACTCTAAGTAACCACCAGATCTCTATCAAGTCAGCATATTTTTAAGATAAGCTACGGAGCCTTTATATAAATATAAATATATGGTAGATTTGGGTGAGACTGAGTATTACCCAAGGTAAAGATCAACTGAGGAGCCCAGTTCCCGGTTAAAAGCCTATCTGCAATTTTTCATGCCTGATGCCTGGCAATTTCAAAAGCTTTACGGGGTGGGCCTCATGGGGGGAAAGCTTCACTCCCACACCAGTCCCGGTGCACAGCCAGTGCACTGCGGTTTCTGAAGAGAGCTGCAGTCAAGGACTCAGGCATCCCTGGCTGGTCGCGCTCTGTCACGAATATGCATTCTTAGCCCCGAGACCTCCTCCTTAGGTCTCTTTATTTGAGCCCTTGGACAGAGGAACTCTATGAGCGGAAGGGAAATTAGGAGAGGAAGGGAAATTTTGATGACACTTTCCCCCCACTCTGAGTCAGCTCAGACTAGCGCCCTCCTCTTGCCTTTTCCCTTTGAAAGTTTCAAAGAACTGCTGGGGTCCAACAAATGGCCAGAGCTTCTTGTCTGGGGCTCCTACAGCAAGTAGATGGCCTCCACATCTTTGTTGACCTATCTGACCCTTGATCCGTGCACCACTCCAGGAGGGAAAGGGAACAGGAGGCTTCAGTACCTGCTCTGGTTTTAGACTTCCGCCTGTAACCACTGCAGTAAGTGATGAAAGGCTTAACTCTTTCATTTTTGGCTGTTGCTTTAATTGACTCCTCTGACACCCGACGGCCCAACACTCTCTCACAGCTCAGCTGAATGGACATCAGCTCATTGACTTGATCACCTGTTGTATTTCTTTGAATTATAATCTGTTCACTCTTGACCGTTTCATCTTCACCGAGCCTCAAACCTGTTATTTCTGAGCCTTTTCGGAGTCTCTGAGACTGATTATCTATGGAGTGTCATTACCCTGTTGCCAGAAAAGTCACACTGAAAGAAAAGTATGCCTACGTTGTTAAGGATTTGGAGATTTACAAACACGGAGGTGCTGCTCTTATTGAATGTTCTTTTAATTGCAGTAAGTGGAAATTTCAAGACACTGGTAGAAGGAAATTAATCCAAGTTTAATTATCCCTTGCTAAACAACATTCACATATTATCTGGAATTCTTCCAGCCTGCTGTTAAAAGTAAGTTTTCTGGGATCCAAAATTGCAGGATCCTAGGCTGCCGTGGAATTAGAGACAGACACAGCCTAGACCTCGAGACAAGATCCAGAGATAGAACCAAAGGGGAGAGGCGTTTTGCCTTCATCTATCACTTCCTCCAGTTGAAAATCATATGCCAATCATTTTTAACATTATTTGAAGCTGATTTGTTGATCCTAACTGATGATGAGTGTCTTTTCTCAGCCGAGGAAATGAGTGAGATTCTTCTGTATTCTCTAGTAGAAAAAAGTTTGCAAAACAGAAGACTATTTTTTGACAAAGAAATTTTGTATACCTCATCTATTCTCTTCCTTTGGTGCAGTGTGTACATTTTATATTTTGCTTGTTGTTTGTGGTTCAAAAGCTATGGAGATGAGATAAAATATCCAAGAAGAGTAAAAGAGCAAAATGGCATGGGAATGTCACAATATGGAGAATTGCAGATCCTTTAAAGCCCATCCATGGATGGAGTTTATTGAATCAAGGTCAAAATCCCTGTTCTAAAATTTCAGGTTAGCTTTTCCAAAGTACAGTTCTTTCAACATTAGTCCCTTAAAAGTATACACATACAGATGTAAATAAAAACAGCAGTACCCAAAAACTCTGAGTTTGAAAAGTACTTTCACGTTATCACTCCATATTGGAGATTCACAAATGCATATGCATATATAAAGACTCTTTCATTGTAAATTTTTTTTAGGATTTTATTTTTAAGTAATTTCTGCACCCAACATGGGACTCAAACTCACAACCCTGAGATCAAGCATTGCGTGCTCAACTGACTGAGCCAGCCAGCCGCCTTTATAAAGGGTTTTTAATTGTTTGCCTTTAATGCTGAATACTCGCTTCGGTAATACAGACATACAATCCTTTTATCTATTCCAAAGGGAACAACATTTTTACTGGTTTGCCCCATGCCAGATATTAACAATAAGAGTTTAGCGTAAACTGTTCAAAGACTTGTTTTTCAATACTATCTATTAATAGTGAAACATATAACGCGATGCTCTCAGAACAACCTCGGATGACTACTATTTAAGAATGAAGACTTTGCCTATCATAGGTGTCAATTAAGCAAGACCACATTTTTTTGTAGTGGGGATGGAGATACCATATATAGTAGTCAGAAAAACAATTCCTCACTAGTTTTGAAAATATTCTTAGATATTGCTATGCATGAAGATATGACTCGTCTCATTAGGTGAACAAATGGGCCATTGCTGACATAGTTAAGAATTTTTAAAATCGGTATGAAATATGGATGGAATAGTTTAAAATTTTGCAAAGAGCTAATATGAGTCACGGTCATGTCCCAGATGATCTGGACTGACTCCAGCAGAAGTCTTTATTTTGTTCAATGACAGATATTGCAATGATCAAAATGCTAAATTGAAGTAGCTGTGAAAGTAAAGACTTAGTAGTGTGCTTTAAAAATAGATTGAGTCCTATTACTTAGATTTTGGTTTTTCTGTGTATTTTAAGTAAAAAAATACACATAGGTTCTCATAGTTGTAGTCATGAATGTAGGGAAAGTGTTTAAAATGTGACTCAAATCAGTTGAAAACAAATTAGGAAACCTTGTTTAGAAAACTCTATCATGGAGATTTAAAAATAGCACACTAAAATGTTTGGTGGGAAAGAATCAGTTCACTTTCAATGGAATATTTGCAAATTTAGTCTTTTTCTGGTAGTTAATTTCTCCCCAATGCTGCTGCTTTTTTTTTTTTTTAACATTTATTTATTTTCAAGAGACAGAGAGAGACAGCGAACAAGCAGGGGAGGGGCAGAGAGAGAGGGAGACACGGAATCTGAAGCAAGTGCCAGGTTCTGAGCTGTCATCACAGAGCCCGACGTAGGGCTTGAACTCACAAGCTGGGAGATCATGACCTGAGCCGAAGTCGGATGCCCAATGGACCGAGCCACCCAGGCGCTCCCCGATGCTGCTGCTTTTTATTTAACTTTTGAGGTCTGGAACTAAGAAAACAAGGATCTTCAGTTTTTATAACAAATTTAAAATGCCTTAGGTAATTCTTGGACTATTTTCAAGATTATCGTGAAGCTAGGAAGCACCCACAAAACTAGTGAAATGACACTCCGTGTATTCCCTTGTCCTCAATTTATTTCCCACTACTCTTATTTCCACATGTTAGACGCCTCAGTGTATGATGCTTTTGTGTTTTCTGTCTATTGAATGTGGGCTTAATTGCTTTATTGGTAGTTATTTAGTCATGTTAAAACTGACATTGTCCAGTTAAGGAATCGGAGATATACAGTATTTAATCAACAGAGTAGAAACAGAACTCTAGCCGTTGGACTGTTACTGTCTTTGTCTATGATTTACGGGAGACTCTCTATATCCCCAATTGACTATAAAATAGTGAGAAGAGAATTCATACTTGTTGAAATATTGATGCCTACATTGAGGGGTATATAATAAGAAAAGAATTTTATTTCTTTCATTTTCAGTGGAACACTATGTGAATTCTCTTGTAGTCTCCCATATTATGATCAGAGTACCTTTTAGTAAGTTTCAAATGGTATTGATTGCATGTTCCAGTGGATTTTATTGACTAGTTTTGGGGCATTAATTAATCACGTATGAATATGAATCTGTTAAATTGATTTGCTTTAAAATTCCATCAGTTCATTTTGAGAGAATTTACTCTTTGAATTTTAGAGAGAATTACTATTCTTTGATAGTCTGCAGTTAAACTTCCTTCAGCGGTGATATCTTTAATAGTAGTTTAATGTGTGCCGGGTTTTTGTTTTTTGGTTGTTGTTTTTTTTCATCAAAGATTATGATCTGAATAATTTAAACTTTTTACAATTAATTTTTTTTCTGGGCCAGTATCTAATCAAATTTCATAAGTTTCTCGTGAATAATTAAAAATAGTATTAGCCTTTGACTCCTAAAGAGGCTTGAAGAGATTGAACCGGCTAGGAAAAAAAATGCATTTCTTTTCTTTCTGAAATCATTCTCTTTCATTTCCAAGATCCAGGCCAGTGTGTCCCACAAAAGGTTTAAAAACGCCTCCTCTGCCTAGGTTCGTGTGGAAGAGGGGGGCCTCCAGACAGCCCTTCCTTTCACCTAATAATAGGCTCTCTTCGAGGTATTGGCAGCTATAAGATGCTCATTTTCCTCATAAGCAAAGAGGACAAAGAAGCACTTGTATCTCCCTAAACTGAGCGTGATTATTTTCGAAACCTTTCCTCTCATTGACTTGACAAAGGTAGTCCAAATTTGGCTGCGGCCGTCAATCATCTACATCATGTGACAGTTTCTCTGCGTGTGTCTGAGGCCATCACAGAGGCAGCAGATGAGAAACACGGGCCCATGTGGCATGTTTGCACCCACATCACAGGGTTGTCGTATGGATTAAAGGAGGTAATTTATGCAAAATTGCTAGAGAGTGCCTGGTGCAGGATAAACTCCAGAGAAGCGTTTGCTGTCATCTTAAGTATCATGGCTATTGTTATGAAAGGATCTATGCACCCGATAGTGCCACCGTGCCCAAGGACAAATGCCTACACCAAACTTGTCGAAATGCTATAAAGTCAAAATTAGAGTCTTAACTATTAGGCGAATTCCAAATCTCTTTTAGCTCCAGGGATGAACCCACTCTTGCTGCTGGCTCCCGTGACTCACGGAGACACTATGTCCCTCATTCCTTCCCCTCTGCCTTCGCCAGCTTCAGAAGATGGCAAAAGTGGGGGGCGGGGGGGAGGGAATTAAATCTGTGGTCAGAATGAGCTTGGAGTGTGCTCTGCATTTAGTCTCCACATTCCTGCTTTAATAGTTCAGATCCACGTTTCTTGGATTTAAATATCTCTAAATCAGCACACTCTGTACCAATTTTCCAGTATGGGCATACATTTAGCCCCCTGGAGGAGATTCACAAAGCTGATCTGTAAACCTTCCCCTTTGATTAAAAAAAAAAAAAAAATGCTTCCTTGGGCAGCTAGGTGGCTCAGTCAGGTCTGACTTCAGATCAGATCTCACAGTTCGTGAGAGTTCTAGCCTCGTTGAGCTCTGTCTTGATAGCACAGAGCCTGAAGCCCGCTTCAGGTTCTGTGTCTCCCTCTCTCTCTCTCTGCTCCTCCCCCTCCCCTGCTCACACTCTGTCTCTGTCTCTGTCTGTCTCTCTCTCTCAAAAATAAATACATATTTTAAAAAATGCTTCCCCAAATCTTCTCTAAATGTCTCCCACATGCAGTCACAATGAGTTGTAATTCACCTAGAGTGAGCAAAAGACCTCAAGGGAGCCAATCAGCCATTTCTTCTGAATGAATCTTCTGAACATCAAAACAGTCCTGAAGCATCTTGGTATTGTGTCTTACCTGGTACTCAAATGCCTCTAACTTGCAGGAAGGCATTTGCTATATCTAACAACCCATCGTTTCATTTTCTGGAAGGTACACAACCTTCCCCACAACCTGACTCAATATCATTAGCCACTATGTACTCTTTTCTCTATAAGGAGAGATATCGTTTGCTTTAGAAAATCAGAAACCGAGATAAGGGTCTTAACATCACCTTGGGTGGCATTCATGCCATTCCACCATTTCCCAATTCACACCATTTACCAATTTCTAGGAATCCCTGAGAAATTAATTTTGCAAATTTCACTATGACTTCACCGGCCCTTGCTTATTTTTTTTTAATGTCTACCAATTATTCTGAAACTTCCCAAGATTTTTGAAGCGTTCAAAAATTAGTACACTTTCTGGGGCATCTGGGTGGCTCAGTTGGTTCAGCGTCCGACTTCAGCTCAGGCCCCGCGTTGGGCTCTATGCTGACTGCTCAGAGCCTGGAGCCTGCATCAGATTCTGTGTCTCCCTCTTTCTGACTCTCCCCCATTCATGCTCTTTCTCTGTCTCAAAAATAAATAAATGTTAAAAAAAAATTAAAAAAAAATAGTACACTTTCAAACTCAGTTTGGGTCCACTATTTTCTCCATGAGATTCTGAGAATCTTTGTATTTTTCCTGAGTCCAATTTTCCATGTTCCCTAAGTCTACTGTATCTAAAAAAGTCACTTGGGTTAAGTACTGGACATTAGTAAGTATGCCAGATACCTCCTCTTCATGGATTGTCCACAATCTTGGATAACAATTCTTTTCCCTTAATGTAAACATTATGGATCTCCTCCATGAAACAAATATGTAAGAAATATCTCATTTGTTTTCTAAAACAAATAATTTGATTTCATACTAATCTTCCCAACTGGGAACTTATCCTGGTGAGGCGGGGGGGAGATTTAAACTAGTCATGAAAGTGGGGGGTCTACTTTTCTACTGGTCCTACAGAAGCAAATAATCCCCCAATGTTGAGAATGGCACTTGGGTTTTGGGTCAACCATGACTGCCATTGAAACGTTTGCATAATCTCTAAATCCTCAAGGTCTGTTCAAAACCAAACTGTATTGGTCAGAATCCACACTGCATGTGTGTTCAGTCAGTAGACATTTGCTGCTTTTCAAGGCCAACAGTGCTATCAGAAGTCCTGCCACTTTTAAAATTTAATAGCTTCTAAGATATCCTAATCTCAGTGTGTATTAGTTACCTAAAGCTGCAGTAATAAAAGCTCCCCAAACTAGATGGCTTCAAATGATAGGGATCTATTGTCTCACATTTCCGCAGGCCAGAAGTCCAAAATCAAGGCGTTGGCTTGGCTGTGCCCTCTCAAGGGTCTAGTGAAGAACCCTGTCTGGCATTTTCTAGCTCTGGTGCTGGCTAGCCTTCCTTGGCGTGTCACCGCAGGGCGTTGCAGTCTCGCCTGCTTCTTCGCGTGGCCACCTTGCTCTGGGCGTCTGTATCTTGGTGCCCAAATTCCCCTCTTCATATAAAGAAAACAATTATACTGGATACAAGACACCCCCCACACACACACTCCAGTATGACCTCATCTTCACCTGATACGATCTGAAATGACCCTGTTTCCAAATCAGGTCACATTCTAGGTTCTGGGTAGACGTGAATTTTGAAAAGTTGGTATGCAACCCAGTACACACGGAATCCAACTACTCTAAAGATTTGGGCTGTTCAGTCTCTGTCTGCTCAAGATGGGAAATTTTCCCCTTCTGAGATAATCTGGTTTGTCAGAAAAGGTCAGTTTCAAAAAAAGGTTCTGCTATATTTCCTCTAGAGTAAAGAATATCACCCTCTGGGATAATAGACTGCAAACTAGGGCACTGATTTTTGAGGCTCCGTTTTGCAGCACACAAAAACAATTCAAGAGGTGTATAGATAAGAGTATTTCAAGTAAATCACATTCCAGAAATTCAAATTCCCTACCCATTCTTTCCTAAAATCCATTAATCTGAGACTGTACCATCCAAAGAGAGGTAATGCTGATTTTCCTGTGGCTCATCCTACTTTACCAAAGAAAGGATTTGCTGGAATGTGAAACAAAGCAATAGTTGAAATTAGGTTTCAGAGAGATTCCTTTAATTAAGGCATGATTGTTTTTTCCTGTCTCATGTATGTTTCTTTTTCTGTAATGGCCTTAGAAACATAGTATTTTGTTGGGATGTATATACATTTTAGAGGAGGACAATGGCTGTTTTAATTGAGAGAACTTGTCGCTTTCATTCACCAGCTATTGTGGAGAAATTAATTGCTCCTGGGGGAATCCCATGAAGCAAAGCAAGGGAGTTTCAGGAGGAAATATTGAAGATGGCCACACATTATTTCATCCACCCAAGATATTCGTGGGAAGATTGTCTTGTCTCTCCGTCTTAGAACTGAATTCAGAAATTAGATGGTTGTCATAGAAATGCATATTAATATGTTTATTTGAATTGAAAAATGGAGTCAGATTTTCCCTGACAGTAAAAATTCTGACCTGGCTGATTTGTTTGAAAATATTGACTGGCTTTGCCAATTAGGTTACAGAGCTGACACTTTTCAAATTGAATCTGTAAGTCCAGGTTTTGACAAACATATATAATAAAGAGTGTGATAAGAGGAAACATTTTATCCAAAACATTTATTGGGAAAGACATATTAAAATGAACAACATTTCAATCTGCCCAAACATTTCTGAGTATATTGAGTTAATTGAGGTGTGTCAATGTTAAAGATTAACATATAATTAAGAGGCATTTGTTAAGTCTCAGTAAGATTTTTGTTTGTGAGGGTGTTTTGTTTTTTTTTTTGCATAGTCTTAAGAAATTGGCAACAGGATGACTGCAAAGTAATAAATTCACTTACAGATAAAGTAGAAGTTTCTACAAATTCTATCCAACGTAATTTAAACTTGTTCTTAAACCTGTTTAAAGCTATTTAAACTATTTATTAAAAACTAAAAATATATTGCAATCATGAATAATATCAGATTCCAACTTAAAAATGTGAGAAGACACACAATGCAATTTTTTAAAGTACAAACTAGCAAAAATTTTTGAAAACCACTATTCTGGAAAATGGAGACCAGGTTATTATCTATGGATGTCAATGGTGGAGCAGGAATGAGGTATAGGTAAATTGTCTAATATACCTCTTATTCTTCGGTGATGACAATAACAATAAACAATTAGATGTGCATATTCATTATCAGATTATTCAGTTACATTGTGTTACTTGGAGCATTTTTTGTATCTTTTTGATTATTTTTTGTTCTTGTTTTTCCATATAAAATGACTCCTATTCTACTTAATTCTTTTTAGAATTGGCTAAGACTATGTTTTTTTGTTTTGTTTTGTTTTGTTTTTTTTACTTTTTATTACTCTATAAGAAACATGTCTGTGTTTTGTTTTTAACCTAGTTTGACTATCCTGAGACAAAGAATCTTTTTTTTTTTTATTTAATTTTTTTTTTAATTTACATCCCAATTAGTTAGCCTATAGTGCAACAATGATTTCAGGAGTAGATTCCTTAGTGCCCCTTACCCATTTAGCCCCTCCCCCCTCCCACAACCCCTCCAGTACCCCTCTGTTTGTTCTCCATATTTAAGAGTCTCTTCTGTTTCGTCCCCCTCCCTGTTTTTATATTATTTTTGTTTCCCTTCCCTTATGTTCATTTGTTTTGTCTCTTAAAGTCCTCATATGAGTGAAGTCCTATGATATTTGTCTTTTTCTGACTGACTAATTTTGCTTAGCATAATACCCTCCAGTTCCATCCATGTAGTTGCATATGGCAAGATTTCATTCTTTTTGATTGCCGAGTAATACTCCATTGTACATATATATCCCACATCTTCTTTATTCATCCATCTCAACACTCAAAAAGAGACAAAGAATCTTGATTTTAACAGTTAAGTAGGATTATCAAACTGCAATATTGTTATATTGTGAAATATATAACTCATATATTAAATGGTCTTTCCTTAGTAGAATATATCCAGAAGATAGCTTTATCAAATATACTTTACCACATTTGCTTCTTCTGCTACTTGGTGACATGTTGGATAGATCCAACTGACTTCTGGATCCGTAAGAAGTCAGTTGAACCATAAGAAGAGAACACAGATTCAGGTTTAAAGTACAATAAGGGGTTCCTAGTTGGCCCAGTCGGTTAAGCACCCAACTCTTGATTTTGGCTCAGGTCATGATCTCATGGTTCATGAGTTTGAGCCCTGCATCAGGCTCTGCTGACAGTGTGGAGCCTGCTTGGGATCCTCTTTTTCTCCCTCTCTCTCTGCCCCTTTCCTGCTCTCTCTCTCTTTCTCTCTAAAAATAAATAAATAAACTTAATAAAAAAATAAAGTAAAATAAGACATAGTTGAATTTAATGTAAAAAAAAAAAACACTTTAAGCTAAGTCCAATGACAAGAGACAAATAAAATATGTCAAGTGTACTGCAAAGGACCAATCTCACTACACATAGGGCATCTAGAAATTGAGAAGAAAATACTATTAAACCAACAGAAAAATGGGCAAAGGTATTAAAAGAGTTCTCGGAAATGCAGGGGTCTCAAACTATGAAGTGGAACAATCTCATTCTTAACTGGAGAAATGCAAATACAAATTTGACTAAAATATAATTTCTCACTTAGCAGATTGGCAAAAATCTAGAAGTTTAACATTATCAGTTGCATAGGCTGTTGGGAAATAGACATACTAATATATTCTTGGCGTGTAAAATGGTATTATTCCTGTAAAATGAAATTTGGCAATATTTATCAAAATAAAAATTGCATTTACCCTTTTCTGGAAATTACTTAACTCTGCTAATTCAGTTTTGAGGAGTTTTTTGGTTTGTTTTTTAAAAATGTTTATTTATATATTTATTTGAGAGAGAGAGAGACAGAGAGTGGGAGAGAGAGAAGGGGAGTGAGCACAGGGGAAGGGCAGAAAAAGAGGGAGACAGAGAAGTCGGTGCAGAGCCCAGCATGGGGCTTGAACTCACAAATTGTGAGGTCATGACCTGAGCTGAAATCCAGAGTTGGATGCTTAACCAACTGAGCCACCCAGGTGCCCCATGCCAAGTCAGTTTTTGTAGCAGCAATAAACAACTCTGAAGTCTCAACAAACACATGTATTTAATGTTCATATTACATGGGGGCCACAGGTTAGCTTCTGTTCTGTCTGGTGGCTTCTCATTCCTGGGCCAGGCTGAAATAGCTCCCACTATCTGGGACATTTTGCTCTTACCACAGGACCCAAACTAAAGGGGCCTGGTGGAAACACAGAAGACTTCTTAAAGTCTTTACTTGACATTAGCTCACTGTTGCTTCTGCCCACATTCTTTTGGACGAAGAAATCATAAGACTAAGACCAAAGTCATGAGGGCAATGAAATATACTCTACCCACCAGGAAAGCTTTGCAAAGTCACATGGGCAAAGGCCTTGTGTCTAATCCTATTACAGTGAGGAGGCAGAGCATCAGAGATTATGCCTGCCTGCCCATTGATGATAAGAAATACCTACAAGGTTATTCATCGCACCATTGTTAGTAAGAATAAAAGCATTGATTTGTAAACATTTGTGGAGAAGTATCTGACAGTCTCTCCCTCTCTATATATCTATCCTGTCTCTCAGAAGAATGCATGGTTGACAGTCATGCTCTCTGTGTTAAGAATTCCTCTCTCCAGCGGCAATTGTGCCTGAGTTATTTCAAAGTGCAAAGTGATCTTTCCTGGACTACAGATCTTCCATCATTTACAACATGAAATTGTGCCTCCAATTCATTCATTCAATAAATATTTACTGAGGGCCTGGTATAGTTCAGGCTGATTTATGTGGAGGAAATCTGATGGATTGGTAGGTGTGATAAGCATAATTAACCCACAGAAAACACAACTTTAGTATCTCTCAATCCCAGATTTTTCTATTAGTCTGCCTCTGCCAACCTGGCCTAGCTCAGGCTATAGGTACAGGCCATAGGTTTCAGGATGTCGAAAGAACGTCAGGCTTTTGATGCTAGAAACTGGAACTCTATGACAAGAAATTATTTTAAAGAAAATTAAGTCAACTCAAAAAAATGTACTTGAAGACGTTTGGGCCTGACATTACAGCAAAAATACCTGTGGACGTCCCTATTCTCAGAAGACAGCCAGCCTCAACTTTTTTTTGAGAATTCCAGGCCTGAGAAGCCTCTGAAGGAGCATTCTAACTTGGAAGGCAGGCAAAATATTTTATAGGGCAAGAGATGTAAAGATTCAGGCAAAATTGAGTTTGTTTTGCATATAGTTGGTTAAAGATGTTTCTCAAGACAGAAATGATACTTGTTGAATTTGGGTTTGGGTATAGAACAGTTAGAGGTTAAAGTCATGTGGGAGGGATGGGAGGGTGGGTGATGGGTATGGAGGAGGGCACCTCTTGGGATGAGCCCTGGGTGTTGTATGGAAACCATTTTGACAATAAGTTTCATATTAAAAAAAAGAAAAGAAAACAAAATATGTCCAACAAGGAGGAATTTGTTAATAATCTATGATAAACATATAATCATGCATCATAAGATATGATGATAGGATAGAAAAAATAAGTTATGTGAAAAAGCAGGTATGGAGGAAAAGATGTTGCAAACAATAACACAGGAGAGTCACAGTAAAATGTTCTCAGTCCCTTAGTGCCTCACACTTTACTGGAAAGAAAATATTCAAGTTCCCTTGTTAATATTGGTAATTGGATTTCAGGTGTACCAGAAGCAAATTCTGGAGATTTATGGATTCATGGTATTATTACTAAAAAAATTTTCTGTTTTTGAGCGGGGGTTGGCAAACTGTGGCCTCAGCCTTCTGTTTTTCTAAATAAAGTTTCATTGAAAGACAACTATACCTAGTTATTTACATACTATCTATGGCTTCTTTCACAATATCATAGCCGACATGAATAGTAGACATTTTTCTTATGACCCACCAAGGTGGACATATTTGCTATTTATCCCTTTGTAGAAAAAGTTTGCAGATCCCTGTTCTAATGGAATGTTGGTGGTTGTATTAATCTGCTAGGGCTACGATAATAATGTACGACAAATTGGGTGACTTGAACAAGAGAAGTGTCCCCAGTTTTGGAGGCTGGAAATCACAGAGATCTAGGTGCCATCAGCATTGGATCCCGGTGATGTGTCTCTTCTTGGCTTTTTGATGGCCACCCTTTTGCTGGTTCCTCACATGGCCTTTCCTCTGTGTGTGCAGAGAGAGACACAGAGTCACAGATGGTGGGGAGGAGGCGTGAGTTCTGGCTTTAGTCTCTTCTTGAAGTATACCACTCCTCTTGGTTGACGGCCTCACCCTTATGACCTCATTTAATCATAATTATCTCCTTAAAAGCCCTATCTACATATAGTCACACTGGGGGTTAGGGCTTTGAATGAATTTAGGGGGACCAAAATTTAGTCCATAACAGTCACTCTAACTTTGATTCAGGGAGCAAATGGGAGGGTCATTTGTTTTTTGTTTTTTTTTTTAATGTTTACTTATTTTGGAGAGAGAGCAAGTGGGGAGGGGCAGAAGAGAGAGAGAAGGAGACAGAGAATCCCAAGTAGGCTCCACACTGTCAGCGCAGAGCCTGATGTGAGGCTCAAACTCATGAACCCTGAGATCATGACCTGAGCCAAAAGCAGTAGTTGAATGCCTAACTGACTGAGCCATCAAGGGGACACCCCAATGAGGGTCATTTCTATGAGCATGCTGCAAGTTCAGGACCGTACTAAATAGCCAAAACGATAAAACAAATAATTATTATATAGTAAAAGAGAACCTAGGTCATCTGGTCAATAACATTTGCCAAACTTCCTTTTTAGGCTAAAATTGTGTTGTATTTATCTGGTATGTTCCCTTCCTTAGGGAACTAGGTTTTAAGGGATTGTATAATTCATGCTTTTCCTAATTTCCTACTTTCTCAGGAAATGTAATATTCGGTCTTTGAGGGCCTCCTAGGAATGAATAGAGGTTTCGAGCAATTAAAATTTTGAATGTCATATGGAATTGGGTATATATTCTTGAGCTGCTAAATATTAGCTTTTGTAACATTCAGAAAATTATTTTACTTTGAGTATTTATAGTATTCTGTCTTGCAAAATAATAAAACAAGAACAGCCATGTTTCCCTCAGAGATTTGTATGGTATTGAAATAATATATGCTAAAATACTTGAAAACTAGGGCGCCTGAGAGGCTCCATTGGTTAAATGTCTGACTTTGGCTCAGGGTATCATCTCACGATTCCTGAGTTAGAGCCCTGCGTCAGGCTCTATGCTGACATTATGGAGCCTGGAGCCTGCTTCAGATTGTGTGTGTGTGTCTCTCTCTCTGCCCCTTCCCCATGAGCAGTCTGTGTCTCTCTCTGTTTCGAAAATAAATAAACATTAAGAATAATAATAAATAAAATACTTGAAAGTTAAGTGCTAGGTTAAAAGAATATTTTCCTCCTTTGTTCCTGAATAATTGCCATTGTATTTCTCTGAACTTTTTTTTATGACTCAACATACTTTAAAAGACCTACTCACTGATAAATTATATTTTTTTGATATTTAAAGTGATTAGAAATATTTCTTCCAAAATGTGGCTATAGTCCGCCCCTTCCTACACCACCAAATTCTTTCTACTCTGGGAACCCCTTGACAATATGGGAATGCTTTTATTTCTTCAGACACTTCCTTCCAACTCCTGGGATTACATGAGATCATTTAATTGTTTTCAAATAAACAACATTACATGTTTTTAATCCTTAATTATATTTAAAAAGATTTTTTTAATGTTTATTTATTTTTGAGAGACAGAGAGAGAGTATGAGCAGGGGAGGGGCAGGAAGAGAGACAGAAAGACACAGAATCTGAAGAGGCTCCAGGCTCTGAGCTGTCGGCACAGAGCCCGACGCGGGGCTCGAACTCACAAGCTGTGAGATCATGACCTGAGCCGAAGTCAGACGCTCAACCGACTGAGCCACCCAGGCGCCCCTAATCTTTAATTATATTAATACAACTTCACAATTATATTATCTTCAATGCTTCACCCTCCCCCCCACCTCTCCCCACCCCTGTCACAGTCTGTCTTCCTTTGTCTTCAGTATCTCAAAATTATCATTTTGTTCAAGTCCTTTCTCAAATAGACTTTGAAGATGTGAAATACGGGTACGTGCATTTTCTAAATCCTTAAATAGACATAAATAACTTTCTAAGCACCCAAAGAAATGAATTTGTTTTTGGGGCACTGCAGGGTTCTTATGTTTTTCTCATAAACCATTTTCATTCTCCTTCAAACTTTTCCATTGCTTTCTGGTTCCATATGTTGCATTTAAAGAGTCTGAACCAAGTTTGATTCTATTTCCACTGTCTGTGGAAAAGCGTTTCCACATTTTGTCTGGAACTTATAAAACTTTTTCCCTTATCTTTCCATGTCTTGAATTTGACCAGAATGTGTTGATATGTTGAGCCTTATCATTAATTCTCTTGCTCAGGGATCTCTTTCAATCTGATAACACCATTCTGCAGTTCAGGGAAGTGTTCAACTATTACTATGGATCATTACCCTGTTCTCTCTCTTCATTTTATTTTCTTTTGGAGAACTCTTTGGGAATTCCCCTTTGGAAATTCTCTTCATGTCCGTAATTGTCTGTTTGAGATTTTTTTCAGCTTTCATGAAACAACCTTCTGATGTCTCCCTCCCCTTCAATCTACCAGTAATTATATTTTCAATAATGACAGTGCTCTTTCCAGTTCACCCATAGAAATTTTATTTTAAAACATTTAAATATTTTGGGGTGCCTGAGTGGCTCAGTTGGTTAAGCGTCCGACTTCAGCTCAGGTCACAATCTCACGGTTCATGGGTTCAAGCCCTGCCTCAGGCTCTGTGCTGACAGGTCAGAGCCTGGAGCCTTCCTCATATTCTGTGTCTCCCTCTCTATCTGCCCCTCCCTCACTCATTCTCTGTGTCTCTCTCTCTCAAAAATAAACATTAAAATTTTTTTTAATAAAAATAAAAAATATAAACATTAAAAAAATTTTCTGTAAAGCCTTTCTTTTGGGTCAAACCACATATCCTTGACAGTATTATATTTTAGGTGTGTTTTTTTATGTTTATTTATTTTTGGGAGAGAGAGAGAGAGAGAGTGTGTGTAAACAGGGGAGGGCAGAGAGAGAGAGGGAGTGAGAGAGAGACAGAGAATCCGAAGCAGGCTTCAGGCTCTGAGCTGTCAGCACAGAGCCCAATGCAGGGCTCAAACTCACAAACTGTGAGATCATGACCTGAGTTGAAGTCAAAAGCTTAACCGACTGAGCCACCCAGGTGCCCCTGTATTTTAGGTTTTAATCTGACTTTTCCTTCAGTCCTGCGGGAACCTCTTCCATATGTTCAGCTTGATTTTTATCCTGCGTGTTTTTGATTCCCTTAGACGTGGGGCTGTGTTTGGCTTCGTTTTGTTTGTGTTTTTTTTGGCCAGCTTATATCATTTTGCTACAGTCTCTTGACCAGAGTTCAGTCAGCTGATGCTAAAAGCACAATGATTTGGTCTCTCCAGGATTACTAGTAATAGACAGGCTTTGTTGAGCCAAGATTTCCTGCCACCCTCAGAAACCGGAAGCAAGTCTTCTCTCTAGTCTTCCAGGCAGTTCTTCATCCCAGGTTTGGCATAATTGGCAACTTGTTTTGGAAGCACCAGCCTTAAAATGACTGTTGGGACTCGTTCCCAAGAAGATTCGCAAGACTCTGCCACCCGACTCTGCTGGGAGTCAGGAAGGCATTAGGTCTGCCTGAAGCAGTGGTTCTTGGGGCACCTGGGTGGCTCAGCCAGTTGAGTGTCGGACTCTTGGTATGAGCTCAGGTCATGATCTCACAGCTCATGAGATTGAGCCCTACATCAGGCTCTGTGCCGACAGAGTGGAGCTTGCTTGGGATTCTCTCTCTCCCTCTCTCTCTCTGCCCCTCCCCTGCTTGCACTCCTTCTCTCAAAATAAATAAATTAAATTTTGGTTGCAGGTGGAAATAAATCAGGGATCCCTGAAAATCACCAATGCTCAAGTCACACCCAAGACCCATTAAATCCGAATTTCTAGGTTTGAAGCACTAGCAGCAAATCTTTTTATAGCTCTCTAGTTGATTATAACATGCAGCACAGCCGTGAAAAAGACTGGCTTAAGAGCTCTCTACTTTACCTCTGAAAACCTCAGCTCTCCTCCTGCACCACCTTCCCAGAAATCCACATGTGATAGAAGTTGCCTTTTAACGTTTTTTACATCAACTGCTTTTTATTTTTATGCATTTATTTATATATTTATGTAGTTATTTTATTTTTTGAGAGAGAGAGAGAGAGCACACAAGCAGGGGAGAGGGAGAAAGGGAGGAGAGAGAGAGAGAGAGAGAGAGACAGAGAGAGAGACAGAGACAGAGAGAGAGAGAGAGAGAATTGAAAGCACACTCCACACTCAGCATGGAGCCTGACTTGGGGCTTGATCTCATGAACCTGGGATCATGACCTGACCTGAAATCAAGAGTTGGATGCTCAACCGACTGACCCAGTTAATTAGGCACCCATAAATTAATTGCTTGTGAAAGATCACACATATAATCCCTTCCTTTTTTTTTTTTTTTTTTTTCAGAATGTATCAGCCTCTGTTTTGAGAAAAGAATTTCCTTTTTTCTTTTACAGTGCAGGTTAGAGGTCACTCCTAAGGCTAATCTTCTTTGATTTAGTGTTTGTTCCCTAAGCATTTGGACTTAGTTTTGCTCCTGTGGGATGTTTTTCACTCTTACAAAAGTTGAGGAGAAACCCTTACAATTTCTATTTTATAAGCCTGGTATTAGAATTATTCTTCAAGTTCTGGCCTACTGTTCTCTTTAACTGGGTACATTTAATTTATCTATATAAACAAAGGAAATAATTTCTCAAAATGACAATGTGACACTTTCTCACCAATTTTCATTTCTCAAAATACATTTCTAGGATTCAGCTTGCCATGGAAGCACATCAAATAGATTTTCTCCATCATCGAAATTTCTAACCCTGCTCCTTTCTAAATATTCTCTCATGTCTAATGATCCATATGCTATGGTTTAAGAATCTGGAAATCTCACTGCTCATTTTTAGTGAAATTCTAGTAAATTTCAACATTTGTACCATTACCGAACTAAAATATTTAATCTTTATTATTTTTTTTAATTTTTTTAAACGTTTATTTATTTTTGAGACAGAGAGAGACAGAGTATGAGCAGGGGAGGGGCAGAGACAGAGGGAGACACAGAATCCGAAGCAGGCTCCAGGCTCTGAGCCATCAGCCCAGAGCCGGACGCGGGGCTCGAACTCACGGACTGCGAGATCATGACCTGAGTTGAAGTCGGACGCTTAACCAACTGAGCCATCCAGGCGCCCCTAAAATATTTAATCTTTAAGGATACACCAAATGAGATCTAATAAGCTTCACAAGGAGCCCATTCTCTTTTTTTAAATAATTGTATTGCTTTACAATTAAGGGGAAAGAAATCAGTATGATAGATTTTCAGTTGACACTATGCAAAAAAAAACCAAAAAAGTCACAACAGACATTTTATTGTTTTATTCGCACCCTTCTGCTGTGCAGAAATAGCCAAGTCTTAATTTGGAGGGAATTTACAAGGTCAGAACTTAGAGAATATAACAAAGCGAATTCATCTTTTTCCCAAGAATTAACTATATTATGATCACGTATGGTATTTTAGAAGCCCAGCAGAGCATATTCAAGCAGATTTCTTGAAACTCATATGGAAAAAGACAATTATCCATAGGCAGCATAAGGGCTAACAGCGGGGGACCTGCACACTTAACGCTCCCCTACATATGTATTATTTGCACTCTACATACCCAAAACACTTTATTTGACACACGTATTGCTGTTTGTCAGTTGATTTGTTAAACCATGGAATAATCCAATACACAAATAGCTAACTAATAGTAACCATCCTTCTCCATTGAGTTTTCCTTGATTTTAAGTTGTCTTATTTTCAAAATTTCTCAAAAGTGTTAAAATTCTAGTTTCGTGACCCATAGAAGAAGTTGGCATTTGTAATATAAGGAAATCTAGCCCAATAACTTCTGGTGGGATTTGGGAGGGCCAGGAAGTTTTGAGTAAAGCCACTACAATTACAATTGACTCCTATTTGTAATGTGCTCCAAAAGGACTTGATAATACAGTCAGCGAGCTGTCAAAATCTTCCAATGCTGCCTTTTCTCTATTCTTTCTTAATACTGCTTGCGATGCTCATCTGGGATCGGTGTCCAGCAGTGTCTTGTATCCACTTGGCTTAGGAAATCTCGTGCAATACCACTTCTGATCTTTATCTCTAAATGTGGCCACACAAGATATTTGGTTCTCAACCGCGCTGGCACAGTTAGCACGGTAAGAGAGGGCAGAAAGATCGAGGTTGCCCCTGGCTCCTCTCTTTCCCTTTTGAACAATCGTGGAAATAAATACTGGTAGTGAACACACATTACCAAGTACATAAAAGCAAAACCATTTTTCTTTTCCACGACTTCTGTTGGGATTAAAAACTATTTAAAAAGAGAGCGTAGTTAACATTTACATCTCACACAAGTTTTTTTCCAGCTAATCTTTTTCTCTAGATGACCCCTGAAGAAAGTTATCTTAGTTATACAGAGAGAAATTTTCACTTGAGTAGTCATTTTCTGAAGGATATTTCATACTGCAAAGTCTTTGAAATATCATTTTTCATCTACCTTCTAAACCTATTGAAAATGTCTCCACAGTACCTGAGCCATTTTCTCTGTTGAAATATATCATTTTACATTACTCAGATGTTCTGAAAATTCATAAAGTGGCAATCATAATTTATTGAGATTTCTTTCTGCCAGTCAGGAATGAATAAAACTATATCATGCATTCAAAAGGAAAAAGAAAAGAAAAATGAAAAAGAGTAACGGCGGTACCTTGGGTTTGGAAGGAGCCTAAGATTGTTCTGAGGAAATAATCTTAATTTTAGCAGTTATCTGCAAATCTTGTCTTGTATTTATTTCAAGCTCAGGAAAGACTTAGCTCCATGTATGTTCCTAGTATGGTTATTGTTATTATTACAGTGTGTTCTGTCATTTCAGAGAAAGGGACGGGCAATAGAATTGTTCTAATTTTATTATCTTGCTCTTTGAATGCCCAGTGTCTGTATATGTTAGACATTATAAAAATTTTAGAGGTAATTTCTCAAAATTACAACTGGATGGGTATCTGGAAATGACACCATTTCACAATCAAACTTAAAGCTGTCTTCATGAAAACATAATTTATTGAATCGATTCACCATGATTTAACTATTCCCCTGTGGTAGACTTTATGTTTTAAAATATGTATATTTTTGCTATTGTATACAATTCACGGTAATGAACTTGTGTCTCTTTGCAAACTCCTATTTTTAAAAATGTTTGTTTAGAGAGTGAGTGAGAGCTTGAGCAGAGGAGGGGCGGAGAGAGAGAGGGAGAGAGAATCCCAAGCAAGCTCTGTCTGTCATGGCAGAGCCTGACATGGGGCTTGATCCCATGAACCAAACCGTGAGATCGCGACCTGAGCTAAAATCAAGAGTACGACACCTAACCGACTGAGCTATCTGGGTGCACCTGTGAACTCCTTTAACTATATCTATAAGGTTAAATCCAAGATGCAGACTTGATAAGCTAATGGACACAAGATACTTGAATTTAGATCCATAGTGCCGAAGTGCTCTCTGAAGTTTGTGCCAATTTACATTAGCTCTAAGAATGAATGAGTGTTCCTGCACCCCTCTGTTCTTCCCTAACACTGTTCAGTATGTTCTCAGTTTCAACAATTTAAGAGGTGGGCAATGGTGTCTAGTTTTACTTGAGACTTCTCCAACTGTGATTGCAATCTGGTGTGGTTTTATAGGTTAATTGGCCATTTTTAAGGGGAGAGGGCACCTATCTCTGCTGTTCTGCATTTTTACCTCAAAGATCCCAGGTATTCCTTCTCTGAAGTTGCTTTTGGGTCTTTTGTATTTCCTGCCTGGAAAAAAAATTTTTTTTCATTTCATCTTCTGTTTATTTCATTTTTGTCTATAAGAGCTCTTTTCATTTAGTCAATTGTCATACGTGTTGCCTTTAATTTTTGTGTTTTCTTCAAATATGAAAATCTATGTACTCGAATTAATTGTTTATTTTTGTGTGGCTTTTGTGGATGGGATTTCTTTAAGTGAATATTTGTTAATAAACAAATGAACTAGAATAATGAGAAAAATGGAAAAATATTAAGGGGAAAATTAAAAAAAAGATAAATAATAGAAGTAAGAGAAAAGTTTGCTTAGCTAAAACATCAAATACGTACAAAAATCAAGAAACTAGAAAAGAAAAAGGTAGTAGATAATTTAAAAATTAGGCAAGGTTGAGGACACAGGGAAACAAATGAAAAGATATTGTGACAAAATTAAGTAGGACTCAAGAAGAGAAATTGACAGAAAAAAAGCATTTTGCCCAACATTTTTTAAAAAGCATGTTGTCCCTTCATGGCCATTAGAACTAATTTCTTTCTTCCAAACATGTAGTGTCGTTAGTAACAACTCACTTGTGTGGATCTCCTACTTTCTCATTCAGATAGCGTACTGGGATCTTTGTTGTTTCTCAACAAGACCAGGTTAAGGTCCAAAATCAGAAGGTCCAGATTCAAATCCTGGCAACTGGGAAAAAAAAAAATCAGACCTTGTGTAAACTCCTTCAAGCTGCTAACATCATAGCAGTGGATTCATTGAATTTGAGAGTCATAGTTCTCACACATTCTTTCTCCACATTTGGCAGACCAACTTTAAAATTAACTTGAACATGCAAAGGACCTAATAAAATCAAGACAATCTTGAGGAAAAAAGAAGTAAAAAGCAGGAAAACTTACATTACTAGAACAGAATAGAATAGAATAGAATAGAGATTCCAGAAAAAGACCTTCTTATATATGGAGGTCTGATTTAGCACAAAGTCACCATGGCAGTTCTCTGAGAAGGCAATTTTAATAAGTGGGGCCAGATTAACTGGATATCTTCCTGGTAAAACAAAACAAAACAAAACAAACAAAACAACAAAACTCCCTGGAACTCAAACCTCCATGCCTTACACAGAATTTAATTCAAGATATATTATGAACCTAGAAGTAAAAAGAAAACAAAAAAGTTTCCAGATGAAAACATAGGGCAATATTTTCATGACCTTGGGTAGGAAAAAAAAATTTCCCCCAAATTTTATTACAGAAAATTTCAAATATACAGTACAATTGAAAAAAAAAAGTTTACTGTAAATACCTATATACAGATACCCTAAGTTGTACTATTCACAATTTACTCTACTTGTTTTATCATATTAAGTTATATCAGCTTTTTCTGAGGAAGAAATCCTAGGTTCTCCCAGGAACAAATCCCATAATTACCCTTTTCTTCACCCTATACTTAGATATATATACTAAGATAGATGTACTTAGAATAGAGACTAATAATACCATTTTGACCACAAATTATACTATTGGTCAAATGATAAGAATCTTTTTTAGGGTTCTTACTTTTTTTAGTTGGTATTCTTCTAGAGATGTAAAAATAATTATATTTTAAAGCCAATTGAAATAATTTCCAACTTCCGTTATACTCCCAGTTCATTTTACAAGTCAGTTCATTCACTTCATTTTCCTCTGGTTTATTTTAGAGATTACTTATTTTATTTTAGATTTACCTAAAATATTTACATGGTCTTAACCTCAAATCAATGGAACAAGATATAATAAAAGTAGTATAGCTTCTATCCCTGTATGTAACCCCTGTTTTCTTCCCACTCTCCATAGGCAATTATTATTTAAATTCATTAATTTTGCTTTAGCCTACCATTGTTAATGGTTAATGTTAACCTTAATATAATCAAAAATTTTCCCTTTTGCTTTTTTGTTTGCTTTTGTTTTTAATACACTTGATATTTTAGAACAGTTTTATATTGACAGCAATTTGAGCAGAAAGTCTAGAGATTTCCCACAGATCCCCTACTCCCACACATGCACAGCCTCCTCATGATCAACAGACCCCACCTGATTCATATATATGCTACCCACATGTAGGTACCTACATGTGACATGAGCCTACATGTCACGTCATTATCACTCAGAGTCCTTAGTTTACATTAGAATGCACTCCGTCCTCTGTGGGCTTGTGCAAATGTAGAATGACCTGTATCCATCATTATACATCATACACTATCATGCAGGTCAGTTTCACTGTCCTAAAATTCCCCTATACACTGCCTATGCATCCTTTCTTTTCCCCAACCCATAGCAACCACTGATCTTCTTACCGTCTCAGTAGTTTCGCGTTTTCCAGAATGATGTATCGTTGGAATCATACAGTATGCAGCCTTTAACAGGCTTCTTTCACGTTAATAATCTGCATTAACTTTTCCTCCAAGATCTTCCATGATTTGATAGCTCATTTCCTTTAGTGCTAAATAATATTTCATTGTATGCTTGAACCACAGTGTATTTATCCATTTACCTACGGAAGGACATCTTGGTTTCTTCCAACACTTTACAGTGTTGAATAAACCTCCATCTGTAGGCTCTTATGTGGACATGAATTTTCAACTCCTTTCGGTACATACCAAAGAATACAGTTGCCGGATCATATGTAAGAGCGTGCTTAATTAGGTAAGAAACTGCCACACTGTTTTTTCAAAGTGAATGTACCGTTTTAAATTCTCTCTACAAAAAGTAAGAGTTCCTGTTGCTCCAGATCCCTGCCCAGATTTGGTGTTGTCGATATTATGAATTTTAGACATTGTGAAAGGTGAGTAGTGGTGTCTTATTATAGTGCGGCATTTCCCTGATGACCTCTGTTACGGCGTGTTTTTTAATTTGCTTATTTTCTATCTTTACATCTCCTCTGGTGAGGTGTTAAAGTCTTTTGCCCATTTTTTAACTGGATTGTTTATTTCCTTCTTGGTAGGTTTTAAGAATATTTGGGGGGTGGGAATTACAGTCCTTTATCAGCTGTGTCTTTTTATCTTTCATTTTCTTGACAGTGTTTTGTAATTAATTTGCTTAATTTTAATGAAGTCCAGCTTATCAATTCTTTCCCTCATAAATCATGCTTTTGGTGTCATTTCTGAAAAGGCATTGCCATACCCAAGGTTATTGAGATTTTCTATGTTACCTTCTAGGAGTTTTATAATATTGCATTTTACATTTAGGTCTGTAAACATTTTGGGGTTATTTTGTAAAAGGTATAAGGTCTTTACCTAGACTCTTTTGCATGTGGATGTCCAGTTGTGATACAACCATTTTTGAAGAGACTATCTTTGCTCCATTGTATTGCATTTGGTCCTCTGTAGAGGAGGGAAAAAAAAAAGTTGATTATATTTTATGGGGGTATATTTCTGGGCTCTCTGTTCTGTTACATTTATCTTTGCCTTCCTGATGTCCCTTCCTGGATCTAGAGTTTGGTGTCTGACGTTAATTTCGGTAAATTCTCAAATATTTCTTCTGTTTCTTTCCGTCTTTCTTCGGTGTATATTCTCATTACATGTATATTGTACCTTTTGTGTTCGTCCCACACCTTTTGGATATTCTGGGGATTTCAGTCTGTTTTCTGTTTATTTTTCAACTTCGTGGATTTCCATTGAGACATCCCCAAGCTCAGAGATTCTTTCCTCAGTCACATCAAGTGTGCTAATGAGCCCAATAAAGGCATTCTTAATTTCCGTTACCGTGTTTTTGATCTGTAGTATTTCTCTTTGTTTTCCTTAGGGTTTTCATCTCTCTGTTTACATTGCCCATCTATTCTTTCGTGCTGTCTCCTTTCTCCATTAGAGCCCTTAGCGTCTCAATCATAGTCGTTTTAAAATTTTTTAATGTTAATTTATTTTTGAGAGACAGAGAGACAGAGCATGAGTGGGGGAGGGGCAGAGGGAGAGAGAGAGAGAAAGTGAGACACAGAATCCAAAGCAGGCTTCAGGCTCTGAGCTGTCAGCACAGAGCCTGATGCGGGGCTCCAACTCTCGGAACCGTAAGATCATGACCTGAGTCGAAGTCGGACACTTAACTGACTGAGCCACCCAGGCGTCCCTCAGCCATAGTTGTTTTCAATTCCTGGTCTGATAATTGCACCTTCCTTGTCATATTTGTGCCTTGTGCTCATGCTCTGTCTTTGAAGACATCTGTTTTTTAGTCTTGTTTTTGGTGTTTTTGCCTTTTAGTATGTCGAGTATGTTTTTTTTCGTAAACCAGCTGTGATGTGCTAGGAAAAGAAAAATAAAACTGCTGTAGATAGGTCTTTGGTAATGTGAAGAGGATTGGGGGTGGGAAGCGGCATCCAGTGGTCCCAGCCCAAGTCTCCGTCTTTGAGCAGCCTGCGTTTCCGAACTGTGACCTTCACAAGTTTTCCCTCCCCAGTCAGGTTGGCTCAATGGGCTGCAGCTTGGTTATTTCCCTTCCTTCAAGTGGAAGAGGAGGGAAAGCTGGGATGGGGTCTTTCCCTTCCCTCAGGTTAGGCTTTGATAAAACCCAGCCGGGTAGCCCTGGTTACGCAGTGTCTCCCGAGGGCCAGCCTTGTGAGAGTCACAGCTGCCCTGGCAGGTTTTTAAAAGGTTCCTTTTCCCTCCCCCCACCAGAAGTGCAGGGGGAGTTTTCTCAGCCCCCGAGGGAACTTGGTAGAGCTCCGGGAGCCAAAACCCACACGAGTCTAGAGGCCCTCCTCCCTCCCTCAGGGGGCTGGGCCTCCCAGGAGTTTTTACACCTCCGGCTCGTCTACACTGAGCCTCCAGCAGCGTCTCACTTAAAATTTCCATCTCCTGCAGACGTTCCTGCCCCTTGGGTGTCTGCTGGTAAGTTACCTTTACCTGTATTTTCCTGTTTTCTTCTCTCCAGTTTGGGGGGGAAGCACTTGACCCTGTGCTCTCATTTGCCCACAGTTCTAAGAAGAACCGTTGATTTTGCAGTGTTGAACATTTTACCTGTCGCTAGTTGAGAGTGGTGACTTCTAAGCTCCTTACATGCCGGCCTGGAAACTGAAAGTCTCATCGCTTCACTTTTTAAATAAACGATATAAATATAGAGCGATCTCCATAGCTGTATACAGAGATATTTCTCTTTCATTTTGAAGACCGCATGGTCATGACTGCCTTATTTTATATTACTTACACATTTTATAAGTGCATTTAATTCTCTATTGATAGACATTTAGAGTTCTTCGCTAGTCCACACAGTAGGTATCCTAATGAACAGTCTGTGTACCTGGTATTTTATGGTTTTTCCAGTACAATTATTAGGATAGATTTCTTGAAGTGGGACTTCTGGATCCAAGAGTCAATAAATAGTTAATTGTGCTAGAGATGGCCAAATTCCTCTGCTTACAGATTGCATCATTTTGTAACTAGCTCCACCGGAATGCCTACTTTGCCACAGCTTTATGCAATTGTGTTTTGTCAAACATACGAATTTTTGCTAATCGGATCGGTGATGATGCCCTCAGGATGTTTAAATTTACATTTGTTTCTTACTGTCGCAAGGTTGACCATCTCATCATCAACGTCACGGGGTCTTTGAATTAATTCGGAATATGTGTGTGCATGCTGTGTATTTACTTCCTGCCCACTTAGGTTAAGGTTGTGAGAAGCAAGGGGGATGATTCATTTTCAGACATGCCAAATAAAAGATGTGCTGCTTAGTTAAGAGTAGGTTTATCAACCTACTGGAAATATGTCAGAACCCCCCTCCTCCCCCCACAGTGGAGACCCAAACCATTAGAGCGTTCGTTTCCTGGTTCTTCTTCCCCTCGAGCAGGCACCAAAGAACTGAAGTCTGCATGACCTCAAGGGAAGGACACTTGTTCCAATCAGACTGCTTTTTGCTTTACGGGGGGCATAAGCGACTTCCAGGTGAGGCTGTAAACTCTGTTGGACTCAGCCAATGAGGAATCAGGGGAGGGCCTTGAATGGCAGGGGATCAATTGCCTGCTGTAACTTCCCTGAGTGTGCCTGTCCATCAGACACGTGCTCTTGCGGGAACATACTTTTAAAGCCTCGATTCGCGGTGCTCCAAGTCCCTCCATGATTGGGTCGGTGAGCTTATTTCTCACAGGGTACTGATTTGTTTCTCTTTCTAGTTTTGGTTCTTTCTGTATTAGGAATATTAAGCTTTTCATTAACCTTTCTATATTAGGAATATTAACCTCATCTGATACAAGTTGCAGACAGACAAAACTTTTATTTAAGCAGCATGACGTCTACGGTCTCCTTTTCTGTATCTGCACTTTCCCAGTTTTGAAGACCAGGCAAAGATAGGAATGATGGCGGAGAAATGATACGCTTATTTCCATTCATTAATAGGCATTTTCTCCTAACTCATTCTTTATGTCACAGGTTTTCTTTCCCACGGAGAAGGAGATTGAGACTATAATTTTCTTCGACTATTCTATTAAATTTTTCCCTAACCAGAAATACATAGCTAGCGTCATAATAATATTTCTGAGTGTGGGAGATGCTTTCTCATTTTTTTTGAAAAATCCAACCGCCTTGCCTGACACATGAGTGATTGTGGCCTCGAGAGATCGCTGAGATGCTCCGGGGCCCTGAACTGGGTAGCAGTTCATTTATCCCCGCGTGTCTCCAGTCTGGGTGCGTGGGCTTGGTACCAGCAGCCGTAGCAGGGATGTGCTAGGTGATGGGAAGACAGCAGTGCAAAGAACAGAAAACGATATATTTTCTTCTCTCATTTTACTTAAACTCTAGTGGGAAAGTGGGGCATTCAGGTATAGAAAGTGGCATCCCTGGGCTCCCGTCATAGACTCTGCTTGAGTTGATGTTACAAGCGAGAGCAATGCCGATGGAGGATCTCGGAGGATGTGACAACAGTGTGCAGGACTGGGAGTTCTGTCCCATCCGAGCGCATGGTGAATCGGAACAGTTTTCAGTCAACTCAATGTTGCTGTTACCATCATCATGATTTTGACCACTACTGGTAACAACGAGTATTAAGCAATCGTTTTAATTTCATGAGTCTTTTGGTCTACAATTTTCAGATTCGGTTTGTAAGAATTCTTTCGAAGATCAGTGTGGGGAAGGTGATGATTTGTACCCTAACAGGTTGCAGAGAGACTTAGAGAGATGTTATGCAAATGTTTCCATTTAAAAACAGAGAAGACCTTAGATTTTATTTGGAATTTCAATTATGTTATATTCAGGGATAGAATTTTTCTTTAACCTGGGAATGTTTACGGGTATATAATGCAAACTGTGGCACAAACTTATTTGTCCTTAAAGTAATTCATTTAGTGTACTCATCAAGGAGAGAGTATTGGATGTGACAGTTTTGTTCTATTTGCTCATGCATTTTAATAAGCTTTTGACATGTGCCCCACCAAAAAAGATACTTTGTAGTAAATGAGTAATGAAAAACTCTATTTGTACCGGATAAATTGGTTATTTGTTGGGGTAGTGAATCAGACTGATTAAGGCACTCCAATAATAATGTTTTTAAAATTATTTCTAACTTGTCTTTTTCCCTTTTAATAAAAAAGATTTTCTGTTATTCTGGAAGGGTGTTTCTTGAAAGAAATAGAAAATGAGCACTGCTCTTACTAAGTTTAATTTAAAAATAAAATGGGTAATGCAATATTTTAAATATGATACTCCGTTTAATTTCTATGTTTTCCAGATACGTATAGGATATCTTAATTTTTCCCTCCTTTAGTTCCCGGATTAGATTTAGTGAAAAGACAGGGTGACTGATTTAGCCATATATTTTAATTCAGAAAACATAATGTTGTGGGCTTTAATAAAACTTTAATTAAGTTGAATTTTCACACTTTGGTAATAGAAAATAATTCTAAAAGATTTTAAGTATCTGTAATTTCTCTTCTCTCTATTGTCTTTTTTCCCTTCTTCCCATCTTGCTTTCTTCAAGGGATTTTTATCTCTATTTACATTCTAACTTCTTCCAAATATATGCCTGGAGCTCAGACCTCTCCCCTGTGTTCTAGATGGCTATGTTTATTTAATTTTATTTTTCAAAATTTACATCCAAATTAGCATATAGTGCGACAGTGATTTCAGGAGTAGATTCCTTAGTGCCCCTTACCCATTTAGCCCATACCCCCTCCCACAACCCCTCCAGCAACCCTCAGTTCTCCATATTTATGAGTCTCTTATGCTTGGTCCCCCTCCCTGTTTTTATATTATTTTTGTTTCCCTTCCCTTATGTTCATCTGTTTTGTCTCTTAAAGGCCTCATATGAGTGAATTCATATGATAATTGTCTTTTTCTGACTAATTTTGCTTAGCATAATACCCTCCAATTCCATCCCCGTAGTTGCAAATGGCAAGTTTTCATTCTTTTTGATTGCCGAGTAATACTCCATTGTGTGTGTGTGTATGTATTTATACCACATCTTCTTTATCCATTTATCCATCGATGGACATTTGGGCTTTTTCCATATTTTGGGTATTGTTGATAGTGCTGCTATAAACATTGGGGTACATGTGTCCCTTGGAAACAGCATACCTGTATCCCTTGGATAAATACCTAGTAGTGCAATTGCTGGGTCATAGGGTAGTTCTATTTTTAGTTTTTTGAGGAACTTCCATACTGTTTTCCAGAGTGGCTGCACCAGCTTGCATTCCCATTAGCAATGCAAAAGAGATCCTCTTTCTTCACATCCTTGCCAACACCTGTTGTTGCCTGAGCTGTTAACGTTAGCCATTCTGACAGGTGTAAGGTGGTATCTCATTGTGGTTTTGACTTGTATTTCCCTGATGATGAGTAATGTTGAGCATTTTTTCATGTGTCAGTTGGCCATATGAATGTCTTCTTTGGGGAAGTGTCTATTCATGTCTTTTGCCCATCTCTTCACTGAATTATTTGTTTTTTGGGTGTTGAGTTTGATAAGTTCATTATAGATTTTGGATACTAACCCTTTATCTGATAAGTCATTTGGAAATATCTTCTACCATTCCATCGGTTGCCTTTTAGTTTTGCTGATTGTTTCCTTCGCTGTGCAGAAGCTTTTAATTTTGATGAGGTCCCAGTAATTCATTTTTGCTTTCGTTTCCCTTGCCTCTGGAGACGTGTTGAGTAAGAAGTTGCTGAGGCTAAGATCGAAGAAGTTTTTGCCTGCTTTCTCCTTGAGGATCTTGATGGATTCCTGTCTTACATTGAGGTCTTTCATCCATTTTGAATTTATTTTTTGTGTATGGTGGAAGAAAGTGGTCCAGGTTCAGTTTTTTGCATGTCGCTGTCCAGTTTTCCCAGCACCACTTGCTGAAGAGACTGTCTCTATTCCATTGGTTATTCTTTCCTGCTTAGTCAAAGATTAGTTGGCCATACGTTTGTGGGTCCATTTCTGGGTTCTCTATTCTGTTCCATTGATCTGAGTGTCTGTTCTTGTGACAATACCATACTGTCTTGATGATTATAGCCCTGTAGTATAGCTTGAAGTCCGGGACTGTGATGCCTCTTGCTTTGGTTTACTTTGTCAAGATTGTTTTGGCTATTCGGGGTCTTTTCTGGTTCCATACAAATTTTAGGATTAATTTTTTCTGGCTCTGTGAAGAATGCTGTTGTTATTTTGATAGAAATTGCATTGAATATTAGTTTGCTTTGGGTAGTATCGACATTTTAACAATATTTGTTCTCTCTATCCAGGAGCATGGAATCTTTTTCCATTTTTTTGATGTCTTCTTCAATTTCTTTCATAAGCTTTCTATAGTTTTCAGTGTACATATTTTTCGCCTCTTTGGTTAGATTTATTCCTAGGTATTTGATGGTTTTTGGTGCAATTGTAAATGGGATCGATTGCTTGATTTCTCTTTCTGTTGCTTCATTGTTGGTGTGTAGGAATGAAGCCGATTTCTATACATTGGTTTTATATCCTGCAACTTTGCTGAATTCATGAATCAGTTCTAGCATTTTTTGGTGGAATCTTTAGGATTTTCCATATAGAGTATCATGTCATCTGCAAAGAGTGAAAGTTTGTCTTCCTCCTGGCTGATTTGGATGCCTTTTATTTTTTGTGTTATCTGATGTCAGAGTCTAAGACTTCCAATCCTATTTTGACTAACAATGGTGAGAGTGGACACCCCTGTCTTGTTCCTGACCTTGGGGGGAAAGCTGTCAGTTTTTCCCCATTGAGGATGATATTAGCATTGTGTCGTTCATATATGGCTTTTATGATCTCGAGGTATGTTCCTTCTATCCCTACTTTCTTGAGGGTTTTTATCAAGAAAGGATGCTGTATTTTGTAAAATGCTTTCTCTGCATCTATTGAGAGGATCATGTGGTTCTTGTCCTTCCTTTTAGTGATGTGGTGAATCACATTAATTGTTTTGTGGATATTGAACCAGCCCTGCATCCCAGGTATAAATCCCACTTGGTCGTGGTGAATGATTTTTTTAAATGTATTTTTGGATCTGGTTGGCTAATATCTTTGAGGATTTTTGCATCCATGTTCATCAGGGAAATTGGTCTATAGTTCTCCTTTTTAGGGGGTCTCTGTCTAGTTTTTGAGGTCTCTGTGGTTTTGGAATCAGGGTAATGCTGGTCTCATAGAAACAGTTTGGAAGTTTTCCTTCCATTTCTATTTTTTGGAACAGCTTCAAGAGAATAGGTGTTAACTCTTCCTTAAATGTTTGGTAAAATTCCCCTGGAAAGCCATCTGGCCCTGGACTTTTGTTTTGGGGGGAGATTTTTGATTACTAATTTGATTTCTTTACTGGTTATGGGTCTGCTCAAATTTTCTATTTCTTCCTGTTTCAGTTTTGGTAGTGTATATATTTCTAGGAATTTGTCCATTTCTTCCAGATTGTCCATTTTATTGGTGTATAATTGCTCATAATATTCTCTTATTATTTTCATTTCTGCTGTGTTGGTTGTGATCTCTCCTCTTTCATTCTTGATTTTATTTATTTGGGTCCTTTCCTTTTTCTTTTTGATCAAACTGGCTAGTGGTTTATCCATTGTGTTAATTCTTTCAAAGAACCAGTTTCTGGTTTCATTGATCTGTTCTACTGTTTTTGTTTGTTTGTTTCAATAGCATTAATTTCTGCTCTAATCTTTATTATTTCCTGTTCTTCTAGTTTTGGGTTTTATTTGCCGTTCTTTGTCCAGCTCTGGAAGGTGTAAGGTTAGGTTGTGTATCTGAGATCTTTCTTCCTTCTTTAGGAAGGCCTGGATTGCTCTATACTCTCCTCTTATGACCGCCTTTGCTGAATCCCAGAGGTTTTGGGTTGTGGTGTTACCATTTTCATTGGCTTCCATATACTTTTTAATGTCCTTTTTAACTTCTTGGTTGACCCATTCATTCTTTAGTAGGATGTTCTTCAGTCTCCAAGTATTTACCTTTCCAAATTTTTTCTTGTGGTCGATTTTGAGTTTCATAGTGTTGTGGTCTGTAAATATGCACAGTATGATCTCAATCTTTTTGTACTTGCTGAGGGCTGATTTGTGTCCCAGTATATGGTCTATTCTGGAGAACATACCATGTGTACTGGAGAAGAATGTATATTATGCTGCTTTAAGATGAAATGTTCTAAATATATCTGTTAAGTCCATCTGGTCCAGTGTGTCATTCAAAGCCATTGTTTCTTTGTTGATTTTTTGATTAGATAATCTGTCCATTGCTGTGAGGGGGGTGTTGAAGTCTCCTACTGTTATGGTATTACTATTGATGAGTTTCTTTATGTTTGTGATTACTTGATTTATATATATTTGGGTACTTCCACATTTGGTGCATAAATGTTTACAATTGTTAGGTATTCTTGGTGGATAGACCCCTTGATTATGATCAAATGCCCTTCTGCATCTCTTGATACAGTCTTTAAAGTCTAGATTGTCTGATATAAGTATGGCTACTCTGGCTTTCTTTTGTCGACCATTAGCATGATAGATGGTTCCCCATCCCCTTATTTTCAATCTGAAGGTGTCTTTAGGTCTAAAGTGAGTCTCTTGTAAACAGCATATAGATGGATCTTGTTTTCTTATCCATTCTGTTACCCTATGTCTTTTAACTGGAGCATTGAGTCCATTGATGTTTAGAGTGAGTAGTGAAAGATAGGAATTTATTGCCATTATGATGCTTGTAGAGTTGGAGTTTCTGGTGGTGTTCTCTGGTCCTTTTTAATCTTTATTGCTTTTGGTGTGTGTGTGTGTGTGTGTGTGTGTGTGTGTGTGTGTGTATTTTTCACCTTTTCTCCCCTCTGAGTGTCCCCCTTAAAATTTTTTGCAGGGCTGGGTTAGTGGTCACAAACTCCTTTAATTTTTGTTTGGGGTACTTTTATCTCTCCTTCTATTTTGAATGACAGCCTTGCTGGATAAAGAATTCTTGGCTGCATATTATTCTGATTCAACACATTGAATATACCTTGCCACTCCTTTCTGGCCTGCCAAGTTTCTGTGGATAGGTCTGCTGCAAACCTGATCTGTCTTCTCTTGTAGGTTAGGGACTTTTTTTTCCCTTGGTGCTTTCATGATTGTTTCCTTGCCAGAGTATTTTGTGAATTTGACTATGATATGCCTTGTTGATGATCAGTTTTTGTTGAATCTAATGGGAGTCCTCTGTGCTTCCTGGATTTTGATGTCTGTGTTTTTCCCCAGGTTAGGAAAGTTTTCCACTATGATTTGCTCACATAATCCTTCTACCCCTACTTCTCTCTCTTCCTTTTCTGGGATCCCTATGATTCTGATGTTCCTTTCCAATGAGTCACTGATTTCTCTAATTCTTAATTCGTGCTCTTTTGCCTTAATCTCTCTCTTTTTTTTCTGCTTCATTATTCTCCATAAGTTTGTTCTCTATATCGCTGGTTCTCTGTTCTGCCTCATCCATCCTTTCCACTGCAGCATCCGTTCGAGATTGCAGCTCAGTTACAGCATTTTTTATTTCATCCTTTTACTTCTTTCATCTCTGCAGAAAGGGATTCTAATCTATTTTTGACTCCAGCTATTTTTGACTACACACACACACACACACAAACACACACACATACATACATACATAATACATACATACATACCAAAAGCAATAAAGGTATTCTTATTATCATGATTCTAAATTCTGGTTCAGACATCTTGCTTGTATCTGTGTTGGTTAAGTCCCTGGCTGTCGTTTCTTCCTGCTCTTTCTTTTTGGGTGAATTCCTTCATCTTATAATTTGGAAGGGAGAAAATGAATTAACGGGGTAGAAAAAATCAAAATTAAAAAAAAATTAAAAGAACATTGAAATTAAAATGTTAGAAACAAACAAACACAAAAATCTCATAAATGATGCTAGATCCTAGGTGTTTTTTGGTCTGGATGTTTAAAGTGGCTTGATAGATTAGAGGAAAAAAAGGGAAAAAAAGAAAGAAAAAAAGGAAATCACTTGAAAATTTGAAAAAATGAATAGACTGAAGTAGACTAAAATGAAATGAGGGAAGTAAAATAGAATTTGAAAAAATATACACAAAAGTAAAAAATATAGTAGAAAAAATTAAAGGAAAATTTTTTATAAAAATTGAAAACAAAAATGAATGGTTTCTTTCTGTATTCAAGAAAAAGAAAAGAAACGAAAAAGAAGAAAAAAAAAAGAAAAGAAAATTGAATAGTTGGACCGGCTAACAGACTGCAATATGGCTGAAATTACTTCGTTTTCCCCTAGAAGTCAAACTAAGAAGTGCTTTATAGTCCCTAAACTAAGCAGGCGGTGAGACTTGTGTTCTTGAAGAGTGAGATTGGCCCAGTTGGGCGGGGCTTAGTGTAATGGCTCCATTCTCCACTAGTTGGTGCCACTAGCCTACTGGGGTGGATTGTTGTGGCGCTTGTAGGTGTGTATGCGCATGCATGGGAGTGGTGGAAATGGCGTCACCCAGTTACCCAGTTTCTAGTACCGGAACTCTGTTGTCACTGATCAGTAAGTAGTTGCACACCTGTCCTTCGTCTTCAGCTTCCGTCCACTCCCCGCTTCCACATTGTTTGTGATCAAGCCCCAGGCAGCACCTTCCTCCCGAGTTTTGTCTCAGGTGAGGCTGCCTTCCCCTGCCCCCCACTTCTGAGGGACTGCGGCTTTGACCTGCTCCGCCCCTCTGTGGAGGATCTCAGGGAGCAATGGCTGGGTGCCAGCCACACCCAGGAATGCTTGCAGGACTGTGCTGCTGCTGCTGCCCAGAGACTGTGGCCAGGTGCCAGCCCACCCCAGAAAAAATTTGCGAGACAGTGTAGCAACACCGCCTCAGGGATTGTGGAGAATCACAACACACATCTGGCACTGGGCTTCACCCCCAATGACCTTGTTCTAGCACCAGCAAATGTGGCTGCTCTCTGGGGTCTGCTGGGCCCAGGTGGCCTCACAGCCTCTACCAAATGGCCTTCCACCAGTAGAACCACTTCTCCCCGTGTGGTCCAAGAACCTCCCAGACCCCACTCTGCTCCTGGGGATTCGTCCTTCCCACCAGAGCACTGCCAGGTAGCGAGCTGCCGAGTTTCAGACTCTGTGTTCCCTCTGTTTACAGTCTTATTGGAATTTAAACCCTCTCTTTTCTCCTTTCTCCCATTTTTGTTCAGTCCCTGCGGCTGTTTCCAATATTCCACTTTCTCTTCAGCTGCTTTGGGGGGGGGGGGGGGGGGGGGGTTGCTTTTCCCATATTCTCTCCCTCCCTCCCCCCATCTCCATCCTCTCTCCACATGCAAAACCAGCTCCCTGCCCTCCACAGCTTCTGTCTCTCCAAGTTCACCTCTCCTCTGCATGTACCTGCTGAATTCTGTGGTTCAGGTTGTGCAGATTGTTGTGTTAATCCTCAGATCAGTTTTCTAGGTGTGCAGGATGGTTTAGTATTGGTCTGACTGTATTTCATGGATGCCAGACACACAAAAACCTTCCATGTTCTTCCCCTATCTTGGCTCCTCCCCCTTTAGATGGCTATATTTAGTTTCCTATCAGGCTTACCCAAACAAATGTGACCAAGAAATTTCAAACACAACATATACAACACTAAATGTATACATTTTCTGTCAAAACTTCCTATCCTACTTTACGTCTGTTAATCACCTGGTCAATTAGTATGCAACTGACTCTCACATTTATTAACAGTTAGTTAATTTTTTCATCCAGCTTGTTTCTTAAGTCTTACTCATTAAATTTCATTCTTATCACTATAACATAGGACTACATTTAGTTATCTATAACTAGGTAATATGGGTTTTTAAAAAATACTTCATGTTTATTTATTTTTGAGAGAGAGAGAGAGTGTGAGTGGAGGAGGGACAGAGAGAGAGAGAGAGACACAGAATCTGAAGCAGGTTCCAGGCTCTGCGCTGTCAGCACAGAGCCTGACGTGGGGCTCAAACCCACAAACCATGAGATCATGATCTGAACTGAAGTTGCATGCTTAACCAACTGAGCCACCGAGGCACCTTGGTTATGTGTTTGAATATGCCTTTAAACCAACCTTCCTGTTACTAAAACTCTTTTTCCCCTAAATTATAAGCCTTATCACCATATTTATTCTCTGCATAAATCTGGTGGTTTTTCCATTGTGCACAAAATGAAGGGTAAACTCTTGATAACACTCAAGAACCCTCCTACTTCAAGGCTCCCATCTAATCTCATTCTTAGCCTCCCTCATATGTACCTTATACAATGACATTGCCTGAGTACAACCAGTGGTAGAGTGAGCCTGGTCGTCGCCACCTTGTGTCTCCGATGGGAGTATCTTGTCATCAATGACTCATCTTCCAAAATCTAGTTGTATCAATAAAGATCTCTCTGTGAGGGAATATGAGATATCATCTGTATCCTCAAGGCAAAACAGGTACATGTTGAAGGTCATGCTTAAAATAGTCATACCTCTGTCACTCTTTATCCTACTTACTTGTAAATGAGCTCACCTTTGCTAAACTGTGAGTAGTTTGAGTGAAGGGTCATTTTGGTGTCCCTAGCACAGTACCCATCTTCTAGAAGGACTAATTATCTATTATCTAAACGAAGAGAACCGGGTTGAAAGCCAAGACCCTTCTTTCTTCTCTGTCTCATCACATGGCCATGTTCAGGTCTCAGTATCTTTGAGCCTCAGTGTTTTTGCAGCTGTCAGATAAGGATGTTTGATTAGATTTTATACTCTTGACCAATAAAAATAGCTGATTTTTCTTGGTTTATTTGATGTTTGAAAATATTTGCTGTTTATTCTGTACAAACAGATTTTTAAAATTACAATTACTTACTAAAGAATTAGATGCACCAGCTCAGGTGAATATTAACATGTCTGTCTCATGTGGAAGCATTTGGCTTTTGTTTATGAGTGAGACACAGGTTAAAGAATAGTATGAAATCTGGGCATTAAAAGTGAACTTAAACACAATTTTAAAGTTTCTGCTTGTCACTGAAAACTGGGACAGAATACTTGGCAATATTTAATATCTTCTGTGTCTTTCCTAGAGCTCAGATTATTTTCTAAATAGACTTTATTAGTCTTTCAGTATTGCTATGGAATATCAACGGATTGGTTGAATCTATTGCAGTATGTATGATCTGAGAAATGTTAAGAAATTGAAGTAAGGCAATATCTTAGTTTTTTTAAAATAAGATCATGTACTTGAAGTATAAAGTTATATAGCCTGAAGTTTTGTCCTTAATAACATCAAATCTATGTAACATATAGCATGAGGTGTATGCACATAGTTTTTTTTCCTTTATTCCTCCTTCTTTCCTTCAGAAATGTTTTCACGTGTGTAACATAATTTTCAAGTGGTTATTTGAAGTAACTATATATATTTATATTGATATTATATAGTACCCATGTACTGCTTGTCCTTAAAGATAAGTTATTTCATTTTATATTGCTTTAATTACACTACAGAGTTTCTAGAGCTTTACTAGGTGACTTGTGTACGTAAATTGCAATGTATTGAAGTTGTTGAATAATTTATACATTCTGACATTTATGCTTTCATTCCATACTCAGAATATGTTTTGGTTGGGGGAATAGTATTCTTTCTTAATTTTGTCAGTTTATTTTCTTATAAACTTTAATTCTAATGATATTGAAAACAATGAAATGTCTGTGTTTGACAACTGAAAATTATTTCAGGGGAATTTTTGGATAGAGCTTACCAGTTGATTTCAGTGGGAGAATTTTTTAAAAAAAGTGTTTAGGATGATGAGGGGGTATGGGGCAGACACATACTTTTTTGATGCTTGTATTTTTGCAGCAATGATCAATAAATTATTCTACATTTTGAAGTAAAATTTTTTTCTAAGTTTATTCGGTGAGAGAGAGTGCAAGCAAGCATGAGCAGGAGAGGGGCAGATAGGGAGAGAGAATCTCAAGCAGGCTCAGTGCTGTCAACACAGGCCCCAAGGCAGGGCTTGGTCTCATGACCAAGTGATCATGACCTGGGCCAAAATCAAGTCAGATGCTTAACCAACAGAGTAATCCAGGCACCCCTGAAGTAAATATTTTTATTTTTATTTTTATTTTTTCATATGAAATTTGTCAAATTGGTTTCCATACAACACCCAGTGCTCATCCCAACAGGTGCCCTCCTCAATACCCATCCCCCACCCTCCCCTCCCTCCCACCCCCCATCAACCCTCAGTTTGTTCTCAGTTTTGAAGAGTCTCTTATGCTTTGGCTCTCTTCCACTCTAAACTCTTTTTTTTTTCCTTCCCCTCCCCCATGGGTTTCTGTTAAGTTTCTCAGGATCCACATAAGAGTGAAAACATATGGTATCTGTCTTTCTCTGTATGGCTTATTTCACTTAGCATCACACTCTCCAGTTCCATCCATGTTGCTACAAAGGGCCATATTCCATTCTTTCTCATTGCCATGTAGTACTCCATTGTGTATATAAACCACAATTTCTTTATCCATTCATCAGTTGATGGACATTTAGGCTCTTTCCATAATTTGGCTATTGTTGAGAGTGCTGCTATAAACATTGGGGTACAAGTGCCCCTATGCATCAGCACTCCTGTATCCCTCGGGTAAATTCCTAGCAGTGCTATTGCTGGGTCATAGGGGAGATCTATATTTAATTTTTTGAGGAAACTCTTTTCCAGAGCGGCTGCACCAGTTTGCAATCCCACCAACAGTGCAAGAGGGTCCCCTTTTCTCCACATCCTCTCCAGCATCTATAGTCTCCTGCTTTGTTCATTTTAGCCACTGTGACTGGCATGAGGTGGTATCTCAGTGCAGTTTTGATTTGTATTTCCCTGATGGGGAGTGATGTTGAACACCTTTTCATGTGCCTGTTGGCCATCTGGATGTCTTCTTTAGAGAAGTGTCTATTCATGTCTTCTGCCCATTTCTTCACTGGATTATTTGTTTTTTGGGAATGGAGTTTGGTGAGTTCTTTATAGATTTTGGATACTAGCCCTTTGTCCAATATGTCATTTGCAAATATCTTTTCCCATTCCATCAGTTGCCTTTTAGTTTTGTTGATTGTTTCCTTTGCTGTGGGAAAGGAAGTCTTTTATCTTCATGAGGTCCCAATAGTTCACTTTTGCTTTTAATTCCCTTGTCTTTGGGGATGTGTCGAGTATGAAATTGCTGCGGCTGAGGTCAGAGGTTTTTTTCCTGCTGTCTCCTCTAGGCTTTTGATGGTTTCCTGTCTCACATTCAGGTCCTTCATCCATTTTGAGTTTATTTTTGTGAATGGTGTAAGAGAGTGGTCTAGTTTCATTCTTCTGCATGTTGCTGTCCAGTTCTCCCAGCACCATTTGTTAAACAGACTTTTTTCCATTGGATATTCTTTCCTGGTTGTCAAAAATTAGTTGGCCACACATTTGTGGGCCCAATTCTGGAGTCTCTATTCTATTCTATTGGCCTATGTGTCTGTTTTTGTGCCAGTATCATGCTGTCTTGATGATTACAGCTTTGTAGCAGAGCCTAAAGTCTGGGATTGTGATGCCTCCTGCTTTGGTCTTCTTCTTTTTTTTTTTTTTTTTAATTTTTTTTCAACATTTATTTATTTTTTGGGACAGAGAGAGACAGAGCATGAACGGGGGAGGGGCATAGAGAGAGGGAGACACAGAATCAGAAACAGGCTCCAGGCTCTGAGCCATCAGCCCAGAGCCCGACGCGGGGCTCGAACTCATGGACCGCAAGATCGTGACCTGGCTGAAGTCGGACGCTTAACCGACTGCGCCACCCAGGCGCCCCTGGTCGTCTTCTTCAAAATTACCTTGGCTATTCAGGTCTTTTGTGGCTCCATACAAATTTTAGGATTGCTTGTTCTAGCTTCGAGAAGAATGCTGGTGCAATTTTGATTGGGATTGCATTGAATGTGTAGATTGCTTTGGGTAGTATTGACATTTTAACAATATTTATTCTTCCATTCCATGAGCACAGAATGTTTTTCCATTTCTTTGTATATTCTTCAATTTCCTTCATAAGCTTTCTATAGTTTTCAGCATACAGATCTTTTAACTCTTTGGTTAGGTTTATTCCTAGGTATCTTATGATTCTTGGTGCAATTGTGAATGGGATCAGTTTTTTGATTTGTCTTTCTGATGCTTCATTATTGGTGTATAAGAATTCAACTGATTTTTGAACATTAATTTTGTATCCTGAGACTTCGCTGAATTCACATATCAGTTCTAGCAGACTTTTGGTGGAGTCTGTCGGGTTTTCCATGTAGAGTATCATGTCATCTGCAAAAAGTGAAAGCTTGACTTCATCTTTGCCAATTTGGATGCCTTTTATTTCCCTTTGTTGTCTGACTGCTGATGCTAGAACTTCCAACACTATGTTAAACAACAGCAGTGAGAGTGAATATCCCTGTCATGTTCCTGATCTCAGGGGGCAAGCTCTCAGTTTTTCCCCATTGAGGATGATATTAGCTGTGGGCTTTTCATAAATGGCTTTTATGATCTTTAAGTATGTTCCTTCTATCGCGACTTTCTTGAGGGTTTTTATTAAGAAAGGATGCTGAATTTTGTCAAATGCTTTCTCTGCATCGATTGATAGGATCATATGGTTCTTATCTTTTCTTTTATTAATGTGATGTATCACATTAATTGATTTGTGAATATTGAATCAGCCCTGCAGCCCAGGAATGAATCCCACTTGACCATGGTGAAAAATTCTTTTTATATGCAGTTGAATTTTATTTGCTAGTATCTTGTTGAGAATTTTTGCATCCATATTCATCAGGGATATTGACCTGTAGTTTTCTTTTTTTACTGGGTCTCTGTCTGGTTTAGGAATCAAAATAATGCTGGCTTCCTAGAATGAATCTGGAAGTTTTCCTTCCCTTTCTACTTTTTGGAACAGCTTGAGAAGGATAGGTATTATCTCTGCCTTAAATGTCTGGTAGAATTCCCCAGGAAAGCATCTGGTCCTGGACTCTCATTTGTTGGGAGATTTTTGATAACTGATTTAATTTCTTCGCTGGTTATGGGTCTGTTCAAATTTTCTATTTCTTCGTGTTTGAGTTTGGAA
Organism: Lynx canadensis; assembly: GCF_007474595.2. Classification (NCBI taxonomy): domain Eukaryota; kingdom Metazoa; phylum Chordata; class Mammalia; order Carnivora; family Felidae; genus Lynx; species Lynx canadensis. The sequence continues at coordinate 158,879,457 of NC_044304.2, read as the reverse complement.
GTGTGTGGGTGCTTAGGAATTTGTCCATATCTTCCAGGTTGTGCAGTTTGTTGGCTGATTATTGTTTGTATTTCTGAGGGATTGGTTTTAATAATTCCATTTTCATTCATGATTTTATCTATTTGGGTCATCTCCCTTTTCTTTTTGAAAAGCCTGGCTAGATGTTTATCAATTTTGTTTATTTTTTCAAAAACCCAACTCTTGGTTTCATTGATCTGCTCTACAGTTTTTTTAGATTCTATATTATTTATTTCTGCTCTGATCTTTATTATTTATCTTCTTCTGCTGGGTTTGGGGTGTCTTTGCTCTTCTGCTTCTATTTCCTTTAGGTGTGCTGTTAGATTTTGTATTTGGGATTTTTCTTGTTTCCTGAGATAGGCCTGGATTGTAATGTATTTTCCTCTCAGGACTGCCTTCGCTGCATCCCAAAGTATTTGGATTGTTGTATTTTCATTTTCATTCATTTCCATATATTTTTTAATTTCTTCTGTAATTTCCTAGTTACCCATACACTCTTTAGTAGGGTGTTCTTCAACCTCCATGCTTTTAGAGGTTTTCCAGACTTTTTCCTGTGGTTGATTTCAAGTTTCCTAGCATTGTGGTCTGAAAGTGTGCATGGTATGATCTCAATTCTTTTATACTCATGAAGGGCTGTTTTGTGACCCAGTATGTGATGTATCTTGGAGAATGTTCCATGTGCACTCGAGAAGAAAGTATATTCTGTTGCTTTGGGATGCAGAGTTCTAAATATATCTGTCAAGTCCATCTGATCCAGTATATCATTCTGAGCTCTTGTTTCTTTATTGATTCTCTGTCTAGATATTTTATCCATTGTTGTAAGTAGAGTATTAACATCTCCTGCAATTTCCACATTCTTATCAAAAAGGTTGCTTACGTTTGTGACGAATTGTTTTATATATCTGGGGGCTCTGACTTTGGTGTATAGACATTTATAATTGCTAGCTCTTCCTGATGGATAGACCCTGTAATTATTATATAATTCCCTTCTTCATCTCGTTACAGCCTTTAATTGAAAGTCTAGTTTGTCTGCTATACGTATGGCTACTCCAGCTTTCTTTTGACTCCAGTAGCATGATAGATAGTTCTCTACCCCATCACTTGCAATCTGAAGGTGTCCTCAGGTATAAAATGAGACTCTTGGAGATAGCAAATAGATAGGTCTTGTTTTTTTTTTATCCATTCTGATACCCTATGTCTTTTGGTTGGAGCATTTAGTCCATTTACATTCAGTGTTATTATTGAAAGATATGGGTTTAGAGTCATTGTGATGTCTGTAGGTGTCATGCTTGTAGTCGTGTCTCTGGTACTTTGTCTCACATGATCCCCCTTAGGATCTCTTGTAGGGCTGGTTTAGTGGTGACGAATTCCTTCAGTTTTTGTTTGTTTGGGAAGACCTTTATCTCCTTCTATTCTAAATGACAGACTTGCTGGGTAAAGGATTCTTGGCTGCATATTTGTCCTGTTCATCACATTGAAGATTTCCTGCCATTCATTTCTGGCCTGCCAAGTTTCAGTAGATAGGTCTGCTACTACCCTTATGTGTCTACTGTTGTATTTTAAGGCCTGTTTATCCCTAGCTGCTTTCAGAATTTTCTCTTTATCCTTGTATTTTGCCAGTTTCACTATGATATGTCATGCAGAATATCGATTCAAGTCACATCTGAAGGGAGTTCTCTGTGCCTCTTGGATTTCAATGACTGTTTTCTTCCCCAGGTCTGGGAAGTTCTCAGTTCTCAGCTATGATTTGTTCAAGTACACAGCCCCTTTCTCTCTCTCTTCCTCTCCTGGAATTCCTATGATACGGATATTCCGTTTGATTGCACCACTTAATTCTCTAATTCTCCCCTCATAGTCCTGGATTTTTTTTTATCTCTCTTTTTCTCAGCTTCCTCTTTTTCCATAATTTTATCTTCTAATTGACCTATTCTCTCCTCTGCCTCATCAATCCACACCGTGGCCACCTCCATTTTATTTTGCATCTCATTTATAGCATTTTTAAAATTCATCATGACTATTTTTTTAGTCCCTTGATCTCAGTAGCAATAGATTCTCTTCTGTCCTCTATGCTTTTTTTTCAAACCCAGCGATTAATTTTATGACTAGTATTCTAAATTCTTGTTCCATTATATTGCTTAAATTGTTTTGATCAATTCGTTAGCTGTCGCTACTTCCTGGAATTTCTTTTGAGGAGAATTCTTCTGTTTGATCATTTTGGTAATTTTCTGTCCATTAGGCATTCTAAAATCTTGTTGTGTGTTCTGTACCTGCAAGCACTGCTTTGTTAAAGGTGGGTTATACACTGTCCAGGGCCTGGCCCTTCAAGAGGTGTTTTTTCGGGGATTGTTATTTCCTCTCTGTTATTGTGACTTTGGTTATTTTATTACCCTACTCGTAGTAATATTTTGAACCCTCTACCAAGTGTGCTTTGATTTGTTCCTTGGAGTAGCCCTGTCAAGTTGCGATAGACCATAAGCAATTGAATATGGAGGTAACTGGGGAGATCAAGCATCAGCGTCTCCATAGGAACCACTTATTAAACTTCTTCTATGTTCCTTGATCTGAACAGAAGTGATTCAGTTGGCCAAGACCATTTGTTGAGTGCCCACAGCAGCCTCAAGCAGTGTAAAGATGCTGTGAAACAGTGCCCCCAAAATAGAACATTCTATCTCTTCCACAAGAAATTCCATGCTGATCTCAGCATGGTGGAGTTCTAAAGCAGTTGACCTCCCTGCCCAACACCCATATGTTGCAATCCACGTGTAGAAGGTATGAGAAACAGACTGCTTAGAGCAGGAGGCAATTGGGGAGAAGGGATGTTGGCTTCAGAGTTATTTCCCTTTGAGTGGATAAGAGGGTTCCCCGGGAGAACACCTGGGCTTCTGAGGGTCCCCACCAACAGCGGCACTCAGCAATCTATCCTGAGGTGTGCGGCCATGTCCATGCCCCAAAATAATGATTTTTATATGATCTATTATTTACATATGTGGCAGGGATCCAGGTCATGTTCAGCCTGAGACTTCATTTTGAAAAGACAGGACTTTTTTTTTTTTTTTAAAGAGGGGGAGGATAAAAAAGCTGTTTTCTGGATGTCCTTACAATAATTTTCTTGAGGCAACATTTGAGGAATTAATACATAGACAAACAAAACTCTGAAAAATAACCAGAAGGGTTGAAAATGAGAGATTACTATTTGCTTAGAGAATTAAGAGAAACATTCCCTCTTGTTCACGGCAAAGAATTTCCCAAAATACACAGATAAATAAAAGAAAGCAAGAGAATTTTAATATTAAAATTGAGAAAATTAAGTAAATCAACAGTCCTATAATCATGATGTTATACGTATGGAACATAGAAGGAAAATAAATTCAAAATTTACTGAGACTTTTTCTAAACCTGAAATAAGTTGTATCAGCTATGACCTAAGTAAAAGTACAAAAGATGGTTTGTCATGATGCAAATGTGTGTGTTTTTAAACACATTTCAAGTAGGAGGAAACATTTCATGAGTGGTGGCTGTCTAAGGTGGGCCCAAGTTTCTCTAAAGCTTGAAAATTATTTATTTATAAGCAATCAAGGAAAATACTTGAAGATGCTTAGGACAGTGGTGTGGAACAGGTTGACTATATACAATTTCTTCCATCAATTTCTTACTGGAAATATTTCACAAATGGAGAAGAGTAAAGACTCATGCAGTAAACATCTGTATTTAGGATTTAAGAAGTGCTAAGATTTTCCTACATTTTTTTTTCTCACATTGTCTCTACAAATACATAGAGAACCATTTTAAAAACAATTTTCTGAGAGTATGGAGCTTCAACTCTAAATATTTTGGCTTGCATTTAGTAAGAACATAATATTCTCTTACACAATCAAAATGCTTTTTGTCTTTATAAAATGTTGGTAAGTTGACAGTAATTTACCAATAAAGTCTAATAGTCTATCTTCAACTTTCTCACATTACCTGCCTCCACAGTTGATTGTCCCCACTTCCATAAAGGATCCATATTTCATTCGGTTGGTACAAATTTTAAATCCAGAGGCAAACTCATGCTTTAAAAGTTTTTTGAATAACACTGATTTTTTCTTAAAGAGCCCAGATCAGTTTTCTCACAACTCTGTGACAAATACTTGATATGTTTGCTTATTTGTTCATTTTCTTCATTTCCCTTGTTCCTTTAGCCCTTATGTTTCCTGCAAACTGGAAGTTAGTTCTACAGGCTTGATTAGATTCAAGTGCACCTTGGGCAGGAAAAATTTATAAATGTTGTTGCATGGTATCTGGACTCCCGGTAAGAATTCGTGCATGGTAACCTGTTTGCTTTTCACAGAGCTCCATTCATCTTTGAGCAGTTTCTCGCTTCCTGCCACTACAAGATGGCCCAAGTTGACCTGTCCCAGACCTAGATTCTTTTTACACAGGAGGAATGAGCGTAAATATTTGTGAACAAGAGGGTGAATTTTGATAAGCTGAAGTCATCCTCAGCAAATATCCATTCATCATTCTTTCTTTTCCTTGGGGCAAAATATATTCTCCAGCCCCTGTTTTGGTGCTGGCCATGTGATTTGTTGTGGTCAGTGCAACATGAACAGATATGCAAGCGCAAGCTTTAAACATATTCGTATCCTGCATCTTGTCTGCTGTGATATGTTGATTTGTAATGAGCTTACTGCTTGGATAGGTTTCAGTTAAAGGAAAATGAGGCCTACCTAGAGCAGAGCTACATCCAATTCACAGCCTGCACTTGAACTGAGGTAATCAGCAACTTAGAACAGCCACAGCTAATGCACACAGCCAGTGCACAATGCATTTTAATTTTGTGGAAAACAAATGAGAAAATCTAAGTTAAATTTTGCAATCTTTTCTAAGGCATTATTGTCATAATACCCGACCGACGCCTGGGGCAGGGTACATGCATCAGTAATTCTGCTATGCATTGCCAAATTTCCAACCATATGGGAAAATACTATTTTTTACTCCCACCAGCAATGTAAGAATGTTTGTGTTTCCATTCATTTTGTTAAAAAAATGTATCCTCAAACTTTCGTATTTTAATCAAGTAACGAAAAACACTATGGAGTTTGATGTGCATTTTTGTTGTATATAATGGTGAGCATATTTTAGGTGTTTAAGGGTCTTGCACATACACCTCCTAGACTATCTGTTCATACATTGATTTTTAACAAGTCGTTTTTTACTTCTTGACTTTTAAAGTATTATTTTATACCTTAAGGATGTTAATGCTTTATCTCTTAGGTAAGTTGCACATACTTCTTTTTTTTCAGTTTGACTTTCCAGATGGTATTTTTTTGTGGAGCAATTTTTTAACGTAGTTTGATAAATTACACTTCTAGGTTAGATAGAAAGGCCTTACAAACTTCTGGTGCTTATATGGTTAACTTGCAACGCAACACAACATGCACGTGCGCGCACACATGCACTTAAAATCACAATATGTGAAAAAATAGCCTCTAGGAGTGAAAGTAAGCAGAGCCAACAGAGAACTGAATTATTCCTCAAAGATTTCAGATACCAAAATATTCAGATGACAAATACAAAGTATTTTAATTGTGTCTAAATAAAAGTATGTGAAATGAACAAGGCATAACAGGAAAGTGTACTTTCAAACAAAGAGTACATAAAGCAAGAAAAAAAAGCTAGGTTTTTATTTATAATCCAGTTAGTTAACATACAGTGTAATAATAGCTTCAGGTGTCCAGTGTAGTGATTGAACACTTGCATACAACACCTGCTGCTCAGCACAAGTGCAATCCTTAACCTCCACCATCCGTATGACCCATCCCACACCCACCTCCGTCTGGTAACCATGAGTTCTCTATAGTTACAATAATGTAGGGGCTTCAAGAAAAAACTGTTGACATTAAAATGTCAGGGGATAGATAAGACAACAGTATAGACCCACTGGAAAAAAAATGATTGGTATAGCAAATAGGTGACATGAAATTACTGAAAGTTAATCACAGAAGAAAATTGGATGGAAAATATGGCAGAATGTCAAAGATTCATAAGGAGCATAAAATAAAGTAATAATTGAGCCTTTAGCCAAGAAAAATGAGCAAGTTCAAGAGCAGTACAGTTGAGAATATTCTGGAATTAATAAAGACATGAATCCTCAGATTCAGAAAAAAAAAAAAAAAACATGTGATGATGTATAAAAAGTAACACATACCTAAATACTGGTTAAACCTGGGGCGCCTGCGTGGCTTGGTCGGTTGAGCGTCTGACTTCAGCTCAGGTCATGATCTCACGGTCCGTGAGTTCGAGCCCCGCATCAGGCTCTGTGCTGACAGCTCAGAGCCTGGAGCCTGTTTCAGATTCTGTGTCTCCCTCTCTCTGACCCTCCCCCGTTCATGCTCTGTCTCTTTCTGTCTCAAAAATAAAAAAACATTAAAAAAAATTAAAAAAAAAACTGGTTAAACCTAAAGTGGTTAAACTTCAGATCATGGAAACAACAATAGCCACAACAAACAAACAAACAAACAAAATCAGAGTGGCTAGGGAGAAAAGCTAGATTCAGTACACAGAATTGACAACTGCAGACAGCAGACTATTCAATGGACACCAATGAAGCCATGAGGAAAGCCAACACCAGAAGCCAACACACTGTATTGACAGAATATAAGTTTCAAGCCAGCACAGTTGTTTAAGAATAAGTGTGAAATAATATTCTCAACATATATAATAAAACTTAGTATTACATTTAGAACATTAATAATTAAAGTTCAAAAATAACTTCAAAAAAGTACTTCAAAAGGAAATGTGAAGTAAAAATATAAGGTGAAATGAAAAAATGGTTGGAAAACCTAAAAAGAGACTATATAAAATAATATCTACCTGAAATACAGGGAAATAATATACACATGAACACATTTCAAAACGTCAGTATTATATAAACAAGTGTTTTAAAAAACATGTAAAGGAATTAGAAACAAAGTTAGAAATTATAACAAAAAAACGCATGGGGGAAAATTTTATGGTGCCGCTACATCACTTACATTTCAAAGATTAAAATGGCCTTATGAAATTACTAAAACAGAATTAAATAGTATGAAAATGTGCATGTTCATTTAATATTTCTTAAGTTATAGATGTTTCTTAATTTTATGCATTTTAAAAGCCTAATTCAGGCATTGTGTTTTCTAAATGATATGTAAGGAAAATAGAAGTGTGTTTACGTATGTCTACACATGTAGATTTGGGATGTTTCCTTTATATGTTATGAAAAAATAATTTCCTTTGTTGTATACGTTTTCAGTGTGTAGAGATACCACTTTTTACTTTCCATGCACCTTCCTAGCAATTGGTTTTTTTTAATTTTTTTAAATGTTTTATTTATTTTTGAGACAGAGAGACAGAGCATGAACAGGTGAGGGGCAGAGAGAGAGGGAGACACAGAATCCGAAGCAGGCTCCAGGCTCTGAGCTGTCAGCACAGAGCCCGACACGGGGCTCGAACTCACGAACCGTGAGATCATGACCTGAGCCAAAGTCGGCCGCTTAACCGACTGAGCCACCCAGGCGCCCCTCCTAGCTATTGTTTAAATAATTTTTTGGGATCTAGAAAAACATTAAAGCTATGAAAAGATAGATGTCTAGAAACTGAAGAGCTCTTTGATATTTTGCGCCTGGTTCCTATATGGAAACTCTTTAACAGTGTTCAAGTAATCTCCATTACTTTAGGCACTCAAAATAGAATTTTGCTAATTAACGTGTTTCTTTTATACATTCAGGTATTATATTTTTAAAAGGTTAAACAAGTAGGATACAAAGCCAAGTTTCCTGTTGTTTGCTTTTCTCCCTAGAGTTTTGATTTTAGAAAGAGAAGGTTAATGTTTACAATTACACAGATTAATTTCTGTTAGAAGATTTAATAAAAACCCATTTTCGAAGAAAGTTCTAATAAAGTTAACAGTGGCTAACATACTTTTAGCCATAATATATTTCGAATGTTTTAAGAGTCTTATATCTATAAATTGATTTAATTCTCAAAATACTGTTAGTATTTCCATTTACAAGTGGAAAGGCATTTTGGTGATTTAAAGTAATTAGGAACACATGTGTTCGAGTTGATGTTCAATTTAACAACACAGCCTGTGCTCCTTATATTATTGCACTAAACAGGAATCAAAAAAATAGACATTTTCTGATCCTGTTACTCTGCAGGAAAAAAGTGTAAAAGAGAAAAAGAAGAGGACCAAGAGAAGGTGTATTTGAATATGAATATGGGTTGACCTGTTTTTAAAATTCTGCAACAGAATCCAGGGACTTACAATAGAACAGACCATAGAACAATGAACAGAAGGAAATCCTTGAAGTCTGAAGAATGGAAGAATCATTGAACAGTGCACAGAAGAAAATCCTTGAAGTCTGAAGAATTAAAAATTGAAAATGACAGTGTTTTGCTTAGCAAGAGCGCTAATGAGGAAGGGAGGATAGAGATGTAGTTTCGTGTTGCTTAGGAATGAAGAGCAGTGAAGGAAGTCTTACTTGAATACGCCCTGTTTTCTTAAGGTAAGTTTGAGTGAGTAGGATTGATTGGAAGAGAACAAACACTTGTTACATGAATGACAGCAATGCAGAATTAGCAAGAAATCAATAACTGTAGGCTATGGAAACTAATTTTCACTAAGAGCAGGAAAAAAGTTAGAGATTAATTGGTAGAAAAATACGTTGGAGTGATTGGAGCCGTTTGGTATCATTATACTAGCACATTTTTTCAGAGCTCTGAAGCCCAAAGGAGGCAAGATATAGGAGCAAAATAGATTTATCAGGGTCGAAACGCTGTCAAGAATGATGCTGAAGAGATACGATATAAGACTTTACTCATTTAAAAGTCTAAAGTCAAAGAAATCTTAGTAATAAACTATGTATGGCCAGAAAATGTAAAATGAGTTTTCTCCTATTTACTGCCAGGTAATATTTAATAATAGAAAATCTTCAAATTATCACACATCTGCACAAGATACTTTTAATATATAAATGTATATACACATATACCTATATACAAAGACAGATATATACATACGTATATATTCCCATACATATATGCGTGTATACATACATATCTACATATATGTATGAGAGTTACAGAGAATTTCTGGTGATTAGAAACCAAACCAATGAACCTAAGGAACAAACGGGATTGGACCACTTTCTGGCTGTTGTAAAATGTGAATTGCATGTGTTTGTTGTTTTTATCCTATCCTGTAAGTATATTTAGGGGGTTTAGGATTTGGCATGGCTCTCGAAAAAGTGTGATTGTGGCTTAACTGGAGTACAGACCTGAGTGGACCAGTTTATTTGGAGCATAGGAACTTGCTAGCAGCATCAAGCTGCCTCATCCAATCACATTCCTTCCACCCAGCCTCCCCCACTGAAGGTAGACATTCAAGTGTTATGTTGGAAAGGGTTGACCTTTGGCCATGGTTACTTAGAAAGTCAGTCTTATTTTGGAGTGGAAACAGCTGTGTAAAAGCTTGACTGAACTTTGCCTGAGACATAGTTTGCATCCATAATGTGGAGGGGAGGAAAATCGTGTGGTCTTTAAAAATCTCCCAATATACTTTTCACAGATTATGTCTCAATTATTCTTACCATAAATTTTCTATCAGCACTGTTGGAGTTGGAGTACAGGTTATTGGTATTGGAAAGAACAAAACCGTAAGATTAAAACCAGTAAATACTCTAACATAGTGAGAAGAAAGTTGATGTTTCTGATCATGTAGCCCAGGCTGAGTAGAGAAGCATGTGAATATCGCAAAAAGCTGATGAAGGGAGAAAATGGCGGTGGTGCCCAGAAAAACAAAGCAGTAATGATTGGAAAAGTATACATGTCATCGTCTCAGAAGAGTAGAAAACTTACAAGGTGGCGATTTGGGCTAAAGTTAAGTTTTCATTAGGAGATAATGGCATCAGAATATATTTGAGTTGAAATGCTCTTAAGGGGCTACCCAGCCATTTACCAATATTTTCAAAAATTACCCCTCAACCAATGACCAGCTAAACTTTTATTAATATGTCAATGGATGAAACCAACTGATAGAAAGGTTATCTCACAGATTTCAATCCTAACTGTTAAGGAGCTAATTGATCATTATACCAAGCTATATTTGTTTTCCTATAACTTACATTCACTAAATCCACTTTAATTATCTGGGCTAACCTAGAATACATTACTCTCTTTCTCGTATTGAAAAGATTTAAGTATTTGTCAGATCTTTGGTTTCCTTCTAGTGTTATTTTTTCAAGATAAATCTTTCCCATTTTGTCAACTATTTTTTAATTATGTCATTTCAAACAACCCAAAGTAACTCATTTTCTTTGTCTAAATCTTGTATATTTGTCGACAGCTAACAGGTATGACCTCTAAGCCTAAACAAACTTACTAAAAAGTACACTCTCGGGGCACCTGGATGGTTCAGTCAGTTAAGCACAGGGTTCTTGATTTTGGCTCAGAACATGACCTCAAGGTTCATGAGATCAAGCCCCACGTTGGGCTCTGTGCTGATGGTGCACAGTCTGCTTGGGATTCTCTCTCTCTCTCTTCCCCCTGTCTCTAAAATAATAAAAAATAAATAAATAAAATACAGTCTAATTAGTCCAAAGAGAAGTGATGATTATTTCTCTTCTTGTATACATTATAATCTGGAAAGTGTTCTAAACTCTATTTTTATCATCTCTATAATATTTTGACTCATATTTAATATACAGTGAACTAAACTCCCTGTATTTTGTTTTCATATATCATGGTGTTAAGTCGTGCCTTACCATCTCACACTTGACATTTATATCCGTGCTCCCATTAAATGTCATCTTATTTCAATCTGTAATGGATTTTTAATGTTTTTATTCTTCCTATATTTATGTCATATAAAAATTAGTTAAATGCACAATCAGTGTTATTCTAGAATGAATTAGATAAAACATTATTAAAATTATGGTCATGGTGAAGATAAAATCACAAGAATGTATTTGTTGTCATGAGAAAGAAGGTGAAATAGGGAAAAATAATGAGGAGACAGAATAATCTTTTTTTAATGTTTATTTATTATTTTTGAGACAGAGAGCATGAATGGGGGAGGGTCAGAGAGAGGGAGACACAGAATCTGAAACAGGCTCCAGGCTCTGAGCTGTCAGCACAGAGCCCGACGCGGGGCTCGAACTCCCGGACCGTGAGATCACGACCTGAGCCAAAGTCGGACGCTTAACCAACTGAGCCACCCAGGCGCCCCTAGGAGACAGAATAATCTTACTGAACCAGAATTCTGCTCTCTAACGGGGTATTCTGTAAGACACGCTTAACTTCTTTAGAGAGGGTACTGGAATTAAGATATTTGCACCAGCAAGATTCAACATGTTGGTACTTTAACAAGAGCAGATTTCTAAGAGGAAGGGAGGAGGGAAAAGAGGGAGGGGGTGGGGAAAGGAGCAGGGGAGAGGGTGGAGAGGAAGAGATAACCTATGAAAAATATGTTTTAAGCTTACTTCTTATTGATTTTTCTTTTCCAAGCTAAAGATTATTATTTTCCTAATGGAAAAATTTTATGTATTTAAATCCAGGCAGAGTTTGAACTAAGTGGTGTGATAAACCAAAAACTGCCATTAGGTACTATACCAGAATTGAAGCATAAATCAAAAGATTTCCTTTCCTAAATAATTGAATTCATAACCCATGGCTTTGAATTTCAAATTTTATTAATTCATTTTATGATGGCTTTCTAAATTGCCTTTTTCCAGCTAATATGCCAAATTTTATGCCAAATTTGATAGCCCCAATTTTCCCATTATAGAACAACTTTGATTAACTTTGAAGTCAATAGGATCGTTACAGGCAAAAAGGAGTGATTCTGCAGTGCTTGCAAATTTAGGTCCAAGTACAAAGATTATCTTAAAAAATATTTTGTAATTGTAGTGATTTTCATGTCACTGTGCTAATTATTAAGAATATAAAAAAAAAAAATCAAAGTTCCAGAGCTTACCCTTAGTGCGTTTGAAATCTCATAAGGTAGAAACGAAATATCATATTTATTTATTCATTTATTCAACAGTTTATGTTGATAAAATACATTCCCTATGCCAAACACTTCTAAGCATTAAAGACACATCAGTTAACAAGGCAAATATTCTTGCCTTCAAGAAGGTTATATTGCAAGCAGAGATAGACGATAAATAGTATGAGAATCAATCCATAATGAAATGATAGGCTAGAATGTAGTATGGCTATGATGGCTATGCTGGGTGTAGAATAAGAGCAGGAAAAGTAGTGCTTGAGATTTTAGAGGTGAGGAGGGATGCTGTTTTACATGGAAAGGTTACTGCAGGGCTTACTGAGAGTGATGTATCTAAGAAAAGATTTGAACGCAGTGATGGAGTTGTCATGGCTGGAGACCATTTCAGACAGAAGGATAGTAGGTAGAAAACCCCATGACAAGGGCATTCTTGGTGTGTTCAAGGTGTGTTCAAGGTGTGTCTCCAGTGGGGGAACCATTGGGACAAAAGTAATGTAGACAGTAGGGATAGAATGGGTGATAAGGAAAGAAAAGGCTGGATTGAGAGAGAGAGAGAAAATCATTGTGGTAGCTGGCAGCTTCTAACGTGGCTCGAGGGATTCTCCACTTTCTGGAGTTCATGCCTTGTGTAGGGCATGATTCCAGTGAGGGATGACAGATGGAACCAGTGAGTTGCTTCTAGCAAGTAGAATACTCTACACTTGATGAGGGATCATTTCAATGATTATGTTACAAAAGACTGACATTTGCCTTGCTGGTGCTTTCTCTCTTCCTGGAACATTTTCTTGCTCTCCTGCTTACTTGGTCTGATAAAAACCAGCTGCTGTGTTGTGAGATGCTCCATGGCGAGGAATTGAAAAAGGCCGTTGGTCAGCAGGTCACGAGGAGTCAAGGCCTCCAGCCAACACTGCACTAGGAATTAAATCCTGTGAACAATCTTGTGAGTGGTCTAGAAAACAGTTTCTTTCCTGTTGAAGCTTGAGATGGTTTAAGTCTTGTAGAGTTGCCATATAAAAAGATCAGTTAAATTTGAGGCTCAGATAAACAATGAAATACTTTGTAAGTATACATAAGTGGGACATACGTTAAAAATTATCAGTTGTTTATTTAAAATAAAAATTTATTTGTGCATAGTATATTTTATCTGCCCAGTCTAGGAACCCTATTTGTGAGTAATCCAAAGCCAGAGGACTCAGCTAACCTTTCTGATTCCCGATCCATAGAATGAAAAATGGGTGTTTATAGCTGTTTGGCTTCGAGACCATTTGTTACACAGCAATAGCTAACTGATTTAAGGCAGTTTTTGACGAATGTCAAAGAAGAGTGCTCACCCAGCTTCGAATGAAGGTCAGGGGACTAGTGAGGAAGAAAGTGAGATTTGTGTGAGATTTGTAAGAATGGTAAGACAGGCTAGAGTATGCTTAGAAGGATAAACATCTTGTTTCTTCTTTTAATCTCGCCTAGATTCCATAATTTATTCATCAATAATAAATAATTATAAATTGTCTCTTTGAACATATTCTTAAAGTAGCTTCATTGTGTCAACTTTTAAAGAAATGGAAAAAAAGGAGTATATGATATATTCTTGCATCTCTGTATTATAGCAAAACTAATATATAAAGCACTTTCTATGGGCCAGGAACTTGTGCATGCATTATGTATATGAATTTATTTACTTTTCATAATCACTAAAGTAAATGTGTAGATGAGGAAATGGAGAGAGATGGTAAAGTAATTTGCCTACGATTATACAGCTAGGAAGAGACACAAAAGTCTCAGCAGACACAAAAGTCTTTGATTTTAATGAACTTAAATTGTTTTCTTTCTGTTGGATGTCATCTGCCATAACCTCTAGGCTCAACACTTGCTATTTAGGCTACTAATATTTTTATCACAAGAATATACATCTCATCTCTTAGAAGCTTCATTATTTTTCCCAAGAAATCCATCCCTTGCAAATCAAATAGTCACAGGCAGCTTCATGTTAAAAATGAGCCTGACTTTCATTTGATTCATTTATCCCTTCTGGCAGATATTCAATCAATTTGGATTTAAGTCCCGGTTCTGTCACATAGGAACTTCAAATCCGTTAGCAATTTCCCTAATTGCTCTCAGCCTCAGTTTTCTCAACTATGAAATGGAAATAATAATTATTATGACAGGAGACAGAAGAGATTAAAAAATATATTGGACCTCAAATGTCTGTACGGTGTCTGATCTAAGAGATGCATGCTAACTGCTAATGTCATGCCATCTCCCATTTTTCACTTTCCTGAGTATCCAGTCATTTCTTTCTTAATCACCGGAAATCTGGCCAGAATTCACAAGTAACAGAGGAGACGCCAGTGATTTATTTCTGTCCCAAACCAGAAGCATTTCTTCAGTCCTAATTCTCCTTGTTGTCTTTAGAGTTTTTGACACTTTTACTGTCCCTTGCATTTTAAAATTTATTGCTTCCCGACTTCTGTGGCACTGTCTTTTACCGGTCTCTCACCCTTTTCTCTGACCCTTCCTTTTTTATTCTATTGTAGTAGCAGTATTGAGATGAATCAATTCATGTCCAAGTAGTATTAAGCGTGTCCTATGTGATCATCAGTCGTCTAGGCTTCTCACATTGGACAGCCATACATGTTTACTTAGTTTCTTCTAATTACATTATTTCTGAAATTCTTTCCTTAATTTATTTTTTTTATTATGGATTTTTAGAGTGAGTGAAAGAGAGAGAGCATCAGCAGGGGAGAGGGGCAGAGGGAAAGAGAGAGAGAGAGAATCTTAAGTAGGCTCCATGCTCAGTGCAGAGATCAGTCCCACAACCCTGGGATCATGACCTCAGCTGAAATCAAGAGTCAGACGCTCAACCTACTGAGCCACCCAGGTGCTCCTCTTTCTGAAATTCTTACTATAAGTAACCTAATTTTTTTGTGCCACATGTTAATTTGTCCCAATCCAGCCTTGCTTGCCTTGCTTTGCAATACTGGACCTAGACTCCGTGAACATTTCTTCTTGGCCAGCTGAGATGTTACGTTTGGTCAGTAAAGGGAACGGGAGGGAAACTGATGGAGAAAAGGATTCTCCTGGTTCTGGTGTGCTTTTTCCCTTCAAGCCCTGGCAACGTACACGGAGCCAGCCTTGGAGCCAGCGGCATGCACACCAAGGGAGTGCTTGTCCTCTAGCACGTTTCCTTGCCCATCCTGTCCCATGGTTTCCTACTCACCAGCCTCAACCTACCAGCAGTCTGTCAGGAAGCTTCCTGCTCACCAGGCTTTATCTAGTATCTGTGGGCCAGCTCTAGCAGGGGACCACCTAGATTCCATCTTCCCATTTGGTTTGTTTCTTAGTTTCCAGCCTTGACCCCACAGCTTTGGACGAACTCTGTAACTTTCTCCAGCATCAATGGGCTGTAGCCACACCCTGCCCAAGAAGGCTTGAATCTCAGCTTTGGGCAGGTAGTCCTTTTCCTTCTTTGCTGCTTCTTTGCCTGTGCTCTCTCCGGCTTAGGCTTTTCTCGAACACTCTGTTTTAATCAGCCTTTCTAGGCATTCCCCTATTCATAATTAATATTATGCTTTCTATGAATGATTTCCTTGTTCAGATTACTGGTGTTTTTGTGTCCTCGCTGTGTTCTGATGCAGGATAGATATGGAGAAAGTTTCAGGAGATAACCCCTAAAATAGGGTATTTTGGAATTAGCTTAATCATGTGTATGTGCTTGAGCATAGCACTGGGCTCCTTGCCGATGGGAAGTGAGATGCCAGCAAATGGTAAGTGTAAGTTCAACTTAGTATGTTAGGCCAGATAGTTCTCTGAGCTGGTTGTACAAATTTACACTGTGACTAGCAGTGCCTTTCAGCGCCTGTTTATGTTCTTGCAAACATTCGCCGCCATGTATCTTCCTGACTTGACTAATTCTGGCAAATGTGTAGGGTTATCTATGTTTGGTTTTAATTTTAATTTTTATTTATATTCAGACTAATAAGGTTGAACACCTTTTTGTATGTGTATTGGGATATTTAGAATATCTTTTAAAACATGTCTTGTTTGAATAACTTTTCCATTTTTCCCCATTGACTCAGCTACTTTTTTTACTTGTTGATTTATGGGAGTTCTTTTTTTTTTTTTTCAACGTTTATTTATTTTTGGGACAGAGAGAGACAGAGCATGAACGGGGGAGGGGCAGAGAGAGAGGGAGACACAGAATCGGAAACAGGCTCCAGGCTCCGAGCCATCAGCCCAGAGCCTGACGCGGGGCTCGAACTCACGGACCGCGAGATCGTGACCTGGCTGAAGTCGGACGCTTAACCGACTGCGCCACCCAGGCGCCCCTATGGGAGTTCTTTATATACCATAAAATGCAGATTTTATTAGCTCTGTGTGTTGCAGGTATTTTTTTTCTCCCAGTCTGTGGAGATACTATTTAGAATAATAAGAGAATTCAAATGCCAAGGAACAAATCCTAAATTTATAGGACACGACTGTAAAATTATAAATTGGAGAAAATAATATAATTTATATGAGATATGCTATGTTCTTGAACTGGAAACCTGTAAGACGTAATGTTACCAGTTGTCCCCAATGTTATCTGTAAATTCAGTAAAATACCAACAAAAATCTAAGCCAGTCTTTTTTGGAAATTGAAAAATGAATTGCAAAACATAGGAAAACATGATAATCTTGAAATGTTTACCAGATACCAAGACCTACTCTAAAACATCACTTATTACACAGTGTGATTTGGACAATAATATATACAAATAGAACAATGAGAAATGACAGAGTTAGGACCAGAACCAACATTCTTTTCCTTGGAGCACCTCGTATGGTCCTAAAGATACCTGACTTGTAATTCTTTGACCTTTATGTATATACAAATATTCGCTCTACCGACCTCTTCCAAATCCTTTTGTGTATTGGCATCTTGTATTACTGCTTCTTCCATTATGTAATTTTCCCTAAATAGGATTCATGAAGGAAATTTTGAGTAGTCATTTGCATGTAACTGACCCACCACAAGGGATTCCCCCTTTGGAATCTACTGTACAAGATTTTATTCTTAGAGGAATTTTTCATGTATTTTATTTCTTAAATTGTTTCAAGATAACATTCAACATGTTAATGTCCAAAACACAGTACATTCTTTCTTTTTCCTTGTAAGTAAATCGATTCCTTTTTTAGTAGTGATCGTGATACTTTAGCAGAGGTTAATTTAACATCTCTCTGTTAGTTTAGTGGCATAGCTGTGAAGGTTGAGGGGGAAGGGGGATGATCTCATTTGATTAGCAGTGTTCCTAATAAAAAAGCATACTATTTTGACAGATTTGTGTGTTTGCAATGAAAGATACTTAATTTCTGAGGGCTAGTTTAATAGAGAAGATTATTGGTCCTTCATAGAAAACAGTAAATGTCAGTGTTAACACAACATGCTTACCTTTTGAAGATGCTGTTGACCTTTAGAGCTTACTTGAAAAGATCATGCTAGGTTGGGATGACATTCCCAATAATAAAAATTGAAAACTCTGTTAAAATCATCACTCACATTCATGTCAATTTTGATCACATTTTCTTCCTAGCTGATTAAGGTAATTAATCTTAAAATAGTTTCACATTTTTCTACAATTCAAGGCAATGCACTGCTCAAATCTTACATGCATGATTTTTTTGGGTATGCTAGATGCTAGATGTTTTTTTTTTTCCTGTCTTTCACCTCTTCCTTGTTCATATTAATCTGAAATAGTTGGATTTTTCAAGACATAGAATGAATAGAAGAATAATAGAATAAGACTTCAGTGGGTGAATGTAGGAACTGAAATGAAGGATGAGATATTCTGAATTACTTAAAAGTGAAAGGATTTTTTTACTAATGTTATTGAAATATGTATTTAAAGGATGGCTTTTTTGTTTACAAATAAAGGGTTACTAAAATTTATGGAAATATTTTCTATTTATATTAAGCCAGCTGTAAGAAGGGAGGGGCTAGCTGATAGCCCCCAGCTGTTAACTGCTTTAGATTTTGCTTCAGTTCTTACAGGCTGAGATCTTAACTTTGCTTATAGCACTGCCAATGACTGAGCAACATGGCACAGTGGAGGACTTGATTTTCCAGGATGGACTGCACTCAGTATTTGAGCAAGGCAGTTGTAAAACGTTCTAGCCATTTGCATCCAACGTGGAACTTCTTCATTAGGTAATATTTACTCTGGAGCTCAGACACATAAGTTAAAACCAAATAGTGCTGACTTTTATCTATGAAAATAAGTAGGGTGAAAACCTCATAAAGAGATGACTATGGGTCTTGTTAAGTATCTTTGAAGTGCTTTGTGTAAGAAAAATAGAAAAGAAGGAAATTTTTCAAAGCAAAAACACGTACACGCTGACTACACAATTCAATATCAAACATTGATCGATATGATGAAGAGATATTGAGTGACCATTATTAAAAATTACCTTTAATGTTGTTTGTGTTGTTTTTTTTTTTTGAGAAAATACTCTTTTGGAGAAAAATAGTTATCTTACTATCAGAACAGAAATAGACAATTTCATTATTATGTTTCAGGAATGACTGATAAATATTACGATAAATATTAGCAGGGAAAAATACTTGTCAAACGCCCCAATTATTTTTCTTTATTGTAATAATAAAAAAGCTTTAAAAATTTTACTTAGAGGTTTGCCATACTTTTGTTCAGTAACAACTATTACTATGGAACTTCATTTGAACTACGCAAGCATATTTGAATTTAATGATTCTTGTTTTAATCGCAAGGCACTGAATTCAGAAATTACATAGATAAGTCAATATCTACTTCTACGTTATAATTGAATCACACAAAAGATGTTGATATACTTGCTAATTGCCCTCTTTAACATGGATGTTATCCATAATTTGGTTTTCAGAGATGGGATTCCAGAAATCTTCTAATACACATAGTATGTGGGATGCACATATATCTTTATGCAAACGTTGCTGACCTAAAGCTCTCCATTTGTTTTGTTTTGAGGGAGTTGAAGAGAGTCCCCTGTTGGATGCTGGGGTTATACTCTGCACACATTACCACTGTTTTCCTTCTACTGTCCTGTGTTCCAAATTTCCTAACATAGTATAGAGGAGGCCCACCAGGGACTGCTAGAAACTTGATGCTTTTAATAGGGTTTCAGAAAGTAAGTTTGAAAAGATGGCTGCTCACAGTTAAAAATACTCCCCTTCTCTGCATGTGGCCCAAGATTTATAGCTCTGTCTCCATTCTTCAACCTCTTTAAAACTTATCCTAGTTCTCTACCTCCTTCAGGAGGCTTCCTCCTGTAACACAAGGCCCCATTGAGATTCCTTGTAGCTATTCTTTGGATTACTTGATTTTTTTTTGATATTTGATTATATTCCATTTAGCACTTTCTTGCTGTAATTTTGCATTATTCCCTAATTTTTAAATGCCTAATGTGCCATTTTTTCCCCAAATCTTGTAACCTCATGCAGGGATGAACAATGTCAGGTATTTGTTTTGTCTCCATTTTTTCTCCCACAATATTGTAACTTCTAGCAGGGATGAGCCATGTCAACTACTTAAACATCTGGGAGCATGTTTAAAGTTTCATAACACTTTTATTAAATTGAGCTGGCAGTAAATCTGCTGTGGGTAATACTGTTCTTAGTGCTATCTTCAGTTATATGGCTGAATGAATGGAGTGAGTCATTCATGGATACTGAATTTTGTATGTATGTTTTCCATGAATAAAATTCACTATGAGAATCACTCTAGTGAGGGATCTGAAGATTAAATAAGAGAATCAAATAAAACACATCTGTTTTCTCATAGTATTGGGATTTAGTTATGGCTCCATGTGAGAAGACATTACAGATATATAGTTTTCACTTAAATATAATATGGTTTCTTTGTCTTTGATCCTTCTTTTACTGCTTTAAATTCCATTGGTGATGTAAACTCCCCACTCCCATTGTTGTATCTCAGATCGGAGAATCCAGGTATATTTGCATAACCTTAAGTGAAGTGAAGATGGGACTAGTTTGTACAGTTGCATCGTATCTTTGTACAATCTACTTACTGGGTGTTAAAGAGTTTCACGACCCTCAAGAGTTAATAAAGAGACACAGGGGCATTAAAAACCAGTGGCAATTTTACAAAATCAATCATGCTTATAATATATAATTAAAAATTTAAAAAGTATATAATTATATATATGAATTACATATATATTTATGTATAATTGAGTCAGCATTGTTTAGAATTACCTTCAATATTGCGTTTTATTTATTTTCATTTGTGTGTAGTGGTATAATACACACATAAATTAATGATAAAATCAATTTTCACTTTATACTTGCTTGAACTCTTGTGTGTGTTCACTGAGTAAATATCAGTAAGTCCTGACTGTGTTCCAGGCATTGTAAATAAAAGAGAAAAAAAAAACATTTCTGACCTACAGGATTTAGATTGTTGAGTCCTTGAGAATCCAAATGATTACGTTCTTGCATATATGATAATTACTTGTTTTATTTAAAAAAATTTTAATGTTTATTTATACTTGAGAGAAAGAGAGACAGAGCGAGAGCAGGGGAGGGGCAGAGAAAGAGAGAGGTAGACACAGAATCCGAAGCAGGCTCTAGGCTCTGAGCTGTAAGCACAGAGCCCCACAAGGGTTTGAACTCACCAACTGCAAGATTATGACTTGAGCCAAAATTGAACCCTTAAATGAGGGAGCCACCCAGGTGCCCTGAACGTTTTCTTGAAATATATACCTATGTACTTCTTCACTTACTTATTTAGAGAGTGTGCAAGTTGGGGATGGGCAAAGAGAGGGAGAGAGAGAATCCCAAGCAGGTTCCACGCTCTCACCACAGAACCAGACATCACAGGGCTCGATCTCATGAACCTGTGAGATCATGAGCCCTGAGTCAAAAATGAGGAGTCGAGACACTCAACCGGCTGAGACACCCAGGTGCCCCAGAAACAGTTCTTACTGTTATAATTGCAGGTGAAATTGACCTGCCCGAGTAATATTATTTCTATACTACAAAACATTGTTAGTCTTACATGTGAATTATTTATCATCACTCTGACATGGTATTTAATAGCTTAAAATCCTCATGCAAATCTTTGTGGGTGGTATTTGTGGGTAACACCAGTAGGAACATTAATACATAGTCAAAAACACTATAGAAATTTATAAGCGCATTTATACCATATTAAAAGTACAGATGTTCATAAAAAAGAGGCTAGGGGCACCTGGGTGGCTGAGTGGTTAAGCAACTGACTTCGGCTCAGCTCACGATCTTGAGGTTCATGAGTTCGAGCCCTCCACCAGGCTGTGTGCTGACAGCTCAGAGCCTGGAGCCTGCTTTGGATTCTGTGTCTCCCTCTCTCTCTCTGCCCCTTCCCTGATCGCGCTCTGTCTCTGTCTTTCTCAGAAATAAACCTTAAAAAAAAAAAAAAGAGGATAGATTCTGTACTCACAGACACATGTGCACGCACACACCTCAGCGTCTGTGCTTGTGTGTGTCCCACAAGCTGGTTGTGTAAGCACAGAAATTAGAGACTTCGTAACTGTCCTTTTTCTTAGGGTACCCTCCACTCATCACCACACAAGAATACTGGCTAAGGCAGAGCATGTCAAAGAGAACTGCAATTCCATTCCTGAAGGCAGATGTATGACAGATGAAATGGAAAAAGATGGATTTAATACAAATAATTCAAGAAAGTTGTCAGCTGCTCTTACTTTTTTCTGAGCAGCCTCAGGGGGAAGAAAAGAGAAATTACCAACTAAGATTAGGTGATGGGAATCAACACAAAGGAAACAAAAAGGATTTTGCTAATATGATAGCACTTCCATCTAAACAAGTGCATTAAAGAGAAAGAGTGCTCAATTAGAGAGGGGCAGTGTATTTTGGGGGGAGGAGATAATTTTTGCATTTAGATTTTTAATTAGCTCAACTGTTCCATTCCTTAAAAAACAAAAATAATGGAATAATTGAGCTACCAAAAGAATTCTTTTAAGGCTTTTGAAGCAAGGTGATAATCCATTACGGAAAGAAATTTAACATTCTCTAGCTTTGTTGAAACAATGGCTAAAAGATAAATTGGTGCATTAAATTCATCAGTCAATATTCTAGTTTATTTTAAATTATCTTAAGATCAATTCATATGCTGTTTCTTTTTAACATCCATAACTCTTGGTGTACATCCTCACTTGGACATATCAAAACTTACTAGTAACTTGAAAGCTGTAAAAACAAAAACTGGCTTAGGTTTTGAGCACCCACCTGAGAAGAATACTCAGTGTAAGATTTTTAGATGATAACATAGCCACAAGTATCTGTTTTGAGCTCCAGTGCATCATGCAATGGTGAGAGTTTAGGAATTATATTAGAATTTCTGTGTTACATTTACTGGTAGTATGATGCTGCACAATGCTATTTCAATATTTAAAATATGAAAATAGCCATACCTACTTTGGAGTATTTTCTCTTTTTTTGTTTTTTTTTTTTTAATGTTTCTTTATTTTTGAGAGAGAGAGCGCGCGTGAGCAGGGGAGGGGTAGAGAGAGAGAGGGGGACACAGAATCTGAAGCGGGCTTTGGGCTCTGAGCTGTCAGCACAGAGCTTGACACAGGGCTGGAACCCAGGAGATCATGAGATCGTGACCTGAGCTGAAGCCCAACACTCAGCCAAGTGAGCCACCCAGGCACTCCCAGCTATTTTTTGAATGGACTTTTAAAGTATAACATTTCTATAAAAGTGCATCTATCATTAACATAGAGCATTTAAGAAATTGACTCCTCTGAAAACCAGTACCCAGTTGAAGAAATCGTGCGTTCACTCGGAACCCAAAAGCCCTTTTGATGCTCCCTGCCAGTCTCTACCTCCTCTCTCGTTTAGCTGCTATTATTTCTTGCCACGTTTTAAAGCTGAGGTGACATTTATATCATGTAATTAACCATGGTAAAACATACAATTCATTGGTAGGTAGTACATTCACAGTGTTGTGAAGTCACCTTTATCAAATACCCAAACATTTTTGTCACCACCCCAAAAGAAAACCCCACACCCGTTAAGCAGTTACTTCTTACTCTCTTCTCCCTCCAGCCTCTACTAACTCTGCTTTCAGTTGCTATGGATTTACCTCTTCTGGATATTTCATTTAAATGGAATTATATACTGCCTGATCTTTTGTATCTTTCTTCTTTTAGTTAGGTCCATCCTGTTGTAGCATATATCAGTACTTCATTCCTCTTCATACCTGGATAATATTCCAGTGTGTGTGTGTGTGTGTGTGTGTGTGTGTGTCTTACGACTCAAAAAAAAATCAGCTATAAATCGACAAAGAACTTGGATAGGCATCTCTCCAAAGAGGATATACAAAGCTTTAATAAGTACGTGAAGACTTGCTCAACGTTATTAGTCATTAAGTAAATGAAAATCAAAATCACAAGATAGCACTTTTTGATGATTCGTAAAAAGTAGAAAAGGGTGAGTAGTAAAAAATAGGCAAAAAAAAAAAAAGGAAAATAACAAATGTTGGTAACGACATGGGGAAACTCGAACCCTCATACATTGTTGGTAAGAATGTAAAGTGACGCAACTACTATATAAAACAGTTTGGTGGCATTTCGTCCTTGACTATTAAGTGTGCTGTTAACTATAGGTTTATTGTAGATGTTCTTTACTAACTTGAAGGAATTCCTGGCTATTCTCGTTTTCTGGGATTTTTTTTTTCATGAATAAGTGTTGAATATTGTCAAGTACTTTTTCTGCATCAATTAACATGATCTTTTTCTATCTTCTTTACCCCGATAATATGGCAGGTGTATTACAATGATTGCTTTTCAAATGTTGAACCATCCTTGCATCTGGAATAAACCTTACTTGATATTGTGTGTGATTATTTTTATAGGTTGCTGAAATCTATTGGATAATATTTTGTTAGAGACTTTTGCACCTATATTCAGGAAAGATATTGGTCCATAGTTTATTCTATTTTATTCTTTGGCTCATTTGGGTTTTAAGGTAATAATCACTCATAAAATGAATTAGGAAATGTTCTCAGTTCTATTGTTTGCAAAAGACTGAGTAGAATTGGTGTTAACATATTCGTAAAATTCTTCAGGTATATTATCTGGACTTAGAATTTTTTTAGGAGTTTCAAAATAATGAATCCCAATTACTTTAGTAGTTATAGAGCTTTTAAAAATACCTATTTCATAATGGGTGACTTGGTATCATTTTTTTAAGGAATTCATTTCATGTAAGTTGTCAAATCTACATATGTAGGATTGTTTGTATTCCCTTATGCTTTTAATATTAAAGGGTCTGTAGTGATATCCCATTTCATTCTTGATATTTTTGATGTCTGTCTTCTCTATTTCTTTGTCAGTCTGGCTAGAGGTTTGTTAATTTCATTGATATTTACAAAGAATCAGCTCTGTTTCATTGATTTTTTTCTCAATTCTTTCATGTTTTCAATTTCATTGATTTGAGATCTTATTCCATTCCTTCTGCTTGTTTTAAGATTTATTTTTCTCTTCTCGTACTGGTTCTTTAGATGGAAGTTTAGATTATTATTTAGAGACTTTCCTTTTTTGATGTAAGCAGTTAGTGCTATAAATTTCCCTTGAAGCACTGCTTTGTGTCCTAATTTTTGTCCTATTTGTGTCCTTTTTTGATAGGTTGTGTTTTCATTTTCAGTCAGTTTTATGCAATTTACAATTTTCCTCTGAGACTTGCTGTTTGATCAGGGGATTGTTTTTCTAATCATATTGTCCAATGGTGAAGTGTTTGGGATTTTTCTGTTACTGTTCTCTAATTTATTTCTAGACTGATTCATTTGTAGTTGCATATACCCCAACTGATTTCAATTATTTCATATATATTGAGGTTTGTTTTATGGTCCAGGGTATGATAGTTTTTGGCATTTATTGAATAGGAATTTGAAAAGAATGTATATTCTGATGTTGTTGGGTGGAGTTTTCTGTAATGTGTATGATATCCTGTTGGGTGCATACACATTTAGGATCTCTATATCTTCTTGGTAAATAGGTTCTTTATCATTATGTGATGTCCCTCTCTGTCTCTGGTAATTTACTTTGTTCTGAAGTTTAATTCATGTGTCATTAATATAGCCACTCAGCCTTTCTTTTGGTTAATATGTTCATGATCTATCCTTTGCCATAGTTAGCCTTCTTGTATAATTTTATTTGAAGCGAGTTTCTTATACAGACAACATTTAGTTGGGTCATGTAATTAACCATGCTGCAGTTCTATGTCCTTTCCCTTCTGTATTTAGACCATCTATATTTAATATTTAATGTAATAACTGATAATTTTAGGACTTACGTCTACCATTTTATTTAAAAAAGTTTTAAAGTTCTTTTTTTTTTTAACGTTTATTTATTTTTGAGACAGAGACAGAGCATGAACAGGGGAGGGGCAGAGAGAGAGGGAGACACAGAATCTGAAACAGGCTCCAGGCTCTGAGCCGTCAGCATAGAGTCCGACTCGGGGCTCGAACTCACAGACCGTGAGATCATGACCTGAACCGAAGTCGGACGCTTAACCGACCAAGCCACCCAGGTGCCCCTATTCTTATTTATTTTTGAGAGACAGAACGCACACAGGGGAGGGGCAGAGAGAGAGAGAGAGAGAGAGAGAGAGAGAGACAGAATCTGAAGTAGGCTCCAGGCTCTGAGTACAGAGCCCGACATGGGGCTTGAACTCGTGAACTGCGAGATCATGACCTGAGCCAAAGTCAGACACTTAACCAACTGAACCATCTGGCATGCCTATTTTTTTTTTTTTTTTTTGCTTTCTATTCCTTATGTATTTTGGTTTCTGTTTTATTGTTTGTGCCTTTCTGTGGGCTCCTTGAACAAATTTACAGTTCCTTTATTTATTATTGTTGTTTTTGAGTGTATCTCTTTGTGTAGTATTTTTAGTAGGTGCTTGAGGTGTTCCACGCACACATACGCATGCCTATTTAATTTATATATTGTATATGGTATATTTTTCAAATATAATTTAGGAACATTAAGACTTAGGAAGTCTGTTGCATTTGTCCATGTTTAGTTGTTCTGAATGTTCCATTACATATGTGTACGTATGTGTATATACATATAGAAAATATATTGGGGCGCCGGCGTGGCTCAGACGGTTGAGCGTCCGACTTCAGCTCAGGTTATGATCTCGTGGGTGACAAGTTTGAGCCCCGTGACAGGTTCTGTGCTGCCAGGCCAGAGCCTGGAACCTGCTTCCCATTCTGTGTCTCCTCTCTCTGCCCCTCCCCTGCTCATGCTCTCTCTCTGTCTTAAAAATAAACATTAAAAAAATAAAATATATTTACATCAAGTATAATTTGGGAATATCAAGAATACTTAGAAAAAGTATTGCATTTATCTATATGTTTATTTACCATATTCTTCATATTCTTCTTTTTGATGTTCTGAAGGTTGTTCTTTAATGATTTCCTTTTTGTTGAGAGAACTTTCTTTAGCCAATCTCTATCTCTATCTCTCTCTCTATATCACAAATTCTAGTTTTCCTTCATCTGATTATGTCTTGATTTTCCCTTCATTACTAAAGGATATTTTCACTGAATATAAGGTTCTGAAATTGTAGTTCTTTTGTTCATAATTGGGAAATAGTGTGCCTCTCCTTTCTGTCCTTCACTTATTCTCGTAAGAAGTCTATTTTCATTAGAGTTGATTTTCTACTGTAGGTAAGGTGTTGTTTTTTCTCTGGCTGCTTTCAACGTTTGTTTTCTGTCTTTAATTTTTCACAAGTTTAATTACAATGAATCTGCCATGGTTTATCCTTATTGGAGTTTGCTCAGATTCTTAGATCTATAGGTTATGTTTTTTGCCAAATTTAAGTAGTTTAAAAGTTTTTAGCTTCATCTTCTTTTGGGATTCTAGATCTTTTGTTATAGTCCCCCATGTCCCTCAGTCTCTGTTTTTTGTTTTTGTTTTAGTGTATGTTCTCTCTGTTGTTTAGGTTCAGGTGTTTTCTATTCTGTCTTCCGGTCTAATATTTCTTCTGTCCAGTTTGTTGTGTGAAATACATCCATCGGGTTTTAAAATTTTTGTTACCTTATTTTCTGTCCTTAAGTTTCCATTTGGTTCTTCTTTATAGGTTCTTTTTTTTTACTAAGGCTTTCTATTTCTTTTATGATACATTCTAATTTTTAAATCACTTCTTTTAAGAAGGAAGAAGATGTCTGTTACTTTCACATGGGAATGGAAGTCCAGGTTTCCTATTCAGCTTCCACTGATACCCTGGGGTGGAGGGAAGAGGACTATCATTACTTGCCGACCCAGGAGTAAGAGTTCAGACCCCCCGCTAGGCTTCTCTTCATACCACATCTATGAAGGGAAGAGGTCCTTTGTTACTGTTTTGGGCACTGCTTCCACTGATGTCGTGTGAATGGGGCTCATTACTCCAGAAATGTGGGGAAAGTCCTGCCTCTTTACTCAGCCTCCTTGATATTACCCCAGTGGGGGAGAGAAGGGTTACTTTATTACTGTTGCGTGGGGGTAGAATCCAGACTTTCCATACTACTCAAGTAACACCATGGGGAATTGCTTTTATCTATTTTTCCTTGATTTTTCTATGTTGCCAGCTTTCCTAGAAACCAGCCTGGTTTATTTATACATGTTGTAATGAGAGCCCAGTCAAATCATCACATACCATTTATCAGGGTTCAAGATTCCTAGCCTTTCTGCCTTCTTCTTTCCACCTTTCAAATTCTTCTTGGGTTTCCTTTATATTTAAAGATCTATGTAAACCCAGGGAAGTAATATATGTGTCTCCAAGGGCTTTAGTGGTAGTTGTCAGGAGAAATAGAAACACATCTACTCTAAGAGTCGAAATTCTCATAAAATAGATCTTAACTACCCTTACTGAAGAACCCTCCATGGTGGGGAAGAAAGAAAGAAAACATGTAAAGTTTTTAACTCTGACTTTTATTTAGGGTAACTTAAAAAAATTGGTGGCCCAACTAATAAAATAAGGATGCATATAAATAAGTGTTTGCATTTAATTTTATATGTTATATATATTTTGCAGAAACACTTCATTCCACTGACTATTCAGAAGAAAAAAATAGGAGAAGACAGAGACACAAATTCTGGTCATTTGCTATATCTATCAGCTTTCAATTTTGCTCTCCTGTCCAGAAGTGTTTGATGCAAAAACCCATCTCTCCAGGCCTTTTTGAGAATTTCACTGTCGTCTTTACTTAAGTTTTTGCGCTTGGAAGCTCTGAAATTTCTTTACATAGTTGATTTCACACTGCTTAACATTTCTTTTGTCTTCTTCTGGAATATCATCCTTTTTCTTTTTTTTTTTTTAAATTTTTTTTTCAACGTTTATTTATTTTTGGGACAGAGAGAGACAGAGCATAAACGGGGGAGGGGCAGAGAGAGAGGGAAACACAGAATCGGAAACAGGCTCCAGGCTCTGAGCCATCAGCCCAGAGCCCGACGCGGGGCTCGAACTCACGGACCTCGAGATCGTGACCTGGCTGAAGTTGGACGCTTAACCGACTGCGCCACCCAGGCGCCCCAATATCATCCTTTTTCTTAATTTCTCTTTCAGCCCAGGATCTAATCTTCATCATTTCTTTTTCTCCTGCTGTTTTACTTTTTTTTTTTTTCTATATTGCCTGCTTCATTGCATCTGAGCAGCTATTTGAGGCCAACAAAGCCATTTTCTCCTCTTGAAAGTCTAGTTCCCCTTGTTCTCTTGGTCTAGTTGCTCCAAACACCCCACAACAAGTCCATCTGCTTTGATACCAAGGTATTTTCCATAGCCAGATTTCAGCACAATTCTGGAATCAGGCAATTAAACAGGTGTCAAGTGCTCTGGGGTACTAGGGCCCTCCTCATCTTCTTTATGTGGAGCTCCCAGTGTAAGAAGTCCATTGTCAAGTGCGTGTATGTAGGTTCCTTTATCCATTTCAATTGCTATGGTTCCTGATATTTCACCAAAGGTTGTTACTGTCCACCAGATTATAAGATGAAGTTGTTTCTTCATCCTCTCTCTTTTCTTCTTCTGTTTACTCTTTTTCTTCTTACTCTTAGCCTCAGTCCTTGAACATGAGTGTGGTGGACTTCACATAGGGGTATTCAGCCTTGGTTCTAGTGATACTCTATGAAAAGGTGGGGGATGACTAAGGGCAAAATACCTCCCCTGGAGTAGAAACTGATGAAGGAGTTCCCAAAATGAAGAAAGAGCACAGACTCCCTGAAAGTGCATGCAACAGCAGGAATGGCGTGTCCCTCCTGGGTCCCTGGTGTTTTTCGCCCTGCATTTAATTATATTTTTAAATTCTCTTTAATTTTCAAACTTTCTTTCCAAATTTACTTTTCTTTAATAAGACCCTGTCTCGAAGACAATATTTTGTTAGTAATATTTAAGTTATTAAATATTGGAGGTTGCTAAACTAGAATTGCCATTACTGTTATGGACCATGTGTATAATATTTCTAACTTAGATAACCCAAATAAAGACCAATATAACCCATATCCAGTGCCATCCTTTATCTGTTAGGAATAACCAAGGAAAGAAGGAAGCCCTGATAAATCATGACATGACTCATGATTAGAGGAGACCCCTCCCAGAACATACCTTAAAATTTATTTAGTGTGATGGACGTATTTTTATTTGCCAGATAAATGAGAAATTGACAGTTGGTGAAGTGTGTGTGTGTTTATGTGTGTGGTTTAGTGTTATAAAAGTTGTACTTAGAAATGGGAAACTCCCATGTAATGCTAGAAAATAATGTATTTAGAAATTTAGGATCTTGGGATTTATTTAACTTAAGATGAATAGTATCTAGTGCCTGTAACTTAACATCATTTCTATTTTACACATTCTGCTGGAAGACCACAATTTAAGTAGCCTACAGTTTTTCACTAGAAGCAAGTTGTAATTCCCCACCTGAACATATGTGCAAGCTTCTCTTAGGAGTAACCTAGGAATAAGATAGTTGACTAATGGAAATTGGAGCCTTCAACATTAGTAGGTAATCCCAAATTAGATTCCAAAGTACAGCAATTTAGTGTCCAAAGCCTCATACAAATTTCCCTTTTATTGCTATACAGACTGTTTTACATTGGTCAATATGATAGGCATGAAATAGTATATGGCTTTCTAGGAAAATTGCAATTCTCTACTTACTGTTGAGATTGAGTATTTTTCATATATGTATAAACCATTTCAGTTTTTATATAATTTCTCTTTTTACACGATTTTCTAATTTTTTCTGTTGGATTGACTTCTCATGAGTTGTCATTTTTAAAATTTATTGTATTATAATTAAATGATCATTTTAAGTAATATATGTTAAAAATTATCTTCTTACAGTGTATAATTTGTCCTTCTACTTTGAATCTGCAAGTTTTTTTCTGAGATTTTCAGTGGATCCAAATTTAATATTTTTATTACTTTTTGTGTTTCCTATTTTTTCTTTTTAAAATGTCCTTTTTTTGATCTCAGGTCATAAGACATTTTCCTATATTTAAAAAAAATTGGAGCTTTGTTTTTCCCTTAGGTTTCGAATTCATTTACAGTTTATTTTTATATGTGAGATGAATCTGAGGCCTTAGAAGTGCTAGTAGTTTTCCATTTTTGCAGGACAAGTTACCACAAATGTAGCAGCTTAAGACAACCACTTATTGCACACTTCTGTAGGTGAGAGATGGGCGTTCCTGGGGGTTCTACCTAGTGTCTCACAAGTTTGAGATCCAAGTGTCACTGGAATAGCCTTTTATTGGAGTCTTGGGGAAAGAATCTGCCTTCAGGCTCCTTCACCTTATTTGGCAGAATTCAGTTCAGGCTGTTGTAGGACTAGGTTTTGATGTTCTTGTTGGATGTCAACTGGGATCATTCTTAGCTTCTAGAATCCTCTCATGTCCTTTCTAAAAACCTTCTCCATCTTTAAACCAGCAATGAAATCTCCCTCCCTCTCTGCCTCTCTCTCTCTCTCTTTCTCATAATATCCTTTTTGCATTTGGATCTCTCTGATTTCCTCTTTTATTATCATCCTGAGAAAACACTGATTTATTTATTTTTTTAATTTACTTTTTAAAATTTACACCCAAGTTACTTAGCATATAGTGCAACAAAACACTGTTTTTATTTTTATTTTTTTTAATCTTTGTTTATTTTTGTTTTTGAGAGGGGGTGGGGTAGAGACAGAATCCGAAGCAGGCTCCAGGCTCTGAGCTGTCAGCACGGAGCCCGATGCAGGGCTCAAACCCACAAACTGTGAGATCATGACCTGAGCTGAAGTCAGATACTCAATCGACTGAACCACCCAGGCACCCTGGAAACACTGTTTTTAAAGGACTCACCTCATTAGGCTACTGATAATATTATCTACTGATAATATGGTCAATTGATTAGTAACTGTAATTACATCTGCAAAATATCTTTTATCATGTAGTGTATCCTAGTTATGGATGTAATAACAGAGGGTGGGGATCATTGGGTCATCTTAGAATTCTGCTTGCCACAGAAGTGTACTGTGGGATGTGTTTGCTACGCAATTATTTTATATTTTCTTCATGGCTTTGTTTGAATCTTCCCCTTAAAGAGCTGAGAGAGAGAAAGAGGCTCTGACCGAGTGCTTCCGAAAATCATTTAATATATATTAAAATAATCACTATAAAGTCTATATTTTAACTTTATAATACAGTCAGGGATACAATGCAATATTTGTGTTTACACAGTTTTTACCCCAGTTAAGAAAATGTCCTATCTATACATGTCTATTTTTAATGTATTTAACTTAATAATTGACAAAGAGTTATAAGATGTATATTCTATCCTTCTGTTGAAGGCACTTAGATCACTTTTCATGTATATACATGCCATATTGAATTTGAGGCAGTAACTCAATTATGACCATGTTGATAGGATGGGAAAAGGAACAGATGTATGTGTGCATTTGGCATTTTCAGAAATTAAAGTTCTGTGGGAAGCATTAACTTTTTCTCATTTTTAATTTTAAGGAATGCAGCCAAGTGGAGTTTTGTAATGGACTCACGTACCTTCTGGAGCTCCTTAAATTATTGTTTTGGTTTCACATAAAGTGAACATTGTGTGCAAGAGTGCCCTTGGGAGAATCGCCCTGACCACATAGCCATGATTTAATAGAAATAATGGAAATCCATGATTTAATAGAAATAATGGAAATAAGTGAGCTGCATTTTACTTTCCAATTGAATTATGTGGCTTTTCAATTGAAAGACAGGGATGGATACAGATAAAGGTAGATACAGATATAGATCTTCTTTCTTTGTTCTCAAGGCCACTCTTTCTACTGAGCTGGGTCCTAGAGATCAACAAGTCAACATAATCATCTTAGTTGTAAAATCCGTGAAACCTATGAAGATAAAATAACTTACTTGCCTAAAATTGCATTGACCTGAGTCTCAAATCTAGGCTGTGTGTCTCAGTTCATCCAGTCATTCAATTTTGTAACTATAGCTATATAGCACAGATTATTTGAGGGCTATAAATCATGTGCTAAATTCTAGGACACTGAATGGGTGAATATTTGGGGCCAAAAAATGTCACGTTAAGAAAAATCATCCGCTTGTTGAAACCTGATTTCTTTTTTATATAAATAGAAAGTCTGTGTCTAAGTTGCATTTCTTACTTCATTTTAGGTTTTCTTTAGACATTGAATCCAAGTTCAGTGAAATTTCAGTGGAATATGACAATGACACAACTATACCTTTTGCATTTTAGACTATTCATAAATTTGATATTTTTATATCTCTGACATTTCAAGCTATGGGATGATATATATATGTATATATATATATAAAATGGATAATATATAATGTGTAATATATACATTATGCATTATTATTTATGTATATATGTAATGTATATGTATATATATATAATGTATAATATATAAATTCATAAAATCACTGGAAACAAATATAATCCAATCTTTGTTGGAAAAAGAATTTGTCTTTTATTCCGAAGCACCTGGGTGGCTTGCTTTCTTCGGTTTCCCTGGAAGACGGTGTTGTCACCTTTTGGGGGTATTGCAGCAACCTTTACTCCCTAACTTCATCTATCATGCGAATTCCCCACCCTAAGAGTACCCTCATCTTTACAAACTTGTCTTTTAAATAAGGTCATAAATCAGGTTTCTCATTACTTTTTCTGCTGCTTCAGTCAGCACTAGAAGGAGCATTTTGGCTTAACGGTATTGGAAAGCCACTAAAAATACCACGCTGGTGCCTGTTAACATATACTTAGTCCCACTTGGAGCCAGGGCTAAATTACTACCCAATTAATATGGGACAGACAAGGAGGGGCCGAGGGATGGAGAGATTCAAGAGCTGCTGTAACCCCATCCACCAGTTATCGATTTGTCCTGCTAGAACAGTTTAATGGAGAATTGCACACTCACCACGCTTAATTTGACAGTGGTGTAAAAAGTAGGTTAGAAGCCTTCCCATCGCCCCTGAGCTGAAGAAGTAGAACTGAGAATGGAAAGACTGTTGAAAGGAAAAGATGAGCAAGTCTTGATGATTCAATAGATAAGAGGAATCAGGGAGTCAGAAAAGCAAAGGACAACTATGCTGTTCGATTCTTATGTGACCATCACCAAATAAGAAATGCTGAAACAAAATAGGTTTGGGAGAGAAGAATGTAAGTTTGATTGAAGATAGTATCAGTTAAGAGACCTGATGATGTGAAAGAAAATTATATCAACCCCTGGTCACTTATGGAAAAAATATCAGACACAGGTTCTTGTAAGATGTGGGTGTTTTATAAGCTCTATGAGACAAACAAAAGTAACTATTAAATAATAATTTTAAAAATATATAACTGATTAATTTACACTAAAATATATTTCATTCAACATCTTAGCAACTAAGGGAAAGATATCAGAAGATTAAAAAAAATAGAGAAGTTCCTGTATGATTGCCCCCACTCACCCAACTCCAGCCACATAGGCTTCCTTGATGTTCCGTGATTACGTCATGGTTACTCTTGTCACAGGGCCTTTGCGCTGGCTTTTCCCTGTACTTGGCATATTCTCCACATGCCTAACACACTCACTACCTTTGAGTCTGTGCCAATGAACCTTGAAGATGTATTCACTATCTTTTTTTAAATTGTAGCCTAACCTCCGCCAATATTGAACCCTCAGTCCTACTCCATTTTAATGTCTTTTGTTTTTTATATAGTACTTGACATCCCCTAACATACAATGTAACTATTATGTTTATTGGTCACTGTCTGCCTCATCTACTAGAAGTCAAACTTTATTCTTAGAGAATTTTTGTGTTTTGGTCACTGAATATTATTATATATTATATTATATTATATTATATTATATTAATATGTATATATTATTTATATTATATATTATTTATATTATATATTATTTATATATTATTATATTATATATATAATATATATATTTGTGTTTTGGTCACTGAATTATACATAGATAATTAAATTATATATATATAATTATATATTATATAATTATAATTATACTATACTATATTATATAGTATACCATATATAATATATATTTTAATATATATCCTATATTGTGTATAAATATGATTGAATTATTGACAAATATTATTTTACATATTATATATATTTAGTGAGCAAAACACATATATATATTATATATAAATATATTTACATATAATATATTATATATATATTTATATATATTTCTATATAATATATTATAAATATATATTTATATATTTGTGTTTTGGTCACTGAATAATATTATATATATAATATATTACTATATATATTGTAATATATAATATATATTGTATGTATATGATATATATATATCATATATATATATATATATGATTGAATTATTGAGCTGTTGGTTAACTTGACTATCTTCTAGTCCTTTCTTATCGAAAGAAAATTTGCCTCCTGAAGCACCGTTCATATATAAATGCAAGGCATAAAACGTAACTTTAAATTGTCGTCAAAACTATTAAAACTAACCTATACCAAAACTTCTGATATGTGCCAGGCCTTCAGTTAAGAGGTTTACAAGTAGTACTTATTCCTCAGATACGTTAGGTCACTCACTTTTCATTGAGGTACTTGAGGCAGCGAGGGCTTCCACAGCTTCCCTGGGGACACTGGGCAGGACCAGACTTCAAAGCCTGCGCCTAGTCCATGGTGAGTGTCCTCAGATTTCCTTAAAGGAGTATGACACCCATTACCTACAAAGACTCATTTTGGTGTGGTAGCAACATTTGGTCTTACACCGTACCGTGTAAGTCAAACGGTAACTTAATTTTTCTTGAGACATAGACCTAATCCAAAGGCTCTATTCACTTCATTGCTTTGAGTTGTGAGGTATTCTGAGAGCAGTAACCATGGTACATCTCGAATTTTCACCTAGAGCTCAGTACTGATCTTATACCAAGGGAAAATTATTTCTATCACTGTTTGGAAAACTGTGATGCTTTCAAGAACGCATCCTTTCATTGCTTTAAACACTCACGTTTGTTCAATAGATAGAGGTATTAAGTGTCTGTCACGTTGTAGGCACTGTGTCACGCACTGAGTTTATGATGGACAAACATGACTATGATCCATATCATCAATGATTGTATGGAGAAAGAGATGTTAGGCAAATAGGCACAAAAAACTAACTTAAAATTATAGGTGTGACAAGCGCGATGAAGAGACACATACCTGTTACTAGGTGAAAAATATTAAAGAGAGCTAATTTTTAATGCGTAACTTTAAAGAACATCTTTTAGGTATTATGACATAGATGATCTTTATGTAGTTAGCAAACCGGTTTAATACCTAAATCCCAAGACAGTGTTTCATGTGTGGGTCTCTGGTGTGTGTGTGTGTGTGTGTGTGTGTGTGTGTGTGTGTGTTCATGTATTTATGTGTGCAAAACTTTTCAGTGCTAGGCTCTTGGGCTCAGCCAGTCTTCTCTTTCCTATTAATCATCCCTTTGCTGTGAAACACAAATGTGATAAAGAAACTTCTCTTTCCGTATTGACAGAAGTTACGAAATTGGATATAGCATTTTTTATTTTTAGCTAATTATAAACCAATCCCTTTTTATGTAATACTCAAGGTGGTTTTTTGTTTTGTTTTATATTACTTATCCTACTTCATAAGGATTCTATGGGAACATGTACTAGCTTATTTGTAGAACATGATTTTCAGAATGTAATGCAGAGAGATTTTGTGAGATGAAGGTAAACTATTTTTGAGTAATCCACTTTTTAATGTATGTAGGCAAGCAACATAGTAATTTTCATAGCCATTTAAATTTGTTTCTCTATGTTTCCCTCTACCTCTTTATGCACTACT
The DNA here is from genome assembly GCF_007474595.2 of Lynx canadensis. NCBI lineage: Eukaryota > Metazoa > Chordata > Mammalia > Carnivora > Felidae > Lynx > Lynx canadensis. Next base: position 158,843,050 of record NC_044304.2, on the reverse strand, counting down.
GTCACCATTATTAGTGTTATCCTTTTTTGTCTTCTTTGAAAAATTCATTATTAGACTAGTTAAAATTAGTATAATAATGCAAGGGCAAAAATTAAATCTCCACCGGTCTAAGATTAGAAACTAATATTCATAATATTAAATAAATTTTACATTCTATTTTGATGAGACAAGAAATCACATTACAAAATCTGTCTTCAGGTGACGAATAGCTTGACATAGAGGGTGAAAAACGTCCACGTTTTTGCCATGTATTTTTGCTCTTCTATTGTGATATTAACTTTCATTTCTTGGTAGCAGAATGCTCAGTGTCTATTTAGATTTCATCATTAGTTTCAAGGGAAAGATTAACATATGGTTGGATCATATATTTAACTCATGTGAAATACGATGCACACTGGGAGGGAAATTAATAATAAAGCTATATTCTAAAAATATAAAATATATTCATTAATTATCTTCTAGTTCCTTGAAAACATTTAAAAATTTTCCAACTTTTTAAAAGCTTTTTCTTTGGAGCTTTTTAAAAGAGCTCTAACATATAACTTATTCACATGACAAAGAAACATTTTTATCTCTGAAAAATTGATGCAAATAATGTTTGTGGTGCCAAAAAAGTTAATTTTCTCTAAAAATCAGGAAATTTGTTTTTAAATCACAGAAAGTTGAATGATAAAGGAAGAGAGATCTATCCCTTCCTCCCTGAATGATCAACTGCCAATTTCCCCTGTGACTTTAAACATACTTCATTATCATGGAAATGCTCGATTATGTGAGCAATAAAATAATCTTCTCTTAAAAGTTGTTGATTTACTTTGTAAACTAAACCAAGCAAAATAAAATCAGTACTGTTCTTAATCATCTTATAAATGAGTACATTACAATCATATCATGATTTTAGGCAGAATGTAGATGAAAGGTATAGCCATAATTTGGTCATATTTTAATGAATTATTGTAGTCATACACTATTTTAAATTAGAAATAAGTGGGATATTTTCTGAATCTTAAAACATTCACTTTAAATGAATCTTAGTTTTAAATAAAAGTTCTACATTAACTTTTAAAGTTCTACTTTACCCAAATAATTTTTTTTAACTCTAAAAAGTTATTTTTGGTTCCCATTCTTTATTTTACCTAACTTCAAGAATAGAATTATAAAGCTCAGACAATCCATTCCTGGACCTTTCCAGATCTGCCTCAAGCCAAAATGCGTTTACAGCATTTTGAGAAGTTATTTTCTCAGAAAACAATAGGACTATATTTTCAAGGCCAGAGAACTTCAGATAAAGAGTTGAGCTCTGAGCCTCTTGTCTAAAAATGCAACACCAAAACTCATATTTATGCAGTTAATCTCATAATCCAAGAAATTCATAGAAAATATGGTATTTTCCATGTGCATAACCTTTTTCTGATCTAGCTATTTATAAGTGAATTTTTTGGAATGAGATTAAAAAATTTTTTTAACATTTATTCATTTTTGAGAGTGAGAAAGACAGAGAATGAACCGGGGGGGGGGGGGGGGGGGCGGCAGAGAGAGGGAGACACAGAATCTGAAGCAGGCTCCATGCTCTGAGCTGTCAGCACAGAGCCTGACGCACGGCTTGAACTCGTAGACCGGAAATCATGACCTGAGCGAAGTCCAACGCTCAACCGACTGAGCCACCCAGGCGCCCCTGGAATGAGATGTTTTTAAGGTTTGTGCAGTATAGTTAAATGAAATTCTTGTTTAACTTAGAAACATCTTTTCTAAATGTCTTTGTACATGGATAATTTTAAACAAAAACATATAATTCATGACAGAATTTATAAGAAATAGTACACAGTTTCAGAAATATAGAGGGCAGGGCAATATATGCAATAAGTGATTTTATATTTATTTTTTTTAAGTTATTTTGAGAGACAGGGAAAGTGTGTGTGGGGGGGGGCAGAGGGAGAGAGAGAGAGAGAGAGAGAGAGAGAGAGAGAGAAAGAAAGAGAATCACAAGAAGGTTCCATGCTGTCAGCACAGAGCCTGATGTGGGGCTCAGTCCCGGCAAACTGTGATATAGTAACTTGAGTCAAAATCAAAAGTGAGACACAATGGAGCCACCAGGTGCCCCCAAAACAAATCATTTTAGAACAATGTTAGATAGCTTACTACCTTACTGCTGATACTAAGTGAAGTCCTTTCCACCAACCTTGTTTTAAAAAATGTATTAGAATTATCCAGAATATGGCAAGTTGTTGCAGGGAAGAAAGGGTAGGTTTCTTAAGCAGTAGAAATTATACACAGAGGCTATACATTATGCCTCATAAAAATGATGATTTTCCTTCCTTTAGAGAGGGGGAGAGAAATAGAAAAAATTAAATGCAAAAAAACAAACATACATTAGATCTAGAAGTACATTTATTTTCCAGTTCTAGGCACGACCTCAGCTCCGTGAGGACAACTAAGTTTTGACATGAGGTGAAACAGATGTGTCTTATTTTGCATCCCTCTGGAATATAGTATTAAAAAGACTTTCGTGATGGTTGTTTTATTTAGGAGTAAATCCCAGAAAGATGTGCAGAGTAGAGAAAGCAGGAGAAGGTGACAGGAAAGTATGAAAAATCAATAAAGGGTCATTGAGGAGTGGGTATAATGCTGTGGGCAGTAGGGGCTTAACGTTACTGGGGTCCTCTAAGAAACCATGTGGAATAAGTTTCAAAATCGTCTTTCTGGGTACCCCTCCCATGAACGGGGTGGAAAGCTGATAACACCGGCCGCTGCTGTCCTCACAAGAAGGAAAAGCTGGATAAACTACAAGAGCATACATTTTCATAAATTTTCTTCAGGTTATTGAAGAGAAGAGTTTGCAGGGCAAGCAAGTAGCCTGAACTGTTTGGAAAAACCAGCTCCTCCAAAGAGAAATGGAATACAAACCCTGGATCACCTTGGCATAACATGGGCAAAATGGACAGCGAGCACCACATGAGTGGATAAAAATAATTGAGCTACAATACTTAAAAATGTGCTAAACATTGAGCGTGCGCTAGGGGGAGTGTATATGGCCCCTCTGAGCTTCAGACACAAAGAGAGTTAGGATGCATTTACAGGCTTTCTTCAGAGACCTCTACCGGCTACGAAGATGATTAGGGGTGAGGCACATACTGAATAAAGCCTCCATGAGTGGTACAGAACTGAAGGATAAAAGGTGCTACCATTGAAGGAAGAAAAAATGGTCCACAAGGACAATTTTTTTGTTCTGCAGAACAAGCATCTTAAGCTACTGGAGAAGGGCGGCAACCTTGGTGAGCACCTGTGAGGATCCTGTGTGGCTAGCGGAGAGGAACTAAAGACAAAACAAAAAGGAAAAAAATCTTTACAACAGGCCAATGGTGGGAAAATTTAGAGATTCCCTGCTTCCGAAGAAAAGACAAGAAATCCTCTTCCACAAAATAGTTGCCAAAAAAAGGTAGAGTTTGGCCTCCATAGGAGTAAGAGTAGTATCACCACGAAAGACACATCTCTGAGACCCCAACCTAGACTCCCCTGGCGCCTGACTCCACTGGCACGGCAGCAAACACTGAGTCATAAGCAGCCACGGACTGCCATTGGGAGAGGGACACATACATAGAGCTTCCCTCTTAGGCACCAGTCACCAGGAAGTTTGAAACTTAAACATGGAACAGCAGCATTGAAGAAAACCCCTACAGCAACCAAGCCAACATCCTAACCACAGGTAATGCAAGAAACAAATGGAAGCGGATGCGTAGAAGTTACCCAGATTAACAACACATATCAAAACCAGCCCAACTCTGGAACAGGTTGATTCAACTAACTCCAGCTAAAACTAAAAATCGAGCACAGGAACAGGTACGTCCATTTTCAGAGGTAAATGCTATATAACTCAGTGTTCCTGTGTTCGCATGATGACCGTGATTTGATAAAAAAAAAATTTGAGGCAAACACAAAATCGCAACGTCAAGAGACAGAACAATAAACATATACTCAACCGAAGAACCAGATGTTGACACAATCAGATAAGGGTGTTAAAATAACAATGCTTACCATGTAAAGGCATCGAGTGCACAGGATGGACATCCTTTACCAATAACAGGAGCAAGATGGAAAGCAGAGGAAAGAGTCAATGGAAACACTAACAACAATAACAGGTAGAAAGACACAAAAGGTTTTGGCAGGCTTGTCAGTAGATATAAGACATCCTAGGAAAGGACACAAAATGAGAAAAGAACTAACAGTAGCAACAGTCAACCCCAGAACATCCAAAAGCTGTTGGACAATATCAAACGTCCTTACCTGTCTGCGATTGGACTCCTACTTGAACTTGGAGGGTATTACACTAAGTGAAATAAGCCAGACAAATATGTGGAATTTAAAATCGTTGAACTTCTGGAAGCACCAAGAGGAATGGGGCTGGCAGGACTCTGGGTGATGAAGAAAATGGGGAGATGTTTATTTGATGGGAGAAAGTTTCAATTATGAAAGATGAATAGGTCTGGAAATCTGACATACAGCATGCTGACTCCAGTTAACAATACTGTATCGTATACTTGAAATTTGCTAAAAGGGTAGATCTGAAGTGCTCTCACCATAAAAAAAAGTTACGTGAGGTGATAAAAATACTAGGTAGCTTTATTGGGGGGATCATTTTATAGTGTCTACATATACTCAAACATCAAGTGTACATATTAAGTATATACAATTTCTATTTGTCATTTATACCTCAATAAAGCTGAAAACATTTTGAAGTTAGAAGAAAAAAAATTATATAGAGAAGAATAGGGATTAGAATTACAATGTTTTTTTCTTTTCAGAGCCATGGAAGCCAAAAGACAATGAAATTGCATCTTAAAATTCCTGGGGAAAAAAAAATAGTTCAACCCAGAATTCCATACCCCAAAAATAGCAACTCTCAAGAATGAAGGCAAAATGAAGTCCTTGTTGAAGAATTCTTGTGGAGATGTGTCTGAGAACATCCCAAAAAATCACAGATGCATTTGTCTTTTGATAGTCTAAGACTGAAAAGATCAAGCAAATTTATTTTGTTCTGAATACTGGGTACCACAATGAGAGAGAAGCACAACAAATAAAGCAAGGGGGGAAAATTAAATGAAGCTTTTAAAGTTGAACTGAAATTGGAGTTATTGGTAAGAACTTGTGGTGTTGAGTATTGATAAAGAGATAGGTAAGTATAGATGTCTTGTATGTACAAATGTATATTTCCTAGCTCTGTTTGCTGAGAAGGTTAGAAGCAGTTGTATTCAACAACATCGAGCACATCCAGTCACCAAATACTTGTTTCTAAACACTATTGTTTTAGATAAAATTCACCAGGGCTCTTCAGTGAAATACCTTTCATTAGAAATGCCACTGGTTTTAAAAAGTGCATTTGTTTTTTGTCCACAGTTGCTTGAAGGATATATGTTTTGATAATTCAATTATTTCTTTATAAATGGACAGATAACAGACATAAACAGAAAGCATTTACAATGAAGAAAGCAATATTAAGTAATAGGTGTCCAATAATTCATTTTGTAAATATATATATGATTAAGCTAGATGTAGCATTTTACAATGTATATGATACATTATATTTTTGTCACAAAATTCTCAGCATATTTTCTTCAAGCAATTTTAAATTACCATACATTATAAAACTCATCTTGTAAAAACAATGACATTAGATGAAATGGATCATTTGAAAATAATATGATATGAACCCTCCAGAGTGTGTGTGTGTGTGTGTATACAATATATATCATATATATGGTTACAAAATTGTGTAGACTGTTCAATTCCAAAATGAAACGCAAAACGCGCACAACATGCATCTCTTCAGAGCCACCAAATCTAGTAAAACCTTATTCTTTTGAAAATTGATTACCATCCTCCATTTGTACAAGATTATATTGACATGACTGACTACCATTGATTATCATTGATGGAGCCACCAAAATGCTACCCTTTCAAAAACTGAATAGATTCAAAGGTTTGATTTTGTGTTTAAGTTTAGACCTACGTCTAACAATAATTTTTAATCTAAAAATTTTCAAACCTAACATTCATGAATAATGAGAATTTAAAAAATATCTTTCTATTCTCACTTGGTTTTGCATAACAAATATATTTTCTAGTAAAACATTTTAACATACTTTTTAGGTCATATCACTTTGAGCAAGATCACTCACTTATTTCCAACAAAAATGTAGTCAGTGATTCAGGTCTCAGACTTTAAAACAAAAAGTCTTTATTTTACCTGAATTTACATGAATTTCATGAACACATGCTTAGTAAAAATCAGTCATAATGTGATTGTTCCAGAACGTGAATTGACCTGACATTCAAAGAATGTATATTCCTGCTTACGCTACCTTGCACTTAGTGGGTTCCTTGAGTTGCATGGGTTCTCAGACTCTTGAATATTAAAAAGGGATTCTTCTACTTTCTAGATATTGTTACTGTGAAAGAATATTACATGATTTTGCCAAAATCAGCTGGGAGTTAGGGTATTAAAGTATAAAACAGGATGAAAGAGGAAATTTGGATACACAGACAGGTTCACATCAGTGGATGGGGTTTCAGAATATACATTAGGAGTCACGAAGTGGTCTGCGTAGTAGGAGGGATGGGTATTAATGGATAATGTACTATCTATGACTAAAACCACAGGTCTTCTCACAACTGAACAAGAGTTTGCAATGGATATCTTTCTTAAACCTCTTTTTCTGACAGTGTTCTCAGTAGTGTTGCTAAAGAGCTGTCCTTTTGTGCAATGTAACCCTAGCCTTAGTTGACTGATATGTAGAAGAAGAAGCATAAGATTGACCCCTGGGTTCTAGTAGTTCCCAAGGGGCTTTCATCATTGACTTTCCTGTAGCTGTCCTGATGTATTTCACTAAGATTACAATAATTTCTCCCTTTTTCTTGGGTTTCTTTCTACCTGGATCAGTTAGCTTTTGCTGCTTACCAAAGCACCACAAAACTTAATTGTCTTAAAACATTTTATTATTGCTTAAGAGTCTATGAGTCAACTAGGCAAGTCTGCTGATGTAACGTCAGGTGGGTGCATGATGTTGGCTGCACTGCCTTGCACATCCTTGTAGTCAGGTACCATACCAGCTAATGCTCAGTTAGACAAGGAAGACTTCAGGTGGGTGCCTTTTCTGCGCACCATATGGTTTATCTACCTTCAGAAAGCTAGTCCAGTCTTGTTCAAATGGCAGCCAGGTAGGTCTCCAGGAGAAGGAAAGGAAGAGAGCAGGACCTTCTGCAGTCTAGGCTTGGAACTTCTACACTCTGCCATCTGCCACCATTCTCTTGGCAAAGGAAGTCACAGAGCCAACCCAAATTCAAGGGGTGGAGAAATAAATTCCGTTTCTTGATGCAAAGAACTGCTAGGTCATACTGTAAAGGAGAAGACTGGTGGAGAGCTGTGGTCGTTTTTGCAATTTGCCACACTGTCAACTGCAACCTGACTGGTCTGAACTGATAGAAAATCCACATTTTCTGGAGAATTTTGTCTTACAGCAGAAGAATGTTGAGACTCCTGCATGCCTGAGTAGGTGGAGCATACAAATCTTGATTTTGGCTGAGGTCATGATCCTCATGGTCATGGGATCAACCCCCCGTGTCAGGCTCTGTATTTGAGTGTCAAGCCTGTTTGGGATCCTCCCTTCCTCCTTCCCCTCCTCCCCCCCCCCCCCCCCCCCCCGCTTTCCCTCTCTCTCTTTGCCCATCTGCCCCACTCATGCTGTTTCCAAAACTAAAACAAAAACAGAAGAGTCTTTCGTTAGGGGTCAGGCTTACTTAAGAATACTTTTTATACAACAGTGACAATTTACTAATCCCCTGCTTAATTAAATTATTAAATGATGATATACACCTTTGTAGAACTGTTATATCTAGCAGTAACTACAGGAAAGTTTTGGCTAAGATCGTTTAATTAAAGTAATATAACTCTTAAATTTGAAATGATGGTATTGCTGGTTAATTGAAGTTTACCAAATTGTTCTGGACTGTGAGAAAGGCAATTTTTGTCCCTCTGTTGTTATCGATATTGAGAGAGCAATATTAAACTTTTGTTTAACAGGTTGTTTAAACCATAATATGTGAGGAAAGCAGGAACATTTAAACTTGAGGGTATTAAATCCAGGAAGCACAGATGGACTGAGTAGATGAGGGAATTAAAGAATTATTACATGATTAGTCAACTGGGGAAGATAACAATGAAGATATCTTCTCCATTATAATGCTTTATCATCATAAAGAGAAGATAAAACCCCAAATGTAATAGATTTGAATCCTGTTTTGATCCATTGAAGTACTGATTCCCATTTTGATGATGGTGATGTAGGTAAGAGTTCAAAGGAAGGTTGAATTTGTTTAATCCTAAAATGATCTTCTATAGTCTTTATTTGTAACAATGTTAAAATATTACTCTTTGCTATAAAGGATAACTGCAAAATCATACCGATCATCAACAAGAAACACTAATAAATCCTTACAGGGGACACTTCTTCTTGATGGTTGGGCCAATCTAGAGTCTTTCTGAAATGCATTGTAATCAAGACCCAAGTATTTCTGGGACTTAGACTGTCTCCCTCCTCACTGTCAACATTTCTGAAGGTTAGCGTATCTCCTGCCTTTTTTTCATATTCTCCTGAGACTCCACGTAAGTTTTAATTGATTGGTAGATGCACACTAAGTTTTTCCTCTTAGCTTCTGGCTGTTGATTTTCAGGATAAGTCGTAAATAATAGCAGCACATCTATGTAATGGAATCTATTTAGCAACATCTCTTCCCAGTGAGTATAAAATATAATTTTAAGCAGGTCTTCATGAAAAATGTTACAGATCAGAAAGAAATTGAATAGCTTGGACACATGGCTGTGACCATATATGAGTTTTTTTAATTTTTATTTTTGAGAGAGAGAGAGAGAGAGCATAAGCAAGGGAGGGGCAGAGAGAGACTTTGGGACAGAGGATTTGAAGCAGGCTCTACACTTACAGTAGCAATCCTGATGTGGGGCTAGAACTCACAAACTGCAAGATCATGAGCTGAGACCAAATCCGAGGCTCAACCCCCTGAAGCACCCAGGTGCCTCATGGTTATGACCATATTAAAGAAAAACCTCAAAGGACACCAGGTCTAATCCAGCTTATTTCCCACCTATAACAGGAAGGGGAAACAGTTCAGCCCGTTAGGAAAAACAATTAGGTAAAATGATGCTAGTTCTGATTGCATAATGTGCAAGGTGAGTTTACTATTCAAATAGAATTTAATAGTTCTTGGGAAAAAAAACTTACCCCAAATTTTATGGTTTTCTTGTTTGTTTTTTGGCTATGAAGGAAAGATACATTTTAATAGCTGTACGACCAAGCACATATAATTTCAAAGAGTTAAAAAAAAGAAAAAGAAAAAACTAGGGGAAAATGTGTTTTTCCCCCATTGAATGTGGAACAGAGGCTGAATAATTAAATAATTATCTATTGTTATCCTAAAAAAGAAAATAAGACGTTAAATTATTCATAGTATATTCATTTTTGAATATTCAAACAAAAAAGCCTTACTTTTAAAGATAAGCACAAGCTATACAGCTTTGTTGACATGCATTAATAGTATCTGATGAGTTCAGGATTGATGCCCCTTTAAGGAACTTTCAAAGAATGGGAATGGATGTTCTATAGTCAACTAACTGCTTTTACACTTTTAAGAAAAGGCCAGAGAGTAAAATTACAAATACCTCAATCCTTACTCTAAAGCCGATTAAAACCATTGTCCATTCATTGTGAAAAAAGGAGAAATTAGAGTAAATATAACCCCATTTATAGCAAGGTACTTAAAAGATATTTTTATAGAAACCACTAAGCTTTCTCTCCCATAATTGTCTCCCCTTTTCCCTGGCTTTATTGAGACATAATTGATAAAAAACTGTGTATGTCTATTTTATTTTTTAATGTTTGTTTATTTTGAGAGAGCACATACACGAGTGGGGGAGGGGCAGAGAGAGAGAATCCCAAGCAGGCTCTGTACTGTTAGCAAAGAGCCCACTACAGGGCTCAATCCCACAATCCTGGGATCATGACCCAAGCTGAAATTAAGGGCCCTAACCTCAACCGACTAAGCCACCTACGTGCCCCCCAAAACTGCATATATTTAATGTTTACAGTTTGATGAGTTTGGACATATGCATATACTGGAGGGAATCATTACCACAATCAAAGTGATAGACCTATCCATCACAACTAAAAGTTTCTTTATAGCCCTTTGGTTTTGTTTGCTTGTTAACGCTTAACATAGGACTTACTCTCTTAATAATTTTTTAAAATGTTTCTTTCTTTGAGAGAGACAGAGACAGCACAAGTAGGAGAGGGGCAGAGAGAGGGAGAGAGAGAAAATCCCAAGCAGGAGCACTCTGTCAGCTCAGAACCGAGACTCAAGCTCATGAACGACGAGATGGTGACCTGAGCCGAAATCAAAAGGCACTCAACCCATTGAGCCACCCAGGTGCCCATCTCTTAACAGTTTTTTTTAAGTGCAAATGGAGTATTGTTAACTATAGATATTATTTTATACAACAGATCTTTAGAACTTGTTCAGGACATATGTCCACAGGAATTGAAATCAGGATCACGAAGAGATAGAATGTCGATTGCCAGGGGCTGGAGGAAGCTGGAAATGGGGAGTTAGTGTTCAACTGATGTAAATTTTCAGTTATGCAAGATGACTAAGCTCTAATGTTCTCTTGAATTCACTCTATTCAAGCTTTGATTCTGATCACTAAACTGAAATTATTTTTGTCAGAGTTGCTAAATCCAATGTTCAACTCTTAGCCCTCATCTTAATTGGTCTGTCACCACATGTAATATAGTTGATTAGTCGCTCCTGCTTGAAACTCTTGCTAATTTTGGTTCTAGGTGAATACATTTTATTGGCGTTTCATAAATCTCACTGGATCTAACTTCTTAATATCTCTTTCTGGTACTTCTTCCTCTTTTCAAACACTAAGCCTAGTAGCATTGCATCCAATCTAAACTAAATCTCTTAAGAGAGATACTCATGGCTTTAACACCATGTGTATGCTGAAAAATCCCAATTCTCTTATTGAAATATAATTAACATACAATATTATACAATTTGCAGTTGTACAATGTAGTTATTGGGTAATTCTATATTACTCAGTGCTCATCAAGATAAGTATAGTTACCATCTATCACCAAACAACATTTTTACAGTATCATTGACTATATTCCCTATGCTGTACTTTTCACCCCTGTGACTTACTTGATAACTAGAAATTGGTACTTTTTAATCCACTTTATATATTTTGCCTGTCCACCTCACAAAACTCCCCTTTGGTGACCACCGATTCTCTGTATTTAAGTGTCTAGTTTTCTGTTTGTTTCTTTGTTCATTTGTTTTTTAGATTCCACATATAAGTGAAATCATAGGGTATTGTGTTTCTCTGTTTGACTTATTCCACTTAGCATTATACTCTCTAGATCCATCTGTTTGGTTGCAAATGGCAAGAATTCATTCTTTTTTATGGCTGAGTAATATTCCAGTGTGTGTGTGTGTGTGTGTGTGTGTGTGTGTATCTCCCATCTTCTTTGTCCATTCATCTATCAATGGACACGGGTTACTTCCATATATTGGCTATTATAAATAATGCTGTGATAAACATAGAGGTGCGTATATCTTTTCAAATTAGCGTTTTCATTTTCTTTGGGTAAATACCTAGTAGCAGAATTACTAGATCACACAATATTTCTATATTTAACTTTGAGAGTAACCTCCATAGTTGGGCTCAGTGGTTTCACCAATTTACATTTTCACGTTACGTAATGTATGTGCACAAGCATTCCTGTTTCTCCATTTCCTTGCTGACACTTGTTACTTCTTGTCTTTCTCATTCTTATACAACTCAACTCCCCCTCCCCCCAATCAAATAATCCATTTAAAAAAGGAAGAGCCATAAATAGGCATTCCCCCCCCCCAAAAAAAAAGATATGCAGATAGCCAGCAGACACATGAAAAGATACTCCACATCACTAACTATCAGGGAAATGCAAATCAAAACCACAATGAGATATTATTTTATACCTGTCAGGATAAAAACTCCCGTTTTATATCTTAATATATTTTTCGTTAAGCTTCAGTCTTGTATAACTCTCAACCTACATGATATGTATATTTTTTTTCCTTTATGGGAGTCTAGACAAGAGTTGATGCTCCCTGGATCATGTTACTAGAGGTATAGGGGGAGTCTGGTCACATTCTGGATATATTTTGAGGATAAAGCCCAGAGAATTGGCTGAAGGTTAAGATGATGTGGAGAGAGAGAACTAAATGAGCAAAAACGTGCTTTATATATTTCTTGCCTGAACAGTGAAAAGAGTCTCATTTATGTAAAATTTTAACGGAGGTGAATATATGGATGTCAGTTTTAAATTCATCAGACAGTATGAATTGGTGCTTGTGTAAGATTGCATTTGTTATACTTAAAGGGAATACCATGCATTAAATCACACAAAACTATTTGCTGAGGGCTTACCTAGAGATAGAACAATGAACAAAAACAAACACAACTTGCTGTCGTGACACTTGGATTTTAATGGGGGGGAAGAGGCAGTAAACCAGAGATAAACAAGGAAATGAGATAAACATAGATTAATAATGATAGATCTAATCTAAAAGGTTTAAGATATTTAAGATCCATGAATAATATGAAATGAGGTGATTACCTTGGTAGGATGAGAAGGAGAATTACTTTAGTTAAGCCTTTCTTCAGAGTTGACAGGCCAGGATCTGGGGACAGCACATTCCAGGAAGGTTCTGAGGCTCATTGTCTAAATAGGTGCCAGTCAGGATAAACCCTGGAGACCACAGGTTGGGAATTTTGTTCTCAGTGAAGTGGGAAGCCACTAGAGGGTTTCATGCAGGAGAGGTATGACTGTATTTTGTTTTTACTAATGATGATGTTACATGGGCGTGGATTTAAGAGGGTCAAGAATGGCAGCAAGGAGAAAATTTGGGGACAGTGTGACAGTTGTAGATATGACAGTGACTTGGGTTAGTTCTGGGACCAAAGTTCAATGTCCACAAATGTTAATATATGGTATTATAAGAGTTATCAATGTATATTTCTGGAGCTTTAAAGATTTTTGAGAAATATTTCTTTGGCTTTATGTTAATTTATTTCTTCAGTAAATGTTTGTTGAACATCTACTTTGTGCTGGCAACATAGTCATTTTCTGTCACTTTGAAAAATTTAGGAATACTACAACTGGCAATTTTTTGATCATAAAAAGAACATTTTTTGTTGGTTGGTTGGTTGGTTGGTTGGTTTTAACTAGGCTTAGAAGAACAGGTATTACCTAATCAATCCTTCCCCCTGATACCTGGTAAGAGCCAGACACAAGTTAGATGGCTTTCTTCTTCCCCTGACATACCCTAAATTATTTTTATCTCACTATTTTAAGAATATGTACAATTGTGCCTTCTTATAACAGTAGCAAATATTTCATTTCCATAACTGTTTCATAGGTAGTTTTTGCTATTGTTTTGGAGATATAAAGCATATAGGCTATTATCCCAGCTCCAGGAACCAATTAAAGTTATTATGAGTTCTTCAAGAGTGGGTTTTAGAGTATAGTTATATAAAGAAGTAAGCAATATTTGTTTCTCCAATCCATTGTTACTTATCGCAAAGCCATGGACAGAATGTTATAGAGCAAGAGGAAAGGCACAGAGGAAAAATTTGAAGAATCAGGGTAACCGCCTTTTACTTGCTAGGATTTGATAAGTTACACAACGTTTCTGTTACACTGCAGTTTTGGTTTGCAATCTAATACAAAATAGACAATTTTACCAAAATATAAACTCCATTTGATAACTTTTGTTTGTAATGGAAATGGAAACAATATCATTCCTTGTTGATAGAGTTTTGCATTGTATTAAGGCTTCACCTTCTTTCATTTTCTCCATACCATTATGTCCAACAAAGAAGTCATCAATTATCCTCACCACTTTTACTGTAACTTCCATTAACTTAATTCAAGCTCTCATCTTCTCTCACCGAGATATTGTCTCATCCTTCTAACATGGCATCCAGGCCATCTTCTGTACCACTTCTAGAAAAAATTTTATTGAAGGCAACAGTAGGTATAGAATGGTTCCCCAAAGATGTACATGTCCTACTCCCCAGAACCTATAAACATATTGCATGGCAAGAGGAAGATTGAGGGCGGAATCAAGTTTGCTAATCAGCTCACCTTGATATGGGGAGGTTATCGTGGATTATCCAGGCAAGCCCAGAGTGATCATAGGATTCTTATAAGTGGAAAAGGGAGGGAGGATGGAGTGTCAGACTGATGTATTGTAAGAAAGACTCTTCTAGACCTTGGTGGTTTTGAATAAGAAATGGTACTCGACACTGTGCTGTCAGTGCAGAGGTAGCAGTTTTGATGAGCCAAGGGATATGGTCAGCTTCTAGAAGGTGGAAAGGCAAGGAAGCCTAGAGTATTTCCCTAGAGTCTCCCAAAGAAAAGCACACCTGCAGGTACCTTGATTTTAGCCTTGACACCCATTTTGGATTTCTGACTTCCAGAAGTGTATGTTTATAAATGTTGTTTCAAGCTACCATGATAGCTTGGTAATTTGTTACAGCAGCCACAGGAAATTAGATGTCACACCCTAATTTGCAATCTTCTAATGATTCCTCATTACACTTGAGATAAAGTCAGTAGTGTGCTAGCAAATGTTGAGCAACTAGATCCCTGGGATAAAAAGCCCTGGTTTGTAGTGTTTGCCTATTTCAGTGTTATAATTACTCAAACTCTGATCTTCAAGCCACCAACCTGACCTAAATGAAGGCCATAACTGTACAAATCCCGTCCCCAACGAGGTGGCTTTTAGACAGTCCTGAATCTACCTTCTAAGTCTCCAATTGCAGTTCATGCATCTTTCCCTGGTTTCTTTCATCTTCTTTGCATGTACTGGCCTTTTCCCTGGGAGACTTCCTTTCTTCTGCCCGTTAGAACGGCACTAATTATTTACAAATCAACAAAGGCGAAGCCTCCCCTACCCATTTTATCTCCGACCTCATTAAATTCCCAGGCAGCATAAAGACCACAGCAGCCTTTTTTGTTTTTCTGATGTCAAAAGTACCTCGAAGCTTCTTTTACTACAGAATGTATCCCAAATTGTGGCAATTTTGTATTTTAGCTTTCTTTCCCCAGTTTGAGACTCCCGGAAGTACAGATATTTCCGGGTTTTTAAATTTAATATGCTAGCATAGATGTAGGCTCCTAAGAAATACGTGGAGATGTTGGTTGGATAAAAAGGCGTAAATGATCTGGAGGGACTAAGTCACGGGAATCAAAGGCACAGCATAAGGAATACGGTCATTAGTGTTGTAATAGTGACGCCTGAGGACAGATGGTGGCTACCCTTGTGGGGAGCATAGAATAATGTCTAAATGTGTTGAATCACTATGTTGTACACCTGAAATTAATGTAACATGGTGTGTCAACTACACTCAAAAAAAATACAAAAATAAAGGTAATGCTCACACTCTATACAAAAGAGGAGCAAAAAATATTAGTTCCATTTGAGACAGAAGTAAAGATGGTGAGGGAAGTAAGACAGATTGAGTATGAGTGGAATAATTTTGGTAAATGAGAAGAGGCTAAGCCCAGAGTTTCTTGACATTCTCGCTGGTGCTGGACGCTGTGCTGGTGACACAGTGGTGGCAATGTCTGCCCTATGCAATCTAAGAGAGCAAATATAAACCCGCTCGCTGAATGAGAAACTCGCAGGTTAGATTTCTAGAGGAGAAAAGAATAAATTTGGGGGTCTTTGCAACTGCCAAATGAAAAAAAAATAGATACGGGCGACTCGGTGGCCTAGTCAGCTAAGTGTTCAACTTCGGCTCAGGTCTTGATCTCACGTTGGCAAGTTAGAGCCCCCTATCAGGCTCGGTGCCTCGGATCCTCTGTCCCTGTTGCTCTCTGCTCCTCCCTCGGTTGCTTTCTCTCTCTCCCTCTCAAAAAGAAATACACATTAAAAAAATTAAAAATAGATAAAAAGAATAAGAGTTAAAAATTTGAAATTTGAGCAAATAAAGAAAGCCAGTTTAGCAATGTTGATAGAACTATATTAGGGGGCCAATATAGTCTGCTATGCTTATCTTTTCCCTCCTGGATTTTTTTTCCTGTAATAAACCTTTCAACTCTCATGCAAATGCTATCTCTATAAAGGAAAAAGATAAGCCAGAAAGGGAAGTCAAGCTTACCTCCTAATGATGATAATGGTGTGACCAAAAGAAGAGTGACAGGCGAAGTCTGGAGCCCAACATGAACCATCCTGGCTTCCTTTTCTCGTCGTTTTCATAAAGAATCACATACAGAGGAAACAAATGGGAGGAAAAAGTAAAGTCACTCAGATAAACAAATCAAAGAAAATAGAATTCACAATGAAAGCAATTTTCTTAGTGTATCACTATCTCCTGGATTTAACCAAACAATTATCTGACCTTAGGAAAGAAATTATAATATAATGGAATATAATATAATATAATATAATATAATATAATATATACAATTTTATATTCAGTATGATGTAGTCAAAAATTTCAAAATTTCAAATAGATATTGGACAATTTAAGTTGTAGAAGGGCTAGAGAATAAAAGGCAAAAAGACTGGGATGTTATAATACTGGACTTATTTTCATAATTTCAAAAGGGTCACAATGTCTCTGAAGCTGCTTCTAAACCAACTGAGGGTGTTAATATTTAGATATGAAAATACCAAGAGAAAACTTTTGTCACTCCGTGGGAAGCCGGCAGCCCTGGTGTCATTCCAGCACTCATATACGTGTACAGAGTCGTCTTTGAACATTTTCTATTCCTTTATGATCATGAATGTGGTAATGCATGCATAACATCTCTTGAGGCTTAGACACAAGACACTGGTAGTTAAAAATATAATATGTTACATAAACTCTATAATGTGAAACTTGAGACAAGGGAACACTCCCCCCTATTATTTTAAATAATCTGATAGATTTTTAAATGTTACATAATAGAGATTGAGAGCCATATCATGGTAATAATAATGTGAAATGTAAACCTTTCAAATATCATGATATAAAATGATATCATGAAGTTTAAACATTAGTTCCTGTCTAAGGAAATAATATTCAAATAGCACTATGATTATTTTACTCATAAAACTAGACATCATCACAGGTGCAGGTAAAAGTTACAAGTTATTTTATAGCTAGCACTCTTTTCTGAGTAAAAGGAAGAGTTTATTGAATGGAATAAAATTCAACTTAATTTTAACATAACATAGGATTTATCTTGTAAATGTAAAATTGCCAAGTATTTTATTATAGGTATACTGATATCATATATTGTAATTCTAAAAATTATGACATTGTTTTTTTCAATTTGTAAATTCAAATTACCAGGTGCATATTTAAATATGTGTGTGGAGGAAAAACAGGTAGACGTAAAACTTCAGAGCCCTAAAGATAATAAATGCTAATCCCTGAATTTTGCAATGAAATCAAGCCAACTGGTACCTGCTTCATATTCCAAGACTGTGTCTTCTATCTCAGAATACCTCTGTTTCCAAGCAAGAGTCCCTCTTCCTCGTTTGACTATATTTAAATGCATTCAACAGATATTAAGTACTTACCATATGCCAGGTATTGTTCCAGAACCAGGAAATAGACAAATAAAAGAATCGTAGACTTTAAAAAATTGAACTGCACAAAAATTGGCTGCACACTTTCAATAAAACACAGGATAACTCGCCACAGTTGTTTACGTATGTGTCAAAATCTGTTCTTCCTAAGATTCAATTTTTTAGAAGTGTGCGGCGAGTGACTATGAAGTTTTCAGGGAGCTCTGAATGAGGGCCGGAGCAGGTGGGGAGTGTTAAACTCAAGCTGAGTGCTGAGAAGTGAATAGGTGTCTGCTAAGCAACACATGCTCATCGCTCAGTTAAATGATTAGAAACTTGGATGGTAGATTTGGACAGTCCTATTTATCTGTCATCTGCCTAGCTTCTCCTGCCTTACGTGGCTTCCCTGTACTCTTATAAAAATATTTTTATTAGTTTTTTTAAAAAATTTTATTTTAGAGAAAGTGAGTACAAGTTGGGGAGAAGGCAGAGGGAGAGAATCTTAAGCAGGCTGCACGGGTGGACACAGGACTAGATCTCATGACCCTGGGATCAGGACCTGAGCTGAAACCAAGAGTCAGTCTCTCAACCCATTGAGCCACCCGGGCACCCCTGCCCTGTACTCTTTCTCGATACGTGGAAACTGCTCTGGCTTCAGTCACTTCATGATAACATCTAGCCCACTGTCAACATGCTGTCCAGGTCAACAGTAGACGGGTTTTATGAGCTCTTCTGTTCTTTAACCACTCTATACTTGTGCTTTCAGAAGGAAACCCGTCTTCTTACAGATGTCTCAAATATTGCAAGGTCTTTTTTTTAAAACTTTCAAGATTTTCTTTTCTTTGTCTGTCTCAAGTTTTTATTGAAATTCTTCTTAGTTAACATACAGCGTAGTATTGGTTTCAGGAGTAGAAGCCGGTGATTCATCACTTAGACGTAACACCCCCATCACCCATTTAGCCCATCCCTTGACGACCTCTGCTCCGGCAAGCCTCAGTTTTATTCTCTATGGTTAATAGTCTCATATGGTTTGCCTCCCTCTCTTTAGTTTTTTCTTCCTTCCCATATGTTCATCTGTTTTGTTTCTTTTTTTTTTTTTAATTTTTGTTTTCAACGTTTATTTATTTTTGGGACAGAGAGACAGAGCATGAACGGGGGAGGGGCAGAGAGAGAGGGAGACACAGAATCGGAAACAGGCTCCGGGCTCTGAGCCGTCAGCCCAGAGCCCGACGCGGGGCTCGAACTCACAGACCGCGAGATCGTGACCTGGCTGAAGTCGGACGCTTAACCGACTGCGCCACCCAGGCGCCCCTCTGTTTTGTTTCTAAGATACTACATGAATAAAGTCATATGGTATTTGTCTTTCTAGAACTTATTTTGCTTAGCATAATATACCCTAGCTCCATCCACGTCAAGCCAAATGGCAAGGTTGCGTTGTTTTTTATGGCTGAGTAGTAGTCCATTATATATACATATATAATGTATATGTATATGTATGTATATGTATATATAAAATATGTGTGTATACACACACACACCCCACATCCTTATCCATTCATCAGCACACCAGTGAGAATGGCTAAATTTAACAACACAGAGAACAACAGATGTTGGAGAGGTTGTGTAGAAACGGGAACCCTCCTATACTGTTGGTGGGAATGCCAACCGGTGCAGCCACTCTGGAAAACAGTATGGAGGTTCCTCAAAAAGTTAAAAATAGAACTACCCTATGATCCAGCAATTGCACTGCTAGGTGTTTATCCAAAGGATACAGAAATATTGATTCAAAGGGGCTCATGCACTCCTATGTTTATAGCAGCATTATCAACAACAACCAAATCATGGACAGATTTTCCTTAAAAATCTTTCAGTTATAAATGCGGAGTGATTTGTCACCTTCATTTATCACATTATTTCAAAGCAGAAGAAATTACATGGTCATAATCAAAGGTATGCTGTTAGTTTCTAAATGGTAAAGACAAAAACAATTAAAAGTAAACCTTTAAAATAATGAGTCATCCGTGATGTGTTTAAGTAAAAACAGCTTAATCTAATCTTTTGCTTCTGTTCCTTATAGTGTATACAGCTAAGAAAAATAAAATGACAGTGTTCTTGTCTTGTAGGACATGTTATTACAGATAGCTGAGGAAGCTTACATATCTAATGCGAACACATTGCTGATGTCAGTAAAACAGTTTAAAGTGACCTGGAATACAGGCAGGTCTTTCGATTTTAGTAGTAGTGAGTTTTTTGTGAAGTTTTCCCAAGACACCGGCAATTCTTCTATGAGGAGGGCTTAGTAATATTTTCGTATGCATTACTCTCTACGTGATAATCTTGATGAAATAGATTGAAAGAAATGTGCTTTCTCTTTCCAAGTTCAAGTCTTGTTTTCTAATAATTGCTACTTAATATATCTGTTGGTTGTTTATCCTTAACAGATATTGATAGTGTTATTATCCCCAGGTGTGCAGGTGTTATTATGCAGGGGTGGCTTTCCAACTTTATACGATTCTCAGAGATTACACCTATTCCTCCAATAAGTAGGAACGGGCTTATTTAATATATAAATGCTTTGTAGAGATGAGATATGGGAAAGGGAGAAATTAAAGGTGACATGAGATTTTGTGTCTGAGTAAATGGAAATAGGAAATCTTCATTGGCAGAGAGATTTTCTGTATACATATTCTATCAATTAGAGAGAGAAAAAGTGTTGATGTCTCTAACTATAATTATGGGCAGATATATTTCTCCTTTTAGTTGTAGCAAACGTTGCTTTGTATATTTTAAAGCTCTGTGATTCGTGCATACGTGTTCAGAGTGTTTAAGTTTCTTGGAGAGCTGACCCCTTTATAGCTGCATAATATCCCTTTTTAGTTCTGGTAAGTTCCTTGTTCTGAAGTCTATTGTGTCTGAATTAAGATAGCGGTTTTGGTTCTTTTGTTTTAAAAAAATTGTGTTGTCATGTTAGATCATTTCAGTCAGTTTTCTTTTAACCTATTCATGCCTTTATTTTTAACATGAGTTGCAGACCGCCTAACGTTGGGTATTCCTCTTTTCCTCTTTCATCTCACTCGACCAGCTCTGTATTTTCATTGGGCCTAATAGATTGTTTAATATCATTATTGATAAGGTTGGATAAAAATACCGGTTGGATAGCTGTTTCCTGTTTTTTTCTATCTGTTCTTTGTTTCTTTTTCCTTGTCTGCCATTTTGGTTAATAAGACTCTTAAAAATTCAATTTTATGTATACTATTAATTTATTTTTAGCTTGTAAGTATTTTAAATGTTTATTAATAAATAAGACCAGGGCTTATGGTCTACATCCTTATAGACAATAAGAATCTACAAATAATGTTATACTACTTCCTATGCAGTGGTAAGGGCTTTACATTAGTAAATTCCCAATGCCTATCTCCATCCTATATACATTTTTTGTTATGTGTTTTATTTTCCTTTGTGCCACAAGTACACAGTACATCTTCTGTTTAAAAGTTTCCTTTTAAGACAGTTAACATGAACAGAATATGTTTTATTTTTATTTACCTCATTTCCATATTTTTGTGTGAATCCTAGTTTCTGTCAAGTGTTTGTTAATACATCTGCCCAAGAGTCTCCCTCAACGTTTCTTTCAGGGCAAATCTATTGGCAATTAATTCTCCGTTTTTGTCTATCTGAAAATCATCATGTCTCCTTCAATTTTGGAGGATATTTCCCTGAGTTGCTAATGAACACTCTGGAGCAGTGTGCGGAGAAGGCACACAAGCAACTGTCAGTTTTCTGTTATTACGCGAAAGTTCTGATTAGCAAACAGTAATCATGTTGTATTGAGCATTGCTAATCCAAGGATTAGTAAATATCGTCTCAGTTAGCAAATTAAAATGGTTGAGTTAATGAGAATTAGGCAGCTACTTTTAATGACTTGAACTTAGGTGTAAGTAAGCCCATAGAAACATAAAACCTCATCCCTTATGTCAATGATCTTGGAGCAACGGTAGGAGGGAGGGGTAAGAGAAACGTTGGACAAGAATTGATTCCTGGTCTGGGGAGACTGTTGCGGTATCATAGCCTGCCCGCTTTTATAACATATTTATCGAGCTACGACTGAACTCCTTGGCTTCCGCCTCTGCCCAGACAACCAGTGATGGGAACCTAATAGTGATTAAGCCATGGTCCAAAAGGTGCCACTATCCACGGCCAGTCACAGTCATTAGAAAATTAAACACTCATCCTGGTTTTAAGGAGGGGAATCTGGAGGGACACCACTCTTTATTCTACTAATTCATTTAAAAATAAGCATTTGTTGTTGTCGTTGAGAGGAAAATACTGATTCATGATTTTCCATGTGTGAAGGGTAAGAAAACGTGGAGTAAGGTCTGTTACCTGGTCTTAAATCACTCTCGCCAATTCAGGGGACAAATGGGAAAAATAACTTTTTATTCCTCAATGAGCAAAGAGAGCTAGGTCCTATTGTAAGTTCTTCCACATGTTTTTAGTGAATTTCCTGTATCTGTGATTACTAGTTTGCTCGCAAGTAATTTGCTCCACGATTTTATTTCATTTTATTATGTTTTTAATGTTTGTTTATTTTTGAGAGAGAGAGAGAGAGAGTGGGGAGGGGCAGAAAGAGGGGGGGACAGAATTTCTGAAGCACACGCTGCCCTGACAGCAGAGAGCCCGATGCAGGGGTCAAACTCACCAACTGCGAGACGATGACCTGAGCTGAAGTCAGACGCTTACCCACCTGAGCCACCCAGGTGCCCCTTCCTCCATGATTTTTAAAAAGTCAGATCACTGCAAAGTAGCAGTTTCCAAAGTTACTGGAACAGCAGTAACAGCTGATGGGAAGAACAGCGGCTTACATGGATACAGAAAAGGCAATTCAGTAGCTACGTTTGTAAGAAAAAAAGAGAAGACAAACAAAATGGCACCAGTGTGTGTCTGCTTGTGTGTGATTTTAGAGGATTTAAAAGGAAATTAAAAGGCCCACTTGCCCCTGACTTTCTACTGCCTTAAAGTCTCTCATATACAAAGTACTGGGAGCGCCTACCTGTGCCGCACGTCCTTATGTTACCATGTTGCTACAGTCACTCTCTCTCTCTCTCTCTCTCTCTCTCTAGGTCCTTGTTCTCCAGGGTTCTCCTCTCCTGGTGACTGACAGTCTGTCTCTTCCCTCACACCTTGTGTTCCTCACTCTGCCTTTGGTTCCCACTGGCCCGCTGACTAGGTAGACAACCCTCCAGGTGGTTGAATCCTCCTCCTTAGCTCAAGGAAACACAAACAAAGCCAGATGTTGTAACCGTGAACTTTCTGTTGAGACACAGCTTGTCAGTTTTTGTGAAAGCATTTTCTGTCAAAAGTCTGTCGTAGGATTTCGCAAGAGAAAAGAAAAGGGAATTTTGAAAACCGCAAAAACCAGGCTTGCGTGATTGACGCCAGGCTCAAAGACAGGAACCCACACGACCTTGGTAATGAGACAACTATAATCATGACGTAATGTGTTTGCTTCTCTGGTTAATACCCTAGGAAACTGCAGCTTAGCGCCATTAGGTAAGTAAACTGACCCCATGTATGCATTTATGAAAGAGCAGAACCCAAATTCGGTGCCTTCGGGAACATCAAGCCTACATCTTTTCCTCTACAAAGCAGACTTTGGCCAGTGCTAGAGCACAGAGGCAGCTTTTCCAGACTGTGAAATGTCCCGTGTATCTTGGCCATCTAGGAAACCTGTTTGGGAAAGACACTTTATGTGAAAAATCATATCTAAAATTTGGAGTTTAAGCGGTATATGGAATTATATCACCAGTTTAAATATTATGGGAAATAATTTTCAAAAATATGTCTGGAAGCGGGTGGGGTGATGGCAGAATTAGATGAAAGGAGAATAACAGGTCAGACGGCGAAACACAAACACCATATGATTTTACTCCCGTGGATTCAACAAAACAAAACAAAACAAATGAATAAACAGAATCCAGAATCAGGCCTATGAATACAGAGAACAAACTGATGGTTGCCGGAGGGGAAGGGGTTGGAGGGATGGTCAAAATGGGTGAAGGTTGAGTGGGCGGTACAGCTTTCTAAGTTGCGGACTGAGTAAGTGGTGGGGATGAAAGGTACAGCACAGAGAATACAGTCCGTGATATTGCAATAGCGCCATATGGTGACAGATGGTGTCTACACTTGTGAGCACAGCATAATGTACACAGAAGTTGAATCACTGTCGTACATCTGAAACTAACGTAACATTTTGTGTCAGCTTAGCCAAACGAAACATTTTTAAAAATATTTTCAAAATAAGAGAAAACTAAAATTATTACATTTTATATTATTTATTTTTTAATGTGCATTTATTTTTGAGACGGCGGGGGGTGGGGGGAGAGAGAGAGAGAGTGAGCATGCAAGCAGGGAAGGGCAGAGAGAGAGCAGGAGAGAAGACCCAAAGTGGGCTATATGCTGACAGCAGCGAGCCCGATGTGGGGCTCGAACTGCAAACCATAAGACCATGACCTGAGCTGAAGTCGGACACTCAGCCAACGGAGCCACCCAGGTGCCCCTAAAATTACTACATTTTAAGTATGTCAGTCTTTTATTATGGAAGCATAAAGTAGAGTGGGATTTATCCATAGTTAGAAAATAATACTTTCTCTTCCATAAAATATACCAATGAATTCTAAGGAAAAATAAATCAGATGATTATATCCCTAGGTGCTGAAAAGCATTTGAAAAAATTCAGTATTGTTGATTTTAAAAATCCATCAACTGTATGTATTTACTTATCTGTTTCAGATCATTTTTTTAAATTTTTTTCTTAATTTTTTTAACGTTTATTTTTGAGACAGAGAGAGACAGAGCATGAACGGGGGAGGGTCAGAGAGAGGGAGACACAGAATCCGAAACAGGCTCCAGGCTCTGAGCGGTCAGCACAGAGCCCGACGCAGGGCTCGAACTCACGGACTGCGAGATCATGACCTGAGCCGAAGTTGGATGCTCAACCGACTGAGCCACCCAGGCGCCCCTCAGATCATTTTTAATGGGGAAAATATCTGTCATTCACTTTCAAGTTAAGAAAAATGCCCTCTGTCTCTGTCAAAACTACTAACAATTCAACTGGAAGTGTTAACACTTAGTTGAACACAGAAGTAAAATGAAACATTATAAAAGGTAAGAAATAGAAAAAAAAATTGCTAGTGATAGTCATTTATGTAGAAAACCCTAGAGAGTAGGAGATTTATCTTAAACGCAGTACAAAGAATAATTGGATGGCACACAGTGACATGCAAAATTTATGAATAGGTAGCAACTGATTTCACATTACTACCAACCTGATGGAAAAATATCACTGATGATAATACATGTTCACAACAGCAAAACAACGTTAGGTAACGTGGGAATAGGCTAACGACATGCATGCCCTATGTAAGCAAATGTAAAATTTAAAATTGGACATAAAGGGAAAAGCAAACCAAGATTTTGTAATAAAGTTACTCAACATCATTAAGACATTGGGTGTCCCTGGTCTAATTCATAAATTTACGTGAAATCGGGAAAACTGCTCAAAGTGATTCAGTCGGTAGTCTTTTCAGCAAGTGGTGCTTGGGACGCGTAAATATCCACAGAGGAAGAAAAATTAGCTTCGTGCTTTACTTCACATCAAACCCATAGCTCCGTTTGTATTTTCTCAATTACTGTGCAATTGTTTTCATACGATTTGATTTTACATCTCTTGTAGAACATACATTATAATACTTGTTTATATAGTCCTGCTTCAAAGAAATATAAATAATAAACATAAAATTTAACCACAGATGTAACCAAACTTTAACCAGATGTCACCATAAACCTATAGGTCCCATTTCCGGTGGTTCCCATTCTTTGAGGAAGATTCCTCTTTCCATCTGGTATCATTTTTCTTCTGCCTGAATGACTTCTTTGAAACTTTTTCATAGTGCAGACCTGTCAGGAAAGAAAATCTGTCAGTTTTTTTATGTTTGAAAACGTTTCTGCCTTCATTTTTGAAATGTATATACGTAGAATTGTATGTTGACATTTTTTTCTTTCATACTTTAGAGATTTTAGTATCCTGTCTCCTCACTTACACTGTTTCCAGTGAGAAATCTGCTATTATTCTTCCGTTTGTTCTATGTAAGTAACATGCCTTTTTTCTCTGCCTGCTTTCAAGACTTTATCACTTTATTTTGAGAAATCTGGTACGTTGTGTGGTTGGTGTAGTTTTCTTCATAGTTCTTATGTTTAGAGTCCATTCAGATTTTTGGATCTGTGAGGTCACAGTTTGCATCAATTTTGAAACTGTTTTGATCGCTCTTGCTTCAAATACTTTTTGTTGCCTTTCTTTTCTTTCCCTGCTGCCTGAAAATTCTCTAAAATTCGTGAACTGGGCAACAATAGAGCCAACCTCATTTGTTTCCTGTTAGGGATTAGTGTCATTCATTGCCCGATGTCCTCTGTCTTGAAAGCCACCATTTCATATATTTTTGTCTGGTTTTGTTGCTGTTGTTGATAGGAGGCTAAATTTGATTTCTGTTACTACACATTGGCTGGAAGTAGAGTCTCAAAGTTGTAAGACATTCCCGAGAAAATACAACTCATTTGATTTACATGTGACCTATGTAGAAAATTAACTAGGGGCGCCTGGGTGGCGCAGTCGGTTAAGCGTCCGACTTCAGCCAGGTCACGATCTCGCGGTCCGTGAGTTCGAGCCCCGCATCGGGCTCTGGGCTGATGGCTCAGAGCCTGGAGCCTGTTTCCGATTCTGTGTCTCCCTCTCTCTGCCCCTCCCCCGTTCATGCTCTGTCTCTCTCTGTCCCAAAAATAAATAAACATTGAAAATTAACTAATGCCTATTTTTATTTTTATTTAAAAAATTTTTTTAATGTTCATTTTTTTTGAAAGAGACAGAGCTTGAGTGGGGGAGGGGCAGAGTGAGAGGGAGACACAGAATCCGAAGCAAGCTCCAGGCTCTGAGCTGTCAGCACAGAGCTCATTGTGGGGCTCAAACCCACGAACTGTGAGATCATGACCTGAGCTGAAGTTGGGCTTAACCGATTGAGGCACCTAGGTGCCCCAACTAATGCATATTCGTTACGTTTCCCTTTATTTATTTATTTATTTATTTATTTATTTTTTAACGTTTATTTATTTTTGAGACAAAGAGAGACAGAGTATGAACGGGGGAGGGGCAGAGAGAGAGGGAGACACAGAATCGGAAGCAGGCTCCAGGCTCTGGGCCATCAGCCCAGAGCCCGACGCGGGGCTCGAACTCACGGACCGTGAGATCGTGACCTGAGCTGAAGTCGGACACTCAACCGACTGAGCCACCCAGGCGCCCCATACATATGTATTTTCAAAAGTAGGCCTGCACCAATGGGACACAGAGTAAATCACCATAGTTGTGTGATACGCGCTATTCTAATTCCCAGCTTGTTCGTCCACATTAATTCTGTAGTCCTTTCAAGGTTTCCAATATGTAAATAGTCCCGGACATGCTGGTGAAAATGCATCTGGAGATCAGCCTATCTGTGCTTACTTGAAGATGCACCTATCATCATCACTCCTCCGATTCCAACATGAAGTACTTTTTTCATCAATTCCTTTAGCAGATGTCCACTGACGTAGTTGGAAGAAACAATCCTTTGCTGTTACCGTGTGCGGCTCATTTTCAGTTGAAGCAAACAAAACCTACTGTCCCTATTTCTGTACAGAGAAATAACACTTGATGTCTCTAAGGAGTTGCCGATAAACAGAAAATATAGCCAGTTTACTCTTAACACAAGTTTTGAAATGGTGTCATCACCAAGTATATTTGAAAACTGAATCACTCCCTATAAGAAAAGGATTTTTGTTAGTCCAGATGATTATCACAACTGTGGTAAGCTAAGACTGAGGGCTCACACTGTGGCCATTAGAGTACCTACAGGTTTTGCATATGTTAACTGATTTACACTTCAGAAAACTCTATTATTGTTAGTTCCATGTTATGGGGGTAACAACTGAGGCACAGACTGGTTACGACACATGTCATCGATCGCGCCTGGATGTGTGAAGCCAGGATTAAAAACCAGAAACATGACACAGAGCTGAACTGTTTCTCTACTCTCGCCCTTACCTTTTATGTATACCTACCTTAGAAAATCAATAAATGAGTTTTGCTTACAAGACAGAATCATCAATAACATAACGCTTATCCACTCCCTGATTCTAATTACTGTATTTTTGTAACTTCAATATGTATCTTTTAATCCAGAAATCTTTCCTAAAATACCTCCAGCATCTCCAACTCATCTTCACCATCATCATGAAAGAGCTTTACTATTTTCACCCGCCAATGATTTGTCCTAATTTTTATATGCAGGTTGCAACTCTTCCAATGAGTGTCTATATTTGCTATTTCTAATTCCTGCCCGTTTTTATTTCCATTTTTACTTGAACTTTCCATTAAACTTACCATGGAGTTGCTGGTGTAATACCAAAACAGTTTTTTTCCAGAACCATTTGATAGTGAGTTGCTGATAGGAGGCACTATCTCCTCCACATAGTTTAATGTGTATTTCATACAAAGCAGGATATTTTTATGCATAACCACAAAATCAGGAAATTTACCATGGTGCGTTATTACCCTCTAATTTTCAGATGCCGTTCAATTTCTACTAATAGTTTTGTTTTATTTTTATTTTTTAAAAATTGTTTAAGAGTTTATTTTTGAGAGAGAGAGACAGACAGACAGACAGACAGACACAGAATCCAAAGCAGTCTCCAGGCTCCGAGCTGTCAGCACAGACCCCAATGCGGGGCTCGAACCCATGAACTGCGAGATCATGACCTGAGCCAAAGCCAGATGCTTAACTGACGGAGCCACCCAGGCGCTCCAAGTAGTTTGTTTGTTTGTTTAAATGCTTATTTGAAAGAGAGAAAGAGGGAGAGGCAAAGGGTCAGAGAGAGGGAGAGAATCCCAAGCAGGCTCCCTGCTGTAAGCACGGAGCCTGCCATGGGGCTTGAACTCATGAACTGTGAGCTCATGACCTGAGCTGAAATCAAGAGTCAGATGTTCAACTGAGTGAGCCACCCGGGCGCCCTTATGGGAAAAGTGCCCTTATAGGAAAAGTGTTTAATTCAGAATTGCAAATATTGCTCAGTGTTCCTGTCTCTAGTTTTCTCCAATCTGGATCAGTTGTTCATTCTTTCTTTAATACTGGTAACCTGGGCGCTTGTGAATGAATAGGGGAGTTATCTTACAGAATGTTTTTCAACATGTGCTTGTGTGATGTTTCTCCTGGTCAGTTGCAAATTGTATTTCTTCAAGTTGGCTACTTCCACTGTGAAAGTGATACTGTTTTTATCAGTACATCCTATCAAGATGCACATGAATTTGATCTTTCCCCTTACTGGTTACACTAACTGTCCTTTGTCAGAGATCTCAGCTGTCAGACTTTTTACTTGTCAGTCAGTAAGTATTTTGTGGGAAACTACACTGAGACTATGTAAATATCTTGTCTCTTACAAATGTTCAATATATTCAACTCAATACAGTCACATTAACCCAATTCTTCCTATTTAAAAAAAAAGGGGTGGGGTTGTGATTTGTTACTATCATTATTTTTAACCTCAAATCGTCCCAGATCAGCCAATGAGAGCATGTTCAATTTGGCTTCTGTGTCCTTTTAAACCTGTTCCTTTCCTTCTTTGAGTGATACTTTTCCTGTTCCAGGTTCCTCTTGTCCTTCAACTGGCCTGGAATCCTATTTCTTCAAGGTATCTGTTTGCTTTTCAGTACAAAGTAATGTTAGGAAACCAAGATCCAGGTGCTAGTTTTGCTCATTGCTATAGGGGTGTTTCTACCTGAGCCCTCTTAGCAGACAGAATTGGTGTGTGTGTGGGGGGGGGGGGGGCGTGTGCACACACATACCTTTCTATGCCTGTTTATTTCTCTATTATCTATTGCTATAAAACGAAAAGCATGAGTTCACACTAATACCTCCCATTTCAATCTAATACCAGGGTTTATTCTAGTGTTGCTTGTTACTCCTTTTTCTGATAGAAACCTGGTTCCCATGAACATTAAAGTATTTTTTAGGGGGTGCCTGGGTGTTCAGTTGGTTAAACATCTGACTCTTGATTTCAGTTCAGGTCATAACCTCATGGTCTGAGATTGAGCCCCACATCAGATTCTGAGTATGGAGCCTGCTTGAGATATTCTCTCTCTCTCTCTCTCTCTCTCTCTCTCTCTCTCTCTGTCTCACTCTCTCTGTCTCTCTCTCTCTCACACACACACACACAAATATAATTTTAGCAGTCTCCTTGTATGTGTCCTATCTCTCATAACCATCATTATCTCTTCCCCTGCATACATGCCCTCCTCATGACATATGACTTTAGGCTGGCTGCCTGGGCTATTTCTACTGTCACACATGTAAACGTTTTTGTCATCCACCCCGAGGCTGACACTCAACGCTTGATGCCTTTTCTCAAGAATGCCCTCCAAACACTACATGTGCTTCCATGCCCTTCTCCCTTCTCCATCTGATCGGGATCGACCACCCTGCTCTGAGCCATTGTAACCGTCTTCCCACCAGTGGAGATACCTTGTCAAGCCCCTCCTGATGACTTCAGGTTTGAATTGTTCAGGAATTCAAAAGGGGAAACCTCTCTTTAGTTCTTAAATCCAAATCAATAATATTTCAGTCATAGGATTCCACCAAAACATGCTTTGCCAGGGGAACAAATGACTTCCACCTGCTAAATCCAACTGCCAGAGTCCAATCCTTTTCGAGTTGGATATATTAGCGGCATTCCTTTCTCTTTCATACACATTCCATAGTCAGCTTCTAGGATAACACGCTCTTGTGGTTCTTTTCCTGTTATTCCGTTTGAGACTTACTGGATCTTCCTCTCTTCCCTGACCTCTTCATGTTGAGGTGCCTAGTATTCAGACCTTGGTTCTATTCACATTTTTGTCCACTTCCTTGGTAATGTCATCAGCCTTGTCATGCATGTGCATATAACCCAGGAATTCTATCTCCAGTTCAGATTTCTCTGGACCTCTATGCGTTGACATTCAAGTACCTATTCAGTTTTTCTGATTCCATGTCGGATAGATCTTTGCAACTTCACGGGCCCCACGCTGATATTCTAACTCCAAGTGGATTTTACTTGCAGACATTTCATACTCAATTAAGGCAATTCCATGCATTCATTTGGAGGTGCTCAAAAACCTTGTACTCATAGGCACTCTTTCTAGTGCCTAACACATCACATCCAATCTAGAATATATTTCCGATTCAACCTTCTAAATGGGGCAGAATCTAAACATTTCACGTTATCTCCACTGTTAACACCCTGGTCCAAAGAGACCATCATCTCCCCTGAATTTCTGCAAAAGCCTCCTAAGTGGGCCCCCCCCCCCCTTCTTTTAGAATTACTTCTCGGGGCGCCTGGGTGGCGCGGTCGGTTAAGCGTCCGACTTCAGCCAGGTCACGATCTCGCGGTCCGTGGGTTCGAGCCCCGCGTTGGGCTCTGGGCTGATGGCTCAGAGCCTGGAGCCTGTTTCCGATTCTGTGTCTCTCTCTCTCTCGGCCCTCCCCCGTTCATGGTCTGTCTCTCTCTCTGTCCCAAAAATAAATAAAAAACGTTGAAAAAAAAAAAAGAATTGCTTCTCTATGTTGGTTTTTAACATGGCAGAGTAATCCTTTGAAGTCAAAAGCGAAACATTCTCTAGTCAAAACCTATAACAGTTCCCCATTGAATTTCAAATGAATTCCTACATATCTACCATTGCTTACCAGATCCCACAAGATCTGGCTTCATTGCTACTGTTAAGACAGATTACTTCATACACCACACTCATTTTGCCCCAGCCACCCAAGCCTCCTTGCTATCCCTAAAAACACACCAGGCACGTGCTGACCTTGGGGACTTTGAACTTGTGTTCTTCGCAGTATGCCCTTGCTGCTCTTTCTTTCTGGAATGCTGTTTCAGCAGACATTTTCACAGCTAAGCCCCTCTCTTCCTATCAGGGGTCAATGTCACCTTGTCAACGAGACCTGCTTTAATCCACCTTCTGACAATTTTAATCTGTGCATGAAGATTGTAACCGTTAGTGTGGTCCACTCACCTTTCCCTGATCTCCTTTGATAGAAACATACTCATTGGCCTTCGCCTCCCTCTAGTAGCCTATAGAGTTGCTTTTATGTGAAGTGTTTGAAAATGAAACAACCACACTGAAAACCCATATCTTGTAATTCGATAAGTAACTTTCTACATCATCTTCCTACCGCCTAGACTCCAGGGCAATTTCTTCCTACTTCCATGTCTAATCTAGCAATATTGCGTAATATCTAATTTTCCAAACCTAACAACTATTTATCTTTACAATTTTGCTAAGGCCTAAACTTTTGCACAGAGCTCTCTCCTACGTTTCTTCTCCCAGATACATTACTCAGCACAAATTAATCTACGTAAATTAATCAATTGGCACAAATGAATTAAGCTGCACACATTCTGAATTTTGGTTGTTCATCCATTCTTGCCCATGAAATACTGTTTTATAGTTCAAATATCTATTGTTTCTCTTAAAAATACATTAATTATTCATATAGTTACATTTATTTACTCTAATATATGCTAGACTTTTTAGTAGGAATCGGCATCAGGAACAAATTTAGCTCAATATTCAGCTTCAATTCTTATAATAACTTGTTAAATTTGTCAGAGACCATTATAATATTGTGAAACTTTGAGGCAGTTTTATCAAAAATGGAAAAAATTGTACTTCCATAGCTACGTATGTGTTATTGACATGGATATAAATAATCACCTAATGAATATACTTAGGGGTTTGTAGTTTTGCTGTGCCTAGTAGTAATTCACATTTTCACTGATAACTGAGTTTTTCCTTTTTGATAGAAAAGTAATCAAACACTGAAAAACCTACCGTAACATAGTAAACTAATTAATAATATTTGCCTGATGTGTAATAAAAAAAATAGGGAAATTTTCTTTAAGACTCCTCAATCATTGTAAATTTCACTCATTCATTATCACATGATTATTTAAGACCTTCTTTTTTTATTATTTTAAGTAGGCTTCAGGCCCAGCATGGAGCCCAGTGCAAGGCTTGAAATCATGACTCTGAGATCAAGACCTGAGCTGAGATCTAGAGTCAAACACTTAACTGACTGAGGCCACCCAGTCAACTCCATTTAGCGTCTTCTATCCACCAGACATAGTTCCAGAGTCTGGAAATGCATTAGAAATAAATAAGTAACACTGGCATTCATGTTCCTTACAGCATATTCTAGAATATCAAGGATAAAAGTCATTATATTTGATGAACTAAAACTTACCAACGTAGGGGCACCTGGGTGGCTCAGTCATTTAAGTGTCTGACTCGCGCTCGGGTGATGATCTCACAGTTACCAGGTTCGAGCCCTGCATCGGGCTCTATGCTGACAACTCAGAGCCTGGAGCCTGCATAGGGTTCTATGTTTCCCTTTCTCTCTCTCTGCCCCTCTCCCGCTTGTGTGCACTTGCTCACTCTCTCTCTCTCCTCTCTCTCTCTCTCAAAAATA
Organism: Lynx canadensis; assembly: GCF_007474595.2. NCBI lineage: Eukaryota > Metazoa > Chordata > Mammalia > Carnivora > Felidae > Lynx > Lynx canadensis. The sequence continues at coordinate 158,809,793 of NC_044304.2, read as the reverse complement.
CATGAATAAACATTAAAAATTATATTGTAAAAATTTACCAATATAATACAGATGCACTTGAAAAGTATCAGAGCAGATGATTGGAAAGAGGTTTGAACAAATGATTAAAGATAGATCCACTCAAGACTTTGATACTCTGCCAATACAACTTGGTTTTAGTTTTTCTCCCATAAAACAATGTATGGAATTGGGCATAAAGACAGATGCACCATTAAACTCTTCTATTCATCTTCACCATTTTGTGGTCATGCTTAGTTTGGCTGAAAGAAATAGGGAATCATTTTACACTTGCTTCTTTATCCTTACCCTGAGAGGGCCCAACCTAGTTTATGAAAGTAAAACCACGCTCTTTTTCAACTTCTGTTTGCATGGGCATTTCCCATTTCCACCGTGAATCATTCCAGAATAAGATATGGGTTGCATTACCTCACAGGTTTTGCTTATAATTTATGAAGCAGGCAAGATTTTGTTTGATTTCCCTAAGCTTCGCTGAACCTGTAGGCTTGAGAACAACATTTATTTTGACTGGAAAGCTGAATAAACACAATTTTACAGTTTAACGGGGAACATTTATCAAATCCATCAAGTTAAATAGTGGGATAATTCCACAGAATATTATGTGTTTTCTTCTTTCTTTTAATGTTAAATGTGTCAATAATATTCACAGTATGGATTGGGCTACAGACACTAGACTACACAGAATAAAATATGATTATGCATAGATTCTGAGATATTCATTTTTTTTAGTCTGTACTACATATTAAGTAGCACATTTATGTTTCTAGTCTCCACTGAATTTACTTGGCTAATTTGATTTTGGTCTGTCATCTTGAATGTTATAAATTTATAGTTTGATCAAATAGATCAAAGAACTAATTTAAGAGATAAGAATGTAGGGAAAGTTCTGTCATTACTTGATTGTTCTTGAGTCAAAGTTTAGTGTTTTCAGAGAATGTTTCTGTGACTTCAAAACTGTTCTAGAACTTCCTTCTATAAAATTCTCAAAATATGTACCATTTACATAGAGTATGCTCTGATAATATGAGAATATATTGCAAGTAGATTTCAACCAACTCTTTAAAATGTAGACAGTCCAGGGCACCTGGGTGGCTCATTTAGTTAAGGGTCTGACTTTGGCTCAGGTCATGATTTCGTGGTTCGTGGGTTCAAGCCCCATGTCAGGGCTCTGTGCTGACAGCTCAGAGCCTGGAGCCCACTTCCAATTCTATGTCACTCTCTCTGCCCCTGCCCTGCTCATACTCTGTCCTCTCAAAAATAAATAAATGTTAAAATAAATAAATAAAACGTAGACAGTCCATGAGAGTAGGTCATAATTCTTACCCTGGAACATTAGCTTCTTTGACATGAATAAATGCAATGACTATTTTTTTTTTTTCTGATAAGACAGAAACACACAGTAATACATGCAACAGTTTTTAGTGTTTGCTTCGGTGTTTTTCTTTTTAACTTTTGTATCCTGCCCCAAGTGAGTTGATTTTTGGATACAGGATATAGTAATTAGTTTGGGCACCAGATAAAATTTGTTATAGGTGAATTAGTAACGTATTCAGAAACTGATAAAAAATTCATCTCAGATTTAAAGCTGTACTTAATATGGATAAAAGCAAATTATAGGAGCTATAATTAAGTTTTAGTTCGGGACACTATATGGATCCAGTGGCACTGGAAAGATGAGCAAGGATCATGTAAATCTGAGCCAAGTTGAAGAAATAGGCTAGGGGCTGGTCATGGAATTAGCGGGCTTGAGATCTCAGAATATGGGTTAGGACATGGTCAAGAGTACGGAGACGCATCAATAACTGACATTAATCATAGATCCACATTTTCAATTAATCACATAGGACCTTCCTCTTGTGCTAAGTACTCTTCTTGGAACTGGCACCCTGAGGTGAAATGTGTGAATAAGAGTGGCTATCAAGACAATGACATTTTATGGACTAGGGAGTTTTCACCTCCTGGAAGAGGGTAATAACCACGGCACATGGCAGAATCTGACCATATCAAGCCTCATGATAAAAACAAAGTTAGACACTAGTAAATGACAGCTCCATTTTGAAAATGAAACTAAGATAGAATAAACAATGAAAAAATATCTTTTTTTCAGAATGTTATTGATTTAATAATTTTCTTTCATTTGCTTGGGGAAAAAGCTTAGTTCATATTTTATTCCTCCTTCATCTCCTGGGAGTCTGAATTGATAGCTTCTATTGAGTCTCTCCTCTTATTAATATCACGATATTCAGTTTAGTTTTTCAATTAAATGTAACCACACAGTCTCTCCTGGCCTCCAATCTTGTCCATTCTGTTTGATTCTATAAATTGGAGCCAGGCTCTTTCAACACACATAGCTGATCTGAAAAGACAAGTCACAAACTTAGAGAAGTTTTGGCTGAAGGCAAATTTGAAAAGGGTTTGTCATCCAGAATATACAAGGTCCTCTAAAAACTCCTAACAAGGGGCGGCACCTGGGTGGCTCAGTCAGTTAAGCTTCTGACTTGGGCTCTGGTCACGATGTCACCGCTCATAGGGTGGAGCCTGCATCAGGCTCTGCACTGACAGCACGAACCTGCTTGGGGACCCTCTATCTCTCTCCCTCTCCCTCTGTCCCTCCCCCACTCGTGCTCTCTCTCTTTCTCTCAAAAATAAAGTAATAAATAAAACATTAAAAAAACCAGAAAGTCAGTAACAGGAAATGCAAAGAACCCCATAAAGTATGCAAAAGGTGTGGAGATACTTCAGCAAAACCCTATGTGGATGGCATATAATAGCATCCACATTAATAATGGCAATATCGCAACTATACATGGAGGGAAAATGATAACAAAATATAGCTGCTCGATATCATTAGTCATTAGGAAAATGCAAATTAAAACCACAATAAAATACCTCTACATACCTATTAGAAGACCTAGTGCCTAAAATCAAAAACACACCCGAACAGCACGGATGCAGGGCAACTGGAACTCTCACATACTGCTGGTGCAGATGCAAACTGGCACAAGCCACGTCGGGAAATATTTTGGCAGTTGCTAGTAAAAATAAATATATAACCAACCTATGACCCAGTCATATCAATCTATTTTAATAAAGAGACATGAAAATTTGTGTCCCCATACATGTTTATAGTTAGGTCTGTTCTATCACAAAAACTGGAAACAAGCTCATGGTATATCAATACACTGGAGAACGACTTGGAAGAAAAAAGAAACAGACCAGTGAGAATACACACGGGCAGCCTGAATGAATTTCAAATGCGTCAGGCTGAGTGAAAGCAACCTGATTAAATAGGCTACATAGTGTACGAATCCATTAACAAGACATCTTGGAAAAGGCAGAATTCTAGTGACAGCAAATGGGCCACTGGCTACTAAGACCCGGGGATGGAAGAGAGTACGAGGGACTTCCTGGGTGATGGAATTCTTGAGGATTGTGGCTGGGGGTATGTCTGACTCTATTTGTCCACGCTCATAAAAATGTACAGTAAAGGGTAAAATGTGGTATTATGGAAGTTATATCTCAATAAACTTGGCTCTTAAATAATGTGGTTATTCCACTCTTTAAAATCCTAAATGATTCTACATTGCCCAAAGAATGAAATCCATATTCCACCATATAACATATGTCTTTATTATTTCCTCTGATTAGTTTTTCTAAGTTTGCCTTCTTCATTTATTAACCAAATCCCGCATTCAGCTCAGCTTAAATAGCCAGTTTCCACACCAAGCATTCACACTCCACTTTTTACGTGAGCCATGGGTTTTAAATTTATATGCTATATCTCTGATGTGCAGAACTGCAATTTTCTTAGTTTTTTTTTTTTTTTCCCTATGATTGCAATCAACTCGCTCCTAAATTCTTATTTCCACTCAACGGAGGAAAATAGAATCTGGCCTCTTTAAGGAAACTCTATGCTATTACCAGTTAAAACAGTCTCTAAGGTTAATTCTCAATCAGTATTGCATTTAAGCTTAGTCAATTTAAAATTTAAGCTTCCTATCAGGGATAGTGTCCCCTCTTAATAGACTTTATTCCTCTGTCTGAGCTGCAGGGGAAATGTTTATAACCTTGTGGCATTAGAAGGGGGTATAGAGTTCTGAATTGTCACCAAGGGCCAGTGGTGGCCTCTCTAATGTATCTTGATAAATTTATTTTAATCTCTGGTTCATCTTCTGTCCCATCTGCTGGTGCTGTGTCTTGCTGTGTCTGTTGACAATAGGCATATATTGCTGTTGTCCTGTCCACAGCATTAGCTATGACATCCAGTTGCATGGTCCACAAACTGTGTCCAGACTTCAGGCATCTTCTTGATAATTCAACAACATAATCAGTGTTTTCCACTGAGTCATGACTTACAGGGGAAGAAAAACACGTTCAATATTCTGAGCATTGAATTTTACTGTTTGAGTTAATATTTAGAATAAAGAATGCATTTTAAAACCTTTGAAATGCTTAGGTCTTGTAATCTAAAAATCTAGTTTTTAAAACATTTCTTTTTAATTTCCAAGCAGAAACAAAAAAGAAGTTTCCTTTTTATTCTAATCCTAAAAAATTTGATCTTCCCCAATAAAAAATTGTTTCTGGATGAGAAAAAAAAAGGAAAACAAATAAAAAATAAGTAAACAATTATCTTGCCATATATTCTGTATCATGTGCCTTATAAATGTTCCACCCCTTTCCTGAGCAATCTCTACTCTTCCTTGAGAGGTTTCTTAAAGTAATACTTATAAAAATACTCTGATCTCTAAAGATTGTTTTAGTTACTATGCCTCTGTTTTCCCTTTTATAATATTTTTCCATTGCCAGTAATTATCACATTTATTGTAAACTCTTAATTAAAATTATATTTATGATTTATTTTTGAATTTATGAGGCATTTAGAAGTGTTTTTATTTTATAATTATTCAGTTCTTTTTCAAATTCATCTCTAATTTTATTGCATTTCATTCAGAGAACATAGTCTGACAATACAGATAAGTTGATGTTGTGAAATGTTGATAATTGCTTGATGACCTATGTGTTAATATTTTTAGACATTTTATATATTCATTAAAAATAAATCTTTGCATATTGGGTTTTATATATTGCTCAGAAGCAATATAAAAATTATGTGAAAACCAATGCTGTGTGGGTCCAAACAACCAGAATATAACTTGACTCAATCAGAACAGCTAGGGGCATGTACATTTTACCCAGTGATGGCAGCTGAAATTAGCCCTGTTTATGGCCAACAGATAAGCTTGTTTATTGTGTTATTCAAGTCTTACATATCTTCAATATCTTTTTGTATATTTAGCATATAATTATAAGTGAGAGTATTAGTGTTGAAAATCTTTCGGTGTGATGGTAGATTTGACAATTCCTCAAAGTATCTGTACCTATTTTGTTTTACATATTGTGAAGCTTTCTCTTAAATTTTGTGGAAGTTTGATATAATTACCTTATTCTCATGAGATCTTTTAATGAGATTATGGGCTCTTTTATCATCATTTGGTATTCTTCTTTAACTGGGATAACATTTTATCTTTAAGTGTATTTTTTTTCTAAAATTTGTCTGTTTTTATAAGTTTATTTATGTATTCTAAGAGAGAGACAGTGAGAGAGAGAGCATGAGCAGGGGAGGGGCAGAGAGAGAGAATCCCAAACACGCTTCCCACTGATAGTGCATAGCCTGGTGCAGGGCTTGAACTCATGAACCCTTGAGATCATGAGCTGAACTGAGATCAAGGGTCAGACACTTAACCAACTGAGCCACCCGAGCACCCCTATTTGTCTGTGTTTTATATCTCTTTGCAGAATTTTTTTTGGTGTTACTCATTTGTTATTGATCAAAATTTTGTTGAAGTTGTACTTAAATTATAGACATCTAACATCTTACCATCATATCTGTCCAGTTGCTCAAGTCCTGTTTTTATTGATATCATTCTTGCCCATTACTTTTGAATTGTTCTTAGTTTTACTTTTTACAATAATGTGATAGAGATAATAAGAATTAGATAGGACCTTTTAATAGACTTTTTTAGCTGATACTCGTTGGCGTAGAGAACATATATTATACGTATATTTATATATCAAAGTATATGCCTATTTTATCCATTTTAGTATATTTTCATTTAACATAGTGCTCCCAGATGATATTTTATAAATTGTTATTTTTTTCTTTTATAAAATTTTATATTAAATGAAGAACATGATAGAGGGAAATCTTGCTTTTTTTCTTTTTACTGTGTTCTAAAAAGTCTTCAGCACTTTACAAATTTTAGTTTTAGCATGACACAAATAATATACATATGGTTTAAATATAAAATGTATCAACTTAAATAACATTTAAAGATATTTATAGCTGCATGTTCCTCAAATGAACTTAATGCTAATAATAATCTCGATGATGTGTTTCGTTTTTTTCTTATACACTTGCATTGCTAAGCAGTTGAGACCAAATGGAATTGTCTGAAAGGGCACAATTATTTAAAAGGCATTTGTTGGTGTGTGTGGACCTGTAAACAGAAGGCACAATAGGATCCAACTAAATCAAATAAACTTGTTTCTCAGGGTGAGTCAGCTTGGTCCCCTGAAGAAAAAAGATAAAACAATTGAGTGTTTCAATGTCAACAGGGCTATCAACCAGGGTTACAAGCATGTATGTCTAAGACACCTCAAGGTTATAAAACAAATTCCTAAAAGTTCAGGTTTATTGCTTCACCCCTGAGTCACTGTAAAACCTTCTGAATCCCATTGGGAACCTTTTATTTCAAAATCAATGTTGGAGTTGTTTGAAGAGAAGAGAACTGTCTCTGAACCAATGCTCGAGCAGTTAGGAAGGATTACAGGTGTTTGAAATAAACTTCTAAGCTTTTCAAAATTTGAAGAATGGACATAACATCTACCTTTTACATGGCATCCACAAAAATACCATCTAGCCTACCTATCCATAATTAATACACATTGTCATGAAGAATTTTATAAACTTACAGGAAGCATTTTTCCTCGTTCAAAACAGAGATTTAAATTTTTTCAAGTAGATGCCCAAGAGCGGTTTTGATCTAGGCTTCAAAAAAGAGGGAGCTAAATTTCATTTAGAATTTACAGAGTATTTACAGATATTTGTAGTAGGTGGCTGAACAGAGTTGGGGGGGGAAGTAATGTGAAGAATCAAAATATTTATTTAAATCCGCTTACATACACTGGTGTGTGATTTAATGTGAACACATAGACATAATACATGATGTTTGTTCTTCAGAGATGATCCTCCAGGTAAAGATGTTGAGAGTTATTCTTCTTTTGAATTTCTTCTTGAGGGCTAAGTAAGGAGGTTATCCATTTACAAATATTCCACAAAAGTGATGGAGTAATGAGCTAAAACCTTTCCCCTAGACTTTGGAGGCCAATTTGCTCACCTGTCTCCTTTTGTCTAACAATGACATGTTGCTGTGTGTTTTGCTGTCACTTTGCAGATTCAGAACCATTCTACTTTTTTGAGTTGACACAGAATGCTGACATAGGATTCCTTGAGCCCATGCTGGAGGAATATTTTCTCTTATTTTTTTTCCTCCTTTATACAACTGATTTGAATTATTCCATGAAATAGTAAATGTTTTAAAATATGCCTAACAGGTTAGAAAGATTAACAATAATATAAAAACTCATAGACACAATACACAGGGATTTAAAAAAAATTGGGGGGCAGGAGGGTGGGATTCATGCAACAGGAATTTACTTTCTCACAGTTCTGGAGGCCAGAAGTCTTGAGATCAAGGTGTTAGCAGATTGGCTTCTGAGGACTGTGAGGGAGAATCTGTTCCAGACCTCTCCTTGGCTCTAGCTGGCCATTTCCTCCCTGTGTGTGTTCACATTGTCTTCCATGTTCCATGTATATCTCTGGGTCCCATTTTCCTCCTTCCATTGTGGTCCTTCTCAGTCTATGTCATCCAGGGGGGTGTTTTCAGTTCCACACCTGTGTTCTGGGATTTTCATTCTGGTGTTTGGTCTGTGGATAGTTGGTAGTTGATCTTCTGGAGGAGGACTGAAGTCAGAAACAATGTGTGTCACCATCTTGATCATGTAACTCAACACAGTTTTAAAAATAGAACATAGAGGGGCACCTGGGTGGCTCGCTTAAGTGACAGACTCTTGATTTCGGCTCAGGTCATGATCTTGTGGTTTGTGAGTTCGAGCCCTGCATTGAGCTCTGTGCTGACAATATGGAGCTTGCATGGGATTCTCTCTCTCTCTGTCTCCCTCTGCCCCTTCCCCACTTGTGTGTGCACGCTCTCTCTCTTTCTCTCAAATAAACTGTTTAAAAAAATTTTTTAAATAGAACAAAGCACATGTTCTTTCCCTGTGATTTTCCTTGCTTTTCTTTATGGTATAAACACATACATATGAAAGACTAAAGAATACGATGTTCAGATTTCCCTTATTTGAACTTTATATAAATGCAATATGAAATAGCTTTATTTGTTCTTTTCCTTTAAATTAAACAAATCACAAGATCAAAAAAAAAATCATGAGATCCATTAGGTTGACATCTAATTATGTAGTTGAGTCCCTTATTACTGCTGTTTTTTTTCCCCCAGCTTGACTGAGGTATAATTGGTAAATAAAAAATTGTATATATTTTAAGGCATACAACTTAATGGTTTAATGTATGGTACTTTGTGCTGTAATCACCACAATCAAGCTAATTAACATGTCCACAACCTCTCATCATTACCCCTTCCTTCTTTCTATTCTATCTTTGTGGTGAAATCACTTGAGATTTACCCTTGTGGCAAACTGCTATTTATAATTCCATTACTTGAACATACTACAATTTATTTTTCTTTTGATGGACCTAGGTTTGTTTTCAGTATATTTTTTTATTATGAATATTCTTATATGTGTTTCTTCTTGCCCACATGCCAATGAATCTTTAGAGTGGAATTGCTAGGCTATGAGATATGTGAAAAGCCAAATTGTTTTTGAAAGTAATTGAATACATGTAACGTGAATTCCATTGTTACCCTTTTTGGTTTTCCTTACTTTTTTTCCCAATCTGATGCTTTTAATTTTCATTTTCTGGTTAAAGTTAAGTTAATTGTCAAATAATTATTGGCAACTTGTGTGTCCTCATCTCTGTTACTCCCAATTTGTTGAAATTTTAGAATTGGTTTATAGAAGTCCCTTATTTATTCTGATTATTTTTCCTTTGGTAGTTATATATGTTGTGACTATTTTCTCTTCATGGTTTGGTTGTCATTTTCATTTTAAACAGAAATTAGTACATTTTGCTTGGTTTTTGTTTTCAGATGACAGTCTTTTTCCCAGTTGCTCTTTTTTTGCTTATATAAAACATTTATTCCTTTTCTTAAGTTATAAAGATGTTTTCCTGCTTTTCAAATTAGAATTGACTTTTGGAAATGCCCACAGTCTTAAAATTTTTCAAGATTTCCTAAAAACCTTGAAAATTATATACTGCTTTGAAAGTTTTAATTTGACATGTGTGATAGTTCGACAAATGTAAATAGTTGCAAAAATAAAGTTTTGGGTATTTGTCACTTTTGGCTTTCAACAGAGAGCTTATGTCATTTTGAAAAAGGTATCCACTGAGGGATGTCTGGGTGGCTCAGTTAGTTAAACATATGAGTCTTGATTTTGGGTCAGATCATGATCTCCTGATCAGGTCATGAAATGGAGCCCTGCATTGGGCTCCATACTGGGTGTAGAGCCTGCTTAAGATTGTCTTCCTCCTGTTCCTCAAAAAATTAATATAGAACTACCCTACAATCCAGCAATTGCACTACTAGGTATTTATCCAAAGGATACAGGTGTGCTGTTTCAAAGGGGGCACAGGCACCCCAATATTTATAGCAGTGCTATCAACAGTATCCAAAGTATGGAAAGAGCCCAAAATTTTCATTGACAGATGAATGGATAAAGAAGATGGATGTACACACATACACACACACCAGAAACACACACACACACACACACACACAAATGGAATATTACTCAGGCAATCAAAAAGAATGGAATCTTGCTATTTGCAGCAAAGTGAATGGAACTAGAATAAATTATGCAAAGTGAAATTAGTCAGAGAAAGACAAATATCATATGACTTCACACAGGTGGAATTTAAAATTCAAAACAAATGAACAGAAGGGAAGGGAGTAAAATAATAAAAACAGGGAGGGGGACAAAACATAAGAGGCTCTTAATATAGAGAGCAAACTGAGGGTTGCTGGAGGGGTTGTGGGTGAAGGTATGGGCTAAATGGGCAAGGGGCATTAAAGAGGACACTTGATGGGATGAGCATTGGGTGTTATATGTTGGGGATGAATCTCTAGATTCTACTTCTGAAATCATTATTGCACTACATGCTAAGTGACTTGGGTGTAAATTTTAAAAAATGACAAGAAAAATTCTCTCCTATCCTTCTTCCTCTCTCCCCTCCTCCACTTGCTCTCATCTCTCTCTCTCTCATCAAAAATAAAAAATGAAATTAAACCATTAAAAGTATCCAGTGAATCAAAATATTATGGCAATTTTGATACCCACAATCATCCAGTTAATAAAATTGGCAGTTAGAGCATATTTAACATTCAGATTTTTTTGCCTTGTGTTCAACATTTAATATCTTTATGATTCAAATTATTCTTAATCACCTATCATATAGCTGCCACATAAATGTAAACATAATTTGAAATATTATTTGAGAATTTTTTGTGTTTCAAAGGTCTCTATAATTTAAATTTTTTTCTAGGATTTTTCATTATATTTGAGTTAGTATGAGGTATAAGAATGAACAAATAAGCATGTTGATATTTATATGAGTAATTATTAAGATAGCAAGTAAAAAATGAAATCTAAATCTTTTGTGAGACAAAGGCAACTTTTAAATTTTTCCATTAGTTCATATATGTCTGATTATTACTTATTGTTAGAATGAGAACTTTTCCTAGTTTTCTTTATTATAGATGAGAAATTTTGTGTAAATAGAGAGATACAAATGAAAGAAGCTGCTTTAATAGCATTGTTACTCAATGCTTTAAAACTCTTCAGATTATATTGCAAATAACATAGTGGTTTCTCATAAAACCTATTTTTTAATGTATATCAGCTGACAAGCTGATTACTTCCCCCTTCAATTTTATTGATAGCAAGAAATTGGAAATGACCCTCACTTTCCAAAAAAGATTTGTTACCTAGTCATGAAGATCAATCACATACTGTTTCTAGGAATTATACCTAAAAGGCTTTACTAAGACTTTTCAAAAGGACCATTAATTATTTCTTATAATTCTTTCTCAACTTAGAGGCAACCCTGTTGAACCTGATATACTAAAAGTTTATTAGAAGAAAATAAAATACAATTGATTTAAATATACCCTTATAAGTGCAATATATATTTTAATTAATGTTTTTATCTTACCTTACATTTTAAATATATTGAGGCAAAAATCATGAAACCATAGTTAAACTCACTCATTTTATGGGGAAATGATGGTCCTATAACCTAATTGGCAAAGTCAATCCTTGTCAGACAAATCACCCAAGTGAGATTTACTTTCCATTAGAAAGTAACATGAATGTGTTAATAAGCTTTCCCCTTGGCAATATTGAACTTCTAATTCCAACTCTAAAATAGATTCCTAGCATGATTTTGTGGTATGGATAAAATAAAGGGCTGGCTACATCATCAGCATTTCTTAAATTTTCATTCAATCTCATCCGTTTTTCTCTCTCTCCTCCCTCTCTCTCTCCTTCTGTCTCCTTTGTACTGCTAGACTTTCCCAAAGGAGTGATGCATTAATATTTGACACTAATTTTAAAATATTTGGAAATAATTTGGACTTTATCCACTTCCTGTACTCCACATGGGAATATCTGATGAAGAATATCTTAATATAGAAAAATTTTACCTTTCTTATGCTAAGCTTTTTTTTTTTTTTAATATACATAAGAGAGAGGAATGAGACAGCCTCATGGCAAGGATACTGTGTGTTGGTCCAAGAGTATCAACATTTTAAATTTCTCCTTTTATCAGGTACTTTGGCAGTATTTATAACCACAAGATGATTTTGGGACGAGTGAGAGGTATGGCCCTCTTTTGGCAACATGGAGATAGGCAAAAATGAAAAGGACATTTAAAAAGCAAACCATAAATGATGCCTTCACATCAAGTGTATTCTGCTGGCAGAATAGTTTTATGGAAGAACAGATATTGAAGTTAAAAATTGAGAATGTTTTTCTCTTCAACTACCTGTGTTTATGTAAGACTTAAGCAGTCCTTTTAAGCTCCTAGTTTCACATAGGCCAGGTTTAAGATGATTGGTATATGGTGTGAGGTAGGGATTTGTTTACCTTTATTTTTCTGTAGTTACAGCCAATTGCAGTATCACCGGTATACTGCATAAGTACCATTGGTCTGCAGTGGTCACTGGTCAGTAATCAGATTTCCATTTATATGCATGTATATCCCTCAGTGCTCTCTATGCTGTTCTAGTGTCTTTCCCTGCATCAATAACACAGTGTAATTACCATGGCTTTGTAAAAATTCTTGATATACCGTGTAGCAAATCAGTAACTTTATCCTCTTCCTGCATTTTGTCTCCTGAGTTTCATTGCTATTTTCTTTCATTTAAACTTCCAATTAAATTGTACAAAACGCTATTGAGATTTTTAGTGAACAAGATTGAGTTATTATCAGTTGAGAATTGATACATTTATGATGTTGCATTTTCTGTTTATGAACTTCCATGTCTCTCCATTTATTCAGGACCATGTTAGTGTTTTACATTTTACAATTTTTCCCCATAAGGAGATTACCCTGGTTTTCAGCTTTATGCCTACATACTGTGCATTTGCATTGTTATATTAGTGATATTTTGTTTGTAAGCACCTACTAAGTGAGAAATTATGTGCTAGGCACCTTTTATATGTTTCAGAAAACCTGGAATATAATTGTCCAATTTTTAAACTTTATAATTGAAGTAGTTAATTCTTAGAGAAGTTGAACAACTGAAGGGCAAAGACTGGTTTTGAACATAGGACTGATTCATTCCTAGGGCAGTGTCCTTGTCTACACCTTCTAGTCTAGAAAACGTAAATATATACAGAGGAGACTGAATGGAAAGAAATTACAAGGCAGTGTAAATAATGTCAAATGCAGGCTTATGAAAGGGGAATTAAACACAGAGGAAGAGATAATTAATAGATTTTTTCCTTGTTGGAAGATATTTATATTAGATTAATAATATATAATGTATTATGTATTTTATATAAATATAGTTGTACATTATAATTATGTAAATATATACTATATTATAAATATTAATTTGCTTCTGCCTACCTGAGGTTTATCTGCTTAGCAGAGTTTTGTTTATCTTTCAAATATACTAAATGTCTTATTTGTGAGCAACTCAGAGGACATAGCCACAGGAAGGGCCTAAATAGACTGGTACCTTTTCCCCTTTAACTTTGTCACTTCAATTTATTTACGCACTCACTCTATGTGGGGACAGTAATCCCATATTTTACTATTTGTAGACATTCTTTTGCAAACACTCAATATTACCAATTTCTTACTTACTTACTGTTGTTCCAGGTTAAATGTGTATGGGGCAATTGAACAACAAATCACTTAGATGGTTCTCTAGTTAGTGCTAATGGTAATCAGGCTAGAGCCATACATGGTTCCCAATGGGAGCAAAGAGACACGATGTTTTGTTGTAGCCACTGTATGCACATACATGTGAAATTTTCCTTCTACACGATTCTTCCCCTTTCCTTTTAGTTGTTATTTATTTAGTTTTACTTATCCTTTTTTTTTTCTTATATTGGTCACTCTAGTGTCTAAACTACATTATCTCAAAGGTCATTTGTGGGGCTCCTAGCTGCTCTCAATGTGCGATGCCAGGTACTGCTAAGGGAGAAAACTACCAGTCTCTCATGGTCCCTGCACTACAAGAATTTTTAGTCTGCAGTCTCCTGTGAAAGATGGTTTATTCACAGAAATGAAACCCAAAGTAGAAAGCAGAGGTGGAAATAGCCAGGAGCAGTCAAGAGACCACCTCCACATGTGGTCATCAGGAAAGCCTCAGTGAGAAGATAGATTTTAGTCTTCCCCTTTAAGTAATTATAGGATTGAGTAGGTGTGGGTAAGAGAGAGAGGAGGTCGTGGGTTTTTTTTTTTTTCTTTGTCTTTTTTTCTTTTAAAGCTGGCTCAGCCATGACTACTCCCATATTAATTATGTTCTTAGGGAGGTGAGTGCATTAGGCTCTTTTCTCTCAATTAGTCTGTGTAAAGTGCAGCTATGTACTTCTTATTTTTAATTTTTTTTAAATGCAAGTGCAGTTTCTCAGGATCCACATAAAAGTGGATCCTGAGAAACTTAACAGAAGACCATGGGGGAGGGGAAGGAAAAAAAAAGAGACGGAGGGAGCCAAACCATAAGAGGAGGGTTGATGGGGGGCGGGAGGGAGGGGAGGGTGGGTGATGGGCATTGAGGAGGGCACCTGTTGGAATGAGCACTGGATTTGTATGGAAACCAATTTGACAATAAATTTCATAAAAAAAAAAGAAATTTAACCTCTAAAAAAATAAATACAATGCAAGTACAAGCTGTAATCAAGAATAGTCAGTCTCCCCTTTCAAGTTATTTTTTTTAATCAAATTTACTATTGAATTGATTCTACCCATTTTGCAATTTATTGATTACATCAAAATTCCTAACTTTTCTGACATATATTGTCTGAACCATAATAATTCTTTTTTCATGTTACAGTACCTTTTATAACCCAAATTTCCTTCTCCAAAGGAAAGAACAGGTTATCTGTTCGGCCAGTTTAGTTCTCCTACCTTTTCTTTTAATGGATATATCAGCTACCTATCCATTCTTTCACTGATGAAACTCTTACAAGAAATTCCTGTCTTGGAATCTTTCACACGCTCTCTGTTCAAGAATGCCTGTGCAAATTCACTGCTCACAGAGGAAAAGACAGTTTTAAAAAACATTCTAAAGACCCCATCTCTCTCTCCTACAGACTAAAATAAGTAAATATCAATGTCACAGTTTATTATGTTTTTTATCTTGTTTAAACTTTGCAAGAGGTGCATGGGAGGTCAGTGGGTTAGGCGTCCAACTTGGGATCACGCAGTCCTGTGGGTTCAAGCCTTGCGTGGGGCTCTATGCTTACAGCTCAGAGCCTGGAGTCTACTTCAGATCTGTGTCTCCCTCTCTCTCTGCCCCTCCCCGGCTCCTGCCATCTCTCTCTTTGTTTCAGAGTTAAAAAAAAAACATTAAAAAAAAAAACTTTGTAAGACTGCTGTTTAAACACTCCTTCATCCCTATGTTTTCATAAACCAAAAGTTTTATTTTTCTCCCCAAATTCTAGATATTGATAAGAGAATGGTATTTTGGATTTTTTTCCCTACAGCAATGACATTTCTGTTTGGAAAAATTTATTTTTTTTCTTTCTGTTCTTGGTGGGCATATGGATTAGGGAAAGAATATTAATTAAATAGTGGGAGAATAAAACAACTTCTATGTTTGGAATTATATTTCTATAGCATATAGAATTCATGTCTTGGGACAATAAATTTGTTGAACAGAATTATTCTCTCTGTGTTCTTTGCTAATGGTTATATTAGTATAAAAGTGGGTGGTCTTATGTTATTATAAGCACATTTCTATTAAGGTGTATAAAATTAGAATTGTGAGAAATATTCATAAAAAATCTACAACATATGGTAATATGATCTTGAATAGACATAAACAACTTTTACAAAATTTTTATCATTTTGTATTTTTTCTTGATACTAACATAGTTCGCTACCACAATGGTAAATATTATGAAGACAGCCTTCGTAGGCCTGTTGTAAAACTACTCAGATATTGTTTAAATTCACATTGTCATTGACTGGGAGAGCCTACTACTTAGATAAGGTTAATGAGCTTTAAAAAAAAAAAACACCATAAGTCTAAAAGTTGAATTTCTTTTTTCCTTTATGCCAATGTGATATTTTGAAACTCATTATCTTACTTGATTCCAACTCTGGATAATATTGTATAATTTTATTTTATTTTTTTAGCTTTGGAATCTTTCTCTTTTTTTGTTGTAATTCCAATATAATTAACATACAGTATTATATTCATTTCAGGTTTACAATATAGTGATTCAACAATACTACACATTACTCCGTGCTCATCACCATAAGTGTACTCTTAATCCCCTTCACCTATTTCACCCTTCCCCCCCACCAACCTCCCCTCTTGGTAAACAGTTTGTTCTCTATAGCTAAGAGTCTGATTTTTGGTTTGTTTCTTTTTCTTTGTTCAATTGTTTGATTTCTTAAATTCCACATATGAGTGAAATCATATAGTATTTGTCTTTCTCTGATAGACTTATTTCACTTAGCATTATACCGTCTAGATATACCCATGTTATTGCAAATGGCAAGATTTCATTCTTTTTTTATGGCAGAGTAATATTCCATTGCTTAAATATGTGTGTGGGTGAGGGTGTTTGTGTGTCTGTGTATCACTTCTTTATCCATTCATCTATTGATGTCCACTTGGGCTGCTTCCATAATTTAGCTATTTTAATAATGCTGCAATAAATGTAGGGGTGCATATACCATTTGAATTAATGTTTTCATATTCCTTGGGTAAATACCCAATACTGTAATTACAGGAGCAAATGGTAGTTTTATTTTTAACTTTTCAAGGCACCTCTATACTGTTTTCCACAGCGGCTACACCAGTTTCTATTCCTACCAACAGTACACAGGGGTTCCTCTTTCTCCATAACCTAGCCAATCAATCCTTAAGGTCCTTGTGTCTTTTATTTTAGCCATTCTGACAGGTGTAAAGTGATATCTCATTGTGGTTTTCGTTTGCATTTTCCAGATGATGAGTGATGTTGAGCATCTTTTCCTGTGTCGACCATCTGGATGTTGCCTTTGGAGAAATGTCTGTTCATGTCTACTGCCCATTTTTAAGTTGGATTATTTTTTTTTGTATTGAGTTTTATACTTTCTTTATAGATGTTGGATATTAACCCCTATGGATATGCCATTTGCAAATATCTTCTTCCATTCAATATGGTGTCTTTTGCTTCGTTGATTATTTCATTTTCTGTGAAAAAGATTTTTATTTTAATGTAATCCCAATAGTTTATTTTTGCTTTGCCTCAGGAGATGTATCTAGAAACATGTTGCTATGCCCAATGTCAGAGAAATTACCGCCTGTGCTCTCTTTTACTATTTTTATTGTTTCAGTTCTTACATTTAGGTCCTTACTCCATTTTGAGTTTATTTTTGTGTATGGTGTAAGAAAGTAGTCCAGTTTTATTCTGCAGGTAACCATACTGGTTTTCCCAAAACTACTTGCGGAAGAGATTGTCTTTCTCTCTTTGCATGTTCTTCCCTCCTATGTCAAAGATTAATTGACCATACAGTTGTAGATTTATTTCTGGGTTCCCTATGCTGTTCTATTCATCTATGTGTCTGCTTTTGTGCCACTACCGTACTGTTTTGATTGCTACAACTTTTTAGTGTAATTTGAAACACGGGATTGTGTTCCCTCTAGTTTAATCCTTCTTTTTCAAGATTGCATTGGCTCTTTAGGATCTTTTGTGGTTCCATACAAATTTCAGGATTATTTTTTCTAGTTCTTTGAAAGATACTGTTGGTATTTTGATAGAGATTAGATTAAATCTGTAGATTGCTCTGGGTAGTATAAACATTTTAACAATTTTTGTTCTCCCAATCTATGAGTATGGAATATTTTTCTGTTTGTCTCATCTTCAGTTTCTTTCATCAATGCTTTATAGATTTCAGAGTACAGATCTTTCACCTCCTTGATTAAGTTTATTCCTAGGTATTTTACTCCCTTTTGTGCAATTGTAAATGGGATTGTTTTCTTAATTTCTCTTTCTTTTACTTCATTATTAGTTTATAGAAATGTAGTGGATTTCTATATATTGGTTTTGTGTCCTGTGACCTTACTGAATTCATTTATCAGTTCTAGTAGGTTTTTGGTGGAGTCTTTAAGGTTCTTTCTATATAGTATTGAGTCATCTTCAAATAATGCAAGCTTTACTTCTTCCTTACCAATGTGAATCGTATGTACTTCTTTTTCTGGTCTGATACCTGTGGCTAGGTCTCCCAGGACTGTGTTGAAAAAAAAAAAAAGTAATGAGAGTGGAAATTCTTGTCTTGTTCCTGACCATAAGGAACAGTTCTGAGTTTTTCACCATGGAGTATGATGTTAGCTGTGGATTTTCATATATGGCCATTATTATGTTGAGGTGTGTTCCCTCTAAACCTACTTGGTTGAGAGTTTTTTATCATGAATAGATGTTGTACTTTGTCAAATACTCTTTCTGCATCTATTGAATTGACCATACAGTTTTTATCTTTTGTTGGTATGATGTGTCACACTGATTAATTTGTGAATATTGAACCATCTTTGCATCCCAGGAATAAATCCCGCTTGATCATGGTGAATGATTGTATAATAAATTGTTGGATTCAGTTTGCTAATATTTTGTTAAGGATTTTTGTGTTGATGTTCATGAGAGATATTGGCATGTGGTTCTCTCTTTTTTTGGTGGTGGCTTTATCTGGTTATGGTATCAAGGTAATGCTGACCTTGTAGAATGAATTCATAAGCAATCTTTCCTCTTCTATTTTTTTTTGGAATTGTTTGAGAACAATTCTTTAAATGTTTGATAGAATTCACCTGTGAATCCATCTGGCCCTGGACTTTTATTTGTTGAAAGTTTTCTGATTGATGATTCAATTTCACTGCCGGTATTCTATCTGTTCAAATTTTGTATTTTTTTCTGATTCAGTTTTGGGAGGTTACATGTTTCTAAGAATTTATACATTACTTCTATGTTGTCCAATATGTTGGCACACAGTTTTTTATACTATTCTCTTATAATTCTTAGCATTTCACTGATGTCAGTTGTTTCTCCTCTTACATTTCTTAAATTTTTTTTAATGTGTATGTATTTTGAGAGAGAGAGAGAGAGCGTGCATGTGCACATGAGCGGGCAGAGGGGCAGAGAGAGTGACAAAAAATCCAAAGCATGCCCTAGACTCTGAACTGTCAGCACAGAACCTGACATGGAGCCAGAACCAATGAGCTATGAGATAATGACCTGAGCTGAAGTCAGATGCTTAACTGACTGAGACACCCAGGTGCTCCCTCTTTCATTTCTGTTTTTGCTTGAGTTTTCTCTCTCTCTCTCTCTCTCTCTCTCTCTCTGATGAGTTTTGTTAAAGATACATCAATTTTGTTGATCTTTTCAAAGAACCAGCTCATGGTTTCAATGATCTGTTTTGTTTCTATTTATTTTGCTGTAATCTTTATTATATTTCCTTCTACTGGTTTTGGATTTATACCTCCTTGAGGTATAAGCTTAGGCTTTTTATTTACATTTTTCTTTCTTCTTGAGGCAGACCTTCTTTGCTGTAACTTTCCTCTTATAACAGCTTTTCCTCTTATAACAGCATTCTAGAGATTTTTGGACAGTTGTGTTTTCATTTACATTTGCTTCCATGTATTTTTAAATTTCTCCTTTGATTTCTTGCTTGATGCATTTATTGTTTAGGAGTATTTAGCCTCCATGTATGTGTTCTTTCCAGGTTTTGTCTTATTGATTGCTCATTGCTTTGTGTTGTGGTCAGAAAAAATGCATGGTATAACTTTTTTTTTAATTTGTTGAGATTTGTCTTGTGGCCTAATATGTGATCTATTATGGAGAATGTTCAATGTGTGCTTAAAAAGAAAGTGTATCCTGCTGTTTAGGATGAAATATTCTGAATGTATCTGTGGATCCATTGGTCCAGTTTTCATTCACGTGTGTTATCCATTGTTTCTTTGTTGATTTTCTGTTGGATGATCTATCCATTGATGTAAGTGGGTGTTAAGTTCCCTTATTATTATTGTATATTATCAGTTATTTCATTTATGTTTGTTATTAGCTGCATTATGTATTTGGGTGCTTTCAGGTTGGGTCATAAATATTTACAACTGTTTTATCTTCTCGTTGGATTCTCTCCCTTATTAGCATATAGTGTCCTCCTTTGCCTCTGTTACTGTTTTCATTTAAAAGTCTATTTTGTCTAAGTGTTGTATCCAACTTTATTTTCACTTCCATTTGTATGATAAATGCTTTTCAATCCCTTCTCTTTCACTCTGCAAGTACCCTTAGGTCTGAAAAAAGTCTCTTATAGGCAACATATAGATGGGTTTTGCTTTTTTAAAATGTTTATTTATTTATTTTGATACAGAGGGAAGCAGAAAGAGTGGAGGAGGAGCAGGAGAGAGAAGGAGAGAGAGAATCCTAAGCGGGCTCTGCACTGTTAGCAAGGAGCCTGACATGGGGTTTGAGCTCACAAACCATGAAGATCGTGAACTGAGCTGAGATCAAGAGTTGGAATGCTCAACCAACTGAGTCACCCAGGTGCCCTGGGTTTTGCTTTTTTATTCTATTGGTCACCCTATATTTTTCTTATTGCAGCGTTTAGCACATTTACATTCAAAGTGATTAATGCAAGATATGTACTTAGTGCATTTGTTACTACTTTTATAGTTATTTTCATAGTTATTTGTTCCTCTCTTGTCTTCTCTCACAGCTTGCTGGCTTTTCTTAACTAATGTACTTGAATTCTCTTTATTTTTTCAAATATTTATTACCAGTTTTTGATTTGTGGCTACCATTAGTTTTATATATAACATATAATGCTTAGCAGTATATATTAAGTTGATAGTTGATTAAGTTTGAACCTATTCTCTAAGCACTAAATTTCTATTTCTTTTGTGCTCCATTTAAGATATATAGTATCATATTTTTATATCCTTTTATTTTGTGAAACCCTTGACTGATTTTTATAGATATACTTAATTTACTGCTTTTGTACCTTATATGTTTACTCCTACTTACGGTCTTCACTTTCTATGCAAAGAGTCCCCTTTAATGTTTCTTGTAAGGCTTTGACTGGTGGTGATGTCTTCATTTAACTTTTGTTCATCTGGGAAACCCTTATCTCTTCTGCTGTTCTGAAGGATAGCCTTGCTGGATAGAGTATTCTTGATTGTAAGGTTTTTTTTTTCTTTCAGTATTTTGAATAATCATGTCACTTCTTTCTGCCCTGCAATATTTCTGCTGAAAAAATCCTCTTATAGTCTTGTGAGGTTTGCCTTGTATGTAAGTGTTTTCTTTTCTCTGGCTTTTTTTTTTAATTCTCTCTTTATCTCTGTGTTTTGCCATTTTAATTGCTATGTGTCCTGGTGTGGACCTCCTTGTGTTGATTTTGTTGGGGTCTCTCTGTGCTTCCTAGGTCTGGATTCCTGTTTCCTTCCCCAGTTTGGGAAGTTTTAAGCTATTGTTGCTTTAAATAAATTTTCTGTTCCATTCTCTCTCTTTTCTTTTGGATCCATATAATGTGAATGTTACTATACTTGATGGTGTGCTGAGTTCCCCAAGTCTATTTTCATTTCTTCTTATTTTTTTTTTCCCTCTTTTATTCAGCTTGATTGCTTTCCATTACCCTGTCCCCCAGATTGCTAATATTCTTTTGCTTCCCCTAGTCTACTGTCTATTCCATCCAGTGTATTTTTAATTTCAGTTCTTGAGTTCATCTCTGATTGGTTCTTTTTAATGTTTTCTCTCTGTTGAGGGTCTCACCGAAGTCCTCCACTCTTTTATCAAGCCCAGTGAGGATGTTAATGACCATTACTTTACATTTTTTAATCAGGCATATTACTTATCTATTTTGTTTAGGCCCCTACTGTCATTTTGTCCTGTTCTTTCATTTGGGACATAATCCTCCATTTTCATTTTGCCTAACTCTTTGTGTCTGCTTCTCTGTGTTAGGAAGGAAAATCAGCTATGTCTCCTGCTTCTGAAATAAGTGGCCCTTTTGAAGAAGATGGTCCTGTAGTGCTCTGCAGTGCAATGTCCCCTGCTCACCGAACATGGCACTTCAGGGGTTTCCAATGTGTGTTGCCTACTTCTGTGGCTGAGTCATGTTTGCCATTAGTCCAATCATCTGTAATGACTCTCTTTGCTTATTGTGGGCAGGGTTTGGTCTACATTGTTCATGGGCCAATCTGGGGCCACCTTCACCCTGATGTGAGTGACACCAGGCATTTGCCAGAGATGCAGTAGTCCTGAACTTCACAGTACTTACCCTGTGTTATATCCTCACAAGCTTTCATCAGTGGGTGGAGCCTGCTATCAGACCATATGTCTTCCCCCAGCAGCCCACTGCTGGAGCTGCAGTTGAACTGATGTATGTAGTTTTCTTCCTCTCTCCCTGCTTCAGGCATCACTTTGTGGTGGTGCTCTCTCCTTCGGGGTTACTTGCACACTTCCATGCTTGTGGCACTGCTTTGAATGGGCTTCTTCCAAGGGAGTGTTGAAGGATACAGGTCCACAGGAGACAGGTCAAGCATATGGTGTTAGGAAGTTTGTGCCCCTCTGCTATGGGAGGGGACCCGTACCTGCTTTGGAAAACTGCTGAGGGCAGATTGGAGGGAGCAGATCTGCAGAAGGGCATAGGTGGTGCTGTAGAAAGCTAGATGGAGAGTGTTGGGGCTGTGCTTTTCCAGCAGGTGTCCTTATATCCAGGCTCAGAGGCACAGGAGGGAAATAGTGCCTACCAGCTCTTTTATTTTTGGAGAAGTCTCCTAAGGATCCCTGCCCCTGTAGCAAATGCCCTAAGATAGTAACAAATCTTTGTGTATACTCTAGGCATTTTTTCAAACTGCTGTTTCCATGCTATACCTCAGCAGGGGCTGTTTGTTATTCTGTCTCTTTGATGGTAGGCACTCAATTTCTTCTTGCCTGCTGGCTCTCCCAGAGCTGAGACCACTGATTTTTTTTAAAGTTCCAGGTGTTAGGCACCACTGATTGTAAGAACTCATGAAGTTAAGCCCCTCTGGTTTTCAAAGACCAATGTTATGGGGATCTGTCTTCCCAGTGTAAGTTCACCGTGCCTAAGCTGGCTGGTGTACATTCTGTTCCTCTCCCCAGTCTGGGCCTGCAGCATCTGTGCCTTTTGAGGACAGTCCCATGAGTCATTTTGACTCCTGACCATATCTTCACCCTTCCTACACTCTTTGATTTGGCCTCTTGTCTACATTTAGGTGTGGAGAATCTGTTCTGCCTGTCTTCGGATTACTTTATGCATTATTTACACTGATGTGGGTGCTTTCTAGGTGTATCAGTGGGATGAGATAAAGCCCAGGATCTTCCTACTCCACCACCTTAGGCATCACAAAATTTTAAAGCAACTTTGTAGCTAGGGAAACTGTGATGTGTTAAAAGGCAGTGAATGGGCCTCACCTTTCTGCATCTTACGAACAGAAGCACTGGATTTTTGTCCTGGATTATCTTCTCAAAGATGTTTGTATGGCACAATCTTGGAAGATAGCATTTTTCTTCGGAGCAGAGGGGAGATTTGTGTACTGCTATGTATAATGAGGATAATATATCTTTCCAGGGCAAAGGTTGAGCAGGTTTTCTTGTAGCCCATTATAAAAAAACTGAATTTCCTTAGTTTGCATTTCTTCAGTTATGATGAAAAAAACCACTGCACACGCAGCATCCACCTGTGCTGCCATTACACAAGGGGAAACAATGCAAACATGAGTAACAGAGTCCTTCATCTCTCTTGACTGTCCTATCATTTGCGGGCGTCTGTGCAACCACTGAAAGCTTACGTTTTAGCTTATGTGTCATGTAAGAATATCATGTCCAGGGACCCAAGAGGGCTCAGTCAGTTGAGCGTCCAATTCTCCGTTTTGGCTCGGGTCATGATCCTAACCACGCCCAGGGTCATGGGATTGGAATCTGCATCCATGCTGAGCATAGAGCCTGCTTGGGATTCTCTCTCTCCCTCTGCCCCTCTCCCCACCTTGCATGCGCTCTCGTTCTCGTCTCTAAAATAAAAATATATATATCATGCCCTTTAGGCTTTTTAACAAGGCTCAGAGAAAATAGGTGCAAGTAGAAATACTGCATATGAATGAAAGTTGATGCTGTTATTAGTACCTTTTATTATAGTCAATATTATTTAATTTCACAGAGCTACTTTTGTTAAATGTTATATATCCTGATATAATTAGTTTTTGCACGAAAAGTACTTCATAATGCAAGAAGTCATTACCTGTGACTTAAGATATTTTTCTTTAAATCTATTATGGTCTTAAGGTGGAATAATGTAATTCCTTTATAATGTTTTGTGATTAACTTTTTCTAAAAAAACGCAAATACATGAATATGAAAATAAAAGTAAACATGGTAATTCAAGTAGAGTTTTACATATATTTTCAGACAGTCTTTTTGTGAACACTTCTTTTTATCCAATTGAGCCCATGCCTCGAATTTTATTATTAAAAAATTCCTTTATGTCAAATCTTGTTTGGAAAATATATGAGGTTAAAGATGCAATTCAATATCAATTTTATTTTATATTTTTCCACTTACTACCATACCACAAACATTTTAAAATGCTATTAAAATGCTTATTAAAAGTTACTTAACTGGTGCACATTATCTTGGATACAAGATACACACGTATCTTGTAGACACAGTATACACAGTAATTTATTGGATACACATAGTTTATTACCGTCTCCTTCATTTTGGAAATTTTATGTTTTTTTTAACATACAAATTAAGTTGTGATGATCATTTTATTGCATAAATTTTCATTTACAAATACAGCAAAATGATAAAATAGATTTTCAGAGGTAAAAATTCCTTGCTCAAAATTTGGAAGTACAGTTAAAACTTTGATTTATATTAATAATTTTTCAGAAATGTTATACCATTTGACCATTAGTGTTAAAAGAAGTTTCATTAATATGGCAGGTGAAAGTTACAGGTCACACTTGGCTATATTTGGGGGGTTTTGAGTTTGTGAGGTTAAACTTGAAAAGTATATTAATCAGTCATTTATTTATATTTCCGTATTTTTAAAATTGCCTGACTGTGTTTTTCCCACTGTATCCTATTCTGGCTCTCCCCACTGTGATCAATTTCTCTCTCATACTGACTCCATAAATTATTGAAGAAGAATCAGGAATTGCATACTGAAATAAACTCCATTTATTCATCCTGTAACCACATGTCCCTACACAGTATGTACATTTTCGTGTTCAGATATATCAGTATTTTGTTACTGTTTAATGTTCAATAGGCCACTTGTATGAATACACCACATTTTTTCAGTATTGACCATAATAATATTATAGCAGCTGCCAATAATACTTCCAATTTCATTGTTGCAACTGTGCGTCCTCCCCAAAAAGATAATTATTTTACTTCTATAGTTTTTTTTTTTTCAATTCTGGAAATGGTTGTAATTCTTTAGTCCTCATTTGTTCGCAGAAATGTTTTCTAACTCAAGGTGCACATACATTTCTACGTTTAAATTTCCTTTTGAGTAAATTGTCAATCAAATATTCTTAGATAGATAATGTCTTCTTCCACGGCAAAGGTTGAATAGGTGTTCTTGCAGCCTATTATAAAAAAAAAATTAGAGTTTCCTAAGCTTGGACTTCCTCAGCTATGATGAGAACTCACTACAACCACTGCAACATCCATCTGGTCTGCTATGCATCATAAGTGGGAAACAATGCAAATATGAGTAATACGTTCCTTTGTCTCTTGACCCACAAATATCATGTCGTTTGCTAGTATCTATGAAACTACTGAAGGCTTACATGGAATTCTATTTGCTATATAGACTAACTTTTTTGGCCCCCACCCCCATTCATATGTTGAAACTAATCTCCAATGTGAGGGTATTTGGAGAGGAGGATTTTTGGAGATGATCACTTTGAGAGGTGATCAGGAATGGCAATTAGTGTCCTTACAAAGAAATCTTAGAGAGCAACCATATTTCTTCTGTCATATGAGATTACAACAAAAGTGGCTATCTCTGAAACAGGAAGCAGACTCTTAGCAGACACTTAATGTGCTGGTGTCTTGATCTCAGACTCCTCAGCTTCCAGAACTGTGAGGAATCGATTTCTCTTGTTTAAAAGCCATCCAGTGTATGGTATTCTGTTATGGCAGCTTGAATGGACTAAGATACTGCTTAATATCTACTAGCAAAGAGGGCTCATGCAATTCAAAAGTTTCCAATTAGCATATTCCATTAAAACAGGGTGAAGGGCAGGTTTAGCAGGTAACTCCTATAAAGGACACAATATGATATGTTCTCATATAGTAGCCATTCGAAATATGCATCAGGTAAAGCCTCCTTACTCTCAGAAAAATCTCTCCAGTCACACTTCCCACTGTTACTTGACATTTATATTTGTTCTCTCCAGCATGGCATCCTCTAAAACCCGTGCAGTTTCACACCAGAACTTTAAGCACTGTCCCTGGTCTTCCACAATATTTGCTGTCTATTGAAAACAAGCATCTTAAAATTCTAAGAGTTATGCATATGACCTGTAGGTTATTTCATCCAAATCACTGCACGTTTCCTAAGGTCCCTTGAGGGTGGTACTAATTCTGCAATGCTGTAGGAATGAGATATGCTTCTGATTAAGATATTGCTAGAGTGAAAAATTCCAAGAGATTCCACTTAGGCATTCCTATTATACTGTCCATTTCTCTGTGGGTCAGAGAGCCAATATGAAAATTCTGAGTCCTGAAATATGTCTATCTTAACTATACATTCAGGACATAACCACAAGATGAGTCACTTCCTGGTCCCACTCTGAGCTCAGCTTGAACCAAGACGCCATCTATCACCCAACCCCAAATGTATGCACTTTGCCTAA
This sequence comes from Lynx canadensis, assembly GCF_007474595.2. NCBI lineage: Eukaryota > Metazoa > Chordata > Mammalia > Carnivora > Felidae > Lynx > Lynx canadensis. The sequence continues at coordinate 158,782,977 of NC_044304.2, read as the reverse complement.
TGAGCTGCTATAGCATATTTGTTGCTCAGGAGTTTGGTGTCCATTCAGAGCCAGGGTCTAGGCATCTTTGAAAGTAAGAGCATCCATTTCTCCCACGGTACAGCCATTCTAGTAAACTGTCACACCATATTTTTTTTTCATTCATCAGCCATTGGCTATTTGGGTCTTTCCCTGGTTTGGCTATTGTTGATAATGCTGCTAGAAACATCGGGGTGCATAAATTCCTTTAAATCAGTATTTTTGTATCCTTTGGGTAAATACCTAGTAGTGCAATTGCTGGATTATAGGGTAGTTCTATTTTTAAGTTTTCGAGGAACCTCCACACTGTTTTCCAGAGTTGTTGCACCAGTTTGCATTCTCACCGACAGTGTAGAGGGCTCCCCTTCTCCACATCCTGGCCACACCTCTTGTTTCCTGTTCTGTTAATTAAGCTATTCTGACAGGTGTGGAGTGGTATCTCATTGTGGTTTTGGTTTGTATTTCCCTGATGATGACTGATGTTGAGCATCAGTTCATGTTTCTCTTAGCCATCTGTATGTCTTCTTTGGAAAAATGCCTATTCATGTCTTCTGCTCATTCTTAACTGGATTATTTGTTTTCTTGGGTGTGACTTTGACAGGTTCTTTATAGATTTTGGATACTATATTTATCTGATAGATCATTTGCAAGTATCTTATCCCATTCCGAAGGTTGCTCTTTAGTACTGTTTCCTTCTCTGTGCAGAAGCTTTTCATCTTTATGAAGTCCCAATAGTTCATTGTTATTTTTGTTTCCTTTGCCTGTGGTGATATGTCTAGTGAGTTGCTGTGGCCAAGGTCAAAGAGGTTGCTGCCTGTATTCTCCTCTAGGGTTTTGATACCTTCCCATGTCACATTGAGGTCTTTGATCCATTCTGAATTTATTTTATATATGGTGTAAGATGTAAGTGAATGAATCACTCAAATTCTACTCCTGAACTATACTATATGTTAGGTTGACCTGGAATTTCAATACAAATAGGAAACAAATTTCAGTGCTTTGTAAATTTAAATACATGTCCTTATTAGAGATGTTTTGCAGGTATTTTTGCGCAGTGTGGATTGTCTTTTCATTCTCTTCAAATCTCTCACAGATCAGAAAGTTTTTGATTTTGCTAAGTGCAACTTACCAATTTTTTCTTCATTAAATGGCTTTTGTGTTGTACATAAAAAGTCATTGCAAAAGCCGTGGACATCTATGCTGTATCATGTTTCTTTTGGAAGCTGACAGTTTTTTTTTTAATTTTCCATTTATTTTTATTTTTTAAATGTTTGTTTATTTATTTGAGAGAGAGAGCATGGGTGAGCAGGGGAGGGCCAGAGAGAGGGAGAGAGAGGAGAGAGAAAATCCAAGCAGACTCGATGCTACCAGCTCAGAGCCCAAAGCAGGGTCAAACTCAGGAACTGTGAGCTCATGACCTGAGCCAAACTGAGAGTTGGTTGCTTAACTGACTGAGCCACCCAGGCACCCCTTAAATTTTACATTTAGATCTATTATATATTTTTATTTAATTTGTGGAGAATGTTCAATTACTATTTGTTGCAAAGACTATCCTTTCTCTACTGAATGCCTTTGGTCTCTTTTTTTCCCCCCAGTTATTATTTAATTTCCAGTCCGTTAACATACAGTGTAATATTAGTCTCAGGTATAGAATTAGTGATTCATCACTTCCATATAACACGTGGTGCTCATCATAACAAGTCCCCTCCTTAATCTCCACTTACCTATTTCACCAATTCCCCCACCTCACCTCCCCCTCTGGTAACCTAACTTTGTTCTCTATAGTTAAAGTGTCGGTTCTTGGTTTTCGTTCTCTTTTTTTCCCCCTTTCTTCATTTGTTTTATTTCTTAAATTCTACTTATGAGTGAATCATATGGTATTTGTCTTTCTCTGGTTTATATATTCACTTAGCATTTTACTCTCTACCTCTATCTCATTGCAAATGGCAAGATTCATTTTTATGGATAGATAATATTCCATTTTGTGTGTGTATATTTATACATATACATATGTGTGTGTGTGTGTGTGTGTGTGTGTGTGTATATCTCACATCTCACATCTTCTTTATCCATTCATCAGTTGAACACTTGAGCTGCTTCCAAAACTTAGCGATTGTAAATAATGCTGCTATGAACATAGGGGTGCAGGTATTCCTTTGAATTAGTGTTTTTATATTCTTTGGGTAAATACCCAGTAGTGTAATTGCTGGATCATAAGGTAGTTCTGTTTTTAACTTTTTGATGAACCTTCATAATGTTTCCAGAATGCTTGCACCAGTTTTCATTCCCACCAAAGGTTCATTGAGTATTCTTTTTTCTCCACATCCTCACCAATACCTGTTGTTTCTTGTCTTGTTGATTTTAAGCATTCTGACAGATGTGAGGTGATCTCTCATTGTAGTTTAGACTTGCATTTCCTTGATGATGAACATCTTTTCATGTGTCTGTTGCCCCTCTGTATGTCTTTGGAGAAATGTCATCTTTTGCCCGTATTTTAATCAGATTGTTTCTTTTTTAGTTTGAGTTATAGAAGTTCTTTATATATTTTTGATACTAGCCCTTTATCAGATATGTCATTTGCAAGTATCTTGTCTCATTCAGTAGGTTGCCTTTTAGTTTTGCTGATTGTTTCCTTCACTGAGTCAAAGCTTTTTATTTTGGTGTAGTCCCAATAGTTCATTTTTTGCTTTTGTTTGCATAGGTTTAAATCAGGGCTCCCCATTGTTTTTTGTGTCTGTTCTTTAAATAATCCCAAACTTTGTTGACTTCTTAAGCTGCATGAAAAATCTTGTGGTTGGGTGGTATCAGTCCTCTGAATTTGCTCAGTAATATATTTATTTTTCTGGGTCTTTGCGAATCCATATAATTTTTAGTCTCAGTTTGTCTATAACATAAAACAGCTTGCTGAGATTCTGATTGACCTGCAGTGAATCTCTGCATTAAGATTGGTAGTATTCACATTTTAATAACGAGGCTTTCTTTTTTTTTTTTTAATTTTTTTTTCAACGTTTATTTATTTTTTTAGGACAGAGAGAGACAGAGCATGAACAGGGGAGGGGCAGAGAGAGAGGGAGACACAGAATCAGAAACAGGCTCCAGGCTCTGAGCCATCAGCCCAGAGCCTGACGCGGGGCTCGAACTCACGGACCGCGAGATCGTGACCTGGCTGAAGTCGGACGCTTAACTGACTGCGCCACCCAGGCGCCCCAATAATGAATCTTTCTACCCATAAACATGGAACACCCATTTATTTGCTTAGATCTTTAAAATGTCTTTATCAAATTTTTATAGTTTCCTGCATGTAGATTTTGTACATGATTTGCCAAATTTGTTTTTCTCTTTTTTCTCTTCTTCTTCTTTCTTCTTCCTTCCTTCCTTCCTTCCTTCCTTCCTTCCTTCCTTCCTTCCTTCCTTCCTTTCTTCTTTCTTTCTTCTTTCTTTCTTTCTTTCTTTCTTCTTTCTTTCTCTTTCTTCCTGCCTTCTTGCCTTCTTGCCTTCCTTGGGGATGCAAATATCAGTGACACTGAGTGGGAGAATCCACTCAACAGATCAAACTGATTAATATTGTTTACCATAAGGATATAGCTGTTTACTTTAGCTATATCTTTAATAATTCAGTTTCTTACGGAAACACAGAGCTGGGTTGTAAAATTTTTAATACACTCTTATAGTCTCTCTTTTAATAGATACATTTACAGCATTCATACTTAAAGTAATTACTGATATATTTAAATTAATATCTACCACTTTTTTAACAGTTTTCTGTTAATTTCACATGTTATTTATTTTTTATCTTCTTTTTTCTGCTTTCCATATTTTTTTTTGTTTTTTGTTTTATGCATTGGTAAAGCAATAAAAACTCTGCTATCTCTTAGAAGAAAGTGGTACAGTTTCATGAGAACTTTTATCAGAAGATTCTGAGGCAGTTTGGAAAATCAGAATATACTTCTCTGAGCAAGTGATTCTGAGATCCGAAGGATCAATAGTAATTAACTAGTTGGAGCTGTGTGGTATGTGTGTTTGTGGGGGGGCGGGGAATGTTAGAATATACATACACAGGAGGCCTCTGGCAGGAGTGAAATGATGCTTTTAAGAAATTAATGTGTGATAAAAGCACAAATATCAAGCAGGTAGGTAATTCCAGGCGCTCCTGGAGAGGTCAGTTTCAAAGCTCAAAGAGTCTAGGAAGCCTAGCCCCCAAACAGTGAAAAGCCTTGCACCATTGAAAGGTTAAAACTGTGGGACTTTTTTTTTTGTTTTTGGCAGGGGAGCAGTAACTACATTCTCTTTAATAAATGGTCATCCTTTGAGTATGGAAAATAAATTGGAAGGGTGCAAGAAGAGAAACAAGGATAATTAAGGGACTTGCAGAGGTCCAGGGAAAGATAATGGTAGGTTGAACTTGGGTGATGATGAGGAAGTTAGAGAGGAATAGACAATGCTAAGAGATGTGTTAAGAGATAAACGCTTCTCTCTCTCTCTCTCTTTCTCCTAACCCCCTTTTGTGGTTTCTCACGTTCAGTCCAATGTAATTCTTATCCCTAGTCCACTATTGGTGAAGTATAATTTTTTCTCCACTTTCTTTCAAGATTTTCTCATTGTCTTTCATTTTCTAAAGTATAAATATGGTAGACCCAGATGCAACATGGTCGGTATTTATCCTGGTTGGTATTTTGTGAATATCCTGGATCTATGGCTTATATCTTCAATTAATTTCGGAAAATTCTCTGTCGCTACTACCTCAAATGTTTCTTCTCATTTCTTTACTTCTGGAATTTCTGTTGCATAAATATTACACCTTTTGTAATTATCCCACTCTTCTTGCGGATTTCTTTCTGTTTTCCTTTTAAATATTATTTTTTTCTCTTTGCATACCAGTTTGGGAAATTGTAACTGATTTGCTTTGAGCTTACTGATTCTTTCTTTGGCCATGTGCAGTCTATTGATAAGACCAAAACAAATGTATTTTTCATTTTTTTGAAGTGTTTTTCTTTCTTGGAGTTTCCATCTCTATACTGATATGGGTTCCTCATCTATTTTTTCATGTTGCCCACTGGCATCTTGCCATTAGGGTCCTTAGCACATTAATCATAATTATTTTAGGTTCCCTGTCTAATAATTCCAATCTTCGTGATACTGGAATCTGGTTCAGATGACTTTTGTCTCTTCAGACTTCGTATTTCTTGACTTTTAGTATTCCTTGTAATTTTTTATTTGAAAGCCACATGTAATATATTAAGTAATTTTACATGAGGAAAATAGGCCTTCAGTGAGAGGCTTGAGTTAATCTGGCTAGAAGCTAAGCTAAGCTTCATGTTTGCTGTAGTTTTTGCAGAAGCTACACATTTTCTCTATCGTTCTTGTTTATTTCACCTTTGTTTCTTTAGGTTTCAAAAACAACAATAACAACGAAAAACCAACCAAAAAACAGAACTAGAAATCTACTTGACCCCCCAACTTCGTTAATATATAATTAACATGTAACATTATACAACACGATGATTTGATACATGTGTCTGTTGTGAAATGATCTCTGCAATATGATTAGTTAATTCTTCCATTGCCTCACATAATTACTTTTTGTGTGTCTGTGTGTGTGTGTGTGTGGTGACAACATTTAAGGTCTACTCTCTCAGCAACTTTCAAATATATAATACAGTATTGCTAACTATAGTCACCATAATGTAGATCGGATCTCCTGAATTTATTCATCTTAAAACTGGAAGTTTATTCCTTTGACCAACATCTTCCTATTATCTGCAGCTCTCTCAGTCCCTGGCAAGCACCACTCTTTTCTGTTTCTATGACTTTGGCTTTTTTATATTTCACATAGAAGTGATCATACACCATTTGCTGTTCTTTCTCTGAATTATGTTATCTAGCTTTCTGTCCTCAAGGTTTATCCATGTGGTCATAAATGTCAAGATTTCATTCTTTCTCATGTCTGAATAATATTCTATGAATAGACACACAACCTCTTTATCCATTCATCTGTAGAGAGACACTTAGGCAGGCTGATACTGTTAATTATTGCAATATTGCTGCAATGAACAAAGAAGTGCAGATATCTCTTTGAGATCCTGATTTCATTTCCTTGAGATATCCACCCAGAGTGGGATTGCTAGATCATGTGGTAGTTGTATTTTTAATTTTTTTTAGATACCTCCATACTGTTTTCCATAGCATATGCACCAATTTACACTCCCGCCAAGGGTTCACAAGGGCTTTCTTTACGTTCTCATCAACACTTGTTATTTATTTTTATTTTTATTTTTTTGAAAAAAAGTCATGTTAACTTGTTTGAGGGGATACCTCATTGTGGCTTTTGATTTGCAATCTCTGATTTGATATGCATTGCTTAAACATCTTTTCATGCACCTATTGGCCATTTGTACAACTTCTTTGGAAAAATGTCTTTTCTGATCCTCTGCCCACTTTTAAATTGGACTTTTTTTGCTCTTGAGTTGCTTATATAATTTGGATATTAACCTCTTATATAGATAGCTTGCAAATATTTTCTCCCATTCCATCGGTTGCCTTTTTATCTTGTGGATTGTTTCTTTTACTATGCACAAGATTTTTAGTGTGATACTGTCCCACTTCTTTATTTTTGCTTTTGTTACTTAAACTTTTGGTGTCATATCCAAAAAAGTCATTGCCAAGATCCATTATCAACAAGCTCTTTTCCTACACTTGCTTTCAGGAATTTTACGTTTTCTGGCATTATGTTTAAGTCTTTAATTCATTTTGTGTTATTTTTGGTGAGTGGTATAAGAGAGGAGTCAAATCATTCTTCTGCATATGATCAACTTTCCCCAACATAATTTAAGAGACTATCCCTTCCGCACTGAGTATTTTTGGATCCCTTGTCAAGTATTATTTGACCATATAAATTTGTTTCTGAGCTCTCAGTTCTGTTTCATTGGTCTATGTATTTATTTTTATGTCAGTGTCATACTGTTGTGATTACAATAGCTTTGTAAACTAGTTTGAAATCAGGACTCCAGCTTTGTTCTTAGAAATGCTTTAGCTATCCCCAGTCTTTTTTAGTTCCATATGAATTTTAATTTTTTTAACGTTTCTTTGAAAAATGCCATTAGAATTTTTTATAGAGATTACATTGAATCTATAGAAGGCTTTGAGTAGTATGGGCTTTTTAATAATGTGGATTTTTCTGATCTATGAAGATAGGTCATCTCTCCATTTATTTGCATCTTCAGTTTCTTTCACCAAAGTCCTACAGTTTTCATTGTATAGGTCTTTCACCTCCTTGGTTACATTTTTTTCTATGTATTTTATCTTTCTATACTATTGTGAGTGATAATGTTTTACTTATTTCTTTTTCAGATATTTTGTTGCTGTTGTCCAGAAGAAACACAACAGATTTCTGCATGTTGATTTGATTCCTGCAACTTTACTGAATTTGTTGATTAAAAAGAGTTTTTTTGGTGGATCCTTTAGGATTTTCTCCATAGAAGAGCATATCATCTAGACAGGTAATTTTACTTCTCCTTTCCAGTTGGGATTCCTTTTATTTCTTTCTCTTTCCTGATTGCTCTGGCTAGGATTTCCAATTCTATTCAGTAGGAGTAGTAGGACTGGGGCACACTTGTCCTGTTCCTAACCTCAGAGGAAACACTTTCAACCTTTTATTATTGAGTATGATGTTAGCTATGGGATTGCAATAATTAGTTTTTATTATGTTGAGGTACGTCCCTTTTATATCCCATTTGTGGAGAATTTTTATCATGAAAGGACATTCTGTTTGATCAAAGACTATGTTTTGCATTGGTGGAGATGATATGCTTTTATCTTTCATTCTATTAATGTGTTATATCATATTTATTGATTTGCATGTGTTGAACATCCTTGCATCCCAGGGATAAATCCCACTTATCATGGTGTATGGTCTTTTTAATGTGTTGTTGAATTTAGTTTGCTAATATTTGTTGAGAATTTTTGCATCTATATTCTTCAGGGATATGAGCCTGTAGTTTTCTGTCCTTGTAGTCTCTTTGTCTGGCTTCACTATCATAGTAATGCTGGCCTTGTAACATGAGTTTGGACTGTTCCTTCCCTCTTCAAGTTTTTGGAAGAATTTGAGAAGAACTGGAATTAACTCTTAAATGTTAGAATATACCATCTTGTCCTGTGTTTTTGATTATCAATTCAAACTTTTCTCTTTCTTTTTTTTTTTTTTTTGGTCCAGATTTTCTTTTTCTTCAACATTCAATCTAGGTAGGTTGCATGTTGCTAGGTATTTATCCACCTCTATTTGTTATTCAATTTGTTGCTGTGTAGCTATTAATAATAGTAGTCTCTTACGATCCTATGTGTTTCTGTGCTATCAGTTATAAGATCACTCCTTTCATTTCTGATTTTATATACTGAGTCTCCTCTCTTATTTTCTTAATTAGTCTAGTTAAAGTTTGTCAGTTTTATTTATCTTTTAAAAAGCAGGTCTTAGTTTTTTTCATCTTTTCTATTGCTTTTCTGGTTTTTAGTTCGTTTATTTGTGCTCTTATATTGGTTACTCCTCTGAGATGGATATGAACATTGGTGTGAAGGTTGCCAAAATTCGTTGCAGCATTCTTGTCTCCTGGAGTTGTTTGGTTCTTTTTTCCACATTGTGCCTGGGAAGTTATGTCATACTAAGCTCATTAAATATATGTTGCCTTTAAGCCCAAGTTTCAGTCAACGAAGTGAGTCGTTGTTGGAGCTACTATCAACTGCACGAGCTAACACACTGAATCCAGAATCTCTAGCGAAAAGCATGTCCTAGTGGTTTTTATTCTAACCTTGGTCTGAGGCCTTAAGATTCACTTTCCCATCTATTCCCAAGATTCTATTGACATGTATTTGTTAAATCTTGGAATTGTTTCATGTGTAAGCTATTTCCCCTTGAGCCATAGTTTATACCTGGCCCAAGGATCATGCCAATAATTGACTTTAGCTATGGATCTCGTGCCAGGACGGGGGTGATGGTGATTGGTTTGAGGAAAATAAGCATCTTCATATTAGACATACGACCCAGGTTAACAAAGAGTTTTCAGCAAAGAAAGGTGGGTCTTCTCAGACAAAGATGGACAGCTAAGTCCACTGATAAGGGAGGTTCAGAGTGACTGGGTGCACAGGATTCTCAGTTTCATTGAAGACCCACCAGATGCCTTCATTCTAAATGTCTAGGTCCCTATCCTTTTCAATCAAAGTTGTAACTTTCATCAAAGAAACTAGGTAAGATTATAAAGTAAATCGGCATTCTAATTCTGTAACCAGTGCAATCAAATTTTGTTTGATAGTCAAAAACCTTGCTCCGAGGCTGCAAAAACTAAGAAATCATTCTAGTATTAACATGAAAGCCATCTAGTTTCAAGATCATGAATTGAGATGATAATTTAATCATCCAAACTCCCTAGGAACTTGCTTCATTTGTCATATATCACAGTCAACCACAGGTAACAGCTTGATTCATTGTGTGCTAGTTCACACCCTAGATTATTACTATCTCATTTTCCGTTAGCAAGATGTTCAACAGGACCATAACTATTCCAAAAATTCCACAATTGAGGGACGGCCTCGAAAGACAGCTACTGGCACCAATTCTATATTGGTCAGGATCCTATCACAAGGGAGAAGCCATACTAACAATTGGAATAGACAGAGATTTACTAAAATATAACTTCCTTAGTGAAGCATTCTCTTAACACTCTATTTAAAATTGCAACCTCATGTACTGCCTAGATATCACTTGAGTTATTTTCCTCCAAAATTCTCTCTGCTGTTTATTCAAATAGATATTTTATTTTTTATGTGTTATCTGTGCTTTATTACACTAAAATTTAAGCTCCACAATGCCAGAGATGTTTTGTTCATCGCATTATTCTCATCACCAAGAACTGTGCCTGAGGTATGGCAGTTCTCAGTAAACATTTATCAAAGAAATGTAATAGACTCCTTTCCAAATGAAGAAAGAGTGCCTCCTGTAAAATTTGGGGTCACAGAGGTTAGGGGAGAGTAAGGGCTAGGATTTCCTTCTTAGAACTGGGACAAAATGAGGCATCTGCGTGGCTCAGTTGGTTAAGTGTCTGACTTTGGCTCAGGTCATGATCTCATGGTCTGTGAGTTTGAGCCCTGCATCAGGTTCTGTGCTGACAGCTTAGAGCCTGGAGCCTGCTTCAGATTCTGTGTCTCCCTCTCTCTCTGCCCCTCCCCTGCTCACGCTCTGTCTCTCTCAAAAAATAAACAAACATTAAAAAAATTAAAAAGAACTGGGACAAATTCTCATCTCAATATTTTTCAGACTATATATGTAATTTTAAAAGTCTGATAAGATGTTTGCATGAGAGGTTATCCTAAGAAAAATGATGTTGACCTAACAAATGGTTTTGGCTTTAAACATTAAAAGCATTTTTTTTTGTTGTTGTGGGAATACACAAAATGTTTTCTCTACCATTTGAGAAAAAGTAAAGAGGCTTTTAAAAAAAATCATTTTAAAATTATTTATATTAACAAAATTGAAATGTAGTGGTAAAGAGCTGATGTTATTGCAATGAAGTCGTATATTTAGTGAATGTTTGTATGCTTTTAGCTTCACTAAACAAACTAATATTTCTGACATTGAAAATTAATATGTCCTACATCCTGCGTTAGAAAAAGCATTCCATCTACACATTGGTTATATTTGTCTTTTCCATTTATGTCCTGGCCTTCTTGCCCAGGGCAAAAGGAGTGAAAAAGAGCTAGTAATGGTATTTATTACAAAGAGTAATCAACCATAAAGACTGTAATTGAACACACAAGTGTAGTCATTACATGATTAATTACTTGGGTGAATCAGCCTCCTACATATATCATAAAAATATTCAAAGGAGCTAGAACAGAGTGTACAAAAAGGAGACTTTTCATCAGCATAATCACTGCCACTTATGGCTTGTTTTCAGTACTTTTAAGTTTTCATCATTTTTCCTCCCTGCTAATCTTCTATATTAACCACATTTTAAGATAAATGTTTTGATGATTAAGTGGTAGCAATGCAGGCATTGGCTGAGGCCAAGTTTTTGTCACACACACAAAAGATTAAACACAAAGATTTATTTGGCATCTTATGAGCCTATTGTTGATTGATATATTACTGCACGCATTTCTAATATTTCTCTAAGGCTTCAGTTTAATAGCAATATATCAATAGAATTTTTTCTCAAGTTAAAACCAATTCAATGCCATATGCAAATCTCTGGAAAAAATAGTGCAGAAAATAACGTCAGATGTGGTGAAAAGTGATCAATAGGACTTGATTTCCTTTGCTCTGGATGTTCTCATATCTGGATATAAAGCCTAGAACTTCTGAAGCCGTCCCATAACCTTGAGGGGAATCAGCCTGAGGGAGCAAAACTGTATACTTCAGATGACGTATCAGAAAATTGACAAGAACCCAAGTCATGGGTGACATCATTAAAGGACTGGGACAAATAAAGTAAGAATGTGCCCTGAATCTGAACTTTGAGTCTTCTCGACTGTTTCTCTGCTCAAAAACCTATAATGTCCCTCAGTTAAACCTATGCTGTTACTGAAATAATTTAGCTGTACGACTAAAAGCAACAGTAATCTACTTTGAATTTATTTCTTATAACGTAGCTTAGAGTGATGTTTCTATAGTCTCACCTCTCCAATCAAATTACTCCTTTTCATTGAAAATTACATAGAAATTTCTTACAGGTGAGTGATACCACAGAGTATTTTTCTTTCTCTGTTAGCCTTATTACACTTAGTGTAATGGTCTCCAGAGTCATTTGGGTTGTTAGAAATGACAGAATTTTCCTTCCTTCCTTCCTTCCTTCCTTCCTTCCTTCCTTCCTTCCTTCCTTCCTTCCTTCCTCTCTCCCTCCCTCTCTCACTCTCCCTCCCTCCCTCCCTCTCTTTCTTTTTTTATTTTACTTTTTATTTAAATTCCAATTATTTAACCTACAGTGTATGTTAGTTTCAGCTGTACAATTTATCAATTCAACACTTAACAACCCCTGTTACTTATTACAAAAAATGTCCTCCTTAATCCCCATCACCTATTAAACCCATCCTCCTATCCACCTCTCCTCTGGTAACCATAAGTTTGTTCTCTATAGTTAAGAGTCTGTGTCTTGATTTTCCTTTCTTTCCTCCCTCCCCCCGCCATGACCCTTTATTTTGTTTCTTGAATTCCACCTCTGAGTGAGATCATATGGTGTATTTTTCTTTCACTACTCATTTATTTTGCTTAGCATAGTACTCTATAGTGCCATCCATGTTGTTGCAAATGGCAAGATTTCATTATTTTATGGATGAATAATATTCTATTATACACACACACACATATATATGTATATGTATGTATGTATATATGTATGTACTGATCTATACACATATATACAAATGTACACACACATACATACATATTCCACATCCTCCTTATCCATTCATCAATTTATGGACATTTGCTGCTATAAATTTTGTGGGGCATGTATCCCTTAAAATTAGTATTTTTGTATTATTTGGGTACATCCCTAGTAGTGCCAGTGCTGGATAATAGAGTAGTTCTATTTTTAACCTTTTGGTAACTTCATACTGTTTTCCAGAGTGGTTACACCAGTTTGCATTCCCACCAACAGTGCAAGAGGATTCTCCTTTCTCCTCATTCTCACCAAAGCTCTTGTTTCTTGTGTTGTTAATGTTGGCCATTCTCACAGGTGTGGGGTGATACCTCATTGTAGTTTTGATTTGTATTGCCCAATGATCAGTGATGTTGAGCATCTTTTCATGTGTCTTTTGGCCATCTTTTACATGTCGTCTTTGAAAGCATGTCTATTCGTGTTGTCTGCCCATATTTTAACTACATTATTTGTTTTTTGGGTGTTAAGTTTGGTAAGTTCTCTATGTATTTTCGATACTAACCCTTTGTCAGGTCATTTGCAAGTATCTTCTCCCATTCCATGGGCTTTTAGTTTTATTGATTGTTTCCTTTACTGTGCAGAAACTTATTTCAATGTAGTCCAAATAGTTCATTTTGGCTGCTTCCTTTGCCTCAGAAGACATATATAGTAAGAAGTTGCTACAGCCAATATCAAAGAGGTTACTGCCTTTGTTCTCCTCTAGATTTTGATGGTTTCCTGTCTCACGTTTAAATTCATTCTGAATTTATTTTTTTGTATGGTGTAAGAAAATGGTCCAATTTCATTCTTTTGCATGTTGGTTTCCAGTTGTCCCAACACCGTTTATTGAAGAGACCATATTTTTCCATTGGATATTCTTTCTTGCTTTGTCAAAGATTAATTGACCATATAGTTTGGGTTCACTTCTGGGTTTTCTATTGTGTTCTATTGGTCTATGTGTCTATTTTTGTGACAGTGTCATGCTGTCTTGATCATTATAGTTTTATAATATAACTTGAAGTCTGGAATTTTGATGCTTACAGCTTCACCTTTCTTTTTCAAGGTTGCTATGACTATTTGTGGTCTTTTGTGGTTCCATAAAAATTTTAGTATTGTTTTTTCTAGCTCTTTGGGAAATGATGGTGGTATTTTTTAAAAAATTTGATGTTTTTTTTATTATTTATTTTGAGAGAGAGAAAGCAGGTGATAGGCAGAGAGAGAGGGAGACATAGAATCTGAAGTAGACTCCAACTCAGCTGTCAGCACAGAGCCTGACATGGGGCTCAAACCCACAAATTATGAGATCATGACCTGGCCAAAGTCAGACACTTAACCAACTAAGCCACCCAGGCACCCCAATGGTGGTATTTAAAAAAAAATTATTATTTTTCTTTATTTTTGAGAGGCAGAGAGAGACAGAGTGCGTGTGGGGGAGGGGCAGAGAGACAGGGAGACACAGAATCCGAAGCAGGCTCTGGGCTCTGAGCTGTCAGCACAGAGCCCAATGCGGGGCCCAAACTCACCAACCATGAGATCATGACCTGAGCTGAAGTCGGACGCTCAAGCAATTGAGCCACCAAGGCACCCCAATGGTGGTATTTTTTATAAGGATTGCAGTAAATGAGTAAATTGTGTAGACATATTAGTATTTATTCTTCTAATCCATGATCATGGAATGTGTTTCTATTTCTTTGTGTCACTTTCAATTTCTTTCATCAGTGTTTTCAGAATATAGTTCCTTTACTACTTTGGTTAGGTTTATTCCTAGATATCTTACAGTTTTTGGTGCAGTTGTAAATTGGATCGATTGCTTGATTTCTCCTGCTGCTTCATCCTGGTGTGTATAAATACAACAGATTTTTGTATGTGGATTTTGTATCCTGTGATTTTACTGAATTTGTGTTATCAGTTCTAGCAAATTTTTTTGTGGAGTCTCTTAGGTTTTCTATATAGAGTATTATATCTATGCAAATAGTGAAAGTTTGACTTCTTTTTTGCCAATTTTGATGTCTTTATTTCTTTTTGTTGTCTGATTGCTGAGACTAGGACCTCTAGTAACGTGTTAAATAATATTGGTGAGAGTAAACATCCCTGTATTGTTCTTGACCACAGAAGAAAAGCTCTCAATTTTTCCCCATTGGGGATGATATTAGCTGTGGGTCCTCTTATATGACCCTTATGATGTTGAGGCATGTTCCCCCCAACCCTACTTTGTTGAGAGTTTTTATCTAGAATGGATGCTGTGCTTTGTCAATTTTTTTTGCATCTATTGAGAGGATCATATGGTTCTTTTTAATATTTGAAAGAGAAAGTGGTTGAGGGGCAGAGCAAGAGGGAAAGAAAAAGAATCCCAACCAGGCTCAAACTCACAAACTGTAAAATCATGAGCTGAGCCGAAATTAGGAGTCAGATGTTTAACAAACTGAGCCACCCAGGTGCCTCGAGGATCATATGGTTCTTTTATTAATGTTATGTTTAATGGTGATTAATTTATAAATATTGAACCACACACACTTGCAGCTCAGGAACAAATCCTGTTTGATCATGATGAATGATTCTTTTAATATAATGTTGGATTTTGTTTGCTAGTCTTTTATTGGGTATTTTTGCATCCATGTTCATCAAGGATATTGGCCTGTATTTGTCTTTCTTAGTAGAGTCTTTGGTTTTAGAATCAGGGTAATTCTGGCCTTGTAGAATGAGTTTGGAAGTTTTCCTTCTATTTATATTTTGGAAGTTTGAAAAGAATAAGTATTAGCTCTTCTTTATTCTTCTAAAGTTTATTTATTTTTGAGAGGTAAAGCATGAGTGGGGGAGGGGCAGAGAGAGAGGGAGAGGGAGAGAATCCCAAGCAGGTTCTGCACTGTCAGCATGGAGCTCTACATGTGGCTCAAACTCAGGAACTATGAAATCATGACCTGAGCCAAAACCACGAGTCAGATGTTCAACCACCTGAGCCACCCAGCTCTTGTTTAAATATTTGGTAGAATTCTCCTGTGAAGCCATCTGGCCCTAGACTTGTTTGTTGGAAGATTTTTGATTAATGATTGAACTTATTTTCTGGTTATCATTCTGTTCAAATTTACTCTTTCTTCCTGTTTCTGTTTTGGTAGTTTATGTGTTTCTAGGAATTTATCCATTTCTTATTGATTGCCCAGTTTGTTGGCATAAAATTTTTCATAATATTATCTTATAATTGTTTGTATTTCTGTGTGTTGGTTGTGATCTCTCGCATTCATGATTTTATGTTTTTGGGTCCTTTCTCTTTTGTTCATGTTAAGTCTGGCTAGGGGGTTATCAATTTTATTAATTTTTTTTAAAGAATCAGTTCCTGGTGTCATTGATCTTTTCTATTGGTTTTTTATTTTTTTTTTTATTTTTTTTTTATGAAATTTATTGACAAATTGGTTTCCATACAACACCCAGTGCTCATCCCAAAAGGTGCCCTCCTCAATACCCATCACCCACCCTCCCCTCCCTCCCACCCCCATCAACCCTCAGTTTGTTCTCAGTTTTTAACAGTCTCTTATGCTTTGGCTCTCTCCCACTCTAACCTCTTTTTTTTTTTTTTTTCCTTCCCCTCCCCCATGGGTTCCTGTTAAGTTTCTCAGGATCCACATAAGAGTGAAACCATATGGTATCTGTCTTTCTCTGTATGGCTTATTTCACTTAGCATTACACTCTCCAGATCCATCCACGTTGCTACAAAGGGCCATATTTCATTTTTTCTCATTGCCACATAGTACTCCATTGTGTATATATACCACAATTTCTTTATCCATTCATCAGTTGATGGACACTTAGGCTCTTTCCATACTTTGGCTATTGTTGAGAGTGCTGCTATGAACATTGGGGTACAAGTGCCCCTATGCATCAGTACTCCTGTATCCCTTGGATAAATTCCTAGCAGTGCTATTGCTGGGTCATAGGGTAGGTCTATTTTTAATTTTCTGAGGAACCTCCACACTGCTTTCCAGAGCGGCTGCACCAATTTGCATTCCCACCAACAGTGCAAGAGGGTTCCCGTTTCTCCACATCCTCTCCAGCATCTATAGTCTCCTGATTTGTTCATTTTGGCCACTCTGACTGGCGTGAGGTGATACCTGAGTGTGGTTTTGATTTGTATTTCCCTGATAAGGAGCGACGCTGAACATCTTTTCATGTGCCTGTTGGCCATCTGGATGTCTTCTTTAGAGAAGTGTCTATTCATGTTTTCTGCCCATTTCTTCACTGGGTTATTTGTTTTTCGGGTGTGGAGTTTGGTGAGCTCTTTATAGATTTTAGATACTAGCCCTTTGTCCGATATGTCATTTGCAAATATCTTTTCCCATTCCGTTGGTTGCCTTTTAGTTTTGTTGGTTGTTTCCTTTGCTGTGCAGAAGCTTTTTATCTTCATAAGGTCCCAGTAATTCACTTTTGCTTTTAATTCCCTTGCCTTTGGGGATGTGTCGAGTAAGAGATTGCTACGGCTGAGGTCAGAGAGGTCTTTTCCTGCTTTCTCCTCTAAGGTTTTGATGGTTTCCTGTCTCACATTTAGGTCCTTTATCCATTTTGAGTTTATTTTTGTAAATGGTGTGAGAAAGTGGTCTAGTTTCAACCTTCTGCATGTTGCTGTCCAGTTCTCCCAGCACCATTTGTTAAAGAGGCTGTCTTTTTTCCATTGGATGTTCTTTCCTGCTTTGTCAAAGATGAGTTGGCCATACGTTTGTGGGTCTAGTTCTGGGGTTTCTATTCTATTCCATTGGTCTGTGTGGCCAATACCACGCTGTCTTGATGATTACAGCTTTGTAGTAGAGGCTAAAGTCTGGGATTGTGATGCCTCCTGCTTTGGTCTTCTTCTTCAAAATTCCTTTGGCTATTCGGGGCCTTTTGTGGTTCCATATGAATTTTAGGATTGCTTGTTCTAATTTCGAGAAGAATGCTGGTGCAATTTTGATTGGGATTGCATTGAATGTGTAGATAGCTTTGGGTAGTATTGACATTTTGACAATATTTATTTTTCCAATCCATGAGCAGGGAATGTCTTTCCATTTCTTTAAGTCTTCTTCAATTACCTTCATAAGCTTTCTATAGTTTTCAGCATACAGATCCTTTACATCTTTGGTTAGATTTATTCCTAGGTATTTTATGCTTCTTGGTGCAATTGTGAATGGGATCATTTTCTTTATTTGTCTTTCTGTTGCTTCATTGTTAGTGTATAAGAATGCAACTGATTTCTGGACATTGATTTTGTATCCTGCAACTTTGCTGAATTCATGTATCAGTTCTAGCAGACTTTTGGTGGAGTCTATCGGATTTTCCATGTATAATATCATGTCATCTGCAAAAAGCGAAAGCTTGACTTCATCTTTGCCAATTTTGATGCCTTTGATTTCCTTTTGTTGTCTGATTGCTGATGCTAGAACTTCCAGCACTACGTTAAACAACAGCGGTGAGAGTGGGCATCCCTGTCGTGTTCCTGATCTCAGGGAAAAAGCTCTCAGTTTTTCCCCGTTGAGGATGATGTTAGCTGTGGGCTTTTCATAAATGGCTTTTATGATCTTTAAGTATGTTCCTTCTATCCCGACTTTCTCAAGGGTTTTTATTAAGAAAGGGTGCTGGATTTTGTCAAAGGCCTTTTCTGCATCGATTGACAGGATCATATGGTTCTTCTCTTTTTTTTTGTTAATGTGATGTATCACGTTGATTGATTTGCGAATGTTGAACCAGCCCTGCATCCCAGGAATGAATCCCACTTGATCATGGTGAATAATTCTGTTTATATGCTGTTGAATTCGATTTGCTAGTATCTTATTGAGAATTTTTGCATCCATATTCATCAGGGATATTGGCCTGTAGTTCTCTTTTTTTACTGGGTCTCTGTCTGGTTTAGGAATCAAAGTAATACTGGCTTCATAGAATGAGTCTGGAAGTTTTCCTTCCCTTTCTATTTCTTGGAATAGCTTGAGAAGGATAGGTATTATCTCTGCTTTAAATGTCTGGTAGAGGGGCGCCTGGGTGGCGCAGTCGGTTAAGCGTCCGACTTCAGCCAGGTCACGATCTCGCGGTCCGTGAGTTCGAGCCCCGCGTCAGGCTCCGGGCTGATGGCTCGGAGCCTGGAGCCTGTTTCCGATTCTGTGTCTCCCTCTCACTCTGCCCCTCCCCCGTTCATGCTCTGTCTCTCTCTGTCCCAAAAATAAATAAACATTGAAAAAAAAAATTTTTAAATGTCTGGTAGAACTCCCCTGGGAAGCCATCTGGTCCTGGACTCTTATTTGTTGGGAGATTTTTGATAACCGATTCAATTTCTTCGCTAGTTATGGGTCTGTTCAAGCTTTCTATTTCCTCCTGATTGAGTTTTGGAAGAGTGTGGGTGTTCAGGAATGTGTCCATTTCTTCCAGGTTGTCCAATTTGTTGGCATATAATTTTTCATAGTATTCCCTGATAATTGTTTGTATCTCTGAGGGATTGGTTGTAATAATTCCATTTTCATTCATGATTTTATCTATTTGGGTCATCTCCCTTTTCTTTTTGAGAAGCCTGGCTAGAGGTTTGTCAATTTTGTTTATTTTTTCAAAAAACCAACTCTTGGTTTCGTTGATCTGCTCTACAGTTTTTTTAGATTCTATATTGTTTATTTCTGCTCTGATCTTTATTATTTCTCTTCTTCTGCTGGGTTTAGGCTGCCTTTGCTGTTCTGCTTCTATTTCCTTTAGGTGTGCTGTTAGATTTTGTATTTGGGATTTTTCTTGTTTCTTGAGATAGGCCTGGATTGCAATGTATTTTCCTCTCAGGACTGCCTTCGCTGCGTCCCAAAGCGTTTGGATTGTTGTATTTTCATTTTCGTTTGTTTCCATATATTTTTTGATTTCTTCCCTAATTGCCTGGTTGACCCACTCATTCGTTAGTAGGGTGTTCTTTAACCTCCACGCTTTTGGAGGTTTTCCAGAGTTTTTTCTGTGGTTGATTTCAAGCTTCATAGCATTGTGGTCTGAAAGTATGCATGGTATAATTTCAATTCTTGTAAACTTATGAAGGGCTGTTTTGTGACCCAGTATATGATCTATCTTGGAGAATGTTCCATGTGCACTCGAGAAGAAAGTATATTCTGTTGCTTTGGGATGCAGAGTTCTAAATATATCTGTCAAGTCCATCTGATCCAATGTCTCATTCAGGGCCCTTGTTTCTTTATTGACTGTGTGTCTAGATGATCTATCCATTTCTGTAAGTGGGGTGTTAAAGTCCCCTGCAATTACCACATTCTTATCAATAAGGTTGCTTCTGTTTATGAGTAATTGTTTTATATACTTGGGGGCTCCGGTATTCGGCGCATAGACATTTATAATTGTTAGCTCTTCCTGATGGATAGACCCTGTAACTATTATATAATGTCCTTCTTCATCTCTTGTTACAGCCTTTAATTTAAAGTCTAGTTTGTCTGATATAAGTATGGCTACTCCAGCTTTCTTTTGGCTTCCAGTAGCATGATAAATAGTTCTCCATCCCCTCACTCTGAATCTAAAGGTGTCCTCAGGTCTAAAATGAGTCTCTTGTAGACAGCAAATAGATGGGTCTTGTTTTTTTATCCATTCTGATACCCTATGTCTTTTGGTTGGCGCATTTAATCCATTTACATTCATTGTTGTTATAGAAAGATACGGGTTTAGAGTCATTGTGATGTCTGTATGTTTTATGCTTGTAGTGATGTCTCTGGTACTTTGTCTCACAGGGTCCCCCTTAGGATCTCTTGTAGGGCTGGTTTAGTGGTGACAAATTCCTTCAGTTTTTGTTTGTTTGGGAAGACCTTTATCTCTCCTTCTATTCTAAATGACAGACTTGCTGGATAAAGGATTCTCGGCTGCATATTTTTGCTGTCTAGCACCCTGAAAATCTCGTGCCAATTCTTTCTGGCCTGCCAAGTTTCAAAAGAGAGATCAGTCACGAGTCTTATAGGTCTCCCTTTATATGTGAGGGCACGTTTACCCCTTGCTGCTTTCAGAATTTTCTCTTTATCCTTGTATTTTGCCAGTTTCACTATGATATGTCGTGCAGAAGATCGATTCAAGTTACGTCTGAAGGGAGTTCTCTGTGCCTCTTGGATTTCAATGCCTTTTTCCTTCCCCAGTTCAGGGAAGTTCTCAGCTATTATTTCTTCAAGTACCCCTTCAGCACCTTTCCCTCTCTCTTCCTCCTCTGGAATACCAATTATGCGTATATTATTTCTTTTTAGTGTATCACTTAGTTCTCTAATTTTCCCCTCATACTCCTGGATTTTTTTATCTCTCTTTTTCTCAGCTTCCTCTTTTTCCATAACTTTATCTTCTAGTTCACCTATTCTCTCCTCTGCCTCTTCCATCCGAGCTGTGGTGGTTTGCATTTTGCTTTGCATTTCCTTTAAAGCGTTTTTCAGCTCCTCGTGACTGTTCCTTAGTCCCTTGATCTCTGTAGCAAGAGATTCTCTGCTGTCCTGTATACTGTTTTCCAGCCCAGCGATTAATTTTATGACTATTATTCTAAATTCACTTTCTGTTATATTATTTAAATCCTTTTTGATCAGCTCATTAGCTGTTGTTATTTCCTGGAGATTCTTCTGAGGGGAATTCTTCCGCTTGGTCATTTTGGATAGTCCCTGGTGTGGTGAGGACCTGCAGGGCACTTCCCCTGTGCTGTGGTGTATAACTGGAGTTGGTGGGCGGGGCCGCAGTCAGTCCTGATGTCTGCCCCCAGCCCACCGCTGGGGCCACAGTCAGACTGGTGTGTGCCTTCTCTTCCCCTCTCCTAGGGGCGGGATTCACTGTGGGGTGGCGTGGCCCGTCTGGGCTACTTGCACACTGCCAGGCTTGTGATGCTGGGGATCTGGCGTATTAGCTGGGGTGGGAAGGCAAGGTGCCCGGCGGGAGGGGGGGCAGGCTTAGCTCGCTTCTCCTTAGGTGATCCACTTCAGGAGGGGCCCTGTGGCAGCCGGAGGGAGTCAGATCCGCTGCCGGAGGTTTGGCTCCGCAGAAGCACAGAGTTGGGTGTTTGAGCGGAGCGAGCAATTTCCCTGGCCGGAACCGGTTCCCTTTGGGATTTTGGCTGGGGGATGGGCGGGGGAGATGGCGCTGGCGAGCGCCTTTGTTCCCCGCCAAACTGAGCTCTGTCGTCCGGGGGCTCCGCAGCTCACCCTCCCTTTGTCCTCCAGCCTTCCCGCTTTCCGAGCAGAGCTGTTAACTTATGACCTCCCAGACGCTAAGTCGCGCTTGCTGTCGGAACACAGTCCGTCAGGCCCCTCCGCTTTTGCAAGCCGGACTCGAGGGCTTTGCTTGGCTGGCGAGCCGCCCCTCCGCCCCGGCTCCCTCCCGCCAGTCCGTGGAGCGCGCACCGCCTCGCCGCCCTTCCTACCCTCTTCCGTGGGCCTCTCGTCTGCACTTGGGTCCGGTGACTCCGTTCTGCTAATCCTCTGGCGGTTTTCTGGGTTATTTAGGCAGGTGTAGGTGGAATCTAAGTGATCAGCAGGACGCGCGGTGAGCCCAGCGTCCTCCTACGCCGCCATCTTCCTGCGCCTCTCCTATTGGTTTTTTAGTTTATATATCATTTCTTCTCATCTTTATTATCTCCCTTCTTTTGCTGGCTTTAGGCTTCATTTGCTATTCTTTCTCCAGGTCCTCCAGGTGTAAGCTTAGGTTGTTTATTTGAGGTTTTTCTTGCTTCTTGAGATAGGCCTATATTGCTTTATACTGTCCTCTTATGACCACTTTTGCTGCATCCCAAAGGTTTTGGACTATCCCGTTTTCATTATCTTTTGTTTCCGTGTATTTTTTTTAAATTTATTTTTTTATTTCCTGGTGAACACATTCATTGTTTAGTAGCATGCTGCTTAACCTCCATGTATCCATGGTCTTTCCAAAGTTTTTCTTGTGGCTGACCTCTAGTTTCATAGTGTTGTGTTCAGAAAATGTGTATGGCATTATCTCAGTCTTTTTGTACTTGTCACAGCCTGGTTTGTGACCTAGCATGTGATCTATTCTGGAGAGTGTCCAATGTGCACTTGAAAAGAATGTGTGTTCCTTTGCTTTAGGATGGAATGTTCTGAATATATCTGTTAAGTCCATCTGGTCCAGTATGCATCATTCAATGCCATTGTTTCCTTGTTGATTTTCTGCTTATATGATCAGTCCATTGAGGTAACTGTGGTGCTAAAGTCCCCTACTATTATTGTATTATTATCAATGAGGTCCTTTATGTTTGTTATTAATTTGTATATTTGGGTGCCCTATGTTGGGTACATATATACTTACAGTTGTTAGATCATCTTGTTAGATTTTCCCCTTTATTACGATATAATGCCCTTCTTTACCTTCAGTTTTAAAGTCTAGTCTTCAGTTATTGTCTTCAGTTTAAAGTTAGTTTGTCTGATATAAGTATTGCTACTCCAGCTTTATTTTGAGGCTTTGCATAATAAATGTTTCTCCATCCCCTCACTTCCAATCTGCAGGTGTCTTTAAGTCTAAAATGAATGTCTTGCAGGCAGCAGATAGATGTGTCTTGTTTTGTTTTGTTTTTTTAAATTCATTCTGATACCTTATGTCTTTTGATTAGAGTATTTCGTCCATTTACATTCAGAGTAATTATTGATATGTATTTAGTGCCACTTTATTGCTTGTCTTGTCATTTTTTTTTCTGGAGATTTTCTTGTTCCTTTCTTGTCTTTGCCACTTTTGATCTTTCCTTTACAATCAAAGCATCCCCTTTAAGATTTCTTGCTGGGCTGTTTTAGCGGTCTCAAACTTCTTTAGTTTTTGTCTGGGAAACTCTTTATCTTTCTTTTTATTCTGAATGATAGCCTTGATGATTATAATATTCTTGGTTGCAGATTTTTCCCAGTCAGCACATTTAATATATCATGCCAGTCCCTTCTGACTTGCAAACTATCTGTTGAGAGTTCTGCAGCTAGCCTTATGGGTCTTCCCTTGTAAGTTAGGGAATTATTTTTTCTTGCTGCTTTTGAGATTTTTTCTTTATTGCTGTGTTTTGCATAATAAATTATATATGTCTGGGGGTTAGCCTGCTTTTGTTGATTTTGATGGAAGTTCTCTGTGCCTCTTGGATCTAGATATCTGTTTCCTTTGCCATATTAGGAAAGCTTTCATCTATTATTTTCTCAAATAAGCTTTCTGCACCTTTTCTCTCTTCTTCTGGGACTTCTATAATATGAATATTACTCTGATTGATGGAGTAACTGAGTTCCCTAAGTCTGTTCTTGTGTTCTATGACTCTTTATTTTGTTCAGCTTCATTATTTTCCATTATTTTCTCCTCTTTCTCATTTATTCATTCCTCTGCTTCTTCCATCTTTGTGTTCATTGCATACAATATATTTTGAGTCTCCATTATTGTATTTTTCATTTCTCACTGGTTTTTAACTCGTTTAACATTGTGGTATGGACCTCCCAGAAGTCTTCTGTTTTTTCCTCAATTCCAGGGAGTAGTCTTATGATTGTTGCTTTAAAGTCTCCATTAGACATGTTACTTATATCTGATTGGCTTAAATCTCTGGCCACTACCTTACCTCATTCTTTGACTTTGGATGAATCCTTCTATCTTTGCCTTTTTTCTGAGTCTCTGTCTTCTTCTCTGCGTTAGAAACGCCCATTATGTTTCCTGCTCCTGAGAGTCATATAAAGAAGTCAAAAGGTGTTCAGGGCCTGGGGCTTCAGGGAGTGTCTCTGGTGTGTGCATTGTGCATTGTGCATTGTGCTGTTGTTTTGTCTTCTCTGTCCCTCAGGCCAGTTATCTACAGACCTCTCCGGGCAATGTTTTGTCTTTGGCCAGAATGTAGTGAGTTTTAACTAGGTGTGCTCTTGTCTGCTTGTTAAGTGAGAACTGATTCTACTTCCATTAGATCTAAAGCCCTGCAGAACCCTCTGTTTGGGAGATGTTGCTTGGGTAGGGGTTCCTGCTAGTCTTCTTGGGAAGGGGCTTGATGTGCTCCACTGAGGCAAGCTTGACAGAGAAGGGGAGTACCACCAGAGTGCAGGGATGTGGAACTTCGTGTAAGTGGGTTAGGTAGTCAGTATCAGAACTGTGCTGCTTACTGCAAGTAGCTTTGTGTTTATGCTGAGGGACAGGGGAAGGAAATAGCACCAGTTGTTTCCTTTGTCCCAGGAGGGGTATCTCAGTGAGTCTACCTCTCAGGGAAGTTCTCCATGAAGAGGGAATAAACTCCCCACTGTGTGCCCCAGGCATTCTTCATATCACTGTTTCTATGCCATCTAACTATGGGTTGTTTGCCTGCCTTCTCTCCAGGAATAGGGCAGCACCCTCAGGTCTCTATCCCAGTCAAACCCGAGGACCTTTAAAACTCCAGTCTTTAAGCCCCACTGGTTGCAAAAACTTACAAAATGCAGCCCCTTTCATTTTCCCAGCCAATGGCTTTGGGGGAAGTTTTTTCCTTGTGCATTCCTCTGTGTCCTCCTATGTCTCTTACCTTTTTTGTGATCACTGTTCCCTCCTCTCCACTGCACCCATGATCTATTTCTCCCCCAAAACATACTTCCACACTCCTATGTGCTTCTTCGCTCGCTTTAGTTTGTAGAGTTTTTCTGTATGTCTTCAGGTTGATTTCTGAGGTATTTAGAATGATTTGATAGTTATCTAGGCAATATAATCATGGGATTTGTTGTTCCATTGATGTTTGTGTCCATTTTGGGGCCACTGCCATACTGTTTTGATTACTACAGCTTTGTAGTCTATCGTGAAATCTGGGATTGTGATACCTCCAGTTTAGTTCTTCTTTTTCAACATTGCATTGACTTTTCGGTGTCTTTTGTAGTGCCATACCAATTTTAGGATGAGTTGTGTGAAAAATAATCTTGGTGTTTTGATAGGAATTTTGCTAAATCTATATTGCTTTGGGTAATACAGACATTTTAACAATATCTGTTCTTCCAATCCATGAACATGGAATATTTTCCCATTTGTTTGTGTCATCTTCAATTTCATTCGCCGAAGTCTTACAGTTTTCAGTGCGCAGGTTTTTTGCCTCCTTGGTTAAGTTTATTCCTAGATACTTTTATTACTTTTTGGTGCAAGTGTAAATGTAATTTTTTTCTTAATTTATCTTTCTTCTACTTTTTAAAATAAAGTTGACTTATTTTGAGAGAGAGAATGTGTGAGCAGGAGAGGGGCAGAGAGAAATTGAGAGAGAAACTCCTAAGCAGCCTGTGTTGTCAGTGTGGAGCCTCATGTGGGGTTTGATCCCATGGGTCATAAGATAATGACCTGAGCTGGAATCAAGAGTTGAATACTTAACCATTTAAGCCTCTCAGGTGCCCCTTGCTACTTCTTTATTAGTGTTTAAAAATGCAACAGATTTCTATTTATTGATTTTTGTATAGTGAGACCTTATTGAATTCACTTATCAATTCTAGTAGGTTTTTTGCTGGAGTCTGTAGGATTTTCTATGTATAACATTTTATCTGTTTTACTCTTCCCTACCAATGTGGATGACTATTTATTTATTTATTTATTTATTTATGATTTTTTATTTACTTATTTATTTTGTCTGGTAACAGTGGAACTCCTTTCTTGTTCCTTATCTTAGGGGAAAAGCTCTCAGTTTTTCTCCATTAAGTATGATATTAGCTGTAGGATTTTCATTTATGGCCTATGTGATATTACATGTGTTCCCACTAAGACTACTTGGCTGAGGTTTTTATCATGAGTGTATGTTGTACTTTATCATATGCTATTTCTCGATCTATTGAAATGATCATACGGTATTTATCCTTTGTCTGGTTGATGTGATGTATCATGCTGATTGATATGTGAATGCTGAACCATCCTTCCATCTGAGGAATAAATCCCACCTGATCATGGTGAATGATTTTTTTAAATGTATTGTTGGATTCAGTTTCCTAATATTTTGTTGACAGTTTTTGTGTCTATATTCATCAGAGATATTGGTCTGTAGTTCTCTTTTTTTGTAGTGTCTTTATCTGGTTTTGGTATTATGATAATGCTGGCTTCATAAAATGAATTTGGAACTCTACTTCCTCTTCTACTTATAGGATTGCTTTGAGAAAAATAGGTATTAACTCATCTTTAAGTGTTTGATAGAATTCACCTGTGAAACCTTCTGGTCCAATTTTTTTTTTTTTTTTTTTTTTTTTTTTTTTTTTTTTTTTTTTTTTTTTTTTTTAGGGAGGCAGAATTTCTTGATTACTGATTCAGTTTTTACTGCTGGTAATCACTCTGTTCAAAATTCGCATTTTTCTCCTAATTCAGTTTTAGGAGGTTACATGTTTTTAGGAATTTATCCATTTCTTCTAGGTTATCCATTTTGTTGACATATAATTTTTTATAATGTTGTCTTACAATCCTTTGTAATTCCGTGGTATTGATTGTTCTTTCTCCTCTTTCATTTCTGATTTTGTTTGAGTCCTCTCTCTCTCTCTCTTTTTTGAATATTGTTAAAGGTTTATCATATTTTTGATCTTTTCAAAGAAGCAGCTCTTTGTTTCACTGATCTGTTATATTATGGTTTTAGTTGCTATTTCATTTATTTCTGATCTAATCTTTATTATTTCCTTTCTTCCCTCTTGGTTTTGGGTTTTCTTCTTTCTTCTCTAGCTACTTTAGGTGTAAGGTTAAGTTGTTTATTGAAATTTTTCTTTCTTTTTGAGGTAGGCTTGTATCGCTATAAACTTTCCTCTTTAAACAGATTTTGTTGCATCCTAGAGATTTTGGATGGTTGTATTTTCATTTCCATTTGCTTCTACTTATTTTTTATTTCCCCTTTGATTCTTTGGTTAATTTGTTTATTGTTTAGTAGCATGTTATTTTACCTCCATGTATCTGTGTTCTTCCCATATTTTTTCTTCTCGCTGGTTTCTAGTTTCATGGAATGTGGTCAGAAAAGATGCATGGTATCATTTCAATCTTTTTAAATTTGTTTTTTGATCTAATATGTGATCTTTTATAGAGAATGTTCCATGTAAAGAATATGTATTCTGCTGTTTTAGGATGGAATGTTATGAATAAATCTGTTAGATCTATCTGATCCAATGTGTCATTCAAAACTATTGTTTTCTTATTGATTTTCTATTTGGAAAATGTATCCATTGATATAAATGGGATGCTAAAGTCCTCTATTATTATTGTATTACTTTCAATTACTTCCTTAATGTTTGATATTAGATTCTTAATGTATTTAGCTGCTCCGCGTTTAAATATTTACGATTGTTACATTTTCTTGTTGGATTGTTCTCATTATGATTATATAATGTCCTTCTTTATCTCTTGTACAGTCTTTGGTTTCAAGTCTATTTTCTTCTGGGGTGCCTGTGTGGCTTAGGCATCCAACTCTTGATTTTGGCTCAGGTCATTATCTCAGGGTTTGTGAGATTGAGCCCCACATCATCGGGCTCTGTGCTGACAGCATAGGGTCTGCTTAGGATTCTCTCTCTCCCCTGCCTCTCTCTCAAAATGAATAAATAAACTTAAAAAAAATAAAAATAAAGTCTGTTTTTTTTCTCATAAAATATTGCTACCATAGCTTTCTTTTCAGTCCTGTGTTGTGTAAGAGGTGTTTTTTTCCCCATTCCTTTATTTTCACTTTGCATTCATCTTACATCTGGAAAAAAGTCTCTTGTAGGCAGCTTATAGATGGGTCTTAACTTTGTTTATCCATTCAGTCACCCTATGCATTTGATTGGAACATTTACTTCCTTTACATTCAAAACAATTATTGATAGATATATACATAGTGCCATTTTGTGACTTGTTTTAGGGTTCTTTTTAAATATCTTCTCTGTTTTTTATTTCCTTCTCTCACAATTTCTGGCTTTCTTTAATGATCTACTTGTAGTTCTTTCTCTTGACTTTTTTGCATTTCATTCCTGGGTTTAGATTTGTGGTTATCATTAAGTTTGTATATAACATCTTATCCATAAAGCAGTTTATATTAAGTGTTGATGGCTGCTTAAATTTGAACCCATTCTTCTTTTAAATTTTTTTTTTTCAACGTTTATTCATTTTTGGGACAGAGAGAGACAGAGCACGAACGGGGGAGGGGCAGAGAGAGAAGGAGACACAGAATCGGAAACAGGCTCCAGGCTCTGAGCCATCAGCCCAGAGCCTGACGCGGGGCTCGAACTCACAGACCGCGAGATCGTGACCTGGCTGAAGTCGGACGCTTAACCGACTGCGCCACCCAGGCGCCCCGAACCCATTCTTCTTTACCCCAAATGTTTTAGGTATATGTTGTTATACTTTACATCCTTTTATTTTGTGAATCTCTTGACTGATTTTTATAGATGTACTTAATGTTATTGTTTTTGTATTCCTACTTTTCTTACTCCTACTTATGGTCTTTCCTTTATACTCGAAGAGTCCCCTTTGCTGTTTCTTATAGGACTGATTTAGTGGTCATGAATTCCTTTAACTTTTGTTTTTCTGGGAAACTCTCTATCTCTCCTTCTGTTCTGAATGATAATCTTGGTGCATAGAGTATTCTTGGCTTCATGTCTTCCCTTCAGCACTTTGGATATATCATGCCACTTTCTTGTGGCCTATAAAATTTCTGCTGAAAAATCATCTGATAGCTTTATGGGGTTTGCCTTATATGTAACTGTTTTCTCTCAGCACTTTTAAAATTTTCTCTTTATCACTACCCTTTGCCATTTTACTTAGTATGTTTTGGTGTTGACCTCCTTGGGTTGGTTTTGTTGGTAGGTCTGTGAATCATGAATCTGGATTTCTGTTTCTTTCCCCATATTCAGGATATTTTCAGCTATTGTTTCTTCAAATAAGTTTTATGCCCCCTTTTCTCTCTCTTCTCCTTCTGGGATCCTTATAATGCGAACATTATTATGCTTGATATTGTCACTGAATTGCCTTATTCTCATTTATTATTCTTATTTTTCCTTTTCCTGTTAAGCTTTATTACTTTCCATTACTTGGTCCTCCAGATTGCCAATCCATTCTGCTGCTTTCTCTAGTCTATTATTTATACCCCCTTGTATATTTTTAATTTCAGTTATTGAGTTCTTCATCTCTGGTTGGTTCTTTTTTATATTTTCTACCTCTTTGTTGAGTGTTTCATTGAGATCCACAAGTCCAGTGAGTATCTTTATGATCACTAATTTAAATTCTCTATCAGGCTTATTACTTATATCTGTTTCATTTAGGTCTCTTGCTGTGATTTTGCCCTCTTCTTTCATTTGAGACATATTCCTCTGTCTTCTCACTTTGTCTAACTCTCTGTTTCTATTTTTAGAAAGTGAACTTTGTCTCCTGGTCTTGAAAGTGGTGAAGAAAAGGTACTATAGTGCCCTGCACAGCATCAGCCCCTGTTATCCAGAAGTGGGTGCTTCAGGGGTGTCTTCTTTGTGTGTTGCATATGCCCTACTGTTGTGGCTGAGCCATGTTTGCCTTCATTGCATTCATCTGCAATGGCTCTCTTTGCCTGTTGTGAGCAGGATTTGGTCCTTGTGTTGTTAGTGGGCTAGTCTGGGGCCGCCTTGGACTTGAGTTGAGTGAGACTAGGCATTTGCCAGAGATGCAGTAGCACCAAATTATAGGATGCTCTCTCTGTGTTGTCTCCTGAGAAGCTTTTGTTGGTGCAGTCAGACCAGATATCTTCATTCAGACAACTCTAGGGCTGCAGTCAGATTTGTGTGTGTGGTTATCTTCCTCTCCCCAGGGACAGGAGTCACTTTGGAGTGCTGCTTGTTTCTATCAGGGCTTCTTTATCACTGCTAGGCTTGTGGCACTGGTTTGGATGGGATTTGGCCATGAACATTCTGTAGTGGGCCAGACATCAGGAGAATCTGGGGGTAAGGTGCATGGTGTTAGCAAGGTTTAAGTAGATCTGTTTTGGGATGGGACTTAGAGTTGATTTAGAAAACTCTTGTCACAGTGCAGGAGGGGATGATTTCACAAGAGAGTGCTGAGGTGATGAATGTGGTGTTAACAAGGTTTGTATGAGTCTTTGTCAGAGGAGATCTGGAGCCTAGGCCTGGCTGGAGGAGGCATGTCCACAGGAGAATGTGAGAGTGAGGCATACTGTTAGCAAGGTAGGTAGAGAGTTGTGCTGTGCTGGTTCTAGCAGGTGTCCAGATATCTAAGCTAGAGGGTGCAGGAGAATAAGAAATGGAGCCTGCCAGCTCCTTAGTTCCTAGAGAAGTCTTCTAATGACCCCTGCCCCTCCAGCACATGCTCTGATCTTAATAAATAAATATCCTTCTTATATAGTCAAGGCGTTTTTTGAAACCGCTGCTTCAATACTGTATCTCCAAGGAGCTATTCATTGCACTGTCTCTTTAAGGATGGGGACCCAGTTTCCTATCACTGTCAGGCTCTCCCAAAGAGAAGCAGGCTGAAATTTAAAGTTTTTTAAATTCAAATCGAAAGAAACCCCGTTTATTGCAATAACTCACAAAATTAGGTCCCTCTGGTTTTCAAAACCAAAATATTAGGGGGATTCATCTTCTCTATGCAGTCCTCCTGCATGGGGTGCTCGATGAGAGGGTCTGTTTCTCTCCTGTCTCTGTGCCCAGGGCAGCCCTTCCTCAGAGTCTTGTGTATCCCTTTAGGCCCCAACCAGGTCTTTGCCCTTTCTGCCCTCCTTGGTGTGATCTCTTCCCTACACTTAGCTGTGGAGAGTCTGTTCTGCCAGTCTGGGGGTTATTTTCTACATTATTTACACTGATGTGGGTGTTATCTAGTTGTATCATGGGACAAGATGAGCATAGGATCTTCCTATTCTGTCATCTTCCCTAGAAGTCCTCATTAATAGTTGTTTGTTTGTTTTTTTTAAGTAGGGGTTTACACATAGAATACGTTGTCACTATTTGTTTTGAAAATGTCTTTATATCGCTGAGAGTCTTGTATGATAATTCTGCTGGATAGAAAATTCCCAGTAGAGAGTTATTTTCCTTTGAAAATACTTTGAAGATGCTTTGGTTATCTTCTAGTATCTTTATGCATAGAAAATGGCCTAAGATTAATCATTGTCCCACTGTAGATAATCATTCGGTTATTTGGTAGCTTCTAAGATTGTGGCTGCTCTTCATACTTTTTCCTTCATTACTAAGCATGCACGTGTAGATTTACTTTGTTTTTCACTGCTTAGAAATTTAGATTTGCCACCAGTGCGAAAATTATGAGTCATCTATTTTACAATTTCAAGATTTACATATGAAATGAAGCTCCTGTCATCCACTATGGCAATTCAGTTAATAGCATGTAATTATGGGGTCCTCTATCTTCCTTCTTTGTATTATTTTCCCTCTCCACCACCAGTATTTCCTTTATCTTACAAGTAAGCTACTTACACCTGAATCTTCTCTCTGGGGAAACCCAGTCTAATAGAAGCTATAGTAAGTAAAATTTCTTTGCTTGCTCCTCTTTTTCATAACCACTTAATGTAGAAGCACCCCAGTTCTTAGCACATGACTTTCCCCTTTGCCTATCTACACTCATGTTTCTGGTTATCTTATCCAGCCATTGGTTTTGGATACAATAAAAACTTATCTTCAAAACATAGACTCCTTTCCTGAACTCTAGACTCCTATGCCCAACTACCTATATGATATCTCCATTTCGGGGTAAACACTTTAGATTTAGCATGTCTAAAATTGAACTGCTGAATTTCTCCCACCAACAAAGTCACTCTAATTCTCTTCCCTTTCTAGTTTCTGGCCACTTATTCTTTCCAATTGCTCGCACTGAAAACTTTGTAGACATTCTTAGTACTTGTTCTCTTATCTACCACATCCAAAGCTATCTTCTCTCCTTTAAAAATATATCCCTAATCTGGCTACTTCTCTACAACCTCTATTCCCCATCCAGCCCAAGCCATCAAATCTACCATCATTAGCACAAGAGCATCCCAACGAGTCCCCACGTAACCACATTTGATACTCTGTAGTCTATTTCTGCATCATTTACAAAGATCCTTGAAAAAATAAGTCTACTCATGTCACTCCTTGTGCAAAATTCTTCACTGGATTGTCACTTCACTCAGAAAAATCCAAAAACCAAAAAATAGGCTGAAAATCCCCACCAGATGAGGGCTTCTATCACCTCTCTGACCACCCCTTCCTATATTCTTCCCCCTTTCTCACTCTGCTTGGCCACAGCATCCTTCCTTCCTGGGATGTTCTGTTCCCAACTATCCTAATGGCTGCCTCTCGCACCTCCTTCAATTATTTTTAGAAATGCCACTTTCTTTGTGAAGCCTGTATTGATGACCCTAGTTAAAATTGCAAGTTACCTCCACCCCATTTACATATATTTTATACTCCTTCCCCCACTTTTGTCTTAGGAAGCTCATATTAACTATTGATATACCATATCTTTGAATTATTTATTATATTTAATGTGTTATGTCTTTCCACCAAACAATATTAGCTAAGTTAGGCAGAGATTTTTGTGTTTTATGATGTAATTCAAGCACCTGGAATAGTTAATAATGTATTAGATGGTCAATAAATATTTGTTAAGTGAAGGAGTGTGTGTGTGTGTGTGTTTCCATGAAAAGTCCTGAAAGGATTAATAAGTGTCCACTGATGGAGAAATTTAAGTACATTTCATAGCAGAAGAATGAAGCCATTGAGAGAAGTACATGAAGACCCAGGAGAGAATAATAGGTTACATAATGTACTATAAGAAGTAAAACAGGACCAAATGAAGTCCATTTACCCAAATAATGAATTTTCAGGCAGAGACTTCACAGGTTCAGTGGAGTATACATAAACATAATCTTTTAAGTGCATACAGTGTTTGATACATATATTGTTAAAATTAATAAAATATCCGAATATCATAGTCTTGTAGGTTGTGGCTCTGAGCTACATGTTAAAGCAAAAATAAAATAAAAGGAACAAAACTGCCTATTTCCTGACCTATTGGGACTTATTACCTGAAAGAAGTATGCACCAGTAACTAAAAATATCAGAACAAATTATGTAGTATTTAATGGCCTCAGTAAGGTGAATTTACTTAAATCCCAACAAGGTATTTAAATATATGTCTGATTTTCCATGGATTTTATCATTTTAGAATCAGTTTTTATTTGTTTCTGATTATTTTCAGCAAGCATTTTCTAAGAACCATGTGGAAATATATCTAGTCCTTATCTGTTGTTATTGTTACTATTTCCACTAAATTCTTTCTAAGACACTACTGATATTTTCTTATACTCATTTTTCATACTGAGAATTTCCCCATGATTACACTTGGCAGGAATTCTACATTGAGCTATGATCAGTATTATAGTGCTCATTTTGAATAGAAACAATAGTGTGCATGCTTCGGTTTATTAATTAAATATACAAATGGTCCCCTTCCAAGTTTTTATGATGATCTGGAATTTACCCCAGAAATTAATTAAATCCTTTTTTACCATAACTAGCTACATAATTCATGAAAGCTTGTGGAAATTAGTTCTAAATTATTATATAGTCAATGAGGAGACTATATGATGAAGTTAAAATGTAAAAGACAAAAGAAGATATATCTCTAATTATTTTGAAATAATTATTTTGGTTATCACCATATTTGATTGTATTGCTTCTATGAAACTATTTCCTTAAGAAATCAGACACAGATGCTAACTATAACCTTTTCAAAAAGGAGAATGTTTTATTTACCCAGAAGTCATTCATGCAACAAACTAACCTTTCTTAAAATGAAAAGCCAATAAATCTGAAATAAGGGAAGTAAAATGTTTCTGAGAAGCCACCATGGATAGAAACCACGACATAAAAATGATACGTACTTGCGGAAAAATTTGAACACATTTAGGACGCTATAATAACTACAAATGCATTATTATGACTTAGCAGGTTACATACCTAAAACCATATGTAATTATTTTTCATGAATATTTCCTTCAGCAATATGTAGCGTTTGTTTAGAGTTATTCAAAAGAAATTCTGATAAATTAACTTTAGATAATAACCAGCAAATTGTGTATTGGGATGGGATGTTTCAACATGAAGCTTTTTGTAAACAGAAGAATTAGGTTTATGTACATGTGTTTATATATATGTTATTTCTAAAAATACAAGTTGAGATAGTTTTTGAAGCAAAAATAAGTATTTTTTAATACTGCATATAAGTCTGTGGCTTGTTTTTTACTTAAATATACTTAATTTTTTAGAAAAGCAGAAATTAAAAAAAAATTATGATGTCCAAACTATTTTTTTTAAATAAAAATCCATTTTTGTCATATCTCAGGCATCTTTGCTCAAACAATGAACTTTTTCCTGTATTTTTCCTCTAGAAATTGAAAGAATTTTAATTATTTATTTAGGTCAATGATCCATATTGAGTTAATTTTTAGAAGGATCATTATTTTGCATATTGATATCCAATTGCTCCAGCATCATTTTTTGATGGCTCTCCGTTTTCCATTAAATTGGTTTTTGAACTTTGTAGAAAATCAATTGGCCATAAGTTAATTTGTTTATTTCTGGACTTTCTATTCTATTTCATTTATTTTTGTGTCTATACTTTCAAAAATACCACATCATGCTGATTACTGTAATAATTTAGTAAGTCATGAAACCATGAACTGCCCATTTTCTGACTTTGTGCTTCTTTGAACAAAATTGTTTTTGCTATTCTAGTTCCATTCCTTTTCATAGAAATTTTAAAATCCATTTGTTAGTTTTTTACCAAAAACCCAAGCAAATTGTTTTTAAATGCTTGTAGAGATTTTGATTGAGACTCTGTTAAATTTATGGACTAGTTTGATGAAAATTGACATTCTACAAACATTGATTCTTCAAATTTAGAAATCTCAGATATATTTTAATTTTTTAATCACCAAACGTATTTTGTTAAATTTATATAAAAGTTGTTTTGTGTGTCTGTGCGCTATTTTTTTTTTATGGAGATTTAATTGACATATAACATTACCTTAGTTTCAGGGGTAGAACATGATTTAATGTTTATATAGTGAAATGATTATCATAATGAGTTTAGTTAATATCCATCTCCTCATTTAATTGTGATTTTTTTTTCTTGTCATGAGAACTTTTAAGATCTCTCTTAGCAACTTTGAAATAAACAAGACAGTATCAGTATTATTAACTATAGTCACAGTGCTATACATGATATCCTCATGAGTTTTTCATTTTATAACTGGAAATTTGTACCTTTTGACCACTTTCACCCATTTTGCTTACTCTGTACTCCCCACTTCTGCCGTCAGTCTCTTCTCTGAATCTATGAACTCATTTTTTTGTTTGTTATACATTCCACTTATAAGTGAGATCATCGGTTATTTGTCTTTCCCTGATTTGTTTTACTTAGGATAATGCCCCAAAGTCCTTCCCTGTTGTCATAAATGTCAGGATTTCCTGCTCTCTCACGAAATAATAGGAATAATAACCATTTTACTAAATAGCATTCCATTATATGTGTGTGTATCTTCTCCTCTATGGATGGACACTTAGGTTGTTTCCTTGGCTATTGTGAATATTGCCGCAATGAACAAAGGAGTGCATATATCCTTTTGATATTCATTTCTAAAAATTTCATTTAGATTAATACCAAGAAATAGAATTGCTAGACCATACGGTAGTTCTGCTTTTCTTTTTTGAGGAAATTCCGTACTGTTTTCCACTGTATTTGTACCACTTTACATTTCTACCAACAGTTCATAGGGTTTGCTTTTCTCCATATCCTTGTCAGCATATTATTTCTTGTCATTTTGATATTAGCCATTCTAACAGGTGTGAGGTTATATATCATTGTGGTTTTGACCTGCATTTTCCTGATGATTAGTGGTATTGAACACCTTTTCATGGACTTATTGGCCATCTCTATGTCTTCTTTGGAAAAAAGTCTATTCAGGTCATATGTCCATTTTTAAATTGAACTATCTAGTCTTGCTATTGAGTTGTATGTGTTTTTTATATATTAACCCTTAGCACAT
This sequence comes from Lynx canadensis, assembly GCF_007474595.2. Classification (NCBI taxonomy): domain Eukaryota; kingdom Metazoa; phylum Chordata; class Mammalia; order Carnivora; family Felidae; genus Lynx; species Lynx canadensis. The sequence goes on along the minus strand of NC_044304.2, from coordinate 158,746,650 downwards.
ATATGATTTGCAAATGTTTTCTCCCCTTTGGTATGATGGCTTTTCATTTTGTTGATGGTTTCCTGTGCTATGCAGATCCTTTTTAGTTTGATGTAGTCCCACTTGTTCACTTTTTGGTTTTGGTGTTGAATCCAAAATATCATCACCAAGAATGATATCAAGGGTCTTACTACCTATGTTTTCTTCTCTGAGTGTCGGGTATTATGTTCAAGTTTTTATCCATGTTGCATTAATATTTGAATATGGTGTAATACAGTGATCCAATTTCATTCTTTTGCATGTGGCTGTTTAGTTTTCCCAGCACCATTTATTGAAGAGATAGTCATTTTTCCTATTGTTTACTACTGATTCCTTTGTCATAAATTAAATGACCATATATGCAGGAGT